>NC_136734.1:34280305-34990305 GCF_936440315.1 Barbus barbus | reverse complement strand
AGCTCTTCAATGTATTTTGAGGAAACTAACAACCTTTCGCATAGATGTTTCTTTTATGAACATTTTTACACCTGTTTTATTAAATATGTCTTAGTTTTTCCAATATTTGTTGGTATGGCAATCTCAATGTAAAGAACTGGAGTAAGTTTAACAGTATAGTTAAATTGTGCAGCAAGGTACTGGGGACCATATTTATGAACATATTGACCAGGAAGGGCCATTTAGTCCTTTCCGATGTCACCCACCCATTGTGTACTGAATTTCAACTGCTTCCCTCAGGAGAGATAAACTCCCTTTGTGCAAATCAAATAGATTTAAGAATGATTTTATGCCTGCTGAATAATGTTTTTAAATGACTTCTTATAAATGTGTGTTATTTATTGTGTGTTGTGTTACCGTTTATATATGTATACTGTTGTGTACATAAAGAATTGCCTTTAAGGATGATAAAGTTAAGTAAGTTTAATTTATTTTTAATAAACGTTTTTTGCTTTTTTTGCTTGCATGAGTGGAGGAAACCTTAATGAACAAACTTTTTTACATTATCGACAGCTATTATGTGTATTATGCTGGAATATTTCAGTATTTAAGTGTCATTTTTTTAAAATCAATTCATTAATTCATTTGAGAATAAAATTGCTCTGAAGATCACTCCAAAACAAATGTCTAGTTAGCACAGATTTATTTCAGAATGAATATTACATGTAAATCTACTGAACAATCATATTATATGACTTTAGTAGAGGCTCCCATCAGGTTGTGGGGTTTCACTCTTCTTTGGCCTGAGACAAAAAAAAAAAAATGACATACAGAAGTCATGTAAATACTCAGTACATTTTTCAAGCGTAAGCTGAATACTGTATGTTTCTTCTCAGTAAATGCAGGCAAGCATTTACTTTACTGAGTAAAGATTCGCAACTGACCTTTCCAGCATCACGGCTCTTGACTCTGAGCTTGTTGACTTGAGACTCAGCAATGTCAGCACGCTCCTCAGCCTCCTCCAGCTCATGTTGCACCTTCCTCAACTTGGACAAATGAGTGTTGCCTTGCTCCTCCTAAAGAGTAACATTTTTAGTATGTTTGTTAACTAAGCTGTGGAACATCAGTTGTACTGTTCAACTACATATATTACGAATTAATTAATAATCAATGTGTCAAAATGTTCAGATTTATTTAACACACCGCCTCCTCGGCCTGCCTCTTGTAGGCTTTGACCTTCAACTGCAGCTTATCAACCAGATCCTGAAGTCTGTTGATGTTCTTCTTATCCTCCTCAGTCTACAAACAATAAAAACTTTTCATATATTTGTATGGATAAACCTATGGATATGGTAGGGAAGATCATACCTGATAAGACAGCTCTTTCACTCTCCTCTCATATTTGCGGACACCCTTAACAGCATCAACTCCACGTCTCTGTTCTGCTTCAACTTCAACCTCAAGCTCACGAACCTTTGATAGCACATAATAAATAAGTAAGAACTAAGGTTCCAAGATGGTGTTTTAATTTTAGGAATATGTGTAAGCAATATCTTCAAGAGATTTTATCCTAATATTATATTTATATAATATCCTTTATATATTTTATATAATATATATTTTAAAATCCTTTAAAAATATTTACCCTGCTCTCCAACTTCTGGAGTTGTTTCTTTCCTCCCTTCATGGCCAGATTCTCAGCTTCATCCAGACGATGCTGCAGGTCCTTCACTGTGACCTCCAGATTCTTCTTCATCCTCTCAAGGTGAGAACTGGTGTCCTGCTCCTTCTTGAGCTCTTCTGCCATCATTGCAGCCTTTTGCATTAATATAGATATATATTAGATTGACATTTTTAAGTACACGAATGTTTGGTGAAACATTTGGCAGCTACGGTTTCTCACATCAGTGATGGCTTTCTTGGCCTTGTCCTCTGCGTTTCTGGCTTCCTGTACAGTGTCGTCAACTTCACTTTGGATCTGAACAAGGTCAGACTCCAGCTTCTTCTTGGTGTTCAGGAGACTTGTGTTCTGCAATATGGAAAGCATCCGTATAAACATTTTAAACAATGCTCTCAATTTCCTTAACTTCACTGTAAAAACAACATGCCCTAACCTGAGAGTGCAGCAGCCCAACACGCTCACTGATGTCCACCAGCTCTTGTTCAGCCACTTTGCGGCCTCTCTCTGTCTGCTCCAGAGCAGCTCTTAGCTCTTCAATCTCAGCTTGCATCAGAGCGTTTCTGCGCTCCACCATTGCCACCTGCTCCTTCATGTCTTCCTGTCCTATCAGAGCATCATCAAGGTGCAGTTGGGCATCCTGGACATAACAATAGCATTACAGTAAGCTTTTGATGTGCTTTCTGTTTGCCTTTACTTAGCATAGGTTAGATTATACAAACATATTTATGTACCCCAAAGACAAAGAGAAGCCACATACCTTGAGTTGTCCCTGAACGTTCCTGAGCTGTTTCTGGGCCTCAGAAGCTTGGCGATTGGCATGGCTCAGCTGAATCTCCATCTCATTAAGGTCTCCCTCCATCTTCTTCTTGATTCTCAGGGCATCATTCCTGCTCCTGACCTCAGAGTCCAGAGTGCTCTGCATGGATTCAATGACTCTCTGGCTGTTCCTCTTGATCTGCTCCATTTCCTCATCCTTCTCTGCAAGCTTCCTGTCAATCTCACCCTTGACCTGGTTTAGCTCAAGCTGGACACGGAGAATCTTGGACTCCTCATGCTCCAGGGTGCCCTTTGAAAAATAAAAAATAAAAAACATTTACATTTCAGATTGAAAATATGCATTAACAACACAATATAATGCTTCTAGCAAGAATTACATATCAATCTCAGGATTCTCACTTCAGCTTCCTCCAGGGCAGTCTGAATCTCAGACTTCTCAGTCTCCACTGTCTTCTTGGCCTTTTCCAGCTCATGGATGCTCTTACCAGTCTCACCCAACTGCTCTGTCAGATCTGAAATCTCCTCTACAAGTTAGAAAGAAAATATTAATCAACAAATATACTGTGAATCATACAGATTTAACACTGTAAAACAGATTTAAATAATCAACTTAGTAATGTCATTCTTACGCTGCAGATTCTTGTTTTCTCTCTTGAGGGTCTCCAGCTGATCCATACTCTCCTCATAAGAGTTCTTCATCTTGAACAGCTCAGTGCTGAGTGAACGAGCCTCTTTCTGGGCACCTTCCAGCTCTGCCTGACCTTCCTCATATTTCTGCTTCCATTCTGCCAGGACCTTTGGTGAAGATATTTCAAGGTCAAGTTTATTTAGAACATCTTCAACAAAGCCCATTTTAGCAAAGATTTAGGAAGAGAATATCATATAATGATTAATTTTTTTACCTTGTCAAAGTTCCTCTGCTTCTTGTCAAGGTTAGCAGCCAAAGAATTGGCTCTCTCTACATCAATCATGAGGTCCTCCACCTCACCCTGGAGTCTCTGTTTGGTCTTCTCCAGAGATGCACATTTGGAATTTACAGCCTCAATTTGTTCCTCTGCCTCCTGCAGGCGCTGAGCCAGCTTCTTCCTACAATGAATTTGTAAAGTTTTAACACGAAAGCCTTTTTCCATATGAACAAATAGTAATCAGCTTTTGTGATGTTCATACTTGGCCTCTTCAAGCTCCTCAGTGCGCTGGACGGCATCAGTTTCATATTTGGCTCTCCACTGAGCAACTTCACTGTTGGCCTTTGACATTCCCCGCTGCAGCTCAGCCTTTGCCTCCTGCTCTTCCTCAAACTGCTCACGGAGCAGGTCACAGTCATGACGGGCTGATTGCACAGCATGAGCCAGTGCGTTCTTAGCCTAGGAGAGAAAGTCACATAATATTAGCTTTATTGCTTAGTAGCATAGTCAGAATTGTGTGTTTGTTTGTTTTGACTATGCTATATTACCTTAACCTCCTCTTCAACATGCCTCTTAAGCTCTTCAGTTTGCTGAGTGAAAGCTTGTTTGCCTCTGGTGAGCTGAGAAACCAAAGCCTCCTTCTCCTCCAGCTGACGGCCAAACTCACCTGTGTAAATTTAAACTCACTGTGTGAGATTGTGTTAATGTCTCCAACAGTTAATATCAAAACAAACTATATAAAAGAAAATTTAAATGTATGTTTTCTCTAATAAGACTCAATTACTATTGAAGTACTATTCATTTCTTCGTGATTGTTTATGGTTACCATTTTCAGTTTGAAGTCTTGCTCTTTGAGCACTGAGGTCATTTATCTGGCGAAGGTTCTCGTCATTCTTAGACTTTATTTCACTAAGTTGGTCCTCGAGTGTGCGGGACATTTTCTCAAGATTGCCCTACAAATACAAGATCATTAGATTTTTGAAAAACTTCAAGACATGTTCTATATTCTTTAGGCATAAAATTACCAACCTTTGCTTTGGCAACAGTCTCCATGTTGCTGGAGAGATCATCAATCTCCATTTTGTATTCACTCTTCTCTTTCTCAAGCTTCTGCTTGACACGCTGGAGGTTGTCGATTTGCTCTCCCAGCTCGGCCACACTGTCTGCCTGCTTCTTACGGAGGGCAGCAGCTGTAGCTTCATGCTGGAGGGTGGACTCTTCAAGATCACGACGCAGCTTCTGGAATTCAGCTTCACGCTTTTTATTCATCTCAATCTGAGCAGCAGTGGCTCCTCCAGCCTCCTCAAGCCTCTCACTGATCTCCTCAAGTTCCCTGGAGAGATCAGCTCTCTGCTTCTCAACCTTGGCGCGAGCAGCACGCTCAGCCTCAATCTCTTCCTCCAGTTCCTCAATGCGAGCCTACAGTGGCCAGTAGTTAATCAGAAATGTTAGGAATCTGTATTTGATCAAAATCTCTCAATCTCTCAATTTCATACCTGAAGCTCCTTGATCTTCTTCTGGAGTTGAGCACCTAGAGTTTGTTCATCTTCAATCTTGCTGAGCAGCTGGCTTGTTTCAAAGTCTTTCCTGTGGGTGTTCAATAATGAGTTTTTTAAACAATAAATTTTTTAAAAAAGTTTACATTAAAAGATTATGTTTTAATTACTTTTTAATTTTCTCCTCAGATTGCTGTTTGTCATTTTCCAGGTCCATGATGGACTCTTGGGCTAATTTCAGGTCTCCTTCAAGCTTTCTCTTGGCTCTCTCCAGGTCCATGCGGAGCTTCTTCTCTTGTTCAAGGGAACCCTCAAGCTATTGGACAGTGATAGAGAAAATATTTTCAGGGTAAAAAAGACAAGTTAATTTAATTAATGAATGACATGTTTAGTTAGTAACTCACATCATCAACTTGCTGCTCAAGTTTTGTCTTGGATTTTGTCAGGGTGTTGACTTTGTCCTCCTCTGCCTGGAGATCATCCAGGGTCTGCTGATGTGCCTCTTGGAGGGCTTTCTTCTCCTTTGTAAGCTTGGCAACGCTCTCATCCTGAGCTGCCATTTCCTCCGTCAAGTTCTTGACCTGTGTGATTTTTTTTTGTTCCAAATGAGCTTTTTTTTTCTTTTTTTTTAACAATACATATTCTGCATCATCATGTAAAACAGAGATGAATCTAATCTTAAACCAACATAATCTCCAACCTTATTCTCAGTGGCATGTTTCTCCTTTTCCACTTTAGCCAAGGTGAGCTCCAGGTCATCGATGTCTTTCTTCAGCTCAGAGCACTCATCCTCCAGTTTCCTCTTCTTGGCTGTCAGTTCAGCATTGATCTCTTCCTCATCCTCCAGTCTTTCAGTTGTCTCTTTGAGTTTAGCTTCAAGCTGGATTTTGCTCTTGATCAGACCCTCACACCTCTCCTCAGCATCTGAGAGATTCTCAGATTCCTGTTTAGAAAATATATCACTATCAAATGGAAACCATACTGTTAATTTTAATGGAGCCAAAATTCAGTTAATTCAATTTGGTAAACTCACAGATGCTGCTTGCAGCTGCAGATCATTTTTTTCTTGCATCAGTGCCACCATCTTCTCTTCAAGCTCCTTCTTTTTGGCTTCAGCCTTGGCAAGATTTTCTTTGCATTTTGTATAATCCTCTTTCATGTTTGACAACTCCTTCTCAGTCTCAGCACTCTTCAGCAGAGGCTTAATCTTGTAGTAAACCTTCATCCATGGCCAGTGTTTGACATTCATGAATGAGCGAATGTTGTATTGGATGGTGTAAATGGACTCCCTAAGAATAATTCATTATTAAATGCCATAATTATCATTATTTACCATTCACACAGGTATTATTGATATTATCTTTATTCATGACATTCCTCACCTCCTCTCCGTCATCTTCACAAACTCCCTCCTCATCAAGTAACCGCGGCAAAGAGCCTGAGTCATTGTTACCAGAGCAGCCAGTTTCTCATCACGCATCTCCTCAAGAGTACCCAGAAGACCAGCTTTGAAGAACACCTCAATTCACAACAAATCAAAATATATTTATTTAAACAGAATGAGGATAAACAATAAATCGTGATTATTGAATGTTTTAATTGCTGTAAAGTAGAATATGAACCTTTGTGTGTCCAAATCTGTACTGGTCGTGATCAACGTCAATGGATCCCAGGAGTTTCTCAGAAGCCTTCTTGTTGTCAATGAACTGTCCCTCTGGGATTACACCGGCATTCAGCACCTTGTATCTGTTGAAGATCAATCAAAATGCTTCATATCCTCTAATTAAAAGCCTCATACAGAAAATTGGATTTTTCATGTGGTCCCATTTACCTCTGCTTGAAGTCACCATAGAGGATTCTGCTGGGGAAGCCCTTTCTGCAGATTCTGATGCCCTCCAGCACACCGTTACACCTCAGCTGGTGGATAACCAGGAAGTTCTCCATGAGACCTATAAAGAACAGTTTAGATTATCAGCTTGGTAAAATGATATCATCATTATTATATATATTACTTTTGTTCATTTCAAAATATCTGTAAGCCCTTTATAACTTTACCTGGAGTCTTGGACTCATTGGGAATCAGGCAACGCACAAAGTGAGGGTGAGTGCTCCTCAAGTTGGTCATGAGCTTGCCCAAGTTCTCCTGTTTAATCATGAATTGTTACAGCTTTCTTAGTCATATTCTCTCAGTCGTTTATATATATATTTCTCTGACTTAGAGTCAAGCAAGCTGAGACACAGTCACACAGTGCAACATTATTAACATTTGGTCTCAAACAAAGACATACTCTAAACTGAGAAGATACAGTCTGCATGGAACCACCCTTCTTCTTGCCTGCCTTCTTGCCACCACCAGTCTCTAAGTAAATGAAAAGACAAAGGAAGACAACAATGTAATAACCAGAAGAAAGTGCGACATTAAATCAATGTTTGGTTCATTAAATTAACACAATTTAATTAACATTTCAGGTGTTGTCATTACCCTCAACAACAGCTGGGTAGAGAGTAGCTAGCAGTTTGACAGAAGACTTCTGGTAAAGCTGCAGAACAGACTCATTCAGTGGATCCTTGTTCTTGTCCAACCAGCCAGTAATGTTGTAGTCCACAGTTCCAGCGTAATGGACCAGAGAGAAGTGGGCCTCAGCCTTACCTTTGGCAGGCTTTGGCTTCTCGAAAGCATTGCACTTGCCAAGATGCTGATCATACAGCTTGTTCTTGAAGGTAGTGTCTGAAGCCTTGGGGAACATGCACTCCTCTTCAAGGATGGAGAAGATACCCATGGGCTGTTTATAAAATAATATTAATTATTAAAAATGTATACTTTTGAAAACGGAAAATGGAAATTAAGTTCATAAACCAATAAAAACCTTCTCAATGAGCTCAATGCAAGCAGCTAAGTCCATGCCGAAGTCAATGAACGCCCAAACAATGCCCTCCTTCTTGTACTCCTCTTGTTCCAGCACAAACATTGTGTGGTTGAAAAACTGTTGCAGTTTCTCGTTAGTGAAGTTGATGCACAGCTGCTCCATGCTGTTGTACTGGAGAAAGGAACAGGACCATTTACTGACTGCTGAATGTAACTCAATTTGCCATAAAGAGAGATAAACATAAAAGATTCTTACATCAAAGATCTCAAAGCCAGCAATATCCAGCACACCGATGTAGAAATTTCTTTGTTGTTTTGTGTCCAACATCTGGTTGATACGAACGACCATCCACAAGAACATCCTCTCATAGATAGATTTGGACAAGGCGCTAACAGAGTTGTAAACCTGTAAGTAGAATAGAGGGGATATTTTATTAAAGACTTTTTGATTTTGCAATAATAAGTCAGATTCAATCATGATTTTCAGGCTGAACACAAGGAATTGCTGGAAATATGTTACTACATACCTGTGGCACAGTCTGACCTTTGGTCACAAACTCATTTCCGACCTTGACTCTGGGGTAGCACAAAGCCTTCAGCATATCAGCAGAGTTCAAACCCAGAAGGTAGGCAATTTTGTCAGCATCTGCAATTTAAAAGGGTACAAAACATCCATACATTTCTTGCCTTGAAAACATTTTGTTTTTCCTTCATGAAAATAGAAAGAATCAGTGCTTTTGATTCTCTCAATCAAAACACTGCATGTGCTCACACATATTAGTACTACTTAGTCTCACCCTCTGTGCCATCAGGCTCAGCCTGCTCCTCACGCTGCTTCTGCTTGAACTTCACGTTTCCATGATGGAGCACTGCTCCAGTGAACTTGTAGATGCACATCTTCTCCTCAGCACTGAAGCCCAGAATGTCAATAGCAGTCTGGAAATTACAGAGAAGAATGAACTCTATGATCAGCCATATTTATATAGAATACATTAATAAACAAAAACAGCATTGACTCACATCAGTAGCAACCAGCTCCTCTTTATCATCAATGCTTGCCACTGTGATCTGACCCATACTGCACGTGGGGAAGTCATAGGGGTTGGTGGTGATGAGCGTCATTTCTGTAAAATACACATAAGAGCATTTATGAAAGAGTATTATCTGGTATTGTCTGAGTATTTACAATATTATCTGGCATCAAAACATAGAATCAAATATGTGCACCTACCAACCAGCTCAGGCTTATGGTTGGTCATCATCTGGTAAAAGATGTGGTAGCCTCTCTCATCTGAAAGCTGGAACGTGACTCTAGACTTCTCCAGCAAATCTGTTGAGAGAATATACTTGAGTTACAATCATCTGAAGAGTGACAAAGACAAATGTAGGATGCATAAATTAAATTAAATCATGTTCACCTACATGTCTCAATGTCAGCACTGGCCAGTTTTCCTGTGTTGCCAAAGTGAATTCTGATGAATTTACCCTGTTTTAAACAAAACAAGATGACACACGAATAATAGTAATGATAATAGTTTTATAGTAATATTTGTGTGGAAAAATCCAACATAACTAATGAAATGTACTGTAAATAAAAAGAGGTTAACTTACAAAACGAGAGGAGTTGTCATTTCTCACAGTCTTGGCATTGCCATAAGCCTCAAGCAGAGGGTTGGCAGCAATGATCTGATCCTCAAGAGAGCCCTGCATTGGTTGAAGGGTATATTATTGTTATTATTATTATTATTATTATTACCTAAGTATACATTTATTTTTACATAGTCTCATACCTGAATTTTGCTGGCAGTCTGCTCTTTCTTCTTGTCACCATGAACTGCAACTGTGGCAAAGTACTGGATGACACGTTTAGTGTTCACAGTCTTTCCAGCACCGGATTCTCCACTGGTTTATTAAAGATGAGAAGACAAACATGGATAAAATATATACACTTTTCAGAAGACAGAAGTATGCAGAATATTTATATTCTATTTTGTATATACTGTATCTCCATATATTGATATTTGCCATATCTCTACCTTATACTTACATCTGTTGCCATAGTCAATGAATTGAAAATACTTACGTAATCAGGACAGACTGGTTTTCTCTATCTGTTGATTACAATGTGTACAGTTTCTGTCAGGACCACTATCGTCAATGATAGACACTTAGCATACAGTTTGGTTTGGCGTTATGGTTCTGTTCTGGGCAAAAACTCCCTGCCCATCCTTGCAGCCTATCATGAATGAGCAGGGAGAGCAGCAATAATAATAACCCCCAAAGGGTTAAAAGAACAGAACCAAGCAGATATCATTAATGTACTTAATTACATTTAGTGTATCATAACTCAAGTGTAGGGAGTCTGATTCATAAGGAATGTCAGAAGCCAAGTCCTGACCGTGGTGAAAGGATGAGTTGGGGATGGAGGAGGGTAATTTCCTCCTGAGCAAGCAAGCTGCTGAATAATACTGAATAGCGCTTATGTAGGGATACCGTAATAGGTGTCGTATTCCTATAGGTAGATGTGATCAGCTGAGAGTCAGCTGATGCAAGCTTGACTCACGTGACCTGCCAGAACTAACGCTAACGCTAACGCTTAATTTCTGGTAAAATACTTTTATGTACAGCAACATTTAATTAAATCTATAGAACTAACTTCCGTAAGGTCTTACCAGTCTGCATGAACTGATAGGCGTTGTCAGAGACAGAAAAGATGTGGGGTGGGGCCTCCATACGCTTTTTGCCTCTGTAGGCAGCCACCACTTCTGCATCATACACTGGGAGCCACTTGTAGGGGTTCACAGTAGCGCAGAACAGCCCAGAGTAGGTCTGAAATGAGCAGAGAAGTGGTCAGATTGCAAAAATACAGACAAAATTAACTTGAACACTGTTTCACTTTGCTTCAGAACTTACGTAGATCATCCATGCAGCATAACGCTCTTTGAGGTTATACAGCACAGAGGGTTCATTGAGATGGGTCATCATGGCCATGTCCTCAATCTTGTCATACTTGGGAGGATTCATTGGATGGACGTCTTCCTCTTTAGCAACTACCTCCTATTAATTTGATCCATTAAATATAGCAGAAAATAAATTAAATATGTAATACATTTTTGTACTGGGTATCTAGTCTAAATGTTGAAAATTCACCTCCTTAGTGTCATTCACAATAACAGTGACTTTGCCACCGTCTTTGCTCTTGATTGTTCCCTTGACGTACAGCTCTTTAGGATAAGCCACATAGCAGGCAGCCTTGGCATCAAATGGTTTGCTCTGAGCCTCGATTCTCTCCTTTTCAGGCTTACGGAGGTAAATGGCAGCCTTGCCATAAAGGGCCATCTCCGCGTCCGTACTCATGGTGGCGGCTTACTAAAAGTTGGAGAAAAAAAATGACTTGGTGATCAAGTATACAAGTAAAGAATTCACAGAGGGTCTCGTGTAGGTCAGGTCTTTATAGATTTATAGCATATTAAAAAGTGAAGAAGCTAATTAAAATAATAAAAAAGTGAATACACTAGTCTTTAACTGATGGTGTGCCTGCTGCACGAGATTAGATCTGCCGCACAAGATACAATTTGCTGATACAGTTTAATACGTAAAAAAAAAAATGCATAAACACAAATGAAACATAATTGTTTGTATCTTTTATTTATGTGTACCAATGTGTACATACACTATGTATAAAATGTATCCCTAGTCCCACTTAAAATCTGCCCTTGGACATTTGTGAAATCTCATTTATCAAAAATAGCAGCACATCTACAATAAGCAGTCTACATGGATTTGACAAAAGACCCGCTTATCAACCAAATTTGTAATGCAGTAACAGAATGTATTGCTACCACCTACCTTCGTGCTCCTTGAGACCAGATGAAATTTTCACAGCCCTGCCAGGAAATTCAGTTAAACAAACTATATTTAGACATGTTTAGATGTAAAAGTCAATGTAATATCAATGTTTATTTTCCTTTAA
Source organism: Barbus barbus (assembly GCF_936440315.1). Classification (NCBI taxonomy): domain Eukaryota; kingdom Metazoa; phylum Chordata; class Actinopteri; order Cypriniformes; family Cyprinidae; genus Barbus; species Barbus barbus. Next base: position 34,978,628 of record NC_136734.1, on the reverse strand, counting down.
AATAATATCTTATTAAAGACTTTATCTTCTGTCATATCAACTGGTTTAGCTCACTCAAGTAAGTAACAACATCAAATGCAAAGTACTTCAGCTTCTTACCACAAGTTGAACCTCTTCTAATCTCTGAGACTGATCGTGCTCTCGTCCACACTTATATTGAGGTCAGTTTGCACACTAAGCAGAGGCTATATCTGGACAAGCTTTGGAGTTTTATTTTATGGTAAGAAGCTACATCTATTCTCTGTCATCAACATATATAACAGCCTTTTACACAGTTATAGTTATCACATACATTTGACAACACATTACTTCAAAAAGATGTTCACATTTGGATTAAATTACATGATAGATTTAAATATCATAGTTATCTTTCATAGGAATTATAATATAATAGTTTTACATTAACATTTTTATATACATACATACATACATATTTACATTTATACTCTTTCATTTTAAATGGACTTTCAAAAATAATTTCCTTTCTGCATAGGATTGATTTTGCATAGGATTGATAGTGATTGATTTTAATGATCTTCTTTGGGAAATAATTTAATTATCTATTTGGGAATTATTTTGTTGCAGTTTAAATTGGAATAATATCAAAAATATAAATGACAACTCATTTATATAACTCAAGAACAACTAATATAACAGATGTACAAGCCTGTATAAGTAACGATTGACCAATGGTTTCCCAATCTCTCTAATAAAAAAATAAATAAAACCTTAATAGTTCACTGCCAATGTATTGCAGTGTCTATTAATGTGTCTATTAATACCTAATGCAAACTGATCCTTTATATGATTGGGATGGGTACACTATATTACTTGACTAGTCCAGGGGAAAGATTCAGTGTTTCTTTCATTTGTTTGTCATGAACACTGCAGTGTTTATATTTTATTGCTGTTTACTGCAGTGTTTCTAGATTTTTATGTAAAGCATACTTAAGCTTCATTAGCAGACATTTTTAAAATAAATTTGAGTTAATTTAAGTTAATATGAAAACATTATGAGGGGGGCTTACATTGAAAAGATTCACTCTTCTTTGACTTGGGAAATGAGGAAGAGGCAAAGTAGACTCAAAGTGTGAATTTGGTTACATAATCTATGCTTTTTATATAAATGTATCACATAGTATAAAACAAATCATACACTACCTATATAACAAGCAAAATCGGATTGTTTATAGTTCATATTTTGTAGAAATAATGCATTTATAAACTAAATTCATAAATTCAATCTTACAGTTCCTGCATCAGAGTCAGAGGTGTCACTAGTGGGGGAAAACTGAGTACAGTGGGCCCAAAGTTATAAAACGACCCCCCCACTCCCTCCCTCCCCATCAGAGTTTCTACCAACCCCCCAGACTGCACTGACAAGAAGTCTAATGCAATAACCTGTATAAAGAAGACAAGAAGACCTAGCAAATTGCACTGGCAACAGCTCTTGGCTTGTAGTTTGTTGTTCATATTGCTGTAGTCGAGCAATAGTGAATGTTTACATTTATTTAATTAGCAGTCTGGAAATGTTAGAAATGTTAATTCCGAATACTACATTCAAACCAGATTGGCAAATAAGCTTAGCATAAGTGTAAATGCAGTAGGGAAAATAGACTTTAGACAGGAAGTGTCTAGATCTCCCTAACAGATAGCTTTGTCCTGATAATATATTGACCTCTTAGATCTCTGGATCAACTGTAGAGGCTTAATCGTATTAATTGGAAGGCTAGTTAACTGAACATTGCTGCAGAATGCTGTCTGTGTCTTGTTCTACAGGGACTGAGAATGTCGTTCCCTCAGGCGATACGGCTGTTTAACTCTTTCCTTTGAGCAGGACTGAAATGGGACTTTTTTTCTTTTTTTGTGGGTGTGGGTGTCTGTTTACTTACTGTTGCTACTGGATTTTCGAATTTCCCACAAATATACACAGCCCCACCCCCCTTTTCAGGGGATCACATGTAATTTGACAAATAAATATAATCATAAATAAATTGCTCATTTTTAATATTTTATGGAGAATTATTTGCCGGCAATGACTGCCTTAAGTCATGGAACTCATGGACATCACCAGAGACTGAGTTTCCTCCTTAGTGATGCTTTGCCAGGCCTTTGCTCCAGCTGACTTCAGTTGTTCTTTGTTTGTGGGTCTTCAGCAAGTGAAATGCATGCTCAATCAGGTTGAAATCAGGAGATTGGCTTGGGCATTGCGGAATAATCCACTTTTTTACCTTCAAAAACTCCTGGGTTGCTTTTATTTTGGGTCCTTGTCCACTTGTACTATGAAGCGCCGTCCAATCAACTGCCAATATCTTAAAAAAATATATAACAAAATCTCTTTTTTTAACAAACAAGTGACAGATGCAACAGAAATCCACCTGCCGGTTCCTTCATCAGTACAGTGATTATCACTGGTCTGTGAAAGCAAAAAGCCTTAGAAAGCCTTCTCATTGCTGATGCACAAATTGATTATGTACTTTGGAACTTAAAGGATGTGTTGAAATCAATGTTGTCACACCAGTAATTATTACAGCATGCAACCCATTTCATCATCCTCAAATGTACAACAAAGTACAACAATCATTTACTGCTCAGTATATGATCACCATAAACCCTAATGCTAAACACAAACATGCTTTCTTGAACACTGACGGAGTCCTGGTTTTGGCCAAACCACAAAACTAAATCTAGTGAGAGTAAAATCTGTTGCAGGAGAGCAGAGCAGACTTTCAGAAAATAGTCACCTGTTTTAAGAAATTACATTTAGGTTCAGAGAGCAAGTGAAAAAAAAAGCCTTTCTCCTGCCTAATCTAAAAAAAACAGGTGCAGACTCATTGACCTGAAAAAGAAAGCTACAACAAGTGATAAAACATTGCATGAATAAAATAGCGATCCAAGTAACAACAATCACTATAGGTTTTAAAGCAGTCTGGTCCACACATGTTATGCGTTTCGTTTCCTTTGGCTGTGAAAGACACAAAAAATAATCACCTGATCATAGTGAAAAGCATCAGCACTAATGTGGAATTATTCTGGATTCAAACGATCTTGCGCTAAACTTTTGCAATGCAAGTCAACGACATATGGACCCTCAGTGATTTTGCACTGAACTGCAAGGCTTTAACTCGCAATATATGGGACAGGGACAACACAAATATTATTTTTTTTGTGAACAATTGTTTTTGTTGAAAAAAAAAATAAAAAAATGTAAATAAAATAAAAATTCCCCACCCACCCACCAGGCAGACACCACACACAAATCCAAAACAAACTACACATCAAAAAGAAGAAACAAAAGATTTAACAATATCCCCAAAAACAAAATGCAAACATGCACCGAGTGCCCCCCGCAGACACAATCCGCAACATGGGGAAGGCGACACATGCACACAGAAGCGATCCAAAGGGGACAGACAGAGTCCATGCAGCAGATAGTTGTTGTGGGTTTGTATGATTGTTTGAGGAGAAAAGAGTAAATAACTGAAGAAGAAATAACAGAATTATCAGTGGAGAGAATTACTTTTCACAAGGGATGTACAGGCAATTCTGTCAGCATTATCACCATTTCTGTATAAAATGGAAATATTTAAATTTGTTCTAACAGTTATCAAAACACCTTTAGTTTATTGACAGTCGCAGCAAAAGAGACCACCTCATAACATTCACCACTGCATCCATGAACATCATCCTTCCACAATGAGCTTCCCGGATAAAGCAATGTTAACCTTTTTTCGTTGCAACAGTTCCAAAAAACCCCAAAAACAAAACACTTGTACATTTATGGAGGCCATTTAAACCATTGACATTACAACTTAGTATATTAATCTCAGTCATTACTATCAAACAAATAAGTGAACTGAACAAGTGAGAAAAAGCACTTGAAAATACCACCGCAAATTAATTAACTCAAGTCTGCCTTTAAAAACCCATTAAACAAAGAAAACCCACCCCATAAAACTTTTGCAGACGGGTGAAAACCCCAAGCTGCCGCCCTCCCCTGTTTTAGTCAGTGACAGTAACATGACAGCCAATATAATTCTTCAGAACACCGCCATTAGCCCAACTATAAAAGAACAGAACAACTTCAAACTCACACGAGTAATAAAGTGGGGTAAAAAAAAAAAAAAATGGATGTATACTCTCCATAACGAGGAAACAAGCATAATGTAAATAATTGCATCATGTACATTGAAAACTGTACATTAGTGATACCAAGTTTCTTAGCATGAAGGACTGCCAGTAGCCGATCGTCACATGAAGATCCAGATCAGGGATGGGCAACTGGAATATACGGCCCACAGTGTCTTTTAGTACGGCCCGCTGCATCATATTAGACTCGTAAGATAAATTTTAAAACATCTGGAATAGTCACGTAATATTGCTTTCAGTTTATGATGTTAATACTATCTCCAACGGGGAGAGGTCGCTAGTTTCCAGCCGCTCCCCGTATTAATTTCAGCGTAGTAGGGCGTGCACTCTAATGTAAACATTCACTAACATTAGCAAATAATAATAGAAAAACTGACCATGAAAGCAGTATTTTCCAGTCAAGATGGTAAACAGATTCTTTTTCAAGGGTTTTCAAATTCAAGGTGATACCCATATGTTTGGAAATCTATATATATATATTTTTTTTTAAATCGCCATCACACTGCTCACAAACAACAGGGACGCAACGGGAGTTGTACTTGCCTCAAATTTTAAAGGGTAAATTGCATAGTCAACAAAACCTTTTTGCTTAATGCATGACAAATGTTTGCACTGAACTATGTTCTTAGGGTTTCCACGGGTCCTTAAAAAGTATTCAGTTTAATTGTTTAAATTTAAGGCCATGAAACTCTTGGTACAAAAAGTTTTAATTATTAGCGGTCTTAAATTTGGGGACGGAAAGACAAGAATTGCTATATAGATTAATATGACGATTAAACTTAAAAAGGCTACGATTTCACTGAATAAATATGACCGATGAATGTATCAAAGTCAGGCGCTGCTGCTTTGTGAAATGCGGTTACCGGGGAAACCGCTACATTTCTGCAGTTCTGAAAGTGAAACCTGTTGGCAGAGAACGAATTAGAATTTTCAATAAGCCTGCGTCTGCTATTTTTGCTACACATTTGTTAAATGTGAACTGATGGATCGACAAGAAGCTAAGCATGATGAAAATCTAAACAATTAAGACACTAAGATAGATTTGTTATATAATATAATATTTGATTGATAATAATTGTTTAACTTAATATAATTAATACTTTTAACTCATCCCTTTTCTTAAATTTGATTTAAAAAATCCTGCAGATACCTGGTTATATTATGGTATCAATTGCAATAACTTTTTTATAATAAGCCCTTTTTAACTGTCCTGTTGTTGTTTTGATAATGTTCTGTAGGCTACTAATAAAAAAAATGACTTCTGTACATTTGTTTATTGCAAATTTACAGACAATGCAATTTAGATGTTTACATCGGCTTGTTGGGGTAATATTTCTGTCAACTGAGTGTTGTTTTTGGCGGCCTGTTTTAATTTTAGTTTTAGTCTAGTCTTTGTGTGAAGCTGTCATTTTAGTTTTTATTAGTTTTAGTCACGTTCATACTCTTTTTAGTCTAGTCAAGTTTCAGTCAACTGAGCATTTTAGTCTTATTTTAGTCAGAATTATCCATGACTATTTTCGTCTAGTTTTAGTCAATGAAAATTGCATTTTAGTCTCTTTTTAGTAATGCAATTCTATTTAACCCAGTCAATATAGTATAAGTACCTAGTAGCAGTGGCATACCAGGGCTCGACAATAAGGACTGCCCGATGGCCTGGGGCCAGTGTGAAAGACGTTCGGGACAGTAGATGGATTTGTCACTTGCCCGATCGGGCCACTGCAGCGTCGTCACGAAATTGTATTGTTTTCATGTGTTAATTAAAGCCTTGTTACTTTTAAAATTCAAGCGATTAAAACGCATTTTTGCATGAAAGACAACTCCATTCAGTTGTACTCACTTGCAGTGTTCTGTTCTGTGTGAACACCGCGCGCACACAGACACGCGCGAGCCGCCTGAACGGGCAAATACATACTAAAGTATGTCAAAATACCCATCTTGGTAAGTAACTTTGTAGCTTTAACAATGATTAGTCTAATTTATACACTGGAGTACAGATGCAGCAATTGGCCAGACACATTTTGTTTTATTTCAGACTATCTCTGTTCCGTGCTTGCACATAGTGTTGCTTTCGTCAACAAAAATTATGACTAAATATCGTCGTCAACGAACCTTTATCACGTGACGAAAACGAGATGAGACAACGTAAATGCTGGTCATGTGACGATGACTATAATTAAATATATAATGCAATATTGTTGACGAGTAAAAACGAGACTAAATGAGATTTACAAAATAAAAACTATGCTAAAATGTAATGTTATTTCGTCTCGTTCAGTCGCGTTATTATTATTATTTTGCAGTATTTCTGTTTCCTGTGTCTCACTTCTGGGGCTGCATCAGGTTGCACTGTGCAGGCGCAGGCAACGTCACTTCCCCAAGTCCCACTCGCGGCATTATTTAGAAGATGACAACAAACAGGTTAACATGTTTGGTTGGTAAAATAAATGTTGTAAATTCAAATCAGAGCGTCTTCCTTGACTGAAATGGATGTATTGTTAAGTCTATAAGGTAACAATAATATAATAAGATAACCTTGTTTGAAATGGGTTTGGCTAAAAGAAAATTTTGGTTTCGTCTATACTACTAGCGCAGTGGTGGGCCGTCAGGGGAAGCAGGGCCTTCTCTGCTGGCCCTATAAAAAATAAAATTGTGTGAAAAATGTTTTTATTGATTCTTTAGGTATCATTTTCATTTGTGTAATGTCCACTAAATTGCCTATGATTAGTTGAGGTTGAACTGGAATATCCTACATAAAAAAAAAAGTCAGAGGCCAGCACTACAGATAGTGCTACCATTTTATTGAAAGACGTCACATCTAATTTGTTACAAGCATTAGTGACAGAATCATCAGGCAGTCAAATTTTGACTTTCAATGACAGCCTGCCCTCTGGGTCCAGCTACGTGCTCAGTGCTATCCCCCTGTGGGACCCACCGAGCACAAGTTATTTTGTTGGCTGTGTTTACTTTTACATCTGAGTAAAGGGGCATGGAATGACAGACCCATGGACTTTATTTACAAGTGACAGGTGAGTGCTTTATTATTTGATGAGTATTGTATCATGAACATTGTTATGGAGGTGTACATGGTGCGTTGATAATACTGTGGGGCGGTGTGTGGATGTCTAGCATTTGTACAGTTTTGCTGCTTTGGGTGCGTTGTCATTTTAGAGTGACATGAATGTGTACAGTGACCTGTGTATTGGCGGATTACTTTTAATGACCATGTAGGGAAATTTACTCTGCATTTAACCCACCCCAATCTAGCCTACTATTAAAATTGTTGATCAGCCGTCATTGTTTGTTGAGAGCCTGTGTGCGGCATAATATGTGCATTATATGCATATAGCTGCGTTAGCTGTAACAGAGATGTGTAAGATGTGTTTATGGCTGCTTACCGAAGGCCCTGACTAAAACCCCAGAAGCACAGAAGCAGTCGAAGGCCATTAAGCACAGAAGCAGTCGAAGGCCATTAGCCACTTCCTGCCAAAGCTCGCCAGCACGAAACCTCCTACGCGTTCCCGCTCCTCCTCAGCACAGCGCACGGGAAGACCGCACACCTCTTCTGCTGCTCTTCGACGCGAACATGAGCCGGCAGTGAGGTCAAGACAACCATGGCCGAATCAGGGCTCGAAGGGCCAGAGACCCCGCCCTGACAGAAACAGCAGATCACCAACACCAGAATCAAAGCCGCGTTCCTGATGCGGTCTCTCAGAGGAGGAAAGCTGCACCCAGTGCCGAAGACGAGCCACTGAAGAAGTCCGCTCGCTCCGATGTGTGTGGCGAGCGCAATTGTCATGTTTGTGTTTTGACTGTTCCACTATGCAGTGCAATAAAGTCGAAAAAAAAATCAAAACTCACCTCAATATCAGGGCATTTGTCCTCCTCTCACTCCTCTGTCCCCCATCACTCACTCTCACACTCGTATGGTATTAAACTCCCCGCCCCCAAACGGCGAGTTATCCCTCACGGTCTGCAGTCCGCCTTGCCCGCTGTCACAGTTTACAGAAGCGTGGCAGGCTCTGCCAGGGGTATCAGAGTGGGTTATGAAATCAATAAAGAACGGCTACACACTTCACACCTCGAGAGCGGCTTCTAAAGTCGTTATTTTCTGGTGCCAAAGACAGACGGCGGACTCTGCCCAATCTTGGACCCGAGACCACTGAATCATGCGTGTAACCCTTGACACCCGAATATCTTGCAAGTGATTTTATCAATGGACCAGTAAGTTCAACAGTCTAGGTTCGTCCGAGGAGAGAGATGGTGCGACAGCAGTGAACAACTCAGATACGGGGTTGAGGTAAAATAAGAAAATATTATATTTTAACAATGACCACAGAAATATGATAAAAAAACAATTAAAAAAACAATTTGGTATCTCACACTCGGTGTACAATGACCTCAGTTTAGTTTACATTCAATAGTAAGGATTCATCAGAGTAAGTTGATGTTTCCCTTCTGTTTTTTTCTTTGCTGATAGCTATCACCAAGTTAAAATTTAAGGCTGTTTATCATTAAGCATGTAATCGACCTTTTCCCTTCTTTAACCGTTTTGTCTTAAATTTGATCGTAGTTTAGTTATTTAACACTTTGAACATTTACCCAAAAAAAATTCTGAAAGAAACACCCAATAAAACAAAATTGCATTCAGTCTGAACACTTCAAAATTGATCAAGAGTCCAATGCTTGTAATGAACACTCAGAATGATTCTTTGGAAAAAAAAAAACATTCAGTTCATATATTTAGTCCAAAAATCCAGGAATTGATGAAATCCGCAGTCTCTAAAGTCTATGCCAAAATAGGAAGAGTGATACGATATTCCACTCCTACCGTTTGAAGTTAAGTTCAATTTCTGTGCTCTTTCAAAAAAGGAATGCTCACAAGCTCCAGTTAACGGACGGCTCGCCAGTCCAACTCCACCGTTATGCACACAGAAGAGAGTTGAGACAGTTCACAATCCAGGAAAGGTTCACACTTCACTCGATTCGCATCCAGAGCAGACCACATTCAGCAGATGAACATTAACAGAACATCACATGGAACCAAAACAAGGAGAAAAAAAACCCTGGCCTTGAAAACGCAAGGCCAAAAAAACAATTAGCACTTTACAATGTATATATCAATTCAGTTTAATACAATTTCAAACAAACAACAATATCCATTCATATATCTTGGTGTACTGAACTTCTTTGTATGATTTTTTTTCTTATTTGGCGTTCCCTTTTTAACAAAAAAAGCATTCCACTTAAATTTTATGCAGTCATTTGTATAATTACCTTGTTTGACACACAAAGCATGTTAATTACTTGGTATTTGACAGGAATTACCATTACGTTTGTCTCTGTTTCACTCTTAAGTCTGTTTTCATCATTTATGCTACACCAAATAAATGGTTAATTCATGAAACACATTTTTAACAAGACTTTGAACCATATTGTAACGAAAATAAAATGAAAACCACATCAAATCACCAAGGAAACTCATTCAAATGTACATATGAAGAAACAAGAAAACTCCTGATGTTACAGGTTTGAAGATATCACTCTCAGACACACTCTGCTTTTCTCTCAATCCTTCATAAGAAATATATATATATATGACACAAATCATATTAGCATTATGCTAACGCTAAAATTGCATTATTAACATGCATTTAGAACGTTACAGGAGATAAATCAAACTGTTTCTGCTGTTACACAAGTACTAGTTTTATATCATCGATGTACAACGATATAAAGACATAATAAATGGATCTTACGTCGTTTATATTCAATTCTGAAGCACTGAATCTCCTGGAGAACTGACGGACATCTGCTCTCATCTCAAGTTCACAAAGAAAAAACTGGCGCGATAGCGGAAGACGTAATGAAGTCAATCAAAACGCGATTTCATTGGATGCGATTATAATCCTCATTATTTTACATTTATAAATATTTATGTTCATAAATATTTTATTAATCACAGGTACATATTTATTCTCGCTGCACTTTTCATCCTTTTGATGTTAATATTTGCTCTATTATTCTATCTCTGCTACTACCCACTAGTAACTTGGGTTACACGCGCTTTCAAAGCGCTCGTTCAAAATGATTACACTGAGACAAATCCTCTCACATACCAGGCCGGGAGATTGGTTTATTTCCGTGGATTTAAAGGATGTTTATTTTCACATTCAGGTAGCCCCCCCGCCACAGGCGCTTCCTGAGATTTGCATTCGGCTTAATCAAATTAATGGAGGACAGAGGTTACATCACAACTGCACACTAGTGGATATTCCCAGCCCCCACACGGCACACTAATAATCGTGATCAAATAATCAGTTTAAAAGATGAAACGATCAGTGCCTCCCAGTTCCGTACACAGAGTATGGGGGGTCGATGATACCCCCATACAAATTTATGTTCCTCCTCTGCACGGCTTTGGACATCAAGATGTCATTTAGCAGTCCAGTCCTCAGGGGTAATTTGGTTATCCTGCCCCATAGACTCTGAAACAGAGCAAGCAACATAAGGCTTCATTCGGTTGAAATGCACAACACTCTCAGAACCCCCCTCTGTTAGCTGCACTCTATACAGCACATCAGACACCCTATCTAAGATTTTAAATGGCCCCTTAAAGCGTCTCTGCAACTTAGGGCACACACCCCATTTACGAGCTTTATTTTGAATCCAAACTAATTCACTAACTACATAGTAGTGGAAATTTGCTCGAAAATCAGTACCTCTTTTGTCGCTGAGAAGCTTGATGCTGATGTCTTTTTACTGCTTCTACTACTGTAGATAAACTTTCTGCTATTCCACTCACATATTCATTTACAGACTGAAATTTCTGCATATTATCTACCCCCAACATAATATCCACTGGAAGGACTATTTCCTGCCCGAATAACACCTTATACGGTGTAAATCCAGTGCTTGCCTGCACACTACTATGATAGGCCATCATCACATATGGCAGCAACCTATCCCAGTTCAACTGGTTTTCATCAACAAACAATGAAATCACTGACAATAGAGTACAATTAAACCGTTATATTAGCCCGTCAGACTGAGGACGATAGGGAGAAGTACAAGACTTATTTATTTGCAACAATTTTTACTACTCTTTATAGTTTCTCCCCTGATCAGAATGGAAACTCCGAGGCACTCCATACACCAACACTCTAGCAATGGACTGAGCCTCTTGATTAAGCAGGGGGAATGCTTCGATCCATTTGGAAAAAGAGTCACCAATAACTAAAATATACTTAATATATATAAAACGATCCTTAACCTTAGCTTGTAACTTCTGAATACCTAAATGCCCTCCAGTGGGTGTATTATGCAACATGGACAACACCCCTGGAACCAGACTTCTAGGTAAAACCACCTGTACTACAGAAGCAGCATCAGAATTTGCTGGAGGTATCCTCACCAATCGCTGATTTTGAACCTGCAATTGGTACCATATTGGCAAATACTTAACAAGAGCAGGATTTAGCTCAGCTTCCTTATGGTTATCCCCCGAGCCATTTTTCAACTGAATCAACAGCTGAATATTTGGGTCCTCTCGCTGAGCCTTAACCAAATCATCTTCGCTCTCCTGAATATCTCTTCTAGTACCCCCCATTACTTCAGCCTCACTCACTGCTCTAACTACTGTCACTTGTGCCGTAGACTGAGGGAAATGATCACCTCCCTCCCTAATGCATCCAGCCCCAGATCCTGGGAGCCTTGAGAGGGCATCAGCATTAGCATGCTGCTTCCCCGGTCAATGAATGATTGTATATTGGAAGTTGGCCAGTTGCTCCTCCCAGCGAGCCAACTGCCCCGCCAACCCACTGAAATTATGCAACCAACGAAATGAACTATGATCAGTTCTCAGCAAAAACTCCCTCCCGAGCAAGTAATGTTTAAAATGCTTTGTAAAAGTTACTACACTAAGAAGCTCCATCTTTGTAGTGGCATACTTTCGTTCTTGTTTAGTCAAAGCTCTACTAGCATATGCCACCACCCGCTCCGAACCCCCATCCTCTTGAGACAATACAGCCCCAATTCCTACATCACTGGCATCAGTGTCTAAGATAAATTACTTTTTAGGATCTGGATAGGCCAAAACAGGAGCAACGGTCAGACTTGCTTTTAATTGCTGAAAGGCCTCCTGACACTCTTACCCCCAACAAAATCTTTCTGCCTTTTCCGTGAGCTGATGTAGAGGACGAGAAATCTCAGCAAACCCTTTAATAAATCTCCTATAATAGGAGGCTAAACCTACAAAACTTCTCACCCCAATGTGGGTTTTAGGTGTAGTCCAAGCCCGTACTGCTTCTACCTTAGATGGATCTGCCATCACTCCTTCAGCGGAGATAACATGGCCCAGGTATTGCACTTGGGACGCAAAAAGGGTACACTTAGACGGTTTAACCTTAAGATTAGCATGACAAAGTTTAAAAGGACCTCATCCAATCTCTGAAGATGCTCTTGAAAGGTTCTCCCAAAAACAATTATATCATCAAGGTACACTAAGCAAGTGGTCCACTGCAGATCAGCCAAAACAACATCCATAAGATGCTGAAAAATTCAAATAAACCCTGGTGAGTAATGAATGCAGTCTTAGGTCTATCCTGTGGGTCAACCTCCACCTGCCAATAGACAAGAGCATCGTCAATCCTAGGAAGAGGGTACGCATCCTTCTTTGTAACGTCATTCAATATACGATAATCTACACAAAAGACTACTATCTTTTTTTCTAACCAGAACTACAGGTGCTGCCCACAGACTACATGATGGACGAATGATACCATTATCTTTCATCTCTTTTATCTTCTCAGCAACCTCCTGTTGGAGGTGCAAAGGGACATGACAAGGGGGCAATCTAACAGGCTGTGCTGAGCCAGTATCTATCTTGTGCAAAGCAAGATGAGTCCTCCCCAGATCAGTATCCTCTTTACTGAATACAGATGCATTACGATGTAATAACTCCTCAATCGCCCGCATCTGTCTCGAATCCAACCCTCGTTCCTTCAACCCAAACTGTGACACTAAATAGTCCACAGTCAAAGGAGAGGAGGAAACTGACTCATTCGCTTTGGTGGTCAACTCACTACCCCCTACCGCCACATCAGGAAAGAAAGTACCAATCTTCATGTTTTGCTTTAAAACACAATTATTTTCTGACACATTGATAATTCGCACTGGCACCACCCCTTCCTCAACCTTACAAACCACTTGTGCTACCAAATGTCACATGTTGGAAGCATGATAGAAAAAGGCTCCAACATGTCCTCATAATGTTGTGGAAGAAGTACTTCAACTTTACCAGGTACAATAGCTTCAGTACGAGGGGGAATCATAATATCTGCCTGCACCCGAACTACCTTAGGTTGTTTACTACCATCTTCACTGAACAGAGGGAGCTTCTTACCCATTAACCGGCAGCATTTTTCACCCAAATCAATAACTGCCCCAAATTTAGAGAGAAAATCTGTACCCAACAGTAATTCTTGGGGGGTAACATCAGCTACCAAAAACTATCACCAAAAGCGATCACAGCCAAGGAATCAAACTGGCATACAGTCTGCCAACGACCCAGAATTGACATTTCTCCACGGCTACTCTATCCTGATATCTATCTAAACTGGACCCCACATTAGTTACATCTAACCAAAAATGCTTGCGCACAATAAAAACCTGTGCCCCAGTATCGATCAATAAACGTGTTTCACACCCACCTACTTTACCTGTCAGAAAAACTCCAGCACCGGTTGTAGAAACTGAGGCCAATTTATCAGATACAGATGTGGGGTCAGGCATTTGGCCTGTTGTGCCCGCCCCCTCTAGTTTCCCTGCAAATAAGGGCAATTCCTACGTAAGTGTCTAGTACAACCACATTCCCAACATGCTTTGGCCCGAAAAAACGGACCTGTGGTTCTGATGAACTTGTCACGGGAGTGGTGCGTACAGAAGCTGGCACATACTTCGCCTGCATATCCTTTACAGTAACTTGTAAAGCCTTAACTTCTTGACGCAACTCCTCCACTATGCCCAGTTAAACTTCAACCTTGTTATCAGATGAACTCTGAGCACTCAAACCATGGACTTTAGAATCTGAACAATGCATATGTTCTAAATTCTGAATAAGCTCCAATTCAGATTCTATGTAAAAATATTATTTAAATAAAAATCTTTATATGTAAAATAAAAAAAAAAAAAGTAAGACATTGTGGCTTGATGTATTTTTCATGACCAAAATAACACTTATTTATATACAAAGAGTTCATTCAGATGTCAGACCGATGTTTCAACACTTTACAAGAACAGAACAATAAAAACACACATTTTAATTGTTTATTATAATTTTGTGATGATAATTTCACCCAGGATTTGAACCCAAGGAGACAGCATTCCAGTCGAGCACACTAACCACTCCTCCAAATTACTTGGTGGACCGACTATAATTCGTCAATTCGCTTAACTGTTTCTTTGTCAACACTGTTTCAGAGCAATACTTGAAAATGACCACTAGGTAGAGACGGGTGTCGAAATGTTTCGAAGCCTCGACACATTTGCTTCGACTGCTTCAGTGTTTTACGAAGCCTCGCTCGCTCTGCCCACCACTACACAAAGCGTCCTCATTTTCCCCTGAGCGTGCAAAGCCAGTCATGTTCCTCGGCCAAGAGCGTCTCCTCTCACCTGTTCTCTCTTAAATGTCCTCCAGGTGAGTTCAATTATCCATACACTCAGTCAATGGGAAGAGAACGTGCTGCCAAAAAAAGTTCATATAGGGGGGGGGGGCCAAAGCCAACACAAGAAAAGAAACCCAGCATTCATCACATTACTAATGTCGAATTTTAGGATACATTTTTGTAACTGAAAATTATATTTAGGTCAAAACTGTCAGTTGTTTGTGAACTAAATCTGCAGTAAAGGGTGATCTATTTAAGCCCACTCAAATGCTTGAATGCACACAGATCAATGTCAGTGTCTCTATGTTTTAGGTCAAAAAACGAAACATTAAAATAACACAGACTAAATAAAATAACTCATGCACATTTATATTCCCCGCTGCTGTAACGTTAGCAGTTTAATTAAAATGCTACGCATTTAGCCCTATGTGACGTCTGTTTTTATATTGTTTATCAACAGTATAAATTTGTATATTGTTTAGATCATCTAGCCGAGTAGACAGATATGAATGTTGCTTGCTGGTGCTAAGTTGAGGAAATTTTTAGATATAAAGTCCAAATATTTTTATTTAGCCACCTAGATAGATTACATCTGAGGGAAAAAGAAAGGATGTGATATTCGGAACATGGTAGATACAGTAATTATCAGAGTGGGAAGTGATGCCCTCTCGGGGCATTTGGCCAGGGGTGTTTTTACACCACAGACAAGGATTGAGAAGAAAACAAATCATTATGAAAATATCATTATATTTTCCTTAAAATGTTCTTCCTAACTTCAGGCCTAATTCTCATGTCATTTATAACAACCTAGGTTACGTATGTAACCCAGGTTCCCTGAAGAGAACGAGAGCTGCGTCAAAACGCATATGGGAACGCCATCGCTCTGAATATCGTCTACAACAAGTCCAATAGAAGGGCGAGGCGTCACGGGCGGGGTGACGTCACGGCCAGGAGGTATATAAGCACGTGAGGCAGAGCCCGCGTCAGCTTCATGTCATGAAGCAAGCGCTGGCAGGGATGCCGGAAGTATGGCTTCGAGACGCAGCTCTCGTTCCCTTCAGGGAACCTGGGTTACATACGTAACCTAGGTCGTTACCTTCCAGGAACGTCGAGCTGCGTCAAAACGCATATGGGAACGCTATACCAACGCCGCCAGACTGACAAGTCCCTGCCTGATGTCAGGCCAAGAGGACAGAAGAGCCTGTAGTGGCTCGGATGTCGAGGTCGTAACCTGGCGAAGTCAGTGGCGTGGACTACCCAGCAGCGTCGTAGATGCCCTGATCGGTACATCTGTCCAGAAAGGCCTTGAAGGCCGCCATACCTCTGGTTGAGTGCACTCTGACTCCCACGGATGGGCAAGCCCAGAGGCCTCGAAAGCAAAATTGACAGCATCCACTATCACTTACTAAGAGTGGGCTACCAAACCCTACCCTCTTAGGCGGACCAAGGCCCTCGAGCAGTTGGTCCGACTTCCTCCACAGAGCAGCTCTGTGGATGTACGTGCCCAGTGCTCACACTGGACACATACGGTTGTGCTACTCCTGGCCGAAGGGAGGAGGACAGAGGCCTGGAGTACGACCGGCTGTGGTATGACCGTCAGAACCTTCGGTACGTACCCCATTTTTCAGGGGTAAAGAAAGACTTTCGCCGAACCGGGCACACAGTCAACATCGAAGGGGCCGCAGACAGGGCCTGAAGGTGATCACCCTCCTCAGAGAATGATGCTAACCAGAAGACGGTCTTAGAGGTGAGGAGTCTATCTGTTATCTCCTCGACATGCTCAAAGGTTTTCACACCGAGCCTCAGAACCGCAGCCAGATCCCATGTGGGGACATGATCGTACAGGAGGCCTCAGCCTCCGCGCACCGGAGGAAACATGTAACTAGGGGGTATCTGCCCACTGGCTGGCCACCGATAAGGGCGTGGTATGACAAATAACTGCCACGTAGACCTTAGTAGTGGAGTGGGTTAACCCTGCGGAGAATCAGGCCTGCAGGAACTCCAGAACTGCACTAACTGGGCAGTTGACTGGGTCAAGGTGGCGGTCTCCGCACTTCAACGTACAGTTTCCTCGTGGAGGGAGCTCTGGATTAAAGGAGGGTCTCGACAACCTAGTCGATAGACCGGAAGCTATGAGTTGCGCCTGCTCAGAGGCCAAACCCACAGCTTCCATAGCTCCGGGTGAGGGTGCACATAGGTGCCCCCGGCCTGTGAGAGGAGATCTCTCCTGATCAGTACCGGCCACGGAGTGCCGTCAAGGAGAGAAATCAGGTCCGAGAACCAAACTCGGCCCGGCCAGAACGGTGCTACTAACAGTAGACTGACCGCGTCCTGGCGCACTCTCGCCAGAACTCCCGGGAGCAGAGCGATCGGGGAGGGAAGGCGTACAGACGGGGCATCGGCCGCGTCTGTACCATAGTATCCAGTCCCAGAGGAGCTGGAGGAACTAAAGAAAACCAGAGGGGACATTACGCTGACTCTGGAGTCGCGAACAGGTCTACCCGTGCCTGGCCCAACCTTCGAAATCTGCTTCACCCCTCGAGGTGAAGCATCCATTCCCCGGGCCTCAGCCCCTGTCTCGACAGAACGTCTGCTCCTACATTGAGATGTAAGAGACCACTGCCGTGCTGTCGGTGCGGACCAGCACGTGGTGATCTCTCAGGTTCGGGAGGAAGTGCTTGAACGCACGGAACACAGCTAGGATCTCTAGCTGGTTGATATGCCACGTCAAGTGGCGACCACTCCACAGACCGCGGGCAGGGTGGCCACTCATGACCGCACCCCAACTGGTGAGGGAGACGTCCGTCGCTAAGGAAACACGGCGACAAGGAGCTCCCGGCACCAGGCCCTAGGACAAGAACCAAGGTTTCCTCCACGAGTCTAAGGCACGGTTTCTCCATACAGTGCCAGTGCCACATCCACACACTTGGTGAGCGGGGTGAGAGTGCTAGGCCGAAGGGAAGAACCCGATACTGACACGCTTTGCCCCCAAAAGCGAACCTCAGGAACTCCCTGTGAGAGGGAAAGATGGGTACATGGGACAAACGTCCTAGAGGTCTGTCGTGACAAATCAGCCCTTGGACCCGATTTGGAACACGATCTGCCTAACTGTGAGCATCTTGAACTTCAGCTTTCTGGCTGAGAGGTTCCGAAACTCAAAAACCAGTATGGGCCTCAGCCCCCCATCCTTCCTTGGAACAATGAAGTATCGGCTGTAGAAGCCGGCGCGAGTCTCGTGAGGAGGAACCACTCGATGGCTTCCTTCCTTACTAAATTCTCGACTTCTTGTTCCAGAACCAGAGCCTGCTCGGGGCGGACCGTAGTCACACAAACCCCGTTGAACGGCGGAGGTGGCCCATCGAACTGGATGGAATAACCATGCTCTACCGTCCGCAGGACCCAAAGAGACACATCTGGCAGCCGCTGCCAAGCCGCTAGATGATCTACTAAGGGAATCAGTCTCTCGAGACTGACCTCTGGTGTCAGAGATATGGCCAGACCACTGTCTTGCTGCGGCTCTCCGGAGGAAGATGCGGTCTCTGGCACTTGAGGCGAGTTTCTCAGACCCGCAGTCACAACCGGCGGGGGACTCTGAGAACAGCACTCGCTGGGACCTACTGTGCCCTGGAACTGCAGGGTTGACAGACAGATCCCCGGAGGACACCGAGGGGAGACGGTCACCGTGAGCCGCGGTGTAAGCCGCTCCACCCCAGTAGGGGTCGTCCTCCGCAGTCCTGGGGCTCGCCCATCAGGACCTCTGAACGAACCAGACCCTGCCAGGCAGGACCCAAAGAGACGCATTCGGCAGCTCATTGCCCAATGATCTACTAAGGGAATCAGGCTCTCGAAACTGACCTCTGGTGTCAGAGAAATGGCCAGACCACTGTCTTGCTGCGGAAGTCCGGAGGAAGACGCGGTCTCTGGCGCTTGAGGCGAGTTTCTCAGGCCCGCAGTCACTACCGGCGGGGAATTCTGAGAAAAACACTCGCTGGGACCTGCTGTGCCCTGGAGCTGCAGGGTTGACAGACAAATCCCCGGAGAGCACCGAGGGGAGACGGTCACCGTGTGCCGCGGTGCAAGCCGCTCCACCCCAGTAGGGGTCGCTCTCCGCGGTCCTGGGGCTCGCCCGTCAGGACCTGCTGCGCGAGGAGCTGGTATGCGGAGGAGGCTGCGCCCGCCCAGCAGCCGCCTGAATTTCGAGAGCGCGCATACCATCTGCCCTCAAAGATTCCACCCGCGATCTCAACACCTCGGTGGAGATCGGGGGAAACTGAAGGCTCTTGTGGCTCCTCACACTGGGGCGAGAGAGGCTGCGAAACCTCGTCAACGCTCGTCACATCACCTTTTCCTCGGAGGACGCAGCGTCAAGCCCTCGTCTCGGGGGGAAGAGTACCGCTTCCGAACCGCGAGACGGGGCGCCAGATCTGGTGGATACGGGAGAAGATAGTTTCTTTTCTCTTCTCTTCTAAATGCCCGCCAGCCAGATCAGCCTTTTTTTTCTACGAGCCCAACGAGCGCAGCCGCCGCTCTGCCTCGGCAGAGTGGGGTTGGCTTTATTTGTGCTTGTGCAACACTGGAGTTTACAACGCTCATACCGTCTTTCTCATCCACCTCCTCGGTAGGAAGACAAGCGGGGCGTCGAGCCCTCTCTCTGGGGGAAGAGAACCGCTTCCGAGCACAGAGAGCGGGCGCTGGATTTGTTTTGATCCATTTGCGAGCTGCGCGAGCGCAGCCACCGCTCTATCTTTCTTTTGCACAAAAGCGGGGCCGACAGCGCGTGGAGAGCTCGCTTTCCTTCTATATAAATTGGGGCGACAGAGGCGGCGAAACCTCATCAACGCTCGTCACGTCAACCTCCTCGGAGGAAGACAGACGAAGCGTTGAGCCCTCGTCTCGGGGGGAAGAGACCGCTTCCGAACCGCGAGACGGGGCGCCAGATCTGACGGATACGGGAGGAGATAGGGACATTCCCGTCTCACTCTCGTTCGCCAAATCAGCCTGTGAGTCCCACGAGCGCAGCCGCCGCTCTGCCTAGGCAAAAGAGGGGCCAGCACCACGCGGGGAGCTCACAAAGACTCTCTTCTCGAAGAGAGCCCTCCGAGTGCGGAGTGTGCGCAGCGAGAGCCGCTCACAATGCGGGCAGTCAGCTCCCTCGAGAGCCGCTGCCTCGCGCTCCGCACTCATGGAAGACCACGCACAGATCATGTGTGTCCCCGCTCATAATGCTTTTTTTTTTTCATAACGCAGGCAGTGGACTAGCACACAATCTGAAACGCGATCTAGGATCGCCCCCTGTTTTGGTCTTGGCTTTAGGGATGTCTAATTTCTTTTCAGGACATACAACACTAAATAAGACTCACAAAACAGATATGGACTGACAACACACAGAGCGCTTGCTGAATGACAAAAAGCTGACGCGGGCTCTGCCTCACGTGCTTATATACCTCCTGGCCGTGACGTCACCCCGCCCGTGACGCCTCGCCCTTCTATTGGACTTGTTGTAGACGATATTCAGAGCGTCGGTTACGCTGATGGCGTTCCCATATGCGTTTTGACGCAGCTCGACGTTCCTGGAAGGGAACTGACGTTATGCAAAACAAGTTTTAAAACACTTTTTTTCTTACTGGTGAAAATTAGATGGTCAAATCTGTTTTCTCTCAGGTACATCGCAGTGTAAGCTTCACAGTGAACATTACTACATCACTCTCATCAACGTAGTCCATATCAACAACAAAATATATATCTTGACTCCATATAGTGGTCATTTTGGGCAGTAGGATTATAAAAATATGTGCTAATATAAAATTAAATAAAGTAGTCTATATAAAATTGCAAAATAAATCTACTTATCAGTATTTCTTTTACTTAAGTACATAAAAATCGAGTACTTTTGTACTTTCACTCGAGTAAAATTTAAAAAGCAGTACTTTTACTGGAGTAATATTTTATTATACGTATCTGTACTTTTACTCAAGTACTTGATCTGTATACTTTGTCCACCACTGGTTTTTACGCAGCAAACACATTGAATTATAAATGTGAAAGAAGTTAATGTGCCTTCTAAAAATCTAAACAATTTATACAGTACTATTTGTTCTAAATTAATATAATAATTCATATGTTTGACTTATCCCTTTTCATAAAAATTATGTAAAGGCAGAAATACCATTATATAAGATTTTTGTTTTTGTGAAAACCTGTATCTGAATTGGTAAATCATGTTATTTTATGGCTTAATATGTTACCGTAGATATTGTCTAACCCCACGTGTTCATTTTACTTGTGCAGCTCTTAAAAAGTCATAAATTGCCTTAAATTGATTAAAAAAAATTCTGCAGATACCCTGTAAATAGTAAAATAAAACTCTTTCCTTGATATTCGTTGATATTTGTGTATTGAAAATGTTTTTGATTGACATTTATGGTCTTTTTTTTTATTTGGGCTATATAAATTAATTTTTGGGCTACCAAAATCTGAAGAGTACCTGCCCGAAGGGCTACCAGGGATTTTGAAATTTTGCGAGCCCTGCTCTTTGTTTTAGTCTGAACCGTGGTATAGATAAATGTTTTTGTGTCCCTGATCTAAGATCTCTGGAAGGATTGTGTAACACTAATGTATGAATCACCATTTAACACAAGTGTTTACTGATGATGTAAGTGGAAATTCAAATGCTACCATAAAATAACATTCTAAAGATTATTGAGGTTTCAACTGTTTGGGTTCATACACGGTAAAAATAATTTATTAAGTCTAGAGCAGAAGATCTTAACTGGCCTGCTCAAAGCCATTTGGGGTGACTGGGTTTAATGCTTTTTGCCATGCTTGAAATTAAATATTTAACAAGAAACAAGAACATAAGTAAGATCAAGCACTATCGTTGGGTGATGGGGTCAGGTGCTCAAGTATTGAGATGTATGCAGACTAGTCTGGTTCCTTAGGCTCCTTACATGTAGTAATAATTTTTATTTAGAACCATATTATCCTGAAGAACCCATTTTTATGCTAAGTTTTTTTTGTGTGTGTGTGTGTGTGTGTGTGTGGGTGGGTTAATACTCTCAAAAGTTTCTTGATATCCTTCTTAAAATGGCAAATTTTAACTTTCAAATTGTAACCATTTTCCTACCAATCATACTGTCCTTTTTCTCCATTTTATTTCATTTTTTATTACAGAACATGTGTGACCATCTTTGTTGAATCTTTTGCACTAAGCAAGTGACAGATACTGAATTTATGATCATTCATTATGCATAGAGTCCCAGTCACAGTATAGCTGTCCAATTACTTTTTTTCTTCTTTTAACATGGTAACATGGAGAGTTCACATACTGTCCATTCACAGTGGCTACTTTTGGCCTTCATAACAACAACTACTTTTACTTAAACAAAATAAAGAGACACAGTGTGACAATTGTGTATTTCTACCCAGACAGATTCCAGTCACACCTAACAATGCTGATCAACTGCAGAGAGGAACTGCCACTCATTTACAACAAAATACACACATAATGATGGATGTAAAGACATCATAGAGGATTGTTAAGATATTTCACTCAAACTTGACCTTCATTGCATCTAGTATGCATTTCATATATTATATATTTCTTCATACATTTATTCATGTTCAATGTCAATTATCAGTTGTATTCATCTAATAACTGTTGTTAGACCTAATTGACATTTATGTTTTAAACATTAACCCCAAAATAAAGAAGCTTTCCAACAGCATTAAAAGACAAACCTTTTAAATTTTATAAAGTATGGGACCCCTTCTTTAGCTATCTTGGGACTAGAGAGAGACATCTACTAACGTTGGGAATACGGAACCTGGCGTGGAAGGACTGAATAACAACCCAACGGTGATGTCATTTTTTTTTTTCTTTTTGCACTAAATTAATGTATTTATGTTTTTCTCTCTTTCTTTAATGATGAATTTGGTAATAATGTATGTTAATGTGTTTTTTGTAGGGAATTCAAATGAATGGCAATTTATATTAGCTCGGATGTCAACTTTGTTCAAACTCTGTAAATGTCAAAAAGCTTCAATAAAAAAAATAAAAATAAACCCCAAAATAAAGGCTATAAGGTCTTATAAAACCCAGACAGAGGGGTAAAAAAATCAAAAATCTATTATTAAAAAGGTTCTTTATCACACTATTAAGGTCAAATAGCATTTTCAAAGCATTCTTTATGGAAAGGAGTACTATTTAGCACTATTTAGCACTTTACTAACTTTTTTTGAATAAACTTAAGGCAAGGCTCAACTATAAAATTAACCTTTTATCTGGAACAGTGTTCTGGTATAAAAAAGTATTTTATACCTATGTCAGTTAAAATGTTAAATAATTAATTATTGTTTTTTCAGGTTTAGAATAGGAATTCATGTGTATATTGTGTGTATATTGTTATTTATGGATCCAATGGTCTTGTCAATGTAAACACCTTGAGTCCAACACAAATTTCTCCTTTGGGGACAATAATTCATTTCATTTAAACTTGTCACATTGATTTCTCATACCCACACATAAACACACATTTCTTATTTGTTTCAGTTGTATTTTTATACAAATCAATAATTACTTTTTACTAATCTTCTGTAGTCCAAAGCAATCACACACATTTAAAACTTTTCAAAATAAATAAAACTCCCATGGACTTGCTCTGAAGGAGAGACAAAGCCAGATCTAATAAAGGGAGAATCAATAAGACTTTGGGGTGGGCTCCTTTGACTTGAGCCAGCAAACATCCAGAATACTGTAGCAACTGCATTAGAATATGCTAACCACCACTAAAAACACCTTAGCAACTGGACAGTAACACTTCGGCAAGCACCCAGAACAATCTAGAATTGCAACAGTGAGATTTTCTTCTTTCCAAAATTCTAGTTGTATATGAATTGTTTTCCATTTCCAAATGTATTTTGCTAAATATTTACTTACTGTGAAAATGAAATGAAACAATGAAATTATTATTAAAACAATATTTTCTTCCAGTCAATGTTTCCTACAGGCTCCACTTAAAGACAACAATAATAAATGGTCACTGTGTATTTAATGAAATATTTTTTCCTGTGAAATAATAGTTTAAATGTTTCTTTACACAAACACTTTCACATACATACTTTTTAAGAAATAATCATTGGTGTAAAAAGTATGATACACACAGACACACACATACATTTACACACATTTAGTGAGGGAAAGATATTTCACACTTTTTACTCTAGTCATTACTTCTATAGAAGTATAGATAGATAGATAGATAGATAGATAGATAGATAGATAGATAGATAGATAGATAGATAGATAGATAGATAGATAGATAGATAGATAGATAGATAGATAGATAGATAGATAGATAGATAGATAGATAGATAGGATATTTTTCTCATGCATTCAATACTAATTGGCTTTGAGTTATAAATTGCAATTGTCATTCCATGCAAAATTTTTATGTTATTTAAGAAATTAATGCTGCTATGCTTTAAGCTCTTTACCGCATTAAAAGCTATTTCCTGAATGTTTCAAAACTTGCTTGGCATCGTATTTGCATGTTCCTGCAAATGTTGCCAAATGCCAACCATGATGACCGCCCTGCAGCTCAGTTGTGTCTGAGCCAAACATTCTACAGAAACGTGAACTATATATATATACTTGCTCACATGTCCGTATCTCTTACAGGACACGTTACATATGTTTGTGTGATGCAAGCAACTCAGAGGGTGGGGTCAATCCTTGTTCATTTATGGTGAATAATCCTGCAGAAAAATATAAGCAAACATATGTTTAAGTATCAACCACTATTCTGGGCTGCGTTTCTCAAAAACCATTGGTGAAAGTGGTTCTTTGATCTAGGCTTACAATGCTTTTGGGAAATTTTTTCCTGTTCTTTATTTCAGGCAAAGAATGGTTAAATAATTCTGAATGACATTTTTAAGGCATGTTAGTGATGATTTTTGTAAGGCGCGTTAATGACCTGTACATAGATTTGTGTCACATAAAATGCATTCAGGAAGTTCAATGCCCTCAGAGTGTTCACACAGTCTACTGTAAAGAACTCTGTATATGAAAGTACTGTCAGTAACGTGGCAAACCTCTTTAAACAAGTATGCAGTTGGCCAGCCTGGCTTCACAGACTCTTTAAATTTAAAATGCAATCGGATAAAGTTGACAACTTCACACCTGCTGTGTTTTTACTGCTTTGGAATAGCTGTAAATAGTTTGAGATCAGCAGCCCATCAAGGCTTCCCTACAGAAATAATTGATAGCCACAATTCAGCCAACAACTATCAAGCTTCTCATCACTCACAGTCTTAAATACCCTCGGGGGGGATCTAGTGTTTAGCTTAAAGATAAACAGCTAAAGCAAAACATGATTAACAGATAGCATAGTGTTTTGAGTTCTGAAATAAAAGAAAGAAGAACATTAAATATTGTAACGAGTTAAATGTCAAAACACATGGAACAGCAACGATTTGTATTTATCACTTAGAGCTGATAAAAACAAATAATTCTGCTTTGTAACCATTGCTAAATTTTAAATCAGTCAACTTTTTAAACGATCTCCATAAACTAAATAATTCAGCTACATAGCGTAGATACAATAATCTATTTAGTCTACTTTTTCTTTAAGCTTTAAATGTTTCATTAGTGTTTATCTTCCTGTGGTGCATGTTTGAAGGAAAAAGGTCTAAATCTTTTTATCACCACAGTCATGCAGGCTTTCCTTTTATTGACCATGATCCATATAAGGTCCTGAATACAGTGCAGGGACCCTAATCAAATGCCTCCTGACATGTGAAAAGCATCTGAACCTGATGTATCTTACCCTATCTTGTTTCCGCTGTCAAAGCTACATTTATTTCCGACCATGCCAACTGTTAACATAGAATGCGAACAAACAGCTGCAAGCTTAGCCCAGCATCAACTCATTATCTTTAATAGGTCATGGCTTAATTTACTGTAGGTACACAAAACCATTTATTTAATATAAATTATTAATAGCAGCAGATGTTAAATACATAATTATTTCTGAGGCCTTTTACAAATTCAAAGTAATAAGCATAAAGGCACTGTAGAGTTATTTGTTCATTTATTTGATGCACAATTGCTTTTGATTAAACCTCTAGTAGAAGATTTCCAAGCTTACCTCTGTAATACTTTCTAGGGGTAATAAGTGGACTGCTGCAGTGTAAATGAGATTATCTTATAATGACTCATGGATCATTTGATATTTTTGTATAACAAGGGTGTATGAAATCCTAACAAATGTTTATATTGTATAATGGTAATGTAATGCTTTTTATTTCAACACTGTAACATGAAAAATTTAGAGAAAATTAAATAGAGACTCCAAAGTTTATTTCCAGATATTGGTTTGATAATTTATATGTGGTTAAGCCTATAGTATACTATTTAGTATACCATATTTAGTCAAGTGTGCATCTCAACTTTTGGCTGGAACTTTATAAATATCAACTTTTTTTAGAAACCTTAGCCTGCGCACTCGTGTGGTCAACTAGTGTAACTGTGAGGAAGGATGCATGACAAATTTTACTCGCTTGCAACCATTTCTAATGGAAAGACAGAGTTGCTTCCTCGATCCAAATATCTGAACGTTGTCTGGAAACATCACTACTCCTTAAAGGATAAAACTTTCAAAACAAACATATATTAATTTATATTCAATGTATACAACCAGTCAAAGGACTATATGTGGTATTATTGCAAGTCCACCCCAGAAATCTCTGTGATAAATTCATTCTGACCAGCTCTGAGAAAAGTAGGCTACTAGCCACACGCTGTCCGCTTCCAGCAGAAACATAATATTGACCTAAATAACTGCGTTGAAAAACACCCAAGAAGCGAACAGGATAATTATTAACCCATCACATCATACCTGATTCACGTGTGACAACTTCCAGACCGCTAAACTCCTGGACTAAATTTAGCCCTTCCTTGGGATAAACACAGCCATTTGTTATATTGCGCCCCTATATGTTCAATTTAACATTTGGATTTTAAAAAATAGTTTAAAAGCAAATGTACAAGACACCTCTAATTACACTACTCTTCTAATTTTGTATTTATTAATATAAGTTTAACTTGAATCAATCTGAATGTTTTCTTAAAAAGGTTTCTATTTTTGTAATCAGTGAACCAAGTAGGTTGGCGGTGTTTCTGTAACGAATGTCACCATCTTGTGGTCAGTGGAGGAACTGCATATTAGAGTCATTTTTCTTCTTCTTCCTTGATGTTTAACGGTGGTTGTCATCCAACTTCAATGGTGCATTACCGCAACGTACTGTGCTAGACAGAGATAGACTACGATATATGTAGAAGGGAGACTTTCCACCTCTCTTCTCCCCCTCCCCACATAATAATTTCCAAAACGATATTCTGTATCCCGTTTACTATACCAGTGTCCTTCCCATGTGAAAAAGAAGTGCACTTAAGTATACTTTTATAAAGTATAATTATTGTAGAAATAATATACTTTAAAAGAACACACATCAGTGCAAATTAAATGTTATTTTCGACGTTTAAATACATTGTAATTATAATTAACTTCAAATGTATCACATTTTAAAGTGATATTAAATGCAATAAGTTGAACTTTTGAGTGATTTTTTAAACCACTTGAGTGTTACTTTTTAAACCACTTAAGTGTTAACTCTAGTGTCTTTAAAATGTGGTTAAAGTGCACTACTAATGTACTAACAAGCAATTAATGTTAACTAAAATACACTTTAATGTCAGTTAACAAATACACTTAAGCATGAATTAAATGTAATTTTTTCGACCAATTAAATGCATGTTATTTGTAATTATTTGCAAATATATTACAGTTTAAAATTACATTAAATGCAATTAGTTGAACTTTTGAGTGATATTTTTGAACCACTTAAGTGGGACTATATATGTAGTATATTTTATATGTACTTTGAAATATGGTAAATATTTACTTCTCAATAAGCAATTAATGTGAACTAAAATATACTTAAATGTTATTTCAGTGTACTTCAATGTTATATATCTCTGGCAATGAAGTTGAAATTTAGTATAGGCTATTTAAAAAAAAATCTCTTAATTACCTAGTTACAATCAACACAAACACAAAATGAAAATCCGTTACATTTATTGGTAAAACAATCTCTAAAAACAAAAACCCAACACTATACACAGCTGCAACACTTTAACTCACTTACAGGTGCTGGTCATAAAATTACAATATCATGAAAAAGTTATTTCAGTAATACCATTCAAAAAGTGAAACTTGTATATTAGATTAATTCATTACACACAGACTGATATATTTCAAATGTTTATTTGCTTTAATTTTGATTATTATAACTGACAACTAATGAAAGTCCCAAATTCAGTATCTCAGAAAATTAGAATATTATGAAAATGTTCAATATCGAAGACACCTGGTGCCACACTCTAATCAGCTAATTAACTCAAAACACCTGCAAAAGCCTTTAAATGGTCTCTCATTCTAGTTCTGTAGGCTACACAATCATGGGGAAGACTGCTGACTTGACAGTTGTCCAAAAGACGGCCATTGACACCTTGCACAAGGATGGCAAGACACAAAAGGTCATTGCTAAAGAGGCTGGCTGTTCACAGAGCTCTGTGTCCAAGCACATTAATAGAGAGGCGAAGGGAAGGACAAGATGTGGTAGAAAAAAAGTGTACAAGCAATAGGGATAACCGCACCCTGGAGAGGATTGTGAAACAAAACCCAATCAAAAATGTGGGGGAGATTCACAAAGAGTGGACTGCAGCTGGAGTCAGTGCTTCAAGAACAACCACGCACAGACGTATGTAAGACATGGGTTTCAGCTGTCGCATTCCTTGTGTCAAGCCACTCTTGAACAAGAGACAGCGTCAGAAGCGTCTTGCCTGGGCTAAAGACAAAAAGGACTGGACTGCTGCTGAGTGGTCCAAAGTTATGTTCTCTGATGAAAGTAAATTTTGCATTTTCTTTGGAAATCAAGGTCCCAGAGTCTGGAGGAAGAGAGGAGAGGAACACAATCCACGTTGCTTGAGGTCCAGTGTAAACTTTCCACAGTCATTGATGGTTTGGGGTGCCATGTCATCTGCAGGTGTTGGTCCATTGTGTTTTCTGAGGTCCAAGGTCAACGCAGCCGTCTACCAGGAAGTTTTAGAGCACTTCCTGCTGCTGACCAACTTTATGGAGATGCAGATTTCATTTTCCAACAGGACTTGGCACCTGCACACACTGCCAAAGCTACCAGTACCTGGTTTAAGGACCATGGTATCCCTGTTCTTGATTGGCCAGCAAACTCGCCTGACCTTAACCCCATAGAAAACCTATGGGGTATTGTGAAGAGGAAGATGCAATACGCCAGACCCAACAATTCAGAAGAGCTGAAGGCCACTATCAGAGCAACATGAGCTCTCATAACACCTGAGCAGTGCCACAGACTGATCGACTCCATGCCACGCCGCATTGCTGCAGTAATCCAGGCCAAAGGAGCCCCAACTAAACATTGAGTGCTGTACATATTGAGTGCTCATACTTTTCATGTTCATACTTTTCAGTTGGCCAACAATTCTAAAAATCTTTTTTTTTGCATTGGTCTTAATTGATATTCTAATTTTCTAAGATACTGAATTTGGGACTTTCATTTGTTGTCAGTTATAATCATCAAAATTAAAGGAAATAAACATTTGAAATATATCAGTCTGTGTGTAATGAATGAATCTAATATACAAGTTTCACTTTATGAATGGTATTACTGAAATAAATCAACTTGTTCATGATATTCTAATTTTATGACCAGCACCTGTATTACAAAGAGTCTGAAGAACAATGCAAAATCACTTACGTACAAAAGTACCTAATCTCGCCATCATAGAAAACATCATTCTGTATGATGTATAAGCCCGTTTCCTCATTGGGGACCTAAAAATGTGCACAAGGTCAAAATTTACTGGTATTACTATCCTTGTGGAGTCATTTGGTCTCCATATCGTATAGGATTACTAACACAAAAACACATACCTAATACAAAAAAATTAAAGAAAATTATAATTCGTACAGCAAATGAGACCTTATTGTAAAGCATTACCAAACTGTAGTACCCTCAGTTTCACAGACAAGGCTTAAGACCAGCCCCAGACTAAAATGTAATTCTGAGCTGTTTCGACTGAAAGAAACTTGCACTGACTGATCTTTAAAAATATCAGTGCCTTTGTTTTGTCTCAAGATGCACACCAGTAATGTTTTTTCTAAGGTATGTTAATGAAAATGACTTAAATCTCCTAATTGAACTATGCCCTAATCTTGGTTTAGTGTAAACCCTGTCTGTGAAACCAGGACATAAATTCTCAAACCTTTATTAGCACCAACATTAAACCGGACCGAAAGGTTTCTTCTAAAATCTTACTCCAGCATTAGTGAATGCAAGTTTGACTAAATAAATAAAGTTCCAAATGAACTTGCTGGGAAGTGGTGTTTGTCAGTGTCCCAGAAGCTCTTCATCGGCAGTAAACTTCAAATGTCATGAAGCTGCACACCATCTCTCCACAGTCTCGGTGAATGGAAATGTTCCAAAGAGGCAGGAAAGTCAGAAAAAAAATCCTTGAGGAAAGAAAGAAGAACAATTGTTATAAAACATATCTAGTCATTATAAATGGTTCAGTTGAATGAAAGCAATAGACACAGTTGCAATCCAAAGTTTACCTTGCAGTATCTGTAAAATATTAATAATTTAAGCAGTAAGAGGGTAGAGGGATAGAATCATTAAAAAAATTAGCAATTTCTGCTCTGATGAAGCAGTTTATTCTGCAAGGTGTGTGTAAACTTTTGACCACATCTGCATCACCTAAGAGGTGAATTACCTCAATCATCAGGGCAACACTGCAGTAGAACAAACGCTGGGAGATGTTCCTTCAGATTTCCGGACCACACCATCTTCACTGACACTGGGCTTTAAAAATATTGAAAATTCATACTCAAACATTTTTTATTCCTACTTTACAGGGAATAAAATATAACTTTACCAATTACCCAAATACAGATAAATATCCCAAAATCTATGAAAATGAAGAAAGGTACCTTCAATTTTTTTCCCTCATCTTGCCTTGCAAGCTTCTCTCGCTTATCTTCAAGAAGAATGTTCCTGTATTTACCACGGCTGACACAGCAAAGCTGCTGTCCTCTTCCTTTGGTTAACTGTAAAAATAACTTAACTGTAAAATATAAGATGATTAGACGGGATCTGTAAATGCATTATATTATATGGGAATATATTACTTGCAAATGGAAAAGATTCAAAGCATTTAAAATCCATAGGGATAGTGACTTTATATAGCACTTTATATAGTGACTTTATATAGCACTTTATATAGTGACTTTATATAGCACTTTATATAGTGACTTTATATAGCACTTTTAGCTTGTCATGTGTGATCAGGGTGAGCTCACTTGCTTCTAATATCACCTCTTCAGTACTGGTCTGTGTTTCCACACTGTATGTCCAGTAACAAATCTGTACTGATCCTGCAAAATGAATCACTCCAGATAAGTACAAAAATATTACATATTACAAACACAACCAGCAATGAACATCTCGCTCTTCAAATACAAAAAACAAACAAACAAACAAAAAAAACACAACGACATTATTTCTAGAGGTGGCTGATATATTGAATATTATACTGTTGGTAATAATATCGATTAAATACAGGATCGGTACTTTGAATTTTGTTTAGTAGCGTTACATTGAATTTTAAATCGTTTAGTTAAAAATACAATATTGTATTTTCAGCAGCCAAATTTCGTGGTCCACACACGCGATAACATTCCGATATCAGAATGCATTCATAGATAAATTACGACACGATTAATTCACTTCCCAAGTCCAGTGTGAATGGCAGGAATGACAAGACTAAATTAAGAGTAAAGAAAGCTTATATCAAGATATACTTGATTCATTATCTGCAGTAATAAAGTCTCATGTGTAATCATCCAAACGCGCCACTCCTCTGTTCTCGTTTGATCAGAAGCTCCTTCACGCGTCGCGATTACAGAAACATGCCGCGCAGTGCATTTTTCAAACTTTTTTTTTTTCACAGAAAGCTATTAAGCATTTATTTGACATTTCATTGTAACTTGTGACCACAAGGTGACACTGTCTCAAAACTTTTTGAGTACTTTCAGGTCTTTTTTTTTTTTATTTATTGAATGCATGAACAGCCCAGGGTCATTCAGTCCAGAGGAAGTGTGAAGTCCTTCAACAAAGCCACTGCTCTTATTGCTTTCAAGTTCGTAGAGAATTCAATAGATTTAAAATACGTTTTCAATTCAAGTTTGGATCTTACAAAAAGAGGTGTGCATTTAGAAAATTTACATTTATGAATATGATAATTAGCTAACAGGAAAATAAAGTTTATGAAATAAGTATACTTATACTTTATTTTATAGCACCTTTTTTTTCCACATTCATGAAAGCCAAAAATGGCATTGCTATAAGTAAACTCAAAATTAGGATTCCAATTCCAGAATAAATGTACTAAAGAAGTTTAATTATTTTCTAAACAGAAAGAACAGTTGGTATTAATATCATTATCCGGGTAAATTCTATGAATCAACTTAAATGCAATTTCTCTCATTTTGTTAGTAATTAAATATTTGTGAGGTAATGATCAAACTTTCTTCCAGGGAATATCACTTACTAAACCATTCCAATAAGAGATTACATAAGGCACAGAAATAGACTCCATCTGAAACAAAACTCTAATTTTCTTATTGTTTTTTGACTTGGATGACGAAAGGCACTGTTTTCTATAAAGGTTTTACAAAGATCCACTGAGTGACATGAGATTGGAAAAGAAAGACCTCTAAAAAGCATGAGAAGTCCATGTGGCACAGCATCAGCAACAACTGCAAACTCTTTCGGACTAACAGGAATTCCATGCTTAGCTAAAAACTCAGAGTAATTACAGATTGAACCATTTTGATTGAAAAGTTGAGATACAAAAATAATACCATTTTTAAACCAATTAAAAAAAAAGAAAAAAAAAAAAGAGATTTGTGTTTATACAGTAGATTCTAGTTATTCCAGATTAGATACGAGTGAGGTGTAAAATTGTGTTTAAAAATGAGGGACCAAGCCAACAACATTTGCCTATGAAAAAGAGATCATTTGACAGGGATTTTCATGATGTTGTAGTTACAGATTAATACATTTAAACCACCTAGTTTGGAAAAAAACAACATTAGGGATCAGATTCCATATAGATGAGGGCTTATTGATACAGTTGTTTATCCAATTTATTTTAAATATGTTGTTTAAAGTGGTGAAATCAAGAAAGTTTAAATCCCCTTTCTCATTGGTGTTCATAAATACAGATTTTCTAATAAAATGAGTTTTATTCTTCCAAACAAAGTTGAGAAGCATTGTATAATTTTTTTTTAAAGAATGGCAGTGTCAACATTCAAAGAGAGAGCAGCATATGTTAACCTTGACAAACCTTCAGCTTTGGCTAGTAAGATTCTTCCCTTCAGTGAGAGATCACGTTGGAGCCACATATTCAGTTTGTTTTTTGAGTACTCTCAATTAACGGATTCAAATTTAAGGAGCTTCTTTCTAATTCATTTTTTTGTTACAATAACACCTAAATAAGATACTTGATCTTTGATTTGAATATTACACATTTCTGACAAATGACATTCTTTGATGGACATCAGTTGACACTTTGAGAGGTTCAAGAACAGGCCTGATGCTTTGGAGAATGGCTGGATATACTTTAATGCTAAAGGAACTTGATTAGCATTTTGCACAAAAAAAAAAGAGTGGTATCATCAGCCAGTTGACTGATGAGTATCTGTTTGTCAGCAATAGAGATACCATGAAGATCACTATTAGAAATATAAGAAGCGAATATCAGGGAAACTAGTAAAAATAAATAAGGGGATAATGGACACCCTTGCCTAATACCACGTGACAAGTAAAATCTAGGAGAAGTACCATATTTTAATTTAATTGTGCTACTACAGTTGTAATATAGAGTTCTTTCCGCCTTACAAAAATATTCAGCAAAACCAAATTTTTCCACTGATTTAAATATAAATGTATGTTCAACTGAATCAAAAGCTTTATAAAAAATCCAGGAAAAGAATAAAATTATTATGTTCCAGCAAATCACTATAATCCAATAAGTCTAAAACTAATCTAATATTATTCATTATATGTCGGCCCCTCATAAATCCAGACTGAGTCCCATCTATAACAGTATCCAATCAATCTTTAAGTCTTTTAGCAAATATTATGGCGGAAATGTTATAGTCATTGTTAAGGAGTGTGATGGGTCACCAGCTGTCTAAATTGGTAAGATCTTTCTTAGGTTTAGGAATTAAAGTTATGATACCTTGCATCAATGTAGGAGGTAAAGCCTCTTTTTCAATACTTTCTCTAAAATCCTGAGTTAAAAAGGGAGTAAATTCATCAGCAAATAATTTGTACAGCTCAGCTGTAAATCCATCACACCCTGGGGACTTATTGTTTTTCAAACTCTTAATTGCTCTTTGTACTTCCTCAGGAGTAACAATGCGATCACAGAAAAATCTATCACTTTCAGATATAACCTTATCATAATTAACAGAGTCTAGAAATGAGGACATTGTCTGCTCTGAATACCTTGAACTATAAAGATTCTTATAAAAAAAATTGTCACTGTAGTTTGCTATTTCCTTTGGATCTTTAACAATTTTGCCATCAACACAAAGTTGTTCAATTGTTGAGAGGGTAATATTATGCTTTTCTAGCTTTAAAAAATATGCGGAATTGAGTTCTCCCTCTTCGAGCCATTTTTTCCTGGATCTTATATAAGCACCCCTAGCCTTTGATAAGTACAATTCATCCAATTTCATTTGCAAATCTGCAATTTCAGATGTTTCCTCTAGAGACATGCAATCAAAATTATTAGACTGAGATAATTTCATGATTAGGTTGTCTTCAAGAACCCTTCTTTTTTGGCTAAAAGTGTTCCAACTTTTCTTAAATAAACACCTGTCTCAAACTTAAAAAGCTCCCAATTGGTACCGAAAGAATTTTGAATTGTGGCTGCTTTCCAATAGCTAGCACTGAATTATTTCATTTTATACTTTACATCTGGTAATTCTAACATTGAACTGTTAAGTTTCCACAAAGAAGCTCGGCATTGGCCTGTTACATAATCTGCCATTAAAGGGGTATTAATAAAGATAGTTTTGTGGTCGGTCAACGGGTTACATTGAATGCAGACATTCAGATCAAAATTTGACATACATTTTGATATGAGCCAATAATCACTACGAGATTGTCTTGAACCACTTTTATTGGCCCAAGTAAACTCTAAATTGTTAGGGAATCTCTCTCTCCAAATGTCCGCCAATTCAAACTTGTCTATTAGGTCTAATAGTGCAGGACAAGAACAAGCGGTCCTTTCTGGAGGATATCTGTCCTAAGAATTATTAAATGACACATTAAAGTCTCCTCCTAGAATGAAAAATGCATTAGGAAATTTATCAGACCAATATGTAAGCTTCTCATCTAATTTGTAAAAAAAAAATCATTATCCAAATAATTATTGTACCCATATATATTTCCGAGAATTACAGTTTGTTGGTTAAGTGAAATTACTAATAAATGAAAATGACCTAAGCTATCCGATTCTGACCCTAATATATTCCCACCAAATTTATTTCTCAAAAAGCTTACACCAGCTGAGTGTTCGGTGCCATGTGAACTCCAAATATCGCTACCCCACTGAGATTTCCACCATTTGTAATCATCAATAGTCGAATGACATTCCTGAAGAAAACAGAAATCAGATTTGTGTTTTTTAGCAAACAAAAAAATAGCTTTTCGTTTGACTATCCCTGAGGCCCCTGGCATTAAAGGATATTAAAGACAATGACATGAACCACGAACAATATAGAAAAGAAAAGAAAAGAACAAAGTTTGAGTGAATCAAAAGAGTACACTCGTTCAATCACTATCCTTCAAAAAGAGCAACAACCACAACAACAGCTCAACCGGGAATAAGGTGTTCAGATTTAAGTTAAGAGAATAACAAAGACCACGCTTAAAATTCAGCTTGAGTAAAGATTTAAGAGCCCAAAGTAAAAGTAAATAATTAACAATCAAAAAAATATATATACATTATGTATAAAAATAAATAAAGAAAAATATATAAATTATAAAATAAATAAATAGATAAAAACAACTAAGTATAAAAAAAAACTTACACTGATCAAACTAATCATTTAGAAGAAACAGTTGCTTGTTGAATAAGCATTGCCAACATGTTAATTGTTGGCTACATCTTTAGCCTTCTCTACCGTCAGCCACAGGAGAGGTCTTGCATCCTTGTCTTTATGCGAAAGATCCTCGAAGATCTTGATCTTCTTTTCCCTGAGAAGGATGGACGTTTTGGCATCTCTCCAAACTTTGTCCCGCTCAGACCGCAATGAAAATAAGACAATTATGCAACGAGAGGATCTTTCCGCAGCAGAACGAGGTCCCAGCCTATGTCAACTCCACGGGGTAGATCTGCAGCGATACTCGGGGAGACCTGGCTGAAGAGGTTGATGATCATCTGCTTTACGTTCTCTCCTGCTTTCTCCAGAATACCAGCGACGCGAAGATCCCATCTTCTCTTGTACGCATCCAGATCATTTTACTTATCACAAAGTTCGACGTTGTCCTTCTCTAATCTTACGATTTTCTTTTCCAGTTCCTCAGTTTTATCATTCAAATGCTTCACCTGTTCACCGTGGAATTCGACGGAGCTGATTATCTGTTTAATAGAGTTTGAGTTTTCAAGTAACGTTACCGTTTTTTTCAACTCCTTGGTGCAAAATTGGCCTCCATTCTCTGCATGAATCTCATTAGCATGGCATCACTCACTGAAGGACTGTCGGAACTCGGTTTACTTTTTTTCGCAGGGTTCGGTTCAGGTGTATCGGGTAAAAGCGTGAACTCAGACTGTCCAACAACTGCATCCAATTCAGCGTTTATAGTTCTCCTTGCATAGCTGTGCATAGCAAGGAGAGTTTCTTCTTTATCCTCCATATTCGCAAGTCAGCACAGCAATTTATAGCAAAGGCACGTAGATTATTATTATTAGTGACTAGCTGGCAAAAGCGTCTTCAGTGAAGCTCAAACAGTAAAAATATGCAAAAGAAAAAAAGATAATTAAAGGAGGCTACTTAACTCATAATATAAACTGTATCTTTCCAGTTAGTTCTAAGCATGAACTGTTTAAAAAAAAAAACGGGATCTGAGCAAATTTTTTAAGAGCTCCTGCAAACCTATCTTGCTACGACGCCATCTTGGCCGCCCCCTCGCAAAAAAGCGTGTAGTTCAATATATACCCTGTTGCGATTCAGTTGTGAGACGACATCCAGTAGGTGACGTCTTTTACACGTGCATTTATAGTCCATCATGAAAACAATTGTGCTTACACCTTGGTTAATACTGCAAAAATGAATTTAAGTGCCCCAAGCAGTTTTTAAGAGGTTGTGAACAGACATCCACTGACGTCCTTTACACGTCTAGTCAAGCACCCACACAAATAATAATAAAAAAACACGGGAAACTTTATTTAAAAAAAACAAAAAAAAAAAACACGACCATTTGTATTTACATCTTGTTCAATGACAAATTATATTCACAAAGTGCCCTGTGTGGTTAAGTGATTGTGCCACTACATTCTAGACATTATTTGACCCGTTTTCCGTACATTACAATACTTATACATTTATAAATGTATAAAACAGACTGAAAACAAGAAATCAAAACATAATTTCAGTGTAAGCCATGAATGACAGTCATATTGTCACAAAAACTGTGGATATGGATAGGGACATAGTTTAGAGCACTTTTTACATGATAGATGAGTGGTTGTGAAATATATACATTTATAAATGTTCAATACAATATATATATGTGTATATTTAGTTTCCTCCTCTCTCTCATGAAATGGGTAAACTCTTGTCGATATTGCACCTTAACGTTGGCGCTACCTGCCATAAAACGGAAGAAGAAGAAGAAGAAGAGAGGGCAACTTGAGGAGGGTGCTTTGTTGTGTTGCGAAAGTTCATGAATTATTAAAAATCTACTGTTGGGTACATTTTGCATTAATGTGGTTGAGTTTTACTTGTTTGACACGAGGGAACCGAAAGAAATGATGCGCACATTGTCAGCTGAAATATATTTTGAGTTTGGCTAAAATTAGCTAGGAGGCTAAAAGTTAGTTGGGGTAAGGTTAGGCTTTACCCTAAAAAGAAACTCTGCTGGTGTGAATTCGCCAGTATAAACCACCATGGGGTCTCTACACTTTTTTATGCAGTTAAGCAAACTTCTTGGTGGGAAATTGATAGCAAAATCACCAAATCCCCAATCTGTTAATGTTGGCTAAATGTCGTGCTACTGCAAGAACACGGTGTAATATATCCGGGGTTCCCAACCCTGGTCTACAAGGACACCTGTCTTAATTATTTTCAAACTATCCCTGTTCTACCCCGTGCTGGTTACCTGGATCAGGTGTGTTCAGTCAATCAGAAGCTGGAAGATACCATTTCAGATGAGTTTGGTGTGGGTGAGGTCAAAATTAATTCTTATCTTCTAGCTTATAATTCATTTTCTAGATGCTATTGTAACTGAATTGGAATTTAAAAGAGAAGTATGTTTAGTGAAAGAAAACTCTTTTTTTTTTAAATAAAAAAAATAAAACATGAATTCGTTAAAGCCCCAAACAAATGGATATGTAATTATTGTAGTAGCTATGACAGGCAGCAGATAATATCACTCCAGTATGTTTAATGATCCAGAAAAATTATTACTGTCAGATGTAGCCTTTTCAGAGTTTCTTTCAGAAAGTAAATTACCTGAAAGAAACTGAAATGTTAAGTAAATGTAGGAAGAGCTCAATAATAACGTGCGGAAGTCTGTAAATTAATTTGAACATTGATGTTTTCAGTAACTGCTTTAAAAATATTTTGTAATTTTAGATTTGCTGAAATAAATACCCCTCCTTGAACTGCCACCTTAACGTGGTGGAGGGGTTTGAGTACCCGAATGAACCTAGGAGCTATGTTGTCCGGGGCTATATGCCCCTGGTAGGGTCTCCCAAGGCAAACAGGTCCTAGACGACGGGTCAGACTAAGAGCGGTTCAAAACCCCCCTTATGAAGAAAAATAAACAAAGGACCGTGACGTCGCCCGGTATGGCGCAGCTGGGGCCCCAACCTGGAGCCAGGCCCGGGGTTGGGGCTCGTATGCGAGCGCCTGGTGGCCGGGCCTCCCCCCATGGGGTCCGGCCGGGCTCAGCCCGAAGGAGCGACGTGGGGCCGCCTTCCCGTGGGCTCACCACCTGCAGGAGGGACCGTAAGGGGCCGGTGCTAAGAGGATTGGGCAGCAGTCGAAGGCGGGGGCCTCGACAACCCGATCCCTGGACACAGAAGCTAGCTCTAGGGACGTGGAATGTCACCTCGCTGGCGGGGAAGGAGCCTGAGATTGTGCGTGAGGTTGAGAGGTTCCGACTAGAGATAGTCGGGATCACCTCTACGCACGGCTTGGGCTCTGGAACCACACTCCTCGAGAGGGGATGGACTCTTCACCACTCTGGAGTTGCCCATGGTGAGAGGCTGCGGGCTGGTGTGGGTTTGCTTATAGCCCCCCAGCTCAGCCGCCATGTGTTCGTGTTCAACCCGGTGAACGAGAGGGTCGTTTCCCTGCGCCTACGGGTAGGGGATAGGTCTCTCACTGTCGTGTGTGCCTACGGGCCGAACGGCAGTGCAGAGTACCCGGCCTTCTTGGGGTCTCTGGGAGGGGTGCTGGAAAGTGCTCCAACCAGGGACTCCGTCGTTCTACTGGGGGACTTCAATGCCCACGTGGGTAGCGACAGTGACACCTGGAGGGGCGTGATTGGGAGGAACGGCCCCCCTGATCTGAACCCGAGTGGTGTTCAGTTATTGGACTTCTGTGCTAGTTACAGTTTGTCCATAACAAACACCATGTTCAAGCATAAGGGTGTCCATCAGTGCACGTGGCACCAGGACACCCTAGGCCGTAGGTCGATGATCGACTTTGTGATCGTTTCATCTGACCTGTGGCCGTATGTCTTGGACACTCGGGTAAAGAGAGGGGCGGAGCTGTCAACTGATCACCACCTGGTGGTGAGTCAGGTTCTACTAAAGAAACTGAACTATCGGCTGGCCTCGAAGAGATTCTGGCAAACCGTCCGGCGCCTCAGGAGAGGGAAGCAGTGCCCTACCAACGCTGTTTACAGTAGAGGTGGGGAGCTGCTGACCTCGACTGGGGATATCGTTGGACGGTGGAAGGAATACTTCGAGGATCTCCTCAATCCCGCCATCACGTCTTCCATTGAGGAAGCAGAGGCTGGGGGCTCAGAGGTAGACTCGTCCATCACCCAAGCTGAAGTCACCGAGGTAGTCAAGAAACTCCTCGGTGGCAGGGCACCGGGGGTGGATGAGATCCGCCCTGAGTACCTCAAGTCTCTGGATGTTGTGGGGCTGTCTTGGCTGACACGCCCCTGCAGCATCGCGTGGCGGTCGGGGACAGTGCCTCTGGGGTGGCAGACCGGGGTGGTGGTCCCTCTTTTTAAGAAGGGGGACCGGAGGGTGTGTTCCAACTACAGGGGGATCACACTTCTCAGCCTCCCTGGGAAAGTCTATGCCAGGGTACTGGAGAGGAGAATACGGCCGATAGTAGAACCTCGGATTCAGGCGGAACAGTGTGGTTTTTGTCCGGGCCGTGGAACACTGGACCAGCTCTATACCCTCTACAGGGTGCTGGAGGGTTCATGGGAGTTTGCCCAACCAGTCCACATGTGTTTTGTGGATTTGGAGAAGACATTCGACTGTGTCCCTCGCGGCGGCCTGTGGAGGGTGCTCCGGGAGTATGGGGTCCGGGGTCCTTTACTAAGGGCTGTCCAGTCCCTGTATGACCGAAGCAGGAGCTTGGTTCGCATTGCCGGCAGTAAGTCAGACTTGTTCCCGGTGCATGTTGGACTCCGGCAGGGCTGCCCTTTGTCGCCGGTTCTGTTCATAATTTTTATGGACAGAATTTCTAGGCGCAGCCAGGGGCCGGAGGGTGTCAGGTTTGGTGACCACACGATTTCGTCTCTGCTTTTTGCAGATGACGTTGTCGTGTTGGCTTCATCAAGCCAGGACCTTCAGCATGCACTGGGACGGTTTGCAGCCGAGTGTGAAGCAGCTGGGATGAGAATCAGCACCTCCAAATCCGAGGCCATGGTCCTCAGTCGGAAAAGGGTGGTTTGCCCACTTCAGGTTGGTGAAGAGCTCCTGTCTCAAGTGGAGGAGTTTAAGTATCTTGGGGTTTTGTTCACGAGTGAGGGAAGGATGGAACAGGAGATTGACAGACGGATCGGTGCAGCTTCTGCAGTAATGCGGTCGATGTACCGGTCTGTCGTGATAAAGAAAGAGCTGAGCTGCAAGGCGAAGCTCTCGATTTACCGGTCAATCTACGTTCCTACTCTCACCTATGGTCATGAGCTTTGGGTCATGACCGAAAGGACAAGATCCCGGATACAGTCAAGTCAAGTCAAGTCAAGTCAGCTTTATTGTCAATTATTCCACATGTACGGCACATACATACAGAGAATTGAAATTGCATTACTCTCAGACCCTTGGTGCATACAGTTAACATTAAACACGTTCAGATACAGATAAATACAGTTTAAACATATGTACATACAACTATACAAATATACAAATGAGGATATTGTAGAAAAAAATAAGAATTAGATCGATAAGTGGCATAAGGCGCATGGCAGATAGAGTGCAAAACCAGTTAAATAAAAACAACACTGTGTAGATATATTTGTAGTGCAAAAGAGCTTATCAGTCTGAGGACATTGTAGAAAATAAAAAAAGAGAGATAGATAAAGTGCATAAGGCACATGCAGAATAGATGGAGTGCAAACCAGTTGAATGTACAAAAACAAAACTGTGCAGATTTGTTTTGTTTTGTTATGAGTGTAGTGCAAGAAGAGCTTATCAGTCTGTTAAAGTGACAAGTTCGGATAGCTTTTTGTCAGACTATCCGAAGAGATAATTTGCAGTCAATGTTGGATAGGTAGTGATCAGCCAATGCTGCACAAGTGACAGGTGCCGGTCACAGTTTGTTGGTCGGTGGGGGGGGTGTCACAGAGTCAGAGTTCCTAGTGTGTTGCTGTGTTAAATGGGGGTGAAAGAGGGGAGGGGGGGCAAGGACGGGAGGGAGTTCAGCTTCCTGACAGCCTGATGTATGAAGCTGTCCTTCAGTCTGCTGGTCCTCGCCTGGAGACTCCGCAGCCTCCTCCCTGATGGCAGCAGACTGAAGAAGCTGTGTGTCGGGTGGGTGGGATCGCCTGCAATGCGGAGAGCTTTGCGGGTGAGACGGGTGCTGTAGATGTCCTGGAGGGAGGGGAGAGAGACACCAACGATCTTCTCAGCTGCTCTCACTATTCGTTGAAGTGACTTGCGGCAGGATGCGTTGCAAGCGCCATACCACACAGTGATGCAGCTGGTTAGGATGCTCTCGATGGTGCCTCTGTAGAAGGTGCACATGATGGGGGTCGGGGCTCTGGCTCTTCTGAGTTTGCGGAGGAAGTAGAGACGCTGCTGTGCTTTCTTGGCCAGTGCTACAGTGTTGTTAGTCCAGGAGAGGTCCTCAGTGATGTGCACACCCAGGAACTTGCTGCTGCTCACTCTCTCCACAGTCGCACCGTTGATGGTCAGAGGGGCATGCTGAGTGTGTACTCTCCTGAAGTCAACAACAATCTCCTTCGTTTCCTTCTTCACATTCAGAGAGAGATTGTTGTCACTGCACCACCCGGCCAGGCGGCTCACCTCGCTCCTGTAGTTTGTCTCATCTCTGTTGCTGATGAGACCCACCACAGTCGTGTCATCCGCAAACTTAATGAAAATGTTGGAGTTGTGTGATGGTGTGCAGTCGTGGGTCAGCAGAGTGAAGAGGAGGGAGCTCAGCACACATCCTTGGGGGGCCCCAGTGTTCAGTGTGATGGTGCTGGATGTGTTACTGCCGACCCGTACTGCTTGAGGTC
Organism: Barbus barbus; assembly: GCF_936440315.1. NCBI lineage: Eukaryota > Metazoa > Chordata > Actinopteri > Cypriniformes > Cyprinidae > Barbus > Barbus barbus. Next base: position 34,935,717 of record NC_136734.1, on the reverse strand, counting down.
TCCCGGTCAGGAAGTCCAACAGCCAGTTGCACAGAGAGGTATTGAGCCCCAGCTGGGCCAGTTTGTGAGTAAGCTGTTGAGGGATGATTGTGTTGAATGCTGAACTGAAGTCTATGAACAGCATCCTGACATATGAGTCTTTTTTCTCCAGATGTGTGAGGGCTGGGTGGAGGGCAGTGGTGATGGCATCATCGGTCGAGCGATTGGACCTTTATGCAAACTGGAAGGGGTCCAGGGAGGGGGGGAGGACAGACTTGATGTGGTGCAAGACTAGCTGTTCAAAGCACTTCATGAGGATGGGAGTGAGTGCTATTGGACGGTAGTCATTGAAGCAGGATGGAGATGACTTCTTAGGGACTGGAATGATGGTGGTAGCTTTGAAGCATGTGGGGACAACAGCCTGATTTAGTGAGATGTTGAAGATGTCTGTGAAGACCTCAGTGAGTTCCACTGCACAGTCTCTCAGTACACGCCCAGGAATGTTGTCAGGACCCGGAGCTTTGCGTGCATTGATCCTGCTGAGGGATCTCCTCACACTGTCCGGGGACAGCGTCATCACCTGGTCACCGGGAGGAGGTGGAGTCTTTTGTGCAGTGGTGCTGTTTTGTGCCTCAAAGCGAGCAAAGAAGGCATTCAGCTCGTTCAGCAGGGGGATGGTGTTGTCACAGGTCTGTGGTGGGGGCTTGTAATCCGTAATGGTCTGCATCCCCTGCCACAGGCTCCGCGTGTCTCTGCTGTCGCTGAAACGATGGGCTATCCTCCTGGAGTACTGTCTCTTGGCCTCTTTGATGCCGCGGGATAGGTTGGCCCTAGCTGTCTTCAGGCCCTCCTCATCTCCAGCTCTAAAGGCAGCGTTCCGAGCCTTCAGCAGTCTGTAGACCTCCCCTGTCATCCACGGCTTCTGGTTGGCCCGGACAGTGATGGACTTTGTGACTGTTACATCATCAATGCACTTGGAGATGTAGGCAGTAACAGTCTCTGAGTACTCTTGGAGGTCTGTAGTATTGTTGTATGTGGCAGCCTGTTTAAACATGTTCCAGTCAGTGGTGTCAAAGCAGTCTTGAAGTGCCTCTGACGACCCTTCCGGCCACACTTGAATCTGTTTGTGAACTGGTTTGGTGACTTTAACGAGCGGTCTGTATGCAGGCATTAGCATGACAGTGATGTGGTCTGAGGCTCCGAGGTGGGGGAGGGGGAGGGCCTTGTAAGCTCCTCTCTGGGTGGTGTAAACAAAGTCCAGGGTGTTTTTTCCCCTTGTTGGAAAGTCTATGTGTTGGTGAATTTTTGGGAACACACTCTTTAAGTCTGCGTGATTGAAATCCCCAGCCAAGATAAGAAAGGCATCTGGGTGGGCTGTCTGCTGCTCACTGGTGTGCTGGTACAGTTCATTTAGCGCCTCACTCCTGATGTTGTTGTTGGAGCTGGGAGGGATGTATACAGCAACGAGCAGTATGGCTGTATATTCCCTCGGTAGATAGAACGGCCGGCACTTAATCATAAACTCCACCAGGGGTGAGCAGTGTTTGCAGACCACAACAGCGTCGCGACACCACGCATCATTGATGTAAACACAAAGCCCGCCGCCGCGGATCTTACCTCCCTCGACGAGAGCTCTGTCAGCTCGATAGCATGTTAGCTGGTCGAGCTGTATGGCGCAGTCCGGTACGCTGTTGTTAAGCCATGTTTCCGTAAACACAAAAACACAACAGTCTCTTACAGTCCTCTGAGTAGAGCGGAGTAGTCGGATGTAGTCCAGTTTATTGTCCAAAGAGCGTACGTTCGCCAGTACGATGGTGGGGATAGCTGGCTTGTGTGGGTTGGCCGCTAGCCTAGCTCGGATACCTCCGCGCTTACCCCTCTTCTGCTTCCTCTCACGCCGCTTGTAGCGCCTCCGCTGTGGGCGAGATGCAGTAGTGGGGGTCGGTGATGGAGAAGGCCTTCGGAGCAGACCGAGGTCCCGCAGCTCTTCAGCGTGCGCGGAGTTTAACTCTAAAAATGTGGTTCTGCCGACATCGAGCAGAAACTCACGACTGTATGCACGCTTAAAGACAGGTAGACGAGACGAAGATGTGCAAAAACATTGCGACTTACAAGACAAAAAACACGAAAACACCGGTTTGTCGGGAGAGAGAGAAGCTGCTGCGACTGCGCGCGCCGCCATCTTAGGTTCTAAGATGAAATGAGCTTTCTCCGCAGGGTGGCTGGGCGATCCCTTAGAGATAGGGTGAGAAGCTCGGTCACTCGGGAGGAGCTCAGAGTAGAGCCGCTGCTCCTTCACATTGAGAGGGGTCAGCTGAGGTGGCTCGGGCATCTGTTCCGGATGCCTCCTGGACGCCTTCCCGGGAAGGTGTTCCGGGCGCGTCCCACTGGGAGGAGACCCCGGGGAAGACCTAGGACACGCTGGAGAGACTATGTCTCCCGGCTGGTCTGGGAACGCCTCGGTGTCCCCCCGGAAGAGCTGGAGGAAGTGTCTAGGGAGAGGGAAGTCTGGGCATCTCTGCTTAGACTGCTGCCCCCGCGACCCGGCCCCGGATAAGCGGAAGAAGATGGATGGATGGAGATTTGCTAAATATGTCATGAGTAACAAAGGAAGTGGAGACGACGATGGGCAAGGGTTGTTGCCTTAGTGGAACGTGATAGCAGCTATGAATCCGAGTGGAGCCAACCTTGGCAGGGGAGGGCAATCCCCTCACGGAGGGATCAACACATGACGAATTTCATCCCATACTACAACAGTCGAACAGCATCACTTCTTGAATGTTTTAATAAACAGCTGGGATGTCACACTTAAAAGGAGGAAAGAAAGGTATGCCACCAAAATTACTATGACTGTAATACAATTCTCAGTTGATTTTTATATGATCATTAATGAGTTATGGAAGTAATGTCACCTTCCATGGGAATTTATGTACTTTAAACACTTCATTCAACAGGCATGCAAGTTTTGGATGCAAGATGTTGTTTGTTCACTTTGATTTCAGATAATAGGGTCCCCCCTCCATTATGTAGATGCATAGGACAAATACATGTTATTGTTATAGCATGTAATAGTACAATTGGACAGTGAAATTATCCTAAACTAACACATCCTATGTAACATTTCCAAGAAGGACAATTTACTCAGAGCCTGCTGGATCTCCAAGTAAGACGGAGGCAAAGGCCCACATCTCATGAAACAATGGTGGCTACCTCCAGAAATATGTCCCTGTTTTTTTTATCTTCACAATGTACTAATGTATAAAATTTAACGGAAGTGGTTGCAAAACTCTTTATAAACATCTTCAAAATTCCATAGATAAAATGGTTCTTTATTTCCATTATTTGTTTTACTCTTTTCAACAGTGGATGCACAGCATTACACCTTTGGAGGTCAACATCAACAACACAGAAGCCATGAATCTTCACAGACCTGAAGATCACCCCGTATGTTGAGGCGTAGGTGCTAATGTTTTGAAAACTTTATATCTGAATGTGTACAACTAAGTTCTGTCAATTACAGAATTTTTTTTAGAAGAACTATATATTGCCCTGAAATACCAGCTCCAGCATCTGGAAATATGTGAAGAATTTGTTCTGATTTTGAATGTCCAAGTGACACTTTTAAAATGTCGTAGTAGTTATCAATAGGTTAAATGCTTAATGACACTGTATTGATACCCCAAGGGTGCAATTCAGGTCACGAGACCGTTGTCATTGTAAGTAATACATCAGAACCTAAGTAAGCTTTCAGATGATCATTACCCTTGTCATTGTAGAGGAAACTCCAAACACTTGGTAGTACAACGAATAGGGGCACACCTGATGGCGGAATTCAGAATTTAATGTAGTTTTCCAGTTTTCCTCCACAAATCCAATGAACAGAAATGTTAACATTTACTTTCAAAGTTGAAATCCATCTCTAGAGTGTAATGAAAATAATCTCTATCTTCTGGAATAAGGTCTGATTGTTGCAGGGTTTGATAGTGCAAGTGTAACAACAATTTGAAAGTCATTTATATATTTTGAGATGAATTTCAAAATTAATATAAATTGTTTTGTTGTATTTTTTTCCACAGGTGATAACAGGCTTCATACAGTGAACATCGGTTGGTATCAAGGTGGTGTGATTGATCTGTCTAGAGTTGGTGGATCTTCTCTCAGAGACTGTGTGAACAAAGTCATGCACATGTATGCATTTACCTTGCATTGTTTGTGTGTATTGCTGCATAATATTTCAGTAAATCATATATGATTTCCACAATAATAAACCCAGCCATTGATATTACTTGAATTCAGGATTTAACCTGTCACACACCATTATATCTCCTTATATACCTGCCTGTTTTCTTGCTCAGAAGTTTTATGATGTCCGTACTAACTCAGACAGTCAGCCAGACTTGAAAAGAAGCCATTCAAAGCTACACCTTTATACTTCAAGGTCATTTTGGCCTTGTAACATTCAAAAAATCTCTTGTTCCTTGTTTTATGTAATTTTTATTGATACCCTTTATCTATTTATTGGACATTCTCTAAAAGACTACCTGTCTTTATCAGAAATGTCCTGTTCACTTTCACACAGTTACACACGTAGTTAAGGGTCTTTCTCAAGGGCACCACAGTGGGATTGAAGAGGAAGTGGAGAAATGCTGTTTTTTTCATAGCTAAAAAAACACGCATTTAATGCAGCAACACTTTTACTGACATAAGATTATTGTAGAGTAAAATATCATATAATAAACTTTTTTCTACTGCTTCATTCATAAAATGGATGCAAAATCTTCTTCCACTGTATTTTAAATTTGCAGGACCATAAAAACATTTTTAAAATTAGTGTGTAATTTTCCTCAAATCTTGCCTTTCGATTTTGTTTTTAATATTCATATTCTCTTCCCTCAGATGCTTTGAAGAGGTGGAGCCCCAATACTACAGACTCAGACATTGATGCAGCACTGGCGGAACACCTGAAGCACGCTCCAGGAAGAGCTGGGGGTGGTGGATATAAATTGAGCCATAAACAACTTTCACAGACTCTAAAAACATGTACATATGTGTTAACCATATTCCAGTATTTTTGTTGTTTACTTGTTTGATTTATGGCTGTTTAACAGTAATGCAAGACTGTTAGGGAAAAAAAAGTAGTACTTCTGCAGCTCTGACTTCCATGCATCAATGGTGGAACACATGAATCACACTCCTGGAAGAGCTGGTGGTTTGTGGACCAAGAAAATTAGTTTTTTGAAAGACTCTAAAAATAGTTACATATGTGTTAACTATGATCCTGTACTTCTATTTTCTTGTTTAAATAATTGCTGCTTAACATTAATGTAAAACTGTTAAAGAAAATGCCATTGCCAAAGATTTAGAATTAACCACATTCTACTATTTTTATTTTCTTGTTCGAAACATTTTTTTTTACAAATTTAATATTCACAATAAAATATGTTGTGCTAAATTAGAACACTATTGTTCTTGCTTAAGTCCACGAATAATGTGTTACATTCCACTACTTCTATTTTCTTGTTGGAATAGTAGCGGTTTAACAAATGGAAGACATTTTTCAAAAAATGTATTATTCACATTAAAATATGTTGTTAAATTATAGCACTCTTCTTTTTAAGTTTACAAATAATGTGTTGTTTGTAATGCACACGTGGATTTTGGACCTTTTTAGAACATTTGAGGCATGTAAATGGATATGTAAGATGTGTAAACACTTATGACATTAGTGATTGCCTTTAACGACGTTACAGAACTGGTGTGTGATTATTTTATCGGAGTGTCTTTTTACACTAAGTGCAAGTAGCCTGCCTTGTTCCAACATTATGAAGCTGCAGGCCAGGAGGCCCAACTGCACACTCAGACCTGCATGCTCAGACCAACACTCCCAGAACTATCGTTTTTTCAGACAATACCACCTGCTGTTTGGAAAATTATCTAACCTGATTAGATAAGATTTCCTAACCTGAATTTAATTGCTGATTGATTGCAACTTACACTATTTTTTTACTATAAAATATTACGCTGTGACTGGATGCATTATTATATAAAATATTACACATTCTAGGTTATGATTTAATGCATTAAGTCTGGTTTATTTTTATTACTTGTATTTGTAAATAGAAATTGTTCAGTTACTTAAAGGTGCCATAGAATGCATTGATACAGTATTTTAAATTGTTCTCTGATATCTACACAGAAGGTATGTGGCTTAGGTAAGAGCAAAACATCTCCAGAAACGATTTTACATGTCCATTTACAACCCTAGGATTTCTCCCTAGAATGAAACGGTCTGTTATTGGCTTATTTGGAAGGGTCATGAATAATAATGAGCTCTGCTCTGATTGGCTGTTTCACAGTACGGCTCATCAGCAAGAAGGAAGCACAGGGAGGAAAATATATATTTAAATACTTTCTCTCGCAGTTATATCGTCGGGTAATTATACTGTATATAAAACGCGGGCATCAGGGAGCCGTTATTAGTATGCAAGGCATTGAAACTGCTTTTGAACGATCCATCGATCGCTTTATAGTTTCACTTTCAAGAGACGCGATCACACAAACTATGTTTACATTATGGAGCAACAGTACTTACCACACATTTCACAAGATCAGATGCTTGTCAGTGGTGCTCAGGATCTGTAAGTCATTCGCCATCATCCTCATCTCTCCTTACTGAGAGTGAAATCTTATGTACTGTAACAGGCTACCGCTAGCAAGGAGCTAACCATGTCCCTTTAGTGGCTCGCGTTATTTGCTTTCTGTGCCTTTCTGAATACAGACACCAACCCATCCCTGCACTTCACACCCCCTGCACGGCCTGGAACATAAAATTTATTTTGTTATTTTCGCTGTTGTCCGCGCTTGTTTATTTACAATACCTGCAGAGCTTCTGATGGTTCGGCCGGCTTAGAACAAGGGCGGGTTTATGCAAATGTTGGGGGCGTAGTGATCCCGACTGTTGCGTCACAGTCGGTGTTATGTTCTGATTCGCCTGTTTTTCAGTGGTCTTTTTTAATCACGAGATTTACATATGAAGGAGGAAACTATGGTGTTTGAGGCTCACTGTATGTCATTTCCATGTACAGAACTGTTATTATTTAAATATGCCAGGGTAAAGTTTTTCATTCTATGGCACCTTTAAATATTTTCATAGTCATTTATTGTTTTCCTAATTATTAAGGATTTATCACATTCTTTAGTATTGAGTTAGGGGATGAACATTAATTCTATATTTACATACAATAAATTATAGTGCTCTGAGTCATTTTCTCACACCAAACTTTATTTTTGTATTCTTTTTCATGAGGTCCTATAAGTCATCGAGCTGTAAACAATGCAGAGAAAAATGGTGAAAAAAATAATTGGGTTACCTAATGTATATATTACATACTAAATAACATCAAATAAAATAAATGCTTTACATTCTTGTTGGGGAGATTTTTAATTTCTCGAGCAATTCTTCTGTCAAATTCCTCAACTTCACTAAAAGAAAAGATAAATGCTGTTGTCAGAAATGTTGTGTAACACAAAAATCCAACAGTTTACAAACAAAAATTGAAAGCATACCTTGAGTAATAAATGGGTCCCTGGAGAAACACCTCTTCAGCCTCCTGCCAAGACAAGCCCTGCAGCTCACAAAGGCCATGAATGATGGCCTGTACAAATAAACCATCTGGGAAAAAATACACAAGTAACACGCAAATTATTTAGACAAAATAAGGGACGTCTTTTCAATGGTCATTAAACGTCCAAATGTTTGCTGGGTAGTGTTTCACTGCTGGAAATGTTAAATCAGCCAGAAGCATTTGAAGCATTTGTTTTTTATCTTCCTTTACTGCACATTTGTAGCGCCCCCTAGGCCTATCTCCTGGTACTAAAGGGCGTTCCTGGGTTCTTAAATGAATCCTAGTTAATTGTATATAATATATGGAATTCTTGCTGACCTCCTGTTTAAATGTCTATTTGTATAACTTTACATGTGCTTTGAATAACTAATAAACTTTTAAACCACAACCCTGTGTACTTACTTTTGTGTAACTGACTTAAACCATTTTCACATGAAATATCATTTACATATTCAATCTATTACTCAACGATATCTTACACTAAATGAATACTCAGGACTCAAGTTATCAAAATGTAAAATAAAAATAGGGTTTACTGAATAAATAAAATATTAAATTCACCAAAAGAATGAATTCTCACTATAAACAAAAAAAAATAAGATACAAAATGTATCCATGAAGAAAAGTATTCAACAAATACTCACTTAGCTTATTGAATAAAAATTAAATCACCTCAAACCTCAAGTTTGAATTATCCTCAAAATGTAAAAGAAATCACAAGGTTACACGTACCTCAATAGCCTCAAAATGTAGTAAGAGCTTAGAAACTTGTAGGCTACCTTAGCCTCACTTTAGCTAACATTCAACAGTAGGCTAAAATACAGTACATAACGCATCAGCATGAAACACACACTCACACGTGATTCACCCACCCCAGTCCTAGCCGGCAAAGCGTCGCTTGTGTTCGGCGTGGCAAATAAACAAAATGACCCCTTCACTCCCTTTGGAGCAAGAAAAAAAAAACAATTAAAGATTCCTTAATGGTCCGTGTACATTTTGATAGTTTGTTTTCCAATTTGAAATGAAATAAGCAGAAACGAGAAAACGGCACCTTTATTCGTTTTTTCGTTTTTTTGAAAAAAACGAAAAAAAACGAGATTTCGGCTTGATTTTTCGTTTTTTAGTTCAGAGGCATAAAACGAATAAATGACTTCAAAATTCGTTTTCCACATGTGGGCGGTCCTGAGACGCCCCCTTCCGCCGATTGGTCAAGCAAATCTGAGCATGTGACGTCATCAGTAGTCGCTCAGGTCTGTTCAACAAAATAATAATCCTCTAACGTTACTATGGCTACCGATTCTTAAACTGTACAGGGCTGGTCCTGTTGGGCTTTCTTCTGTGCAACTTTACGCGTTTCACAGAAATCTTTACATCAGAAATATTAAATATTAGTCTGCCACCAGCCCGTTTTATTTAGCTGTGCAGAGTTAAATCTGTGTGGTGAAGCTGCGCTAGCTAGACAGCGCCGAGCGAGAGAGGATCACTGACCAGTGTTCAGTCAGCAGTCAGAACTTGGGTACCGATGATGGTGAAATACATTTTTACTGAAAATGACCCGCGAGTATGATTGACAGGACGATAGCGGAGGCAATTAAAAGCGCAATATAACTTCTGTTAACAAAAACATTTTTTTTTTTTTTTTTTTTTATATAAGTGGCTTTGTCTTTGTTTTAATCAAATAATTGTGAACCACAAACCGAGCCTTCGTTTTAAAGGGCGATTTCCAAATATATTTTATTTATTTGTTATAATATGGGTATTTTATGTCACCCGTCTTATTAGTTTGATTATAGTAGGCTATACGCGAGTTTTTTTATTGTACTATTTTACTGTTGTTTTTTAATTAACAATATATCATAACAACTTATAAAGATCAAAATCTACAGAAGAGATTAACAAATAACATTGGTGTTGTCATAAGTTAACTAATCAATGGGAAAATTTCTTCACCGGCACAACCCTATTCTTAATGTTGGCTACATGTTACAGATTTAATGTTGAGCACATAATGTTAAAGGCTTCTTAAATACCATTACACTCGGTTGAAGAGTCAAGAAGGATGTGTTAATTTACTGTAGATTTCAATCTGTCATTAGTTGGTGACCCGGTGTAATTATAATAGCATAAATAAAAACAAATACACGTAATAGGCTATGTATGCCAATAGGCAAAACACATCTGCTTTTCCTCTAGATCACTTTACAGTGTGATGGAAATAAAGTTTTCTTAAAGCGTGTTGTATATCACCACAGCTTTATTGGCACCCTTCTATATGTGTTGTATACTGTAATAGACAATTGTCCTGCAAAATGATGAGGTTTCGTAAAAAAAACATTGCGAGCAAAATGTCGAATTGTGTTTTGAAATTTAAATCAACAACGTAAGAGGCTTCAGGCTGTCTGATGAACTCTGTATGAACAAACACCCAGCTTTGCAGTATAGGTGGCACAGAAGCAGCATCTGACCCTGCATTTAGATGTACTTTACACACTGTCTATTGCAGCTCAAAGGAGGCACTGTGAATTTACATAGCAATTTAATTCTAAGAGGCTATTAAATGTGAAGTGACAACATGAAACACTACTTTCAATATATTTAAAAAAACACCAGCAGTTGGTGGCAAGTCATCCTGATAATGATTTAATACCAATTTACTCATTTAGGCTCACAATAAGCAGATTACATAATTATACCATGGAAAAAAAAAAAAAAAAAAAAAAAAAAAAAAAAAAAATATATATATATATATATATATATATATATATATATATATATATATATATATATATGTATGTGTGTGTGTGTGTGTGTGTGTGTGTGTGTAAAAGCAGGATCACCTACTGGGTGGAACCCAAACGGAAGTCCAGTCCTGGCTGTATAATCAAACAATAAAAACGAGAAACAATGCATGCCATCAAGAACATTTTTTATTCCACAGGAACTTGATCCATTTCACTTGTTAAAGGATACTCCACTTTAAAATAAATTCTGTCATCATATACTCACCCTCATATTGTTTCAAAACCTGTACGAATTTCTTTCTTCTGCTGAACAGAAAGGAAGATATTTAGGAGAATGTCAGTAACCAGACAGTTTCTGGTCTCATTGACTTCCATAGTAGGAAAATATATATATACTATGGAAGTCAATGAGACCAGAAACTGTCTGGTTACTGACATTCTCCTAAATATCTTCCTTTCTGTTCAGCAGAAGAAAGAAATTCATAAAGGATTGAAAAAACATGAGGGCGAGTATATGATGACAGATTTGTGGAGTATCCTTTAATTCAGAGGACAGTAAGGAACACTATTAAGCATGAACTCGAACAAGATCAATTAGTATTTTCAAAGCATTTTGGAACTCTTCTTGTTGGAAATTGACAACACATTCAAAAAGAGATGCAATGTCAGGACACTGCATAGAGAACTGCCTCTCCACAGCAACCTGGTCCTCTGGTGACTGAAATGGATTCTGCCCAAAAGTTGAAACTCGTTGAAAGTTAAACAATATTTTTAATTGCATCCAGGGCACTGGAGAGACCAGCAACTTCAGTTATGTGGTACTCTTCGGAGCGGCATTTAGGGCACTGGGCAGATGTTGCCTCCCATTGGTTGACGCACAGCTTGCACCCCACAATGCTCCTGCAGCATGATGTAAACACTGGGTTTTCCATAATTCCTGGAAGAAAGTGAAATGGTGCAAAACATTAGCAACAGACACCAAAACAGCTCACCACAAGTTCTGTCGTGGTTAGAAAGTAGAAAACAGTGCTAGATTTTTTTAGAAAACCCTCCCTTTTACAAACCAGCCATACATTATTATTTATCTTGTAAATATGAGTTCTGTCACTGGTTCCCATACACCTGGAATTAACATGCATTTGTGATATCACTATCAGATTGCAATTGATCACATTTTACATGGCCAAAAGTTTTAAATTTTTTGTTAAACTGTGTCGTTCACATTACACGGCAACAGAGTTTTGAGTGCCTGAAAACCAGTTTGAATGTAAAAGTTTTTGTGTTACAAAATGTGTAAACAAAAACATGCAGCTGAAAATGGCATCATGCACATTTATGGTCAGTCTAAAGCAGTGATCTCAAACTCAATTCCTGGAGGGCCACAGCTCTGCACAGTTTAGCTCCAACCAGCTCCAACTCTCACCTGCAAGAAAGTTTCTAATAATCGTGAAGACCTTGATTAGCTGGATCAGGTGTGTTTGATTAGGGTTGGAGCAAAACTGTGCAGAGCTGTGGCCCTCCAGGAATTGAGTTTGAGATCACTGGTTTAAATACACCCAATACGTCGATCCAATTACAAATACTGAAGCACATGTTAGGAGGTTGTCGGGGGTAGATTTAGATCAGATTAGAGAAGCATTCTAATTTAGGGTGTAAAGAATTTCCAGACACAAAATGCACATTAATGCCAAAATGAAGCCCAATGTGATAAGAATCCACCATATAATGCAAGTTATTAGATAATTATAACATTGTGCAGATTTACTGAGAAGCTTTATATAAAAGACAAACAAAGGCTGGTGTGTGGAGCCAAATCGATTTACATACCAGTGCAAATTGAACATGAAAAAGTTTCCTTTAGGGCCGTCCCAAGGGTTCTTGGCATAGCTCGCTCTGCACTGGAAACAATGCTCTGGATTTGTTGGGACACAGCCTCCAGTCCATGGGAGGCCTCCAATAATTCTACTATTTGTAGTTTCAGGTCTTGCAGTGCAGAGGTGTCCGCATCTCTTCGGCTATTAGGAGAACAACATTTTTTTTTTTTTTATTAATGAATCACATATATACTTGAGACAGTTAAGTGTCAAACTTGTCATCAAATGTGCAATTGTATGATATGTGGTATCAGTAGTTTTGCCTGTTGTAAACCATAAGTAATAAGTGTAAAGAAATGCATTCCTCATGATTTAAGTGTTCTTGTTTAACCCCAATTTAGTAAATTATGATTCCGGTTGTTGGGATTACGTCAAAGGACATACAGATAGGGGTAGGCAAAAATCATGAGTTTTTTTTTTTTTTTTTAAGGAAAAAAAATTATCATGTTGGTTTTATTATTTTTCAAAGGACTGAGCAGTACAGCAAAACCAATTTCCCCCTTTTCAAATTATTTGGAAGAATGTTCGTAATCAAATATTTGCTGGTTCCCATTGACTTCCATAATAAGAAAAAAAAATACTATGGAAGTAAATGGAGACCAGCAACTTTGTCAAATATAATCGTCCAAATTTGTGAAAATATAATCTTTTTGGTTCACCATAACAAATATATTAATACGGATTCAGAACAACATGTGAGAGTGAATTTCTCATTTTTGGTTGAACTATCCCTTAAAGGTCAAGCAGCAGCACATTTACTGCTTCCCCTTTAAGACTCGCACACAAACATCAGATGCGAGTTTTATTTTATCCCAACCATTTACTTTAGACCAAACCAGCCGTGTTTGTGTATTTGGCAGTATTAGATGTGAAAGGGAGGTCCAGTAATCAAGTGCTATTTGGCAGTCTTTTAGTGTGCGCGCTTTGTGTAAACATTTCAGAATAACATGCGGCAAGGCTTTAAAACTAATGCAAATAAACTTTAGTGACTGCAAATGAGTGCAGTGTTACATGTAACACCGCTGTGTTAAAGGGTTATTTCAACCAAAAATGAAAATTCTGTCAGTAATTACTCACCCTCATGTTGTTCCAAACCTGTAAGTCTTTCGTTCATCTGCGAAACACAAATTAAGATATTTTTTTATTAAATCTGAGCGCTGGATCACTCCTCCATAGGCTTCTATGTAATTAAAACTGGCCGGCCCAGAAAGTTGGTAAAAAGTAAAACGTGACTTCAGTGGCTCAACCTTAACTTATTAAGCGACGAATAATTTGTGCAAAAAGAAACAAAACCAAATAATTACTATTCAACTATTCATTTGCTTCAGTGTGGGCCTGATGAGAGTTCACGAGAGCCACGACGCATGCGCGAGAACTGAGAAGATGACGTCCTGACATAGCCGTAAGCGCTACAGTTCCTAATTCTCGCACATGCGTCGTGGCTCTTGAGAACTCAACAGGCCCACATGTACTGACACAAACTCTGTAATATTGATTCTCACATTAACTTTTATTTTATGTGATCATACACAATATAGATCACTACAATCTACGATAAATTGTTGTATTTTTTTAATTGTTATAGTGTGACATTGTTACATCCCTAAATCCCATTGTTACCATTTGATGCATGCGATTAACATGCGATATACCACACTTCATAATATCATTACCTCATTTGAGCCCTCCTCAGCTGCTACTGCCTGAATGCAGCCCTTTCCACAGCATGAAATTTCCTTGAATTCTGCCTCCAATAACATGAACCTGTATTGACAATACTGATTAAAGTCTGTAACATTACAATTGTAGAAAGTAGGGTTGGGCATCTAAAGTATAATGCCGATCCGATACGCATCTCGATACAAATTATCCGATCCGATATATTAACGATACATTTGTGACATATTGCGATGCAATACGATACGATTCACACCCATATCACGATACGATGCGATAATTCAGCACTAACTAATTAGATCAAGTTTATGTGATGATGTGAAAGAAGATGCGGTGCCATTGAATGAGTTTGATTATTTATTAACCAAGTAAAACCAAGACTTTTTTTTTTACAAACTGGTTTTTCTCTCAGAGCCTGAGTGTCGGTTTACAGTAGAGGGCCATTTTAGAACATATGGCACATATTGTTTAAGTATTTCAAGATGAACAGAATGTATAAGTGCAATATATACTAAAAAAAAATATTTGCACTCTTTCAACAGAAATAAGGTTTACTATTGCACAACAAGAATTGTGATTTAACTTTTCAACTATGAAAATAAGTTTTACAAAGATATATTTTGCCACTGAATATTCAAAACTTAACGTCGTGAACTAGCAGTGTTATGCTGCTTTTACTTTGAAACATCAACTGATCAACATGATCAGGGTGAAGCAAGCTACGCTGAGCTGTAACTATGTCTCCAGCTGTGCTGAAAACTCTTTCAGCTGGTACGCTTGTTGCTGGGATGGACAGATATCTCTTTGCTAAAGCTGATAGTAGTGGAAGATCTTTATGGGAAGCCATCAAACCAAAAGTGGGACGAAACAGCGGGGGTTTCGTCCCAGCGCGCTGCGCTGACGAATCGGCCGCGCAGCTCGGACCATTGAACCGCGCAGATGACATGTCAGCGCGGCGCGAGCTCTGTAAACCCCCGCTGTCTCGTCCCACTTTTGGTTTGATTGGCTTCCCATAGATCTTTGCTTTGCTCCTCGCGCTACCTGACAATTAGGGCGCACCACTAGCTTCATCCGCGCACCTGATACATTGAATTGTAGTGTACACATCCGCAAGTCCGTTGCTAAGGCCTACTTTATGTAGGTCGATTAAATTATACTCCAAAAACAGGTTGACAACACTTGTTAATAAACAAAGAAATACATTCTATATTAAAAAGATAAGCTGTATCTTGGAAAAACCGATGCATCTCGATTTGTTTCCAAAATTTCATTCATCCTCTGCTGCTCTACCGATGCACTCGCATCGTGCACGCGCATGACCGCGTATCGATACATATCGGTTAATCTTCCCATCCCTAGTAGAAAGGTAATGAGAAACCAAACTCATATTTACCAGTTGTGCCTTCTGACTCCAAGACCTCATTACCTTGAGCATCAGTAATAACATAAGCGTCACTGTTACCCATTGCCAGTTTAATTTTGTCCAGCATGCTGGGTACATTTGCTTCTGACTCTATGAAGCGCACCACCACAACTCTGCTGGATGCAAGTCGCCCGTCTCAGATTTCTGACAGGTGTATGGATCTATAAAAATTTTTTTTTTTTTTTTTTTAAACATTACTTCTTAAGCATTCAAACTGATGGATAAATAACATTATAACAATGACATTATGAATTACGGCTAAAAAGCACCATTGATCAGGCACTCACACAGGTGCCACTACCACCCAGTGGCTTTAGGAAAACAGTGGGCAATATGGTACATTTAAAAGGGCCACAGACAACACGCCCTTCAACGAAATCTAATTAAACTAATTTAGTAATGTGCACTGTGCAAAGGCCTTTAGATGAGACTGACCAAATATCATGTTGATCTGATTAAAAGTCTGGGAGGCATTCGTTGATGCCTTGAAATGGCAAAAAATGCAGAGGAAAATCAAAATTGCTGACATGATACATGAGCCTACCAAATATAGTGTACATAAAAAGTATTGTGTGTGGTGTTTCTTTGAATCTTTGTAGGTATGGAGCAATTTGAGCAATTTTTTTTTTTTTTCACACCCAAATCTGAAACATAGGGAGAGCAAAGCAGCACTGAACATTTTGGTTTTGGTTCAATCCCCCCCCAAAAAAATAAAAAGAAATAAATAAAAGAAATCACTATTTTTACACAAGCAACAAACATATCTGCTTTAAATGAACACTCACATTTTGTTTCTAGATACGGTTCTCATAGGCTATAATTAATTTACACCAAAACTGACATTAGTACAAATGTTACAACTTATTCCATAGGTGACGTTAATTGTAACACTTGCTTGAAAATATTTTATATTGAATACAAAGAATTCAGAACTATTCTATCTATATACTAGGTGGACATGGTATAAGCATCCGTCTACAATTAAAAGATATCCACATATCCATCCCTCATTTAACCATCCTTTTATTTTGTATCGATTCATTTGGATGGATATTTTAGAAAGGGCTTGTCACAGTAATGACAAATCATAATCGTTAATTATTTCACCTGATACTGTATTAGTCATTTCGATAGATGGAACTTACATGGTTTCATAATAAAGAAAAGTAAAAAAAATTACCTTTGATATGATCTCACAGTACTCGCTCTCGGTGGCTGGGTGAAGTTAAAAGCTTGTGGTGGTGAGCTGGACGGCGCTTGCATAAATGCAAAACTGCGTTGAGGCGTTGCTAGAGCTGGCCTTTCACCCCCGTGGACCTCGTAATGCCCCCTGTCATCCAAATCTACACTGCAGAAATCGCCATTGTCCAGTGGAAACAAAGCTACATTGGCCGAGTCAGTTAAATACAGATTTGCCGTATCCACCTATAAAATGTAAACCAAACATGCATGGTCAAATTAAGTAGGCCTCAAACGTCCCACGTGGCGTGGCGCATTTATCGTTAATAGCCTCGGATATCATTAACAACCAATTAAACTCATTGGCTTATTGAACACACCTGGAAAATCCTTGCGATTTTCTCGGCCCGCATGTCCTCCAGTTTCAAAGATACTCTTTTATTACCTTTAAACAAAAGATAATTAATCTTTGCAAGTAAGTAATTAACCCTCTTTGGCAGATCCAATCTGGCAATGAATGGCGATGGCACTTGTCCAAATGGAAGGGAGGGGCGGATGGATCTGTATATGGACCATACATGGATACTTCCGATAATGACAAGTGCCGACAATAGGCCTACTAACGTGAAGGTCGTTTTTAAAATAATTGGTTATTTATTTTGTGTAGACAAGCACTTTCAAGTTCAAATAAACCAAAAAAAAAAAAAACCTCTTAAGAGTTTTTTTAATGGTTATAGCCTATTGCTTTAGGTAGCCGAACCCAGGCAGTAATCAGCTAAAGTAATTAGCTATAGTCCCAGAAATCGAGTATAACAGTAGGCTACAATTTTTGTTAGAGGACATTGAAGACACTGACACTGCTTTTGAATATAAGTTGCATTGAAGCAATATAAAGTGATAGCCTATGTTAACTTCACATTCCTAGACTTTCCCATATAATATATAAATAGAACTGCAGATTAGGCTATTTATCTGTTACAAGATCACATGTTAATAAATTAAACGTGTAGCCTATAAGTGATGCAGGTTTACTTATCTAGTGGCACAAAATAAACAAACCCTTAAAAATAAAAAATAAAAAAACAGCTGAAAATGAGCAAACAGAAGGTGAACACAATGAAACAAGGACAAAACAGAATAGTCTTGGCAATGTGCACCTCATGCAGAAATAAAACAAATGTACAAGAAGGAAAGTTGTCTTCCTGCAGGGTTTATTTCCTGCAAATGAAAAATAACTTTAAAAAAATGAAAAAGAAACAAATAAACCAACAGGTTTTGGATTCTAAAATAATGTAGAGACAGTAAAAGTCTGATATTTTGCAGTTTTATTTTTGTTTAATTAGATTCAAGTACAACTACTTTTTTTATATAATAGCTGTTGGCAGCAATAAAACAAACAATCAATACATATAAATAAATAAATAAATAGTATTACTAGTTGTAGTAAGGGTAAGAATATTATAGGCAGTAAACAACCATTACTCACCATTTCAAAATGATAAATGTATGCAAACATCCAAGACATTTCAACATTCAAGAGGTGAGTATACTCTTTTACCATATATATAAATAATATGTCAATCCAGCTTGTAAACTCATTACCCTTTTCTACATTTTTGCCCTTTTGATAACAATGCTTGACATTCTCAGCACTGAATCACAAATGCAAAGCAAACAGTAAACATGCTCTACTGATTTTTATCCTTTCCACTGGCAAGGAAACCCTTGGTTTTCAAGACTTCACAATTAAATGATTAAAGAAAATAGTTCATTTCTGTCTTTTTTCTTGGCCCAAACCACAAACTGCCAAGAATAACATGCTTTGCCCTCAGATTAGGGAGGAGCTTGTTGATTGTGACTTGATCTGGCCAGATGTCAAAAGATTTTAAAACTGAAACACATTCAACATTCCATGACACTGGAATATTCATCAATTTTGGGTCATTTAGTGCACCGAAAGATTTGTAAATAGTGCCACCAAATATGTTTTCAACATTTTGTGAGTTGCACTTTGTCCTTGACCATTTGTCATCTGGTCTTTAAAACTGTCACAGTGAAAGGATTTCATGAACTTGTATAAATTATCTGGAACAACATTGGTTGAATCAGGACAGTGGAGATTGATAAGATCAAACAAGTCACTCAAAGCCATTTTAGGATGTTTGGATGTCTGAGGCTGGCAAGTATGCAGTATAGGGATTCTTCATTAGTGTTTTATATATTATAATATATTTTTTCCTCACTGATACAACACTCTTTCTCATATGCTTCCCTCACAAACGGCACTGTGGTTTCTGCGATCTAAGTATTGCACTAATTGAGACATAAGAAGTGTGTGCTTTAAAAGAAGTATGAGACTAGATAGACTACACAATTATTAAACTGTATT
Organism: Barbus barbus; assembly: GCF_936440315.1. Taxonomy (NCBI): domain Eukaryota; kingdom Metazoa; phylum Chordata; class Actinopteri; order Cypriniformes; family Cyprinidae; genus Barbus; species Barbus barbus. Next base: position 34,916,830 of record NC_136734.1, on the reverse strand, counting down.
CTCACATGAGTCTCTGGAAAGTTCTTCAAATTTTTCTGAAAGCATTACCCTCCTCATCAGCAGAAAAGCTTTCCTGTCTGAAATGGTGCATTTATTCCACATTAAAACAGAATTCATGAACACACATATTTACAAATGTATGCATAAAATAGCATGTTTTTTTAGACACCATTTGGGTTAGTTTTAAGTACTTTTCACTTTTTAATTAGCTGAAAAAGGAACATCTGCACATGACAATTAATAAGCACAATTTTAAGAAGAGTAACTTTCGAAAAACAAAACCGTATTCTCACATGAGCATATCAGGAGAGTTCTAGATTTTCTGACATCGCACCACAATCATCATTGAAAAATGTTTTCTTATAAGTATGAAATAATAAACATACAAGGACATGACATGGCTTCTTGACTGCATCTGGACATGAATTTATAACCGAAAATTATTTTAGGCCAACATAAAAACCTGGATTACTTAAATTATATCTAGAATAAGCCATGACTTCAGTCACAATAAGATTTTTACACGAGACAAGCAAAACTTTACTTCCATTTACGTGCAATTTTCACCATTCTGATTGTTCACTAAGAATGATCTTATATTTTTTGTGCCTTAAGAAAGAGCAGACTTCTTGCTTATTTGATTAATGTATGTGGATATGTAAATCTCTCTCTCTCTCTCTCTCTCTCTCTCTCTCTCTCTCTCACAATATCTTAAAACATTTTTTTATTTCCATTCACCGCCGTGCATAGAGCCTATTGGGCTCCACTTCGCTCTGCTCTGACAGTTATAAATTATGAAAATGCACTGTTTGTGAAGTTATTTCCCCTTAACTCCGGCATATAATTGTTATCTTGATAGAAATCATGCAGGTATTGAGCTGCATATTGAAAATGAGCTGAAAGTATTGAAGGAAACCTGTAGGAAAGAGGGATCACTTTTTTAGGCTAAAAAAGTTTTAGGCTACGCATTTCAATTCCATCATGTTGAATTATTTCGTATTTTCGTTTTGAATGTTACGTTTCACTTCTGAAGGCGGGGTTGGCCTCAACGTCACAACTCGACGTAGCCTAATTAATATTTAGGCTATGATTGAGTCGTGGTCGTCAGATTTGGCGGTAATTTCGTTGATGTGAGTTGAGTTTTCTGCTGTGGCATGGAGTCAAAACTGGACCCGTACTTAGATCTTATATAAAGAATGATAAATGATGTACGCACGGACGAGCAAGTGTCAGATTTTCTTTGATTTGAATGTGGCATTTCAAGGGGCGCATCAAAAGCTAACATACGCTGCTTTTGTGCTGAATGGGGGTTAAAGAGAGTGCGTGTACAGGATTCCCAACTAGAGGTAGATGTTGCAAAGGCAATTACCGAGGTAAGCAACATAAAACAAAATGTAGGCTGTTACATATTGCTTTGCATTTTCATAATCGTGAACCAAAACGACAGCTACAAGTAGACTGTATACCTGACACTAATTATAATTTGCTTTTGTTATATTTACAAGTTGCATATCAATGATAGATAGCACTTATGTGTATTATTATTCGTTTAAAAAAGAAAAGTTGAAGCAGCACCACAAACTATCAAGTATGCGTGTGAACTCCGAATTCCTATTGGCTGAAGAGTAACAGCCTATGTGTCTACATTCTGAGCCTTTCTCGGTGTAATTTTTACCATTATTCTTTTTAATGGTATAAATTTTTGATCTGCAAGTTTCTTATTTTTACCATTTAGACTGGACCAACCTATGGAAGGAAAATGATGACTGGGTACCTGGTTTCAAAAGGAGTTAAAGCGTCAGAAGGCAGAGTGGGACAATTGCTTCGAAGCATTAATCAGCCCTATCATATAGCTCGATACAATGTAGGTGTTGTAATATTATATTTTATGTATGAGTATTATATTTGTATTCTGGCAAAATGTGTTGTCTACTATTTAAGTTGGTTTAAAGGAACACTCCACCGTTATTTGAAATAGGGCTTATTGCTTCACCGTCTTTCCTACATTTAGACAGGTGGGCAAACGCATTTTTGTCACAGTGTATGCATTGTTTTAGTTTGGCAGCGCCACCGATAGCTTAGCATAATTAATGGAATCCTTTTTTGCCAGCTAGCATGTCGTGAGTTAAAGTGATTAAAAAAAATAAACACACCTAATTAGTTCTTGTGGCCTGCGTATTCACAACGAGTACAAATAGCAATGCAGATTAACACTAGGCGATTTCCTAGGCAGATATTGACTTGGGACTATATTGGGGTGAAGCACAGGCGAAGCACTGCTACTTGGGTGCAGTGATATCACACTCACACCACCAGTTCGTGTTTGTGTATTCACAACGAGTACAAATAGCAATGCAGATTAACACTAGGCGATTTCCTAGGCAGATATTGACTAGGGACTATATTGGGGTGAAGCACAGGCGAAGCACTGCTACTTGGGTGCAGTGATATCACACTCACACCACCAGTTCGTGTTTGTGTATTCACAACGAGTACAAATAGCAATGCAGATTAACACTAGGCGATTTCCTAGGCAGATATTGACTAGGGACTATATTGGGGTGAAGCACAGGCGAAGCACTGCTACTTGGGTGCAGTGATATCACACTCACACCACCAGTTCGTGTTGGCTTTCATCCTCACGTGGCTGAGAGTGACACTGTCAACAGTGATAAGGTATAGCTAAGAGTGGTCCAGACCAACCTTACTAACGAATGTCTTACAGAAGGTATACTTAACTAAGAACTTTTCAGGAATCACGTATTAACATTAAGGTACAACTTAAGGTATAGTTTAAGAAATCCAGCCCTGTAATGAAGCCCGTCTTAACTATGCATATATTATTGGATAAAAAGAAATTGCAGATTGTAGTCCAGAAACAGGCCATAATCATATTCATCCAAAGCTTTTGGGAAAAAATAGGAAGTTAATGAAATAAAATTTAAGTTCAATAATAAATAAATCCCAGTTGTTTGTTTTGTTGCTAGAGGATATAATGGATAAAGATCATAAACTAAAGTTAATTCTCGTAAACTTGATTCAACTGTTATCTGAGCATTTGCCCTGAAAAATTTATCATATTCAAACATATTGATTAATGTGTAATATGTATTTTGTGCATAGTGTACCATCTAATCTATATGAATATGCCTTTGTTGTCTTGCAGAAGTGCTGTGTTAGAATATGGCATTTGGGACCAGGTCAGGGTGGATCATGGCAAGGAGTTTTTCTTGACACTTTTCATGCAGGAGAAACTGGCAGACCACCGGTACAACACAGAAAGGCAGCCATATCGGCAAACATCCTCAACTAAAGTTAGTGTGTGAATGCTCCACATTTTAGGTTGCACAAACTATGTTGTTATTTTTATAGTAAAAAGATGATTTATTATGAAGATCATACAACTTTTTTTATTTTAACTTTTTACAAATAATTTTTTCATTTGGAATATCCACATTTTTATAATTAAATCCAAATATAGTTTTTGTTTTTGCATAAACTAATTACAAACAGAAATCTACTATTGTTAAAGACAATTTATTAACTTATCTCAGGAAAAATTTCTGATCTGTACAGTGTAGTTGGATTAGGAGCAAAACATTTAGAGCCCACAGCCTAAAGCACAAATGCTACTCTTCAGCACAATGGTAACCACAAAATGCAGTCACAGAAACAACTCTAAATGTCCAACATAACTGAACTTTACACATTATCATAAACTATCAACATTTTTCCCTGAAAAAACATCAAATAACCCTAAATTTACTCTCCTAATGCAGTCCCTGGAAAAGCATGCTGGGAAATACAGATCCACTGGACATGGCAGCGTTTAGCATCGTAAGCCTAAGTAGATCATAGAGCCTTTGCCACCATGGTCTCTACGATCAACTTAGCTCACGATTATAGATGAAGCCCTGGGTGATGCATCTGTATCATGCTTTGCCAGGGACTGCTTTAGGAGAGTAAATTTAGGGTTTATCAGTAAAGGGAAAGATATTGGTAGTTTGTGTCAATGTTTAATATTCAGTTGGACATTTAAAGGAGTTTCTGTCATAAAATTTTGTGGTTACCATTGTGCTGAAGAGTATTGCTGTCAATTGCGATTTTCACTTTGATTCAACTCATGAGCAGGTGCACATGTGTCGAATGTGTCCATCCTGAGCAAGCATTAATGGAAATTGTATGTTAAGTCAATGTAACTCAATTAGGTTATAACGGCTTTCCCCTGTTTTATGTTTCAACGAACTGATTGAAGTAGGTCACAACGATGACATTAGAATTTGTATGTAGAATCAGGTAGAATTACCTCCTTAAAGCAACCAGATTTAAGATCCAATGCTCTAGAGGTCCAAGACTGTATGTAATAAACTAACTTCCTTAACTGTATGTAGCTGTTGTGCTAGTCTAATTGTTTTCCTTTTTTTCCTTTTAAATAAACAGAATCACACAATTGAAAGAATATGGCCTGAAGTAAATAACAGAGTGAATTATCCAGTGAAAGGGGCACTGATGCAATTAGTGAACCAGGAGGAACTGGACATGGAAGATGACCTGACACGTTATTGCGTGTCTGCACTATCTTGTCAGGTTGCTACAGTTGGTCTTGACCGTGTGGTGCAGTCCTGGAATGCTCACCGGATTCCAGGTAAAACAAAGTTTAAGTGTGAATTATGTAATACGCATGTGCAAGTATCAACATTTCATATCACAGTAATTACTTAAGGTTCAAGTTTTTTAATAGTATTGCAATAAAGAACAGGTTTAAAAAAAATTGTCTTTGTTAATGACAAGTTTCAAATTTTTTGATGTATATTAAAATATCACGCAATATGCCAAAAAAAAGTATAAGTTTCAGATTTAGGAAACAAAATTAACCTAAATAAGCTAAATACTAATTTAAATAACCGTAAAAAAGATAAAATGGTGGTTGCTTGCCCATTTATGATCAGTCAGATCAGCCACAAGCTAATACATTTCAGCAAAGAGTTTATTAGCAAAGCAAGGGCATATTCTAAAATGCTTAATATGTAGCTAATTAATCGTGTCACATTTATATTCTGAGCTCATATGCTTGCCTGTACGTAGTATGCTGTATTAAAGAGTGTGTATTGAATGTTTTCTTTTAATATATAATGGTATGTTAAATTAGAGAATATAATCTCTTAATGCATTAAACCTGAAGCATTTTAGAATGTTCCAAAGCAAGTCCACTGTGGATTTGTTTATATTCTCTCTGGGCCTATACTCAGTCAGCTTGTGTGCGTGTTGTCATTTTACTCCATTTAATCCAGCCAGGAGGGTGTTCAGCCTTTTGTGCCATCTCAGTCGACGTGGTGTGCCAGATGGACATCTTTGAGTATTACTCCATGTCTATGTATTTTTGTAATGTTGTAGCCGTGAGTGTCGTGTTTAAGATGGAATGAAATTACAATTTGTGCTAGACACATAATGTAGCGAATAAATGTCAGTTTGAAAACACTGAATGGACCCAATTAGATGTATCTGGAGTTGACCCTTTTCATTAACAATTTATGACAGTTAATGTGTCTCCCTTTTGCTAATTTAGTTCAAGAACGTTTCCTCTAAAAATTGTAATGTTGAAAATCTTTGGATGTAAATTATTCTACAGTGCATTCAGGAAAATCTAACACTTGGCAAATATTATTTCATGATAGCCCCTGTTAATTATCGCAGTAAATCTTACAGAGTACAGGCATATGTAATTGAATCAATCGACTGCCACTGTAAATGCCACAGGCCGTAACTGTGTCAGAGTCAAGAATGCCTCCGATTTTGTAAATTACCTTCTATCATCTGTTAAAAGTCCCTTTCCTTATCAAATTACTGAAATTATGTTGATAAGATACATGTTCTGTTGTCTAATTATTATTATTATTATTTTTTTTTTTAGAAAAGGGGGTTGCTAATGTTTTGGCTCATGGAGGATGCCAAAAGAGAGTGTCTGTGGATCTTTTGCCAAATGCAGTGGAGGCTGCAGGCTGGTATGACCGTGAAGCAAGATCTTCATTGACACGAGTTTCAACTTTTGGGCAGAATCCATTTCAGTCACCAGGACCAGGTTGCTGTGGAGAAGCAGTTCTCTATGCAGTGTCCTGACATTGCATCTCTTTTTGAATGTGTTGTCAATTTCCAACAAGAAGAGTTCCAAAATTCTTTGAAAATACTAATTGATCTTGTTCGAGTTCATGGTTAATAGTGTTCCTTACTGTCCTCTGAATTAAAGGATACTCCACAAATTCTGTCATCATATACTCGCCCTCATGTTTTTTCAATCCTTTATGAATTTCTTTCTTCTGCTGAACAGAAAGGAAGATATTTAGGAGAATGTCAGTAACCAGACAGTTTCTGGTCTCATTGACTTCCATAGTATATATATATTTTCCTACTATGGAAGTCAATGAGACCAGAAACTGTCTGGTTACTGACATTCTCCTAAATATCTTCCTTTCTGTAGGTGATCCTGCTTTTACACACACACACACACACACACACACACACACATATATATATATATATATTTTTTTATTTTTATTTTTTTTTTTCATGGTATAATTATGTAATCTGCTTATTGTGAGCCTAAATGAGTAAATTGGTATTAAATCATTATCAGGATGACTTGCCACCAACTGCTGGTGTTTTTTTTAAATATATTGAAAGTAGTGTTTCATGTTGTCACTTCACATTTAATAGCCTCTTAGAATGAAATTGCTATGTAAATTCACAGTGCCTCCTTTGAGCTGCAATAGACAGTGTGTAAAGTACATCTAAATGCAGGGTCAGATGCTGCTTCTGTGCCACCTATACTGCAAAGCTGGGTGTTTGTTCATACAGAGTTCATCAGACAGCCTGAAGCCTCTTACGTTGTTGATTTAAATTTCAAAACACAATTCGACATTTGCTCGCAATGTTTTTTTTTTACGAAACCTCATCATTTTGCAGGACAATTGTCTATTACAGTATACAACACATATAGAAGGGTGCCAATAAAGCTGTGGTGATATACAACACGCTTTAAGAAAACTTTATTTCCATCACACTGTAAAGTGATCTAGAGGAAAAGCAGATGTGTTTTGCCTATTGGCATACATAGCCTATTACGTGTATTTGTTTTTATTTATGCTATTATAATTACACCGGGTCACCAACTAATGACAGATTGAAATCTACAGTAAATTAACACATCCTTCTTGACTCTTCAACCGAGTGTAATGGTATTTAAGAAGCCTTTAACATTATGTGCTCAACATTAAATCTGTAGCCAACATTAAGAATAGGGTTGTGCCGGTGAGGAAATGTTCCCATTGATTAGTTAACTTATGACAACACCAATGTTATTTGTTAATCTCTTCTGTAGATTTTGATCTTTATAAGTTGTTATAATATATTGTTAATTAAAAAACAACAGTAAAATAGTACAATAAAAAAACTCGCGTATAGCCTACTATAATCAAACTAATAAGACGGGTGACATAAAATACCCATATTATAACAAATAAATAAAATATATTTGGAAATCGCCCTTTAAAACGAAGGCTCGGTTTGTGGTTCACAATTATTTGATTAAAACAAAGACAAAGCCACTTATATATATAAATTTTTTTTTTATGTTTTTGTTAACAGAAGTTATATTGCGCTTTTAATTGCCTCCGCTATCGTCCTGTCAATCATACTCGCGGGTCATTTTCAGTAAAAATGTATTTCACCATCATCGGTACCCAAGTTCTGACTGCTGACTGAACACTGGTCAGTGATCCTCTCTCGCTCGGCGCTGTCTAGCTAGCGCAGCTTCACCACACAGATTTAACTCTGCACAGCTAAATAAAACGGGCTGGTGGCAGACTAATATTTAATATTTCTGATGTAAAGATTTCTGTGAAACGCGTAAAGTTGCACAGAAGAAAGCCCAACAGGACCTGCCCTGTACAGTTTAAGAATCGGTAGCCATAGTAACGTTAGAGGATTATTATTTTGTTGAACAGACCTGAGCGACTACTGATGACGTCACATGCTCAGATTTGCTTGACCAATCGGCGGAAGGGGGCGTCTCAGGACCGCCCACATGTGGAAAACGAATTTTGAAGTCATTTATTCGTTTTATGCCTCTGAACTAAAAAACGAAAAATCAATCCGAAATCTCGTTTTTTCGTTTTTTTCAAAAAAACGAAAAAACGAATAAAGGTGCCGTTTTCTCGTTTCTGCTTAGTTAATTTCAAATTGGAAAACAAACTATCAAAACGTACACGGACCCTTAATCCCAAATGATAGTTCTTCCGTCGATTACCACACTGTCACAGATAGGCAGTCTCTCACACGCGATGTCCATGGACTGGAAATCACTCACTCGACAGGCATCCTCAATCCGTGTATCATTCGTCCTTTCCATTTTCAATTGATAAATGAAAATCAAAAAATTAAAATCTGATTGTTTTTTTTGTTATTTGATTTTGAATCAGAAACGAAAAATGAAAATAGTCTTGTATTTCATATTTTAAAATTTCGTTTTGGATCAAAAATACAAAATTGAAAAGGGTCCACACAACAGAATCTGTTTTTTATATTTAATTGCTGGGTTGTGCATCACCCGGAATTTTTTCTGCGAGCAAATAGGCGGGCTTGTGTAACCCCTGGCAGTTTTTCTGTTATTGTATTACGCTATAATTGTTAATAAAGTTTAAAAAAAAGAAAAAAAGTTAGCGACACTATGGCAGCGCTGGAGCCACACTCCACATTAATCATGGAGTTGTTCAAAACCGGTATGACACACGCTGAAATTTCCTGCACACTGAAGCAGATGAATATCGTAGACTGCTCGGAAAGAAGCGTCAGAAGATTTTGTGCTGGACACGACCTAAAGAGAAAACGACTTTTGTCAGACGCAGCATTAGAGAGGATTTTGGCTGGGTCGATTTACGAAGTAAGTGTATATTTCGATTCCCACCGCTTATTTAGCAAATATTTCCATTAATAATGTGACAATTCCGTGACAAACTGGACCATCGTATGGCCGGAAGTTCATGACTGGCTATCTGGCTATCTGGCATCAATGGGGCTTCATGCAGGAGAAGGTCGGGTCGGAAGATTCCTGAAGGAGCTCCATCAGCCAAACCATGAATTCCGGCGTCAGGTAGGATGACTAGTAGGTAATACATGTCAATATATTATGTTAAGCTGATTAAAAGCACTAATTTTAGCTAAGACACATCCCTTGCTAGTTAGTTCATGCTATGAATAAACCCATTTTTTTTAACATTTCTGTACAGAACTTTACTGCTGCTTTTCACATATTTGAAAGAAATATTTATTGCTACAATAAACACAGCCAGGTCAGAGGTCAGGGAGGGTCTGACAGGTGAAAAGCTGAGAAAAAATATCTGTGGAATAAGTGGGACTAAGAAGGATAACTTCTTTCCGAGCAGTCTACGATATTCATCTGCTTCAGTGTGCAGGAAATTTCAGCGTGTGTCATACCGGTTTTGAACAACTCCATGATTAATGTGGAGTGTGGCTCCAGCGCTGCCATAGTGTCGCTAACTTTTTTTCTTTTTTTTAAACTTTATTAACAATTATAGCGTAATACAATAACAGAAAAACTACCAGGGGGTACACAAGCCCGCCTATTTGCTTGCAGAAAAAATTCCGGGTGACGCACAACCCAGCAATTAAATATTAAAAACAGATTCTGTTGTGTGGACTCTTTTCAATTTTGTATTTTTGATCCAAAACGAAATTTTAAAATATGAAATACAAGACAATTTTTCGTTTCTGACTCAAAATCAAATAACAAAAAAAAAACAATCAGATTTTAATTTTTTGATTTTCATTTATCAATTGAAAATGGAAAGGACGAATGATACACGGATTATCCTCTCGGCGGCGAAATGTTAGCTTTGGCAAAACGTCAATAACTACAAAGTCTTCTGTTTCCAAGTTCACAATTCAGTCCGATTGTGTGCACAAAACATAAACAAAGTCCAACTGGCAAATATACAACGTTTGTCACATTCTATTTTACAGTTTAAACACTAAAGCACGGAGCGAGTCCTCGACGCAACTCCTACTCATCTATTCAGTCTCTCTCCCCTCCCGCCGAGTCCCGCGGTTGTCGATCTTTCACCTCACGTGTCATTCCATGCATACAAAAGTCATATAATAATTTTTTTTTTTTTTTTTTTTACCACCAAACATCAAAATATTACATGTTACATTATACATTTCACTTTACCAATGAAATTCTTTAAACAAAACCCTTAGAATAAATTTAAACACATACTTGAAACAAACAATTGTATAACAAACTACAACTCCCATAATCCCTTTCACTTACCCAAAGTGAATAGAATGGAGATGAACTACAATAAATTTGTTTCTCGAGCTTACTTCTAAATTCTAATTTTTGTATATCTTTAAGATAATTTATTTAGTTTTAACGTATAATTATGAAGCTTAATGAATCTAAATTATTTAGCACTTAGATAACTTAAATGCTTTTTAGCACTGGGCTACACACTCACATAATTTAACACAGTAATTTATATTTAGACAATATTCGCACTGTGGTTGTTTGACAACCATATTTACTTAAAAGTGGAAGTAGCGAAATGTCTTGTTTACACAGCAGATACTGCACATACACCTAAAGTATAGATCATACATAGATTGTATCGTAAATAGAATTTGTCATTAACCGACATATGTTGAAACCATTAATGGGCAGTTTCCAGCTCAAAGAGTCCACTACTGTAGCCTCCAAGGTATTTATTAAACCACTCCATTTATTTTGGAGTTATTGCTGTCATGGCAAAATTTCCACTCAAACATGTACATTTATAAGCTACATTTGGAATAAGCCTTTATCTAAAGCAACATATTGCTTTCAATGTATAGTCTGCATGTTTTATCCATTCATACATTTTTTATTATTATTTGAACATCAAACCCATGACCTATATTCAGAGAAAGATTTAGTTTAGTAACTCATATTCTTTGAACTGGTGGCCCTTTTACCAGCTAAATTCTATTAAATGACCAACTGGCTGCTTATGACCAACTTGTTAAGCCAATTGCTAAAAAAAAAAAAATTCCCATTTCTCTTAATGATTATAGGCCTCTTGCACTCACGTCTTTGGTAATGAAATAATAATTTTAAAAAAAGTTAGGAAGGGGATTTTTGCCTTACAGTCAGCACTTGATCCTATGTAGTAGATCAGGTAGAGGAGTGGAAGATACCACTTGTACATTACTAAATATGATGTTAACACATTTGGAAGGTACAAATTGTTATGTTCAACAAAAACATATATAAACGGAGCTTCGGGTGAATGCTAGTTTACTCAAGGAACTCCAGTGGCAACATCACGGAATATGGTATAACTGTGAAGTGTGCGCATCAGCATGAATTCACTTCAGTATTACTACAACTATAACAATAAAGAACTGGTTAGCAACCACTACACCCCCCCCCCCCCCCACACACACAAAGCTTAAGTCTGAAACGTAGCTTCAAAGTCAGGATGTGCCCTGTCATAGTAGTCATAGGGGCATCTTCAGATTGTGGGCTCTGACAGCATTCAGTTCTCACTTCCTGCCTGGTGGCTACATCAGAATCCAGATTTAGTGGTGGCAGAATGGGGTCCATAGGCTGGTTCCGGTTTTCCTCCATAACAGAGGGGGTGGGCACTCTACGAAGACAACTGGCATGCCAGCGGTATCCATTAGCTAGCTCAAAAGTGACCTGGAGGGACTCAGACAGGAAAGAGCTCAATTTATTGCTGTGATGTGGCCTACGGGCTCTTACCCAATCTGTACTCTTATTTTTGTGGGCCAAACATAATGCTTGCTTTCATATCTGGCTCTCATGTTGCGCTGATGTTGATGAAACTGTGTCCGAATCGAAGTGTTTACTGGGAGCTGGTGAGGTGGGCGCATCCTGTTCAATGGTAATTCTTGTTCCCTGCCAAGCATAAGACAGGCAGGGGACACCCCAGTGGTGGCATGTTGGGTAGCGCGTTAATGCAAGAGGGTCTGGGAGAGAGCAGCCTTAAATGGGAAACCTTGGGCAAGGTGTGCACGGATGCCATTTTTCAGACTTTGATTAAATCTTTCCATGCCGCCATTAGTTTGAGGATGGTAGAAGGCGGTGCGAATATGGGCTATGCCTCTGGCAGCCAGGTACGATGAAAACTCACTGGAAACGAACCGTGGCCCATTGTCAGTGGTAATGGCCCGAAGGGATTCCAGGAACTTCGAGCTGCGTCAAAACGCATATGGGAACGCCTTCAGCGTGACCAGGCTCTGAATATGATGTGTAATCAGTCAAACAAGGGCGAGGCGTCACGGGTGGGGTGACGTCACGACCAGGAAGTATAAAAGCACGTGCGGCGGAGCCGGCGTCAGCTTTTTGTCATTCAGCAAGCGCTCTGTGTGTGTCAGTCTTATTTACTGTTGTTTGTCCTAGTTTTAAGTGGAAAGCATTCAGTATCATGCCAAAGCCAAGGGCAAGCTCAGGGGTGAAGCTTTCAGACCACGTTTTAAGTTGTGTGTGCATCCTTGCCCTCGCTATATCACGAGCGAGGACACACACGATTTGTGCGTGGTCTGCCTGGGTGCGGAGCACGCAGAATCGGTCTCCGCACCCGGAGGGCTCTCTTCGAGAAGGGAGCCTTCGCGAGCTCCCCAAGCGGTGCCGGTCCCGCTGCTGCCGAGGCAGAGCGGCGGCTGCACTCGTGGGGCTCGCAGGCTGATCTGGCTGGCGAGTGTGAGACGGGCATGTCCTTACCTCCTCCCGTATCCGCCAGATCTGGTGCCCCGTCTATCGGTGTGGAAGCGGTCTCTTCCCCCGAGACGAGGGCTCAATGCTTTGTCTCTCTTCCCATGAGGAGGTTGATGTGACGAGCGTTCGCGAGGTTTCGCCGCCTCTGTCGCCCCAATATGATATAACTATGAGCTTTGTAAGCTGCAGTGTTTGCACAAGCACAAAGAGAAAAATAAGCCGGTCCCGCTTCTGCCGTAAAAAAGAGAGAAAAAAAGGCAGAGCGGCGGCTGCGCTCGCGGGGCTTGCAGAAGGAAAAAAAAAAAAGAAAAGGCTGATCTGGCTGGCGAGAGTCAGACGGGCATGTCCCTATCTCCTCCCGTGCCTGATCTGGCGCCCTGTCTCTCGGTTCGGAAGCAGTCTCTTCCCCCCGAGACGAGGGCTCAACGCTTCGTCTCTCTTCCTCCGAGGAGGTTGATGTGATGAGCGTTGACGAGGTTTCGCCGCCTCTCTCGCCCCAGTGTGAGGAGCTACTTCTACACAGGAGCCTTCTGTTTTCCCCGATCTCCTCACCGAGGTGTCGAGATCGCGGGTGAAATCTTTCGTCCCGGCCATTCGTTCCCGCGGGAACTGAATGAGCGCGGGTATGCGGCGATGCCGCGGGTTGAACAGACGCTTGCGAGCTATCTGTCTCCCTCTACGGCATCGCCTTTGAAGGCTCCTGCTCTGCTTACAACATCTTTGGTGGGCAGAGGGTATGCGCGCTCTCTAAACTCAGGTGGCTGCTGGGCGGGCGCAGCCTCCCCCGCATACCAGCTCCTCGCGCAAAAGGTCCTGACGAGCGAGCCCCAGGACCGTGGAGGGCGACCCCTACTGGGGTGGTGCGGCTGGTTCTTCAGCCTGTGATTTCAGATTACGCGTCTCATTCCGGTGCGCCGCATCGAGACAGCGGTCTGGCCGCTTCTCTGAACCCAGAGGTCAGTCTCGAGAGACTGATTCCCTTAGAAGATCATTGGGCAGCGAGCTGCCGAATGTGTCTCTTTGGGTCCTGCATTGCAGGGTCTGGTTCGTTCAGAGGTCCTGACGGGTGAGCCCCAGGACTACGGAGGACGACCCCTACTTGGGTGGAGCGGCTTACACTGCGGCACACGGTGACCGTCTCCCCTCGGTGCCCTCCGGGGATTTGGGCACAGCAGGTCCCAGAGAGTATTACTCTCAGGCACTTCCGCCTGTGATTTCAGCGGGCCTGAGAAACTCGCCTCGGCCGCCAGATTACGCGTCTCCTGCCGGTGCGCCGCAGCGAGGCAGCGGTCTGGCCACTTCTCTAACACCAGAGGTCAGTCTCGAGAGACTGATTCCCTTAGTAGATCGTTTGGCAGCCTGGCAGCGACTGCTGAATGTGTCTCTTTGGGTCCTGCGGACGGTAGAGGCTGGCTATTCCATCCAGTTCGATGGGCCACCTCCGCTGTTCAACGGGGTCTGTGTGACTACGGTCCTCCCCGAGCAGGCTCTGGTCTTGGAACAGGAAGTCGATACTTTGCTGAGGAAGGAAGCCATCGAGTTGGTTCCTCCTCACGAAGTCCACGCCGGCTGCTACAGCCTGTACTTCATTGTTCCAAAGAAGGATGGGGGGTTGAGGCCCATACTGGATTTGTGTCTTCTGAACCGCTCAGCCAGAAAAATGAAGTTCAAGATGCTCACTGTCAGGCAGATCGTGTCTCAAATCAGGTCCGAGGACTGATTTGTCACGACAGACCTCAAAGATGTCTTTTTCCATGTACCCATCCTTCCCTTTCACAGGGAGTTCCTGAGGTTCGCTTTCGGGGGCAAAGCGCATCAGTATCGGGTTCTTCCCCTCGGCCTAGCACTCTCACCCCGCACTTTCACCAAGTGTGTGGATGCGGCACTGGTCCCGTTGCGACTGCAGGGCATCCGAATACTCAATTATATCAACGATTGGTCGATCCTCGCTCAATTCGGCATCGAGGTGTCGTTCTCGCCCACATGAAAGATTTGGGGGGTTAAGACTAAACGCCAAGGAAAGTGTGCTTTCTCCAGCTCAGAGAACCACTTATCCAGGTGTAGTGTGGGATTCGACCACGATGCAGGCTCGTTTGACCCCTGCTCGGATCGAGTCGATCCTCACGGCAGTCGAGAGAGTGTGAGAAGGCCAGCCATTCACTGTCAAGCAGTTTCAGAGACTGCTTGGGCTCATGGCAGCTGCGTCCAGCGTGATTCCTTCTGGCCTGCTGTACATGAGGCCCCTACAGTGGTGGCTCAAGACCAAGGGGGTCTCCCTGAGGGGGGTCTCCCTGTCAAAGTGTCACGCCGCTGTCCGTGCCTTAGACATGTGGAGGAATCCTTGGTTCTTGTCCTGGGGCCCCGTGCTGGGAGCTCCTTGTCGCCGCGTCTCGCTAGCGGCGGACGCTTCCCTCACCGGTTGGGGTGCGGTCACCCTGCCCGCGGTCTGTGGAGTGGTCGCCACCTGACGTGGCATATCAACCAGCTAGAGATCCTAGCTGTGTTCCGTGCTCTCAAGCACTTCCTCCCAGACCTAGGAGATCACCACGTGCTGGTGCGCACCGACAGCACGGCAGTGGTCTCTTACATCAACCACCAAGGAGGTCTGCGGTCGCGCCCCTTGTATAAGCTGGCACACCAGATCCTTGTGTGGTTTCAGGGCAAGCTCCTATCACTGAGAGCTGTGCACATTCCTGGGCATCTTTATGTGGGAGCAGGCGTCTTGTCGAGACAGGGGCCAAGGCCCGGGGTATGGATGCTTCACCCCGAGGGGTGAAGCAGATGTGGAAGGTTTTGGCCAGGCACAGGTGGACCTCTTCGCCACTCGAGAGTCAGCGCAATGTCCCCTCTGGTTCCTCCAGCTCCTCCGGGACTGGACGCTATGGTACAGACGTGGCCGAGGCTCCGTCTGTACGCCTTCCCCCCGATCGCTCTGCTCCCGGGAGTTCTGGCGAGAGTGCGAAGGGACGAGGTCAGTCTACCGTTGGTAGCGCTGTTCTGGCCGGGCCGAGTATGGTTCTCGGACCTGATATCTCTCCTCGACGGCACTCCGTGGGAAGTGCCCGTCAGGAGGGACCTACTCTCACATGCCGGGGGCACCGAGGTGCACCCTCACCCGGAGTTATGGAAGCTGTGGGTGTGGCCCCTGAGGGGGCACAACTCATAGCTTCCGGTCTGTCAACCGAGGTTGTCGAGACCATCCTCCAATCCAGAGCTCCCTCAACGAGGAAACTGTACGCCTTGAAGTGGAGGCTCTTCACTTCTTGGTGCAGGGACCGCCATGCTCGACCCAGTCAACTGCCCCGTTGGTGCAGTACTGGAGTTCCTGCAGGCCCGTTTCTCCGCAGGGGTAACCCATTCCACTGTTAAGGTCTACGTGGCAGCTATTTCGTCATACCACGCCCTTATTGGTGGCCAGTCAGTGGGTAGACACCCCCTAGTTACACGTTTCCTCCGCGGTGCGCTGAGGCTGAGGCCTCCGGTACGATCTCGCGTCCCTACGTGGGACCTGGCTGTGGTGCTGGAGGCTCTGTGCATTGCACCTTTCGAGCCCATTCAGGAGATAACTGAGAGACTCCTCACTATCAAGGTGGGTGACCTTCAGGCCCTGACTACGGCCTCTATTCACTTTGCGCCCGGTTCGGCGAAAGTATTTCTCTACCCCCGCATGGGGTATGTTCCGAAGGTCCCATCGGTCGTTCCACAGCCGGTCGTACTGCAGGCCTTCTGTCCTCCTCCCTTCGGGGAGCCAGACCAGGAGAAGCACAACCGTATGTGTCCAGTGCGAGCACTAGACGCATACATCCACAGGTCCTCCCTGTGGAGAAAGTCGGACCAGCTGCCCGTGTGCTATGGTCCGCCTAGGAGGGGTCTTCCTGCTACGAAGCCCTCTCTTAGTAGGTGGATTGTGGGTGCCATGGCTTTGGCGTATGAGGCCTCTGAGCTCCCCCCGCCGGTGGGAGTCAGAGCGCACTCAACCCGAGGTGTGGCGGCCTCCATGGCCTTCTGGGCAGGTGTTCCATGCAGGACATCTGCAACGCAGCTGGGTGGTCCACGCACCTGACTTTCGTTAGGTTCTATGACCTCGACATCCGAGCCACTCCCGGCTCCTCTGTCCTTTTGTCCTGACACCAGGCAGGGACTTGTCAGTCTGGCGGCGTTGGTATCTCGTTCCCATATGCGTTTCGACGCAGCTCGAAGTTCCTGGAAGGGAACGTCTCAGGTTACGTATGTAACCATGGTTCCCTGAAGGGAACGAGATGCTGCGTCGCGTAGCCACACTTCCGGCATCCCTGCCAGCGCTTGCTTCGTGACTTGAAGGTGACGCCGGCTCCGCCGCACGTGCTTTTATACTTCCTGGTCGTGACGTCACCCCGCCCGTGACGCCTCGCCCTTGTTTGACTGATTACACATCATATTCAGAGCCTGGTCACGCTGAAGGCGTTCCCATATGCGTTTCGATGCAGCGTCTCGTTCCCTTCAGGGAACCATGGTTACATACATAACCTGAGACGTTTTACCACTAAGGTGCACTGTCACGTAAAAGAACTTCTAGCTCTCTGTCAATCCCTGGCCTCCAAACCAAATCTCGGCACCTCTGCTTCAGTTTAACTATCCCCACGTGACCCTCATGTGCTATTGACAGCACCTGCCCCCTAAAGGACAGAGGAATGATTGCTCAGTGCCCCCCCACGCAATGCATGACTCACCCCAACATGTCAATTCTGCCCTGACTCAGGAGAAAAGTGTCAGGCCAGCGCTCACCCGAGCAGGCCAGCCGTTCTGAATGTACATGCTGAGGGTAACGAAGAGTGGGTCTGCTGCAGACTCTCCCTTGAGTTCTTCAAGAGACACTGCGGCCTGTAAGGGCTCATACACTAACTGCACAAGGTACGTTGGACTGCAATGGTGTGATACCTGAGCTGGACATCCGAAGACCCACAAAGTCTATTGCTGGGACAGCAAACACGCATTTTTCTGTGTTTAATGTCAGATTGTGTCTTGACAGAGCTGTGAACTCCCATCTGAGGCATTCGTCATGAGTTGCCATTCCTTTCCATGTGTTGTAAAGGCTCCTTTAAGAGAGGGCTTTTATTCTGACGTCGTCTGAGCAGTAACGTTAGTTCAGCCGCTCCTGCCTGCTCAAGTTTACCTATGTCGAGTCGATCGCTGAAAGGACATTTCTACTTGTTGATTTGCGATATCCTGCAGCTGTTACATTGAGGTGTTAGTCATTGACCTACAAGTAAGCCTGTTTGCGTTATTTCTGTGTTCATTGAGATCGGTATTGAGTTATTTATAACTGCGTCACCCGCACATGTATAGACATGCCCGCAGTCATTGTTTCTGTTCATCTGGCTTAATGATGCCGCTCGAGATGATTATTTCTTCTTTATTGATGTGTTTCTCACTGGTTTGCTTTCAATGATACTTTAGTGACGTGATATTTATTATTTTGAGCGGTTTATACCAAACTAGCGATCACAGTTGATGTATCGTGATTATAGCCATACATGGAGGGATGTTTATCATGTTAGATGATCGCTTATGGCTTATTGTTTGTACTATTACCCATTATTCTCCCTTCTTGAATTGTATTTTTCACTGAGGAAAGTTACAGATGAGGATTTAGTATACTTGGCTGCCTCTATATACCCATGGATGTTTATGATTATGTATATGCTTAATTATTCTTATTCATGATTGTCTATTGTATTTCTTGTATTCCAGACTAATGCCTCTACTGCCTGTAACTCGATAATATCCTACCAATACATCATCTAAACTCAACGACTGTCTCCTCATCCTTATATAATATTGTGCTCTAACCGGCACCCAGGGGGGTTCACTCATCCAATTGCAAATCAGATCCTGACAGTCAAAGTCTCCCCAATACCATGTATTAGAAGATCATCTAAGTAAACAGCTGTACCTGGGAGTCCTGCTAGGACAGCAGCCATGATTTTCTGAAAGCAACTAGGTGCTGAACTTAGGCCAAAAGGAATCCTCTTAAAATTAAACAACCCCATGTGAGTCACAAATGAAGTCAGGTTTCTGCTGTCCTCGTACAGGGGTATCTGCATGTAACCTTGCTTAAGATCCAGCTTTGTGAACACTGAGGAACCATAGAAGAGTGTTGTGAGTTCCTCAATAGTCGGCAATGGGTATTTGTCTGGCACCACAGCCTTGTTAGGCCCCCGAAGGTCAACACAGAGACGTATGCCACCAGACCGTTTATGCACAATCACAAGGTTTGAGACCCAAGGGGAAGCATCAATGGGCTCAATGAGGTCTGCAGCTAGCATGCCCTGTAGTTCAGTGGTGACCTTGAACGCATGTCGAGAGGCACTCGTTGGAGTGGCTGGATTACAGGAGGTACATCTGGGTTAAGCAGGGGTTTGTGGGAAAAAAACAGAGAGGCATCCTAAACCACTGAATAGAGCTGGAAACTGTCTGCCACGGAGAGTACACCTGAAGAATGGTTGCACCACTGTTGTCATGCAGAGAAAAATCAAGGCTAAGGAACAGGTCAAGACCCAGGATATTAGCGCCATGCTGAGTTACGTAGAATGGAAACTCTGGTAGACATTTTTGCCCATATTGTACTGGCAGTTTAACTACTCCAGTCACTGCAATGCTGGCTTAGCCATAACCACAGAGCTTCAGAGGTGATGGTTGTAACTCAACATCACAGAAAAAAATATTGTAAGTGGCCATATTAAGCAATGACTCTTTAGCTCCTGTGTCAAGAAGCAGGAGAATGCAACAGTCTTTCAGCTGCACACCACATGTAGAGAAAGTGACTGAGGGAAGACCAACTGTATGAATTAATGCTGGTGAAGGCTGCAAACTGGACTTTGATCTGCACTACCTTGCAAAGTGGTTAAGCTTGCCACAATGTCTACACTTTTGGGCCGATAGCTGGGCAGTCTGGGGACCTGTTGGCATGACGCACATTTCCATTTTTGTTGCCTTGACTGAGGCTGTGTTTGCTGGATGATTGCACCTGCAGGCTGGAATTCATCATCTATGACTGTATTTACAGGTACATTTTAGAGGTGACATCAGTTTTAGCTGCATTAATCTCTGCAATTTTAGCTGCGCACTGTGCAGCTTCTTCAATTTCTTCAAGTATTTGCAGCGCATAGCGTCTGGAAGATCCATAATCCCTCAGCACTGAGACAATGGAGGAGAAGTGCGTGCTTTCTCCCGTCCGGGACATCATCCATGCCCGTGGCTACAAGGTACGTCTGAAACGACACATACCAGCGCTCCCATGGCACGACAGATTCACCAGTGTGGGGCTGAAATGGCTCAGGGGGAGGCAGAGATAAAGCCATCCTTGTCGCCAAATGTTATGTTCAGCAAACACACATACAAACGGAGCTTCAGTTGAATGCTAGTTTACTCGAGGAACTCCAGCGGTAACAGCACGGAATACGGTAGAGCTGTCATGCATGTGCATCAGCATGACTTCACGACAGTATTACTACAACAGATAATTACAATGAAGAACTGGTTAGCAACCACAACACAAATAATCATGTACGTTTGTGTTTCATTGATTTTTCCTCTGCTTTTAACTGGGTTCAGCCCAATATTTGGCAAGGACTCCTACCAACAATATTCACTTAAAATTGACATTGTATGACTTAAACATTGTGTGTTGGTTAGTGGATTTTTTAACTAACAGATCTCAAAAAATATGTGTTAATGGTTTGTTGTCCAATGCATTGTGGTCTTCTTCTGGTGGAGTATAAATATTTAGGGCCTGTACTGTATTTGATGATAAACTAAAATTTGAGGCAAACACTGACGTTATAGAGGGTATTTTGAGGAAACTAACAATCTTTCGCATAGATGTTTCTTTTATGAACATTTTTACACCTGTTTTATTAAATAAGTCTTAGTTTTTCCAATATTTGTTGGTATGGCAATCTCAATGTAAAGAAATGGAGTAAGTTGAACAGTATAGTTAAAATGTGCAGCAAGGTACTGGGGACCAAATTTATGAACATATTGACCAGGAAGGGCCATTTAGTCCTTTCCGATGTCACCCACCCATTGTGTACTGAATTTCAACTGCTTCCCTCAGGAGAGATAAACTCCCTTTGTGCAAATCAAATAGATTTAAGAATTATTTTATGCCTGCTGAATAATGTTTTTAAATGACTTCTTATAAATGTGTGTTATTTAGTGTGTGTTGTGTTGCCGTTTATATATGTATACTGTTGTGTACATAAAGAATTCCCTTTAAGGATGATAAAGTTAAGTAAGTTTAATTTACTTTTAATAAACGTTTTTTGCTTTTTTTGCTTGCTTGAGTGGAGGAAACCTTAATGAACAAACTTTTTTACATTATTGACAGCTATTATGTGTATTATGTTAGAATATTTCAGTATTTAAGTGTCATTTTTTATAATCAATTCATTATTTTATTTGAGAATAAAATTGCTCTGAAGATCACTCCAAAACAAATGTTTAGTTAACACAGATTTATTTTAGAATGAATATTACATGTAAATCTACTGAACAATCATATTATATGACTTCAGTAGAGGCTCCCATCAGGTTTGGGGGTTTCATTCTTCTTTGGCCTGAGACAAAAAAAAATGACATACAGAAGTCATGTAAATACTCAGTACATTTTTCAAGTGTAAGCAGAATACTGTATGTTTCTTCTCATTAAATGCAGGCAAGCATTTACTTTACTGAGTAAAGATTCACAACTGACCTTTCCAGCATCACGGCTCTTGACTCTGAGCTTGTTGACTTGAGACTCAGCAATGTCAGCACGCTCCTCAGCCTCCTCCAGCTCATGCTGCACCTTCCTCAACTTGGACAAATGAGTGTTGCCTTGCTCCTCCTAAAGAGTAAAACTTTTAGTGTGTTTGTTAACTAAGCTGTGGAACATTAGTTATACTGTTCCACTACATAAATTACTAATTAATTAATAATCAATGTGTCAAAATGTTCAGATTTATTTAACATACCGCCTCCTCAGCCTGCCTCTTGTAGGCTTTGACCTTCAACTGCAGCTTATCAACCAGATCCTGAAGTCTGTTGATGTTCTTCTTATCCTCCTCAGTCTACAAACAATACAAAAACTTAATAGATTTGTTTGGATAAACCTATGGATATGGTAGGGAATGATCATACCTGATAAGACAGCTCTTTCACTCTCCTTTCATATTTGCGGACACCCTTAACAGCATCAACTCCACGTCTCTGTTCTGCTTCAACTTCAACCTCAAGCTCACGAACCTTTGATAGCACATAATAAATAAGTGAACTAAGGTTCCAAGATGGTGCTTTAATTTTAGGAATACGTGTAAGCAACATCTTCAAAATATTTTATCCTAATATTATATTTATATGAAAATAAATATTTACTCTGCTCTCCAACTTCTGGAGTTGTTTCTTTCCTCCCTTCATGGCCAGATTCTCAGCCTCATCCAGACGGTGCTGCAGGTCCTTTACTGTGACCTCCAGATTCTTCTTCATCCTCTCAAGGTGAGAACTGGTGTCCTGCTCCTTCTTGAGCTCTTCTGCCATCATTGCAGCCTTTTGCATTAATAAAGTTATATATTAGATTGGCATTTTTAAGTACACAAATGTTTTGTGAAACATTTGGCAGCTACGGTTTCTCACATCAGTGATGGCTTTCTTGGCCTTGTCCTCTGCGTTTCTGGCTTCCTGTACAGTGTCGTCAACTTCACTCTGGATCTGAACAAGGTCAGACTCGAGCTTCTTCTTGGTGTTCAGGAGACTTGTGTTCTGCAATATGGAAAGCATCAGTATAAACATTTTAAACAATGCTCTCAATTTCCTTAACTTCACTGTAAAAACAACATGCCCTAACCTGAGAATGAAGCAGCCCGACACGCTCACTGATGTCCACCAGCTCTTGTTCAGCCACTTTGCGGCCTCTCTCCGTCTGCTCCAGAGCAGCTCTCAGCTCTTCAATCTCAGCTTGCATCAGAGTGTTTCTGCGTTCCACCATTGCCACCTGCTCCTTCATGTCTTCCTGTCCTATCAGAGCATCATCAAGGTGCAGTTGGGCATCCTGGACATAACAATAGCATTACAGTAAGCTTTTGATGTGCTTTCTGTTTGCCTTTACTTAGCATAGGTTAGATTATACAAACAAATTTATGCACCCCAAAGAAAAAGAGAAGCCACATACCTTGAGTTGTCCCTGAACGTTCCTGAGCTGTTTCTGGGCCTCAGAAGCTTGGCGATTGGCATGGCTCAGCTGAATCTCCATCTCATTAAGGTCTCCCTCCATCTTCTTCTTGATTCTCAGGGCATCATTCCTGCTCCTGACCTCAGAGTCCAGAGTGCTCTGCATGGATTCAATGACTCTCTGGCTGTTCCTCTTGATCTGCTCCATTTCCTCATCCTTCTCTGCAAGCTTCCTGTCAATCTCACCCTTGACCTGGTTTAGCTCAAGCTGGACACGGAGAATCTTGGACTCCTCATGCTCCAGGGTGCCCTTTGAAAAATAACAAATAAAAAACATTTACATTTCAGATTAAAAATATGCATTAACAACACAATATAATGCTTCTAGCAAGAATTACATCTCAATCTCAGGATACTCACTTCAGCTTCCTCCAGGGCAGTCTGAATCTCAGACTTCTCAGTCTCCACTGTCTTCTTGGCCTTTTCCAGCTCATGGATGCTCTTACCAGTCTCACCTAACTGCTCTGTCAGATCTGAAATCTCCTCTACAAGTTAGAAAGAAAATATTAATCAACAAATATACTGTGAATCACTACAGATTTAACACTGTAAAACAGATTTAAATAATCAACTTAGTAATGTCATTCTTACGCTGCAGATTCTTGTTTTCTCTCTTGAGGGTCTCCAGCTGATCCATACTCTCCTCATAAGAGTTCTTCATCTTGAACAGCTCAGTGCTGAGTGAACGAGCCTCTTTCTGGGCACCTTCCAGCTCTGCCTGACCTTCCTCATATTTCTGCTTCCATTCTGCCAGGACCTTTGGTGAAGATATTTCAAGGTCAAGTTTATTTAGAACATCTTCTTCAAAGCCCATTTTAGCAATGATTTAGGAAGAGAATATCATATAATGATTATTTTTTTTACCTTGTCAAAGTTCCTCTGCTTCTTGTCAAGGTTGGCAGCCAAAGAATTGGCTCTCTCCACATCAGTCATGAGGTCCTCCACCTCACCCTGGAGTCTCTGTTTGGTCTTCTCCAGAGATGCACATTTGGAATTTACAGCCTCAATTTGTTCCTCTGCCTCCTGCAGGCGCTGAGCCAGCTTCTTCCTACAATGAATTTGTAAAGTTTTAACACGAAAGCGTTTTTCCATATGAACAAATAGTAATCAGCTTTTGTGATGTTCATACTTGGCCTCTTCAAGCTCCTCAGTGCGCTGGATGGCATCAGTTTCATATTTGGCTCTCCACTGAGCAACTTCACTGTTGGCCTTTGACATTCCCCGCTGCAGCTCAGCCTTTGCCTCTTGCTCTTCCTCAAACTGCTCACGGAGCAGGTCGCAGTCATGACGGGCTGATTGCACAGCATGAGCCAGTGCGTTCTTAGCCTAGGAGAGAAAGTCACATAATATATATTAGCTTTATTGCTTAGTAGCATAGTCAAAATTGTGTGTTTGTTTGTTTTGACTATGCTATATTACCTTAACCTCCTCTTCAACATGCCTCTTAAGCTCTTCAGTTTGCTGAGTGAAAGCTTGTTTGCCTCTGGTGAGCTGAGAAACCAAAGCCTCCTTCTCCTCCAGCTGACGGCCAAACTCACCTGTGTAAATTTAAACTCACTGTGTGAGATTGTGTTAATGTCTCCAACAGTTAATATCAAAAACTATATAAAAGACAATTTCAATGTATGTTTTCTCTAATAAGCCTCAATTACTATTGAAGTACTATTAATTTCTTCGTGATTGTTTATGGTTACCATTTTCAGTTTGAAGTCTTGCTCTTTGAGCACTGAGGTCATTTATCTGGCGAAGGTTCTCGTCATTCTTAGACTTTATTTCACTTAGTTGGTCCTCGAGTGTGCGGGACATTTTCTCAAGATTGCCCTACAAATACAAGATCATTAGATGTTTGAAAAACTTTAAGACATGTTCTATATTCTTTAGGCACAAAATTCCCAACCTTTGCTTTGGCAACAGTCTCCATGTTGCTGGAGAGATCATCAATCTCCATTTTGTATTCACTCTTCTCTTTCTCAAGCTTCTGCTTGACACGCTGGAGGTTGTCAATTTGCTCTCCCAGCTCGGCCACAGTGTCTGCCTGCTTCTTACGGAGGGCAGCAGCTGTAGCTTCATGCTGGAGGGTGGACTCTTCAAGATCACGACGCAGCTTCTGGAATTCAGCTTCACGCTTTTTATTCATCTCAATCTGAGAAGCAGTGGCTCCTCCAGCCTCCTCAAGCCTCTCACTGATCTCCTCAAGTTCCCTGGAGAGATCAGCTCTCTGCTTCTCAACCTTGGCGCGAGCAGCACGCTCAGCCTCAATCTCTTCCTCCAGTTCCTCAATGCGAGCCTACAGTGGCAAGTAGTTCATCAGAATTTTTAGGGATCTGGATTTGATCAATCTCTCAGTCTCTCAATTTCATACCTGAAGCTCCTTGATCTTCTTCTGGAGTTGAGCACCCAGAGTTTGTTCATCTTCAATCTTGCTGAGCAGCTGGCTTGTTTCAAAGTCTTTCCTGTGGGTGTTCAATAATGAGTTTTTTAAACAATAACAAATTTTAAAAAGTTTTCATTAAAAGATTATGTTTTAATTACTTTTTAATTTTCTCCTCAGATTGCTGTTTGTCATTTTCCAGGTCCATGATGGACTCTTGGGCTAATTTCAGGTCTCCTTCAAGCTTTCTCTTGGCTCTCTCCAGGTCCATGCGGAGCTTCTTCTCTTGTTCAAGGGAACCCTCAAGCTATTGGACAGTGATATAGAACATATTTTCAGGGTAAAAAAGACAGTTAATTTAATTAATTAATGACATGTTTAGTTAGTAACTCACATCATCAACTTGCTGCTCAAGTTTTGTCTTGGATTTGGTCAGGGTGTTGACTTTGTCTTCCTCTGCCTGGAGATCATCCAAGGTCTGCTGATGTGCCTCTTGGAGGGCTTTCTTCTCCTTTGTAAGCTTGGCAACGCTCTCATCCTGAGCTGCCATTTCCTCCGTCAAGTTCTTGACCTGTGTGATTTTTTTTGTTCCAAATTTGTATTTTTATTTTTTTTACAATACATATTCTGCATCATCATATAAAACAGAGATTAATCTAATCTTAAACCAACATAATCTCCAACCTTATTCTCAGTGGCATGTTTCTCCTTTTCCACTTTAGCCAAGGTGAGCTCCAGGTCATCGATGTCTTTCTTCAGCTCAGAGCACTCATCCTCCAGTTTCCTCTTCTTGGCTGTCAGTTCAGCATTGATCTCTTCCTCATCCTCCAGTCTTTCAGTTGTCTCTTTGAGTTTAGCTTCAAGCTGGATTTTGCTCTTGATCAGACCCTCACACCTCTCCTCAGCATCTGATAGATTCTCAGATTCCTGTTTAGAAAATATATCACTATCACTGGAAACCATACTGTTAATTTTAATGGAGCTAAAATTCAGTTAATTCAATTTGGCAAACTCACAGATGCTGCTTGCAGCTGCAGATCATTTTTCTCTTGCAGCAGTGCCACCATCTTCTCTTCAAGCTCCTTCTTTTTGGCTTCAGCCTTGGCAAGATTTTCTTTGCATTTTGTATAATCCTCTTTCATGTTTGACAACTCCTTCTCAGTCTCAGCACTCTTCAGCATAGGCTTAATCTTGTAGTAAACCTTCATCCATGGCCAGTGTTTGACATTCATGAATGAGCGAACGTTGTATTGGATGGTGTAAATGGACTCCCTAAGAATAATTCATTATTAAATGCCATAATTATCATTATTTACCATTCACACAGGTATTATTGATATTATCTTTATTCATGACATTCCTCACCTCCTCTCCATCATCTTCACAAACTCCCTCCTCATCAAGTAACCGCGGCAAAGAGCCTGAGTCATTGTTACCAGAGAAGCCAGTTTCTCATCACGCATCTCCTCAAGAGTACCCAGAAGACCAGCTTTGAAGAACACCTGAATTCACAACAAATCAAAAGATATTGATTTAAACAGAATGAGCATAAACAATAGATCATAATTATTGAATGTTTTAATTGCTATAAAGTAGAATATGAACCTTTGTGTGTCCAAATCTGTACTGGTCGTGATCAACGTCAATGGATCCCAGGAGTTTCTCAGAAGCCTTCTTGTTGTCAATAAACTGTCCCTCTGGGATTACAGCGGCATTCAGCACCTTGTATCTGTTGAAGATCCATCAAAATGCTTCATATCCTCTAATTAAAAGCCTCATACAGAAAATGGTGTTTTTCATGTGGTCCCATTTACCTCTGCTTGAAGTCACCATAGAGGATTCTGCTGGGGAAGCCCTTTCTGCAGATTCTGATGCCCTCCAGCACACCGTTACACCTCAGCTGGTGGATAACCAGGAAGTTCTCCATGAGACCTATAAAGAACAGTTTAGATTATCAGCTTGGTAAATTGACATCATCATTATTATATATATTACTTTTGTTAATGTCAAAATATCTGTAAGCCCTTTATAACTTTACCTGGAGTCTTGGACTCATTGGGAATCAGGCAACGCACAAAGTGAGGGTGAGTGCTCCTCAAGTTGGTCATGAGCTTGCCCAAGTTCTCCTGTTTAATCATGAATTGTTACAGCTTTCTTAGTCACATTCTCTCAGTTGTTTATATATATATTTTTCTCTGACTTAGAGTCAAGCAAGCTGAGACACAGTCACACAGTGCAACATTATTCACATTTGGTCTCAAACAAAGACATACTCTAAACTGAGAAGATACAGTCTGCATGGAACCACCCTTCTTCTTGCCTGCCTTCTTGCCACCACCAGTCTCTAAGTAAATGAAAAGACAAAGGAAGACACGATGTAATAACCAGAAGAAAGTGCAACATTAAATCAACGTTTGCTTAATTAAATTAACACAATTTAATTAACATTTCAGGTTTTGTCATTACCCTCAACAACAGCTGGGTAGATAGAAGCTAGCAGTTTGACAGAAGACTTCTGGTAAAGCTGCAGAACAGACTCATTCAGTGGATCCTTGTTCTTGTCCAACCAGCCAGTAATGTTGTAGTCCACAGTTCCAGCGTAGTGGACCAGAGAGAAGTGGGCCTCAGGTTTGCCTTTGGCAGGCTTTGGTTTCTGGAAAGCATTGGCCTTGCCAAGATGCTGATCATACAGCTTGTTCTTGAAGGTAGTGTCTGAAGCCTTGGGGAACATGCACTCCTCTTCAAGGATGGAGAAGATACCCATGGGCTGTTTATAAAATAATATTTATCATTAAAAATGTATACTTTTGAAAACGGAAAATGGAAATTAAGTTCATAAACCAGTAAAAACCTTCTCAATGAGCTCAATGCAAGCAGCCAAGTCCATGCCGAAGTCAATGAACGCCCAAACAATGCCCTCCTTCTTGTACTCCTCTTGTTCCAGCACAAACATGGTGTGGTTGAAAAACTGTTGCAGTTTCTCGTTAGTGAAGTTGATGCACAGCTGCTCCATGCTGTTGTACTGGAGAAAGGAACAGGACCATTTACTGACTGCTGAATGTAACTCTATTTGCCATAAAGAGAGATAAACATAAAATATTATCACATCAAAGATCTCAAAGCCAGCAATATCCAGCACACCGATGTAGAAATTTCTTTGTTGTTTTGTGTCCAACATCTGGTTGATACGAACGACCATCCACAAGAACATCCTCTCATAGATAGATTTGGACAAGGCGCTAACAGAGTTGTAAACCTGTAAGTAGAATAGAGGGGATATTTTATTAAAGACTTTTTGATTTTGCAATAATAAGTCAGATTCAGTCATGATTTTCAGGCTGAACACAAGGAATTGCTGGAAATATGTTACTACATACCTGTGCCACAGTCTGACCTTTGGTCACAAACTCATTTCCGACCTTGACTCTGGGGTAGCACAAAGCCTTCAGCATATCAGCAGAGTTCAAACCCAGAAGGTAGGCAATTTTGTCAGCATCTGCAATTTAAAAGGGTACAAAACATCCATACATTTCTTGCCTTGAAAACATTTTGTTTTTCCTTCATGAAAATAGAAAGAATCGGTGCTTTTGATTCTCTCAATCAAAACATTGCATGTGATCACAATATATTATCAATATATTATCATATATTATTAGTACTACTTAGTCTCACCCTCTGTGCCATCAGGCTCAGCCTGCTCCTCACGCTGCTTCTGCTTGAACTTCATGTTTCCATGATGGAGCACTGCTCCAGTGAACTTGTAGATGCACATCTTCTCCTCAGAAGTGAAGCCCAGAATGTCAATAGCAGTCTGGAAATTAGAGAGAAGAATGAACTCTATGATCAGCCATATTTATGTAAAATACATTAATAAAACAAAAACAGCATTGACTCACATCAGTAGCAACCAGCTCCTCTTTATCATCAATGCTTGCCACTGTGATCTGACCCATACTGCACGTGGGGAAGTCATAGGGGTTGGTGGTGATGAGCGTCATTTCTGTAAAATGCACATAAGAGCATTTATGAAAGAGTATTATCTGGTATTGTCTGAGTATTTACAATATTATCTGGCATCAAAACATAGAATCAAATATGTGCACCTACCAACCAGCTCAGGCTTATGGTTGGTCATCATCTGGTAAAAGATGTGGTAGCCTCTCTCATCTGAAAGCTGGAATGTGACTCTAGACTTCTCCAGCAAATCTGTTGAGAGAATGTACTTGAGTCACAATCATCTGAAGAGTGACAAAGACAAATGTAGGATGCATAAATTAAATTAAATCATGTTCACCTACATGTCTCAATGTCAGCACTGGCCAGTTTTCCTGTGTTGCCAAAGTGAATTCTGATGAATTTACCCTGTTTTAAACAAAACAAGACAACACATGAATAATAGTAATGATAATAGTTTTATAGTAATATTTGTGTGGAAAAATCCAACACAACTAATGAAATGTACTGTAAATAAAAAGAGGTTAACTTACAAAACGAGAGGAGTTGTCATTTCTCACAGTCTTGGCATTGCCATAAGCCTCAAGCAGAGGGTTGGCAGCAATGATCTGATCCTCAAGAGAGCCCTGCATTGGTTGAAGGGTATATTATTGTTATTATTATTATTATTATTACCCAAGTAAACATATATTTTTACATAGTCTCATACCTTAATTTTGCTGGCAGTCTCCTCTTTCTTCTTGTCACCATGAACTGCAACTGTGGCAAAGTACTGGATGACACGTTTAGTGTTCACAGTCTTTCCAGCACCGGATTCTCCACTGGTTTATTAAAGATGAGAAGACAAACATGGATAAAATATATACACTTTTCAGAAGACAGAAGTATACAGAATATTTATATTCTATTTTGTATATAATGTATTTCCATATATTGATATTTGCCATATCTCTACCTTATACTTACATCTGTTGCCATAGTCAATGAATTGAAAATACTTACGTAATCAGGACAGACTGGTTTTCTCTATCTGTTGATTACAATGTGTACAATTTCTGTCAAGACCACTATCGTCAATGATAGACACTTAGCATACAGTTTGGCTTGGCGTTATGGTTCTGTTCTGGGCAAAAACTCCCTGCCTATCCATGCAGCCTGTCATGAATGAGCAGGGAGAGCAGCAATAATAATAACCCCCAAAGGGTTAAAAGAACAGAACCAAGCAGATATCATTAATGTACTTAATTACATTTAGTGTAACACATAACTCAAGATAACTCAAGATTAGGGAGTCTGATTCATAAGGAATGTCAGAAGCCAAGTCCTGACTGTGGTGAAAGGATGAGTTGGGGATGGAGGAGGGTAATTTGCTCCTGAGCAAGCAAGCTGCTGAATAATACTGAATAGCGCTTATGTAGGGATACCGTAATAGGTGTCGTATTCCTATAGGTAGATGTGATCAGCTGAGAGTCAGCTGATGCAAGCTTGACTCACGTGACCTGCCAGAACTAACGCTAACGCTTAATTTCTGGTAAATCTTTCTTTTATGTACGGCAACATTTAATTAAAGCTATAGAACTAACTTCCGTAAGGTCTTACCAGTCTGCATGAACTGATAGGCGTTGTCAGAGACAGAAAAGATGTGGGGTGGGGCCTCCATACGCTTTTTGCCTCTGTAGGCAGCCACCACTTCTGAATCATACACTGGGAGCCACTTGTAGGGGTTCACAGTAGCGCAGAACAGCCCAGAGTAGGTCTGAAATGAACAGAGAAGTGGTCAGATTGCAAAAATACAGACAAAATTAACTTAAACACTGTTTCACTTTGCTTTAGAACTTACGTAGATCATCCATGCAGCATAACGCTCTTTGAGGTTATACAGCACAGAGGGTTCATTGAGATGGGTCATCATGGCCATGTCCTCAATCTTGTCATACTTGGGAGGATTCATTGGATGGACGTCTTCCTCTTTAGCAACTACCTCCTATTAATTTGATCCATTAAATATAGCAGAAAATAAATTAAATATGTAATACATTTTTGTACTGGTATCTAGTCTAAATGTTGAAAATTCACCTCCTTAGTGTCAAGCACAATAACAGTGACTTTGGCACCGTCTTTGCTCTTGATTGTTCCCTTGACGTACAGCTCTTTAGGATAAGCCACATAGCAGGCAGTCTTGGCATCAAATGGTTTGCTCTGAGCCTCGATTCTCTCTCTCTCAGGCTTACGGAGGTAAATGGCAGCCTTGCCATAAAGGGCCATCTCCGCGTCCGTACTCATGGTGGCGGTTTACTAAAATTTGGAGAAAAAAATGACTATAGGTGATCAAGTATACAAGTAAAGATTTCCCAGAGGGTCTCATGTAGGTCAGGGCCCGTATTCATGAAGAATCTTAGTGCTAAGAGTTGCTCCTAGTAACAAAATTCTAAGAAAATTCTTAGAAATGTGGGTGTTTCCTCTTAAAATTAAAGAAAAGATCCTAGTAAAGAAAAAAAGTAATTCAGAAAGCATCTTAACCCTTAAAAGAGGTCTTAAGGTCCAAAATTGTTAGGAGTACGGACGAGGACTTTTAAGGGGCTTAAGAGTTTCTTTAGCAGCGGAGAAAATAGATGCAACATGAAGAGGGAGAAGAAATGTGTTGCACACAATGCATGACAGTGAGTTAATAAGACGCTACACATTAGATCGTGCAGGGATCATGTTTGTGACCGATCTTATTAGAGACATGCTAACAACTCCGACACTGTGCTGAAATGCCATAGTGACAGAAATTGAATTAATCAGTACGTTAACATATTTGGCAACTGGAAAAATGCAACTATGCAGCAGTGATGATTTGGGTCTGTTACAGCACTTATTAGGCTATGTCTCTGTTAATTTCCTATAAAATACGGTAAGTGTGACAGCATGGTAAATAAAAAATAAAGAATATATATACATATATAATGTGTGTGTGTGTGTGTGTGTGTGTGTGAGAAAGAGCAAGAGGAAAATTTACGACTGTAATTTCAAAGTGAAGGCTTATAATATACTCTACTCTTAAAAGCGCTCATTTATTTCCTTCTGAACAACCAACCAATCACAGTCTTCAAAAGACTTTTGTCATTCCTAGCAACGGGGTCAGCCCCGCCTCCTCACTAAGATAAAAGTTTTTGTCTTTTCCTTGGTCAGAGTTGCTCTCAGATTGGTCCTGAATCACTTTTAAGCTAAGACTCCTAGTTAGAATTTTTTAAGCTAAAATAGGAGCTCTCTGAGAGGATTCTTAGAATCTTTATGAATACGGGCCCTGGTCTTTATAGATTTACAGAGTATTAAAAAGTGAAGAAGCCTATTAAAATAATAAAAAAGTGGATACACTAGTCTTTAACTGATGGTGTGTCTGCAGCACAAGATTATATCTGTAGCACAAGATGCAATTTGCTGATACAATGTAATACGTAAAAAAACCTGCATAAACACAAATTAACCATAATTGTTTGTATCTTTTATTTACGTGTACCAATGTGTACATACACTATGTATAAAATGTATCCCTAGTCCCACTTAAAATCTGCCCTTGGACATTTGTGAAATCTCATTTATCAAAAAATAGCAGCACATCTACAATAAGCAGTCTACATGGATTTGACAAAAGCTCCACTTATCAACCAAATTTGTAATGCAGTAACACAATGTATTGCTACCACCTACCTTCCTGCTCCTTGAGACCAGATGAAATTTTCACAGCCCTGCCAGGAAATTCAGTTAAACTATATTTAGACATGTTTACATGTAAAAGTCAATGTAATATCAATGTTTATTTTCCTTTAAAATAATATCTTATTAAAGACTTTATCTTCTGTCATATCAACTGGTTTAGCTCACTCAAGTAAGTAACAACATCAAATGCAAAGTACTTCAGCTTCTTACCACAAGTTGAACCTCTTCTAATCTCTGAGACTGATCGTGCTCTCGTCCACACTTATATTGAGGTCAGTTTGCACACTAAGCAGAGGCTATATCTGGACAAGCTTTGGAGTTTTATTTTATGGTAAGAAGCTACATCTATTCTCTGTCATCAACATATTTAACAGCCTTTTACACAGTTATAGTTATCACATACATTTGACAACACATTAATTCAAAAAGATGTTCACATTTGGATTAAATTACATGATAGATTTAAATATCATAGTTATCTTTCATAGGAATTATAATATAATAGTTTTACATTTACATATTTTTATATATCTGTTTACATATTTACATTTATACTCTTTCATTTTAAATGGACTTTCCAGAAAAATAATTTCCTTTCTGCATAGGACTGCGATTGATTTTAATCATCTTCTTTGGGAAATAATTTAATGATCTATTTGGGAATTATTTTGTTGCAGTTTAAATTGTAGTAATCTCAAAAATAGAAATGACAACTCATTTTATATAACTCAAGAACAACTAATATAACAGATGTATAAGCCTGTATAAGTAACGATTGACCAATGGTTTCCCAATCTCTCTAATTAAAAAAATTTAAATAATACCATGATAGTTCACTGCCAATGTATTGCAGTGTTTATTAATGTGTCTATTAATACTTAATGCAAACTGATCCTTTATATGATTGGGATGGGTAAACTATATTACTTGACTAGTCCAGGGGAAAGATTCAGTGTTTCATTCATTTGCTTTGTCATGAACACTGCAGTGTTTATATATCTCTATATATATTTATATGTTTATATATCTGTGCTTTTTAAAGTAAATATATCACATAGTATAAAACAAATCATACACTACCTATATAACAAGCAAAATCGGATTGTTTATAGGTCATAGTTTATAGAAATAATGCATTTATAAACTAAATTCATAAATTCAATCTTACAGTTCCTGCAACAGAGTCAGAGGTGTCACTAGTGGGGGAAAACTGAGTACAGTGGGCCCAAAGTTATAAAACGACCCCCCCACCACAGTTTCTACCAACCCCCCAGACTGCACTGACAAGAAGTCTAATGCAATAAACTGTATAAAGAAGACAAGAAGACCTAGCAACTTGCACTGGCAACAGCTCTTGGCTTGTAGTTTGTTGTTCATATTGCTGTAGTCGAGCAATAGTGAATGTTTACATTTATTTAATTAGCAGTCTGGAAATGTTAGCAATTCCGAATACTACATTCAAACCAGATTGGCAAATAAGCTTAGCATAAGTGTAAATGCAGTAGGGAAAATAGACTTTAGGCAGGAAGTGTCTAGATCTCCCTAACAGATAGCTTTGTCCTGATAATATATTGACCTCTTAGATCTCTGGATCAACTGTAGAGGCTTAATCGTATTAACTGGAAGGCTAGTTAACTGAACATTGCAGTAGTCCAGTTTTAAGCTTTACAGTATACAGACAGGTATGGTCTGATTTCTGTTTTTACTACTGCAATGTTGCTTGAATTGATTATTCTATGAAATTGCTTGAGGAATTTAGTGTCTCCAAGGAAGCAAACTTTATAGCAAAAATGTTGATAATGCTTTAGATTACAACCCGCAAAGAACTATGTTAAGTATACTGAATTTACAGTGTAAGTTTCTGTAATTATAGTGTACCTGTATAGAACATACGTGTAGGTATAATGAACAATGGGTAACGGTTGGGTAATAAAGGGGTAACAACCAGATATGCAACCTGCAAAGAACTTCGTAATGTCCATCATCCGCTGCATAGTACCATCTCAAGGCAAAATAGTACATTCAGTGACAGAATGTGTCTTGTTCTACAGAGACTGAGAATGTTGTTCCCTCAGGCGATACAGCTGTTTAACTCTTGAGCAGGACTGAAATTTGACTTTTTTTTTTGTGGGTGTGGGTGTCTGTTTACTTACTGTTGCTACTGGATTTTTGAATTTCCCACACATACAACACCCCCCCCCCAATGTAATAAAGATAATCATAAATAAATTGCTAATTTTTAATATTTTATTGAGAATTCTTTGCAGGCAATGAGTGCCTTAAGTCATGGAACTCATGGACATCACCAGAGACTGAGTTTCCTCCTTAGTGATGCTTTGCCAGGCCTTTGCTCCAGCTGACTTCAGTTGTTGTTTGTTTGTGGGTCTTCAGCAAGTGAAATGCATGCTCAATCAGGTTTAAATGAGGAGATTAGCTTGGGCATTGCAGAATAATCCACTTTTTTACATTCAAAAACTCCTGGGTTGCTTTTGTTTTGGGTCCTTGTCCACTTGTACTATGAAGCGTCGTCCAATCAACTGCCAATATCTTTAAAAAATATATAACAAAATCTCTTTTTTAACAAACAAGTGACAGATGCAACAGAAATCCACCTGCCGGTTCCTTCATCAGTACAGTGATTATCACTGGCCTGTGAAAGCAAAAAGCCTGAGAAAGCCTTCTCATTGCTGATGCACAAATTGATTATGTACTTTGGAACTTAAAGTATGTGTTGAAATCAATGTTGTCACACCAGTAATTATTACAGCATGCAACCCATTTCATCATCCTCAAATGTAAAACAAAGTATAACAATCATTTACTGTATGTATGCTCATTATATGATCACCATAAACCCTAATGCTAAACACAAACATGCTTGTGTTTCTTGAACACTGACTGAGTCCTGGTTTTGGCCAAACCACAAAACTAAATCTAGTGAGAGTAAAATCTGTTGCAGGAGAGCAGAGCAGACTTTCAGAAAATAGTCACCTGTTTTAAGAAATTACATTTAGGTTCAGAGAGCAAGTGAAAAAAAGCCTTTCTCCTGCCTAATCTAAAAAAAAACAGGTGCAGACTCATTGACCTGAAAAAGAAAGCTACAACAAGTGATAAAACATTGCATGAATAAAATAGCGATCCAAAGTCTACAAGTAACAACAATCACTATAGGTTTTAAAGTAGTCTGGTCCACACGTTATGCGTTTCTTTACCTTTGGCTGTGAAAGATACAAAAACTAATCACCTGATCATAGTGAAAAGCATCAGCACTAATGTGGAATTATTCTGGATTCAAACGATCTTGCACTAAACCTTTGCAATGCAAGTCAACAACATATGGACCCTCAGTGATTCTGCACTGAACTGCAAGGCTTTAACTCGCAATATAATGGGACAGGCACAAAATATGTTTTTTTTTTTTTTTTTTTTGTGAACAATTGTTTTTATTGAAAAAAAAAAATATATATATATATATATATATATATATATATATATAAAAATTCCCCACCCACCCACCAGGCAGACACCACACACAAATCCAAAACAAACTACACATCAAAAAGAAGAAAAAAGATTTAACAATATCCCCAATGTCACGAATCCTGGCCATGAACTTCCATTTGTTCACCACCAGAGTTCACCCGCTCACCACATGGACTTTCACACTACACCGCACATTGGACTCCATTTCCCATCATCCATTGCACTGACGACACACACACACACACACACCGCTGATTAAACTAATCACACTCACAGCTGAGAACTATCACCCAATCACACACACTTTATAAGCCTTGGACTTCCTCTCTGTCAGGGCCGAGTATTGTATAGTGCATATCCTAGTGATAGCTACTCTACGGAGCCTACTCTGTTAGTCTAGTCTAGTCTAGTCTAGTCTAGTCTAGTCTTGCCCCTCCTTGCCTGCTTGTTTCCTTGTGTTTTGATATCTGCCCTGTGTCTCCTGGATTAACCCTTTGCCTTGCCCTTCGGACTCTGTTTGCCCCTCGTTTGGATCTTTGCTTGTGTACCTGGATTATCTCTCTGCCTTGCCCTATTGGATATTGTTCACCGATCGTCGACCCACGCTTGCCCTAGGATTACTCTGTGTCTTGCCCATGCCATACCTGTCTGCCGTCGTTTGACCCTGCCTGTGAATTGACTATGTTTATAAATAAAAGTTTGCATATGGATCCGCACATCTCACGTCTTGTTCGACCCGTAACACCCAAAAACAAAATGCAAACATGCACAGAGTGCCCCCTGCAGACACAATCTGCAACATGGGGAAGGCGACACATGCACACAGAAGCACCCCAAAGGGGACAGACAGAGACCATGCAGCAGATAGTTGTTGTGGGTTTGTATGATTGTTTGAGGAGAAAAGAGTAAATAACTGAAGTAGAAATAACAGAATTATCAGTGGAGAGAATTACTTTTCACAAGGGATGTACAGGCAATTCTGTCAGCATTATCACCATTTCTGTATAAAAAAAAGTGGATTCATTCATTCATTCATTCATAAAATGGAAATATTTAAATTTGTTCTAACAGTTATCAAAACACCTTTAGTTTATTGACAGTCGCAGCAAAAGAGACCACCTCATAGCATTCACCACTGCATCCATGAACATCATCCTTCCACAATGAGCTTCCCGGATTAAAGCAATGTTAACCTTTTTTCGTTGCAACAGTTCAAAAAAAAAAAAAAAAAACTTGTACATTTATGGAGGTCATTTAAACCATTGACATTACAACTTTGTATATTAATCTCAGTCATTACTATCAAACAAATAAGTGAACTAAACAAGTGAGAAAAAGCACTTGAAAATACCACTGCAAATTAATTAACTCAAGTCTGCCTTTAAAAACCCATTAAACAAAGAAAACCCACCCCATAAAACTTTTGCAGACGGGTGAAAACTCCAAGCTGCCGCCCTCCCCTGTTTTAGTCAGTGACAGTAACATGACAGCCAATATAATTCTTCAGAACACCGCCATTAGCCCAACTATAAAAGAACAGAACAACTTCAAACTCACACGAGTAATAAAGTGGGGTAAAAAAAAAATAAAATGGATGTATACTCTCCATAACGAGGAAACAAGCATAATGTAAATAATTGCATCATGTACATTGAAAACTGTACATTAGTGATACCAAGTTTCTTAGCATGAAGGACTGCCAGTAGCCGATCGTCACATGAAGATCCAGATCAGGGATGGGCAACTGGCGTACACGGCCCACAGTGTCTTTTAGTACGGCCCGCTGGATCATATTAGACTCGTAAGATAAATTTTAAAACATTTGGAATAGTCACGTAAAGATTGCTTTCAGTTTATGATGTTAATACTATCTCCAACGGGGAGAGGTCGCTAGTTTCCAGCCGCTCCCCGTATTAATTTCAGCGTAGTAGGACGTGCACTCTAATGTAAACATTCACTAACATTAGCAAATAATAATAGAAAAACTGACCATGAAAGCAGTATTTTCCAGTCAAGATGGTAAACAGATTATCTTTTTACCAAGTTCAAGGGGATACCCATATGTTTGGAAATCTGTATTTTTATTTTTAAAAATCGCCATCACACCACTGCTCACAAACAATGGGGCCTCAAATTTTAAAGGGTAAATTGCATAGTCAACAAAACCTTTTTGCTTAATGCATGACAGAAATGTTTGCACTGAACTATGTTCTTAGGGTTTCCGTGGGTCCTTAAAAAGTATTCAGTTTAATTGTTTAAATTTAAGGCCATGAAACTCTTGGTACAAATTTCTTAATTATTTGCGGTCTTAAATTTGGTGACGGAAAGACAAGAATTGCTATATAGATTAATATGACGATTAAACTTAAAAAGGCTACTATTTCACTGAATAAATATGACCGATGAATGTATCAAAGTCAGGTGCAGCTGCTTTTTGAAATGCGGTTACCGGGGAAACCGCTACATTTCTGCAGTTCCGAAAGTGAAACCTGTTGGCAGAGAA
Source organism: Barbus barbus (assembly GCF_936440315.1). Lineage (NCBI taxonomy): Eukaryota > Metazoa > Chordata > Actinopteri > Cypriniformes > Cyprinidae > Barbus > Barbus barbus. The sequence goes on along the minus strand of NC_136734.1, from coordinate 34,877,782 downwards.
CGAATTAGAGTTTTCAATAAGCCCGCGTCTGCTATTTTTGCTACACATTTGTTAAATGTGAACTGATGGATCGACAAGAAGCTAAGCATGATGAAAATCTAAATTAAAACACTAAGATATATTTGTTATATAATATAATAATTGATTGATGATAATTGTTTAAATTAATATAATAATTAATACTTTTAACTCACCCCTTTTCTTAAAAAATGTTTAAAGGCTGAAATGTGAAGTGCAGGTCTTAAAAATGTCTTAAATTTAAAAAATCCTGCAGATACCTGGTTATATTATGGTACCAATTGCAATAACTTTTTTATAATAAGCCCTTTTTAACTGTCCTCTTGTTGTTTTGATTAATGTTCTGTAGGCCACTAATACAAAAAATGACCTCTGTACATTTGTTTGTTGCAAATTTACAGACAATGCAATTGAGATGTTTACATCGGCTTGTTGGGCTAATATTTCTGTCAACTGACAACTAGTGTTGTTTGGCAGCCTGTTTTAATTTTAGTGTTGTTTGGCAGCCTGTTTTAGTCTAGTCTTTGTGTGAAGCTGTCATTTTAGTTTTTATTAGTTTTAGTCACGTTCATACTCTTTTTAGTCTAGTCAAGTTTCAGTCAACTAAAAGTCTGAGCATTCTAGTCTTATTTTAGTCAGACTTATCCATGACTATTTTCGTCTAGTTTTAGTCAACAAAAACTGATGACATTTAGTCTAGTTTTAGTCAATGAAAATTGCATTTTAGTCTCTTTTTAGTAATGCAATTCTATTTAACCCAGTCAAGTACCTAGTAGCAGTGGCATACCGTGGGGTTTTAGTCAGGGCCTTCGGTAAGCAACTGTAAACTACATGTACACATCTCTGTTACAGCTAACGCAGCTATATGCATATAATGCACATATTATGCCGCACACAGGCTCTCAACAAACAATGACAGCTGATCAACTAAAGTAGGCTAGATTGGGGTGGGTTAAATGCAGAGTAAATTTCCCTACATGGTCAGTAAAAATAATCCGCCAATACACAGGTCACTATGAATGAATGAATGAATGATGCATTTATATAGCGCTTTATTGTGTATTGCTATACACCCAAAGTGCTTTACAATCATGTGGGGGGGTCTCTCCTCAACCACCGCCAGTGTGCAGCATCCACTTGGATGATGCGACGGCAGCCACAGGCCTCTGCTGTTCTGTCCATCTGAAAAACAGAAAAGTTCTCACTCTGCATTACAGCAGTGTCCGGGACCGAGGGCGTTAGCCATGTTTCAGACAAACAAAGGATGTTACAGTCTCTTATGTCCCGTTGGAAACTAATCCTGGCTCTAAGATCGTCCATCTTATTCTCCAAGGATTGGGCATTTGTGAGCAGAACGCTCGGAAGAGGAGGACTATGAGTCCTTTTCCGGAGTCTGTCTCGAATCCCAGCGCGTTTCCCGTGGTGTTTCTTGATCCGTCGCCTCGGGGGTTATTATTCATCTCCGCGTTCCGAAGAATCTCCAGTGGCCACGAAGGATTCGTGGATAAGGTGTCCTGGAACAGGTTAGTGTAGCCGTTTCCAATGTCCAAAAGTGTTTCTTTGTCATAAGTGATCAGTGCCGAAGTTAAAGGTGTAAAAAGAGAAAGTAAAAGTAAAAAAGTAAATAAAAGCATAATCTTAGCAGAGCGACCTAGACGGCTTCCGAACTCAGCGGCGCCATCTTGATGCAGCCCCAGAAGTGAGACACGGGAAACAGAAATACTGCAAAGTAATAATAATAACGCGACTAAACGAGACGAAAGAACGTTATAACATTTAGCATAGTTTTTATTTTGTAAACCACATTGTCTCGTTTTTATTCGTCAACAATATTGCATTATATATTTAATTATAGTCATCGTCACATCTCCTTTTTGTAACATGATAAAGGTTCATTGACGACGATATTTAGTCATAATTTTCGTAGACGAAAGCAACACTACTGACAACAGAGTTCCCCTTCAATTCGGTCACTCTACATTACTATGGGAAATACCTTTTTCTCGAATACTACTACAATGGCGTTCAAGAGAGCGAAACATGAGCGGGAATCCCACTCTATTTAAGGCAGTGTGCTTGTACGTCATCCATTCAGAATCTTTTTCTTCAGCCAACCTTCTACTAGAAGCAGAAAACCTATCAACAAGAAAGAACTATTCACCGTGATCTACACGCTGCAGCGGACACACATTTTCTTCCCCTGCTATGTTCCGGTGAGCTTCGGAAGCAAAGATGACTCGCGATTGCCTCTCCTGCGCAGTGCCAATTGAACTCTGATGGCCACAAATCGTGCGTCTTCTGCCTGGGTCGCGCACATGCAGAGGTGGCGCTTGGGGGGTCGGACTGCCCCCACTGCGGAGATATGAGTCTCCGGACTCTCAGGCTCCGTGTGGCCATCGTCCAAGGCGATGACCTCGCCCAACTAACTCTGCCGTGCTCTTCCTCTGCAACCTCTTTCGAGCCAAGAAGGAAAGTGTCGTGAGTTTCTGATTCGGATCTGTCAGGATCAGGTGACGAGCCCGACAGGTACTCACCAGTCGGGTGCATAATCCGGATCCTCCGTCCTGTCTTCTGTGGACGGAGCTGACCAAGTGGGGTATATCAAACTCCCCCCCCGTGGAAGAAGCCATCGCTGCCCATCTCTGTCCTTCAGCCACGGCGAACTGGAGAGTGAGAAACAACGTGTCTCTTCCCTCTAAACCTTGCCGCACCACTGCAAACCTTGCCGGCAAGGCTTTCTCCGCGGCGGGCCAGGCAGCTTAAGCATTGCACCTGATGGCGATACTCCAGGTATATCAGGACAAGTTGCTCAAGTCTCTGGATGAGGATGGGCTGGACCCTAAAGTGTTCAAAGAGCTCCGACGCGCCACGGATCTGGCCCTCAGAGTGACTAAGGTGACAGCTCGAGCGATCGGCCGCAATATGGGGAATCTTGTGGTGCTGGATTGTCACCTGTGGCTTACTCTGACTGAGTTGAAACACTCAGAGAAAACGGCCCTTCTGGACGCTCCTGTGAACCCCTCAGGTCTCTTCGGAGTGGCGGTGGAGACGTTCACGGAAGCAGTCGAAGGCCATTAGCCACTTCCTGCCAAAGCGCGCCGGTGCGAAACCTCCTGCATGTTCCCGCTCCTCCTCAGTGCAGCGCGCGGGAAGACCGCACGCCTCTTCTGCTGCTCTTCGACGCAAACATGAGCTGGCGGTGAGGTCAAGACAACCGTGGCCGAAGCGTCATCAGGGCTCGAAGGGCCAGAGACCCCCGACCTGACAGAAACGGAGGATCACCGACACCGGAATCAAAGCTGCATTCCTGATACTGTCTCTCGGAGGAGGAAAGCTGCACCCAGCACTGAAGACGAGCCACTGAAGAAGTCCACTCGCTCCGCTGTGTGTGCTCACCATTCCCCCCTGCCTATTGCGGGTGGCGAGAGCAATTGTCATGTTTGTGTTTTGACTGATCCACTATGCAGTGTAATAAAGTCGAAAAAAAAAATACAAAACTCACCTCAATATCAGAGCAATTTTCCTCCTCTCACTCCCCTCTCCCCCATCACTCACTCTCACACTCTTGTGGTATTAAACTCCCCGCCCCCAAATGGCGAGTTATCCCTCACGGTGTGCAGTCCGCCTTGCCCGCTGTCACAGTTCACAGAAGCGTGGCAGACACTGCCAGGGGTATCAGAGTGGGTTATGAAATCAATAAAGAGTGGCTACACGCTTCAGTTCTTCCGCAGACCGCCCCGTTTCAACAGTGTGTTAATGTCCACTGTACGGGAGTGGAATGCCTCAGTTCTGTGAGAGGAGATACACAATCTTCTCGCAAAGCGCCCTGTGGAGGCAGTACCCCTCACAGACCGCGAGAGCGGCTTCTCCAGTCGTTATTTTCTGGTGCCAAAGAAAGACAGTGGACTCTGCCCAGTCTTGGACCTGAGACCGCTGAATCGTGCGTGTAACCCGTGACACCCGTATATCTTGCAAGTTATTTTACCAATGGACCAGTAAGTTCAACAGTCTAGGTTCGTCCGAGGAGAGAGATGGTGCGAGAGCAGTGAACAACTCAGATACGGGCTTGAGGTAAGAATAAGAAAAGATTATATTTTAACAATTACCAAGAAATATAATAAAAATAAAAAATAAAACTATTTGGTATCTCACACTCAGTGTACAATGACCTCAGTTTAGTTTACATTCAATTGTAAGGATTTGTACCATTTCCCTCACAGACTTTATGGCAATATCACTCAGAGTAAGTTGATGTATCCCTTCTGTTTTTTTTTTTTTTCTTTGTTGATAGCTAATTGACCAAGTTAAATTTTAAGTCTGTTTATCATTAAGCATGTAATCAACCTTTTCCCTTCTTTAACCGTTTTGTCTTAAATTTGATTGTAGTTTAGTTATTTAACACTTTGAACATTTACCCAACAAATTTAAACACCCAATAAAACTAAATTACATTCAGTCTGAACACTTCAAAATTAATCAAGAGTCCAATGCTTGTAATGAACACTGATTCTTTGAAAAAAAAAAAAAACATTCAGTTCATATATTTAGTCCAAGAATCCAGGAATTTATGAAATCCGCAGTCTCTAAAGTCTATGCCAAAATAGGAAGTGTGATACGATATTCCACTCTTACCGTTTGAAGATAAGTTCAATCTCTGTGCTCTTTCAAAAAAGGAATGCTCACAAGCTCCAGTTAACGGGCGGCTCGCCAGTCCAACTCCACCGTTACATACACAGAAGAGAGTTGAGACAGTTCAATCCAGGAAAGGTTCACACTTCACTCGATTCGCATCCAGAGCAGACCACATTCAGCAGATGAACATCAACAGAACATCACATGGAACCAAAACAAGAAAAAAAAAACCTGGCCTTGAAAACACAAGGCCAAAAGAATAATTAGCACTTTACAATGTATATATTAATTCAGTTTAACACAATTTCAAACAAACAACAATATCCATTCATATATCTCTATGTACTGAATTTCTTTGTATGATTTTTTTCTTATTTGGCATTCCCTTTTTAACAATAAAAGCATTCCACTTAAATTGTATGCAGTCATTTGTATAATTACCTTGTTTGACACACAATGCATGTTAATTATTTGGTATTTCACAGGAATTACCATTACTTTTGTCTGTTTCACTCTTAAGTCTGTTTTCATCATTTATGCTACACCAAATAAATGGTTAATTCATGAAACACATTATTAACAAGACTTTGAACCATATTGTAACGAAAATAAAATTAAAACCACATCAACTCATTCAAATGTACATATGAAGAAACAAGAAAACTCCTGATGTTACACGTTTGAAGATATCACTCTGCTTTTCTCTCAATCCTTCGTTATGTAACCAAATGAATGAGATAAGTAGTGGTGATTGACATTGGCGAGCACCTATCAGCGAGGAGTTCCTCCTATTTATAGCCTGTGATGCGTCATGTCTGGCTCCTCCCATTTCTGTTGTTGACAGTAGCTGCAGCTCGTCCTTTCCCCTCCTTGCGTCCTTCGGCTTGTTTCATTAAATGGATTCTAAGACTGCTCACCTCTCAGTATCCCAGTTAAACAGCAGTTTATATGAATGTTGTGTACCTGTGCCTGTGAAGGAATAATAGAGCCCATTGCCCTTTCCAGATCCTCTCTCTCATTCATGGCAATTAGTTTCTCTGCCGTCGTTATAGTTACAGCTTTGTCGCTTCTCTGCTGCCACGCCATTACTTTTCAACTAATATGGGATTGTTGCTGTCTGGTTTCATTGGTTTATAGTTTGTATTTATTTTGGAGTTGACGCTCACTGATTGTTGGAACAGGAGCACGAAACTATGTGTTTGCTCCGTGCAGCTTGTCTCCCCTGTTGCTTGAGTTAATTTGTTAGTTTTTTTCTTTTCTTTTTATCGTTTGAATATTTCTATATTGTTTGTGATTCTGATTTGTGACTGCTCGTTCATTATTATTATTATTATTATTATTTTATTATTGTTTCATGACCATACTGTGACATCATCAAACTGTGGTTTATTGTAATTTATGTTGTGAAGTTTGTTTATTTATTTTTTTATTTTCTTTCAGAAGCTGGGGTCCCACGGGTGAAGGATCTCTTGTGGTGGTGGTGGTCATTCAACGTTTGCCGTGTGACACTTTTTGAAGTGTTTTGATTGTGTGATCTGAGGGCACGGTGGTGTGTGTGAAAGTGTGCTTTTGGATAACTAGCTCGGTGATTAACAATTAACAAATGCACTGCAGCAGCGGTTCCCAAACTGGGGTGCGCAGACTGACCACCAGGGGTGCGTGAGAGAATGTTTGTAATGGCGGAAAAATTGTCTTTTTATTATTTTTATGTATTTACCTTGGATAAATTTCACATGTTGTATTTTTATTGAGATAGAGAGAATAAAAAAAATCACATTACAAGTTGTAATTTGCAACCTATAAATTATTCACGATTTCATTTCGCGGTTAATCGTCTGCTTCACAATAGCCCCGCCCTTTCACATTAGGCGCTAAGTGATAGTAAATTCATTAAAAAAAAAAAACATTTTCACTTACTATATTCATCAAAATGGACACCTGGTTAAAAACTGGCACTTTAAAGAAATCAAGGGACAGTAGGGATGAGCCATCTACATCGGCCTCTTCTATGGAGATGTGCACCGGCCTTGAATATATGGAGAAACCCGATCGAGCGGACTCGGAGGAGAACGAACGAGAAGAAGAGGCGGGAACAGAGAAATCCAGCAGAGATGTGCTGATGAAGAGAATTAGGCCTACGCTAGAGAGTGAGAAAATGCCAAGTAAGAAACGAAAATATTGCAACAGTTACATTGGTTTCGGGTTTACATGGATTGGAGATGCAGAAAATCCAAATCCGCAATGTGTAGTCTGTGGTGAAGTTTTAGCAGTCTCAAGCCCTCATATATGGTCTGGCACTTACAAACAAGACACAGCCACTTAGCTGGCATATCTGGCAGACATATTTTCTACTCTTAATGAACTTAATTTAAGTCTGCAGAGCCTTAGTACCACCATTTTTAACACCCAGGACAAAGTTGAAGCACTTATTAAAAAGCTAGTCTTCTGGACTAACTGGATAAATACAAACTCCACCGAGTGCTTTCCTCTGCTGTCTGAATTTTTGCAATCCCGGGAAGCTGCACAAAGTGATTACATCAAAGGCCTCATAATTAAACATCTCAAGCAGCTCAGCCAAAATCTGCGGACTTACTTCCCCCCTATGGACCAGTCTCAGACATGGATTCAGAATCCTTTTGATGTCACTCCTCCAATCCCACATCTCTCATTTCAAGAGCAGGAACAATTACTAGAGTTATCATCTGATGGGAGACACAACATACTTTTTAAAAATAAGTCGCTCGTGGATTTCTGGGCTTCAGCAATGGTGGAGTATCCAGGATTGTCAAAGCAGGCACAGAAAGTGTTGATGCCCTTTGCAACCACGCACTTATGTGAGGCAGGCTTTTCTGCACTGACGTTGTTGAAAACCAAACATCGACAAAGACTAGGTGCTGAGAATGATTTGAGAGTAAAACTGTCATCCATTGCACCGAATTTGGATGATCTGTGTGCAAAAATGCAGGCCCATCCATCTCACTAAAACAAGTAGGAAGCAATATTTTTTATTTATAACTGAAATTTTCATATTTTCTAATATACAGAAAATATGTGTATTTAGTTATTGTAGTTAAAAAATGTGGAGTTTAATCAGAGAAAGGTGGTGGGGGTGCTTGACAGGTGTCAAACACTAGAAAGGGGTGCACACAGCAAAAAGTTTGGGAACCACTGCACTACAGGATAAACATTAACATTCTTTTTAAACCACAAAGTAACAAGTAAATTATATTTACTGTATATTATGAAGACTTCATTTGCAAAAGCAGATAACTCAATGTTTAACCATTTTTAAAAATCATGTTTTTTCATGGTGCATTCCAATTGATCTCAATCAAACTGCAGTCGGGTTATTTTGATTAGGTAAAAAAATAACTAATAAATACTAGCGAACTAACAATAAAAACGTAACAAAAAACATGATTTTTTTTTTTTTTTTTTTAAATGGAGTTATCTGTTTTGCAAATAAATTCTTCATATATAAAACATTATGTGTCAGTTCAGTTCAGATCAAATGGTGTCAGTGCAGTCAAGTCAATAAAATTGCTGAATATTAGGTGTCTTTAACTAAGCAAGACAAAAGGCAACAGTGACAAGGAACCCAAACAAGACCAGGCTCAGTCAGGAAACCAGTTCTCCTCTGACCAAACAAATTAATGTTGTGTGATTATTCCAGGCTGCATCACAATCAGATTGTGGATTGATATCAATCAGAATATTTCATACAACATATTCTGCTTGAAGAAACATCATGCCAGTAGGTGAAGCTGGTAAAAAGGGTCTATGCAGAGGGCTTGTCTGGTTCTCGTAGTATTTGCTGAGGGTCTGCGCTGGGGCCATCAATGAGGTCTTCACAGGGATCTGTTATCTAGTTGACATGGTCTCCGCTGACATTCAGGGATGTGTTGTGGTCGTTCCTGGGTGCAGGTCCACCGTCTGGTCTGGATACCGGCTGGATCAGCTGATTACTGTAACCTAGGGATAAGGGTGAGACAGCATATAAGTGACTAATATAAGCATTGATGTCATTCTTCTTACAAATTAACAAGTACTTTAAATATTATGGGAAGTGTTGCTGCTTACTCTAATTGGTGCAGCATAAAGATCCTTTAAGGGATTTGAATTATAGAAATGTGATAGTGTGTTATGTGTATGGAAGGCTAAAGAGATGGGACTCTTAAACTCACAGAGTGTGTCTGCTTCCCAAAGTCTGCCCTTTTGATCTTCTTCATAGTCCCCTTGACCTCCATTTCAGCAGCATTAACTTGAAAGTTTTTCCAAATTGCAGCCTTGAAATATATGTCTAAATATATATTGTAAGGTAATTATTAAATTTTAAGCATTACAATTTTTTACACTCATTAGGACCAGAGCCAGAATTCGCACCTCATGTGTTTGATGAATGTTCATGCATAAGTTCATGCAGCAGCTCAGAATTTCTGTAAAAAGAACAAAAAAAAAAAAAGATGTCAGATTACATGCATAAAGTGTTCAGATTAAACTTTTAAATTTGTTTGCTCATAATAATCCCCACCACAGTGTTACATCTGGGGACGTAGTTCTTTCTCTCTCTCTTTTTCTCTTTCTCTAGCTCTTAGGTGACTCCGCCCTAATTGGACGTGAAAGATGCACCTGCTGGTTCGTCTTTTGAAATAGTGGGACGTTGGAAGTGGAAGGCAGAGCAAGAGAGAGTTGTTGGCATTGTTGTGTGTTGTGAATTGACCTTCGTGGTGACGTACCTTCGTAGTATTGATCTTTCTTTTTTTGTGTGTTGATAAGTGAGTAGTGTGTACCTTGATCTGTTTAGACCTTTGTTATATTACTAAATAAGTACAAAATAAGTATGATTTTAATCACATCATTTATTTTTGATGATTTTAATTCATCATCATATACGCTTCAAAAGTTTTCATTTACACTAAAAAATTAACCTGCTCTAGTGAAGCAGACAGATTAGGCCTCCATTCAAGAATAAAAGATGATGCACTTCCTTTTTACGGCTTACTCACATATCTATAGTGTTTTTCTGCGCTTCGACAGTATGCAATCTAGGGCTCCTACATATGCGACCGCTTCAACTCTGGCTAAAGAGCCGGGTGCCACAGAACGCATGGCGCACGGGCACCTTGCGCATCAAAGTGATGCACGACTGTTTGCACACGCTGACCCCTTGGCACAATATGACTCAGTATCGCCGGGGTGTTCGTATTGGCCAAGTGATCAGGAGAAAGAATGTTACGACAGATACATCGAGCGTGGGCTGGGGAGCCGTATGCAATGGCAGACCAGCCTTCGGGACATGGTCAGAAACGGAGAAGTCATGGCGCATAAACTGTCTGGAGCTCCGTGCTGTACACCTAGCGCTCGAGTGCTTTCTCCCAAACATTCTTCACCGTCACGTTCCCATCAGGACGGACAGCATGACAGTGGTAGTGTTTATAAATCACCAAGGCGGTGTGAGCTCACGACCACTGCTGCGGCTGGCGAGAGACCTCCTTCTGTGGGCAGATCGAGACCTCCTCTCCATCCGGGCAGTACATGTCCCCGGCTGCCTGAACTACGGCGCAGATTTACTGTCGAGGGGCAGGGTAATCCACGGGGAGTAGAGATTACACCCTCTGACAGTCAAAATGATTTGGAGTGTATTCAGCAGGGCGGAGGTGGATCTCTTCGCATCAGCGGAGAACACTCACTGCCCGTTGTTTTATTCTCTGACACACTCTCCCCTGGGAGTGGATGCACTAGCTCACAGCTGGCCGAAAATACGCAGGTATGCTTTTCCTCCAGTGAAACTTCTGCCTCGCGTGCTTTGCAAAATCAGAGAGGAAAAGGCATCTGTTCTGTTAGTGGCACCGAAATGGCCCAATCAGCCGTGGTTCCCAGAACTAGTGGAGATGCTGGTAGCCCCCCCGTGGACTATCCCACTGAAGAGAGACCTCCTCTCTGAAGCACAAGGAACGATATGGCACCCAAATCCGGAGTCATGGAGCCTTCATGTCTGGCCGCTCGACGGTGCTTGCCAGTAACAGATGCACTTCCTCCGCGCATGCTGAACACTATCTCTGAGGCTAGGGCTCCTTCCACGAGGCGTCTTTACGCACATAAATGGAGGGTTTTTTTTCAAGTTGGTGCGTATCACGGGGCGAAAACCCAATCAACTTCCTAATACCAATAATTCTTGCCTTTCTCCAAGAGCGATTTGATAGTGGTCGTATGCCATCCACATTGAAAGTGTATGTGGCCGCTATAACAGCCTTTCACGCACACGTCGAAAATTGCCCGATCGGCAGAATTGAACTGATCATACGATTTTTAAAAGGAGCAAGAAGGCTGAACCCTCCTCGCCCTTCTCACTCGACCCAATCCCCTCACACCTTCTCCAAACAATCTCTCCCACACTCTTACCGGCACTCACACACATTATCAACACATCTCTCCTCACAGGCATCTTCCCCACAGCATTCAAGCAGGCTCGGGTAACCCCACTGCTCAAAAAACCTACATTAAACACTTCTCTTTTAGAAAACTACAGACCTGTCTCTCTCCTTCCATTCGTAGGGAAAACACTCGAACGAGTTGTCTTCAACCAGCTCTCACGGTTTCTTTCACAGTACAACAAACTGGATGCTAAACAGTAGGTTTCAGGAGTGGTCATTCAACAGAGACTGCGCTACTCTCAGTCACTGAAGCCCTGCAAATTGCAAAGGCCGATTCCAAATCATCAGTCCTCATCTTTCTGCTGCTTTTGACACTGTCAATCATCAGATTATCCTGTCTACCCTCTCATCACTGGGCATCACTGGGATTCCACTTCGCTGGTTTGAATCCTATCTCACCGGTAGATCTTTCAGGGTGGCCTGGGGAGGGAAGGTATCCAAACCACATCAACTGGTCACTGGAGTTCCTCAGGGATCGGTTCTTGGACCCCTCCTCTTCTCCACATACACTACATCGCTGGGTCCCATCATACATGCACATGGCTTCTTCTATCACTGCTACGCCGATGACACACAGCTCTGTCTCTCTTTTCAACCAGATGACCCAATGGTAGCTGCACGGATCTCAGGCTGCCTGGCAGACATCTCGGCATGGATGAAAGAACATCACCTACAGCTCAAACTGGCAAAGATGGAGCTTCTTATCTTCCCTGCCACTCCGACTCTACAGCATGACTTCACGATTCAGTTAGGCTCATCAATGATTACCCCATCAACTTCGGTCAGAAATCTTGGTGTAATCTTTGATGACCAGCTGACCTTCAAAGAGCACATTGCAAAGACTGCTCGATCTTGTAGGTTTGCACTACACAACATCAGAAAGATCAGGCCCTTTCTGACAAAGCATGCTGCACTATCCCTCATCGCTGACAGAGAGAGATAAACTGTACATGTGGCAAACAGTACAAACAACAATAGCAGGAGAAGAAGCCATTACTCACCGTCATTGAAGAATGATTCGCTTACCACTGTTGTTTGATGAACTCGTGAAAAACGGAGCGAGAAAAAAGAAAACAATAATAGGTGCGAATATAAACGTGAATGCAACCGCGAGGGACAAGCTAACTGGCTAACGAATGCTAACGCGCTGCACTCGCATTGCACTCGCATTGCACTCGCAGTTTTAAAAAGCAAACAATCAAATTAGTTTGATTATTTCGATAGATAATACCACAGATATGGTGGGAATTAAGTTATATATTATGACTTTAAACAACAGAGAGTGAAAGTAAGATAGCGATTCAACAGAAAAGCGAAGCTACACGGAGCTACAATCGCAAACCTCTCAGCAGCACGACAGACAAAAGCAATCGATCAGCCAACAAAATAAGAAATGGCAGACTATTCCATAGTTTAGGACCCGCAATAGCAAAGGCACGATGACCTCTTCAGGGCTCGCAAAATCGTTAGCCTGACGTCCCGGGGCTATTGTGTTTTCCAGACGGGGCACCATAATACATTACTGCCCTGCCCAACGGGCTACCTTAAATAGGTCTCCCCGGTAGATAGGTTATAAAAATAAAAATAACGACTTTATTCAATAAAAATAAAAATAACGACTTTATTCAACAAGATGGATACGCCACATGGATACGCTTTTTTCATTCAAATCAAAGCGTAAAAGACATAGCTGACACAGAACAGCATACGCTATTTGCATCCAGCTGATATTCTCCAAAATGGCGCTATGGTGACACAGATGAGATGAACTGTTAAATAAAGTCATTATTTTTATTTTCTTTGCATACAAAAAGTATTCTCGTTGCTTCATAAAGTTCAGATTGAACCACTGATGGCAGATGGACTATTTTGACTATGTTTTTCATACTTTTCTGGGCCTTGACAGCAGAATTTTCTTGGCAGTCAATGGGACAGTCACAAACCTCCCGGTTTTCATCCAAAATATCTTAAATTTTGTTCTGAAGATAAACAAAGCTTTTACAGGTTTGGAACGACATAGGGGTAAGTGATTAATGACAAAATTTTCCTTTGGGGTGGAGTAACCCTTTAAATTTGATACAACTAAATTTATGAGTTTTTAAGGCCTTAAAAAGTTTCAAATACATTAAATGGTATAAGAAAAGTCTTAATTATAATTTCAAAATGTCTTACAGTTGGGGGTGGAAAGGCAAGAATCGCAATATGGCTGGATTAAACATCAAAAGGCAATTATGTAATTGAATAAATATGAGTGCTGCACGTTTTAAAGTCAAAACACGGCAAGGATGTCTTTATGTGAATGCATCTCTGAAGGGAACCGACTGTTCTCAGAAACGTATCATTGGAGGCTTTTATGAGCCCGGTGCTGCTCTGTGTACAGCCGTTACCGGAAGAACCGCTATATTTCAGCTGATCTTAAAGCGCCACCTCGTGGCAGAGAATGAATTTGTGTTTCCAAAAAGCCTGTTTAGATCAATGCCCAATTGTGCATATCGACCCATTTTTTTACCAGTGGTGGTCAGTAACGAAGTAAAACTTCTTTGTTACTGTACTTACAGTAAGTAAATTTTTCAAGTATCTGTACTTTACTGGAGTAGTTTTATTTTGAGTAACTTTTACTTCACTACATTCCAAAGCATAAGATCATACTTTTATACTTCACTACATTTCATAAAACATATCGTTACTACTTATAATACATCACATGCTCTGAGACGCAGAAACGGTGTCTGATTCATGAACAAACTGATTCTTTTCAATGAACCAATTTTTCAGTGAAATTTGTTCGCAAATCGCAACAAACGATTCATTCGCGAATTGGAATGATCCGATTGCAGAGAAATTGTTCTCAATTCAAATGATCCGTTTAGAGCGAGTCTTCAGTGAACTGAACTCACAAGTAAAGAACCAAGAGATCTTGTGAGCGCACGCGCAACTGGTGCTGCGAAAAGTTACTGTAATAAATTTCTTATTTTACCTACAGAGGCTTAATCAAATTAATGGAGGACAGAGGGTACATCACAACACCAGGACTTTATAGAAAATTATCACTTTATTAACAATTGTATATAGAAAGATATAACTATTATGTAAAGAAACATTTAAATAAATTCAACGAACATTTACTCTGTACACCCTCACTAGAACAATTGGCGCTACACAAGTGAGACTTCAACACTGCACTCTAGTGGATATTCCCAGCCCCCACACGGCACACTAATAATCGTGATCAAATAATCAGTTTAAAGGATGAAAAGATCAGTGCCTCCCAGTTCCATACACAGAGTAATCATGTTCATATAAACCTTAAAACTCACAACTACATCATACACACTCACACATACACGCAAAACAAGAAGAGAATTTAAAATGTAAAACACTTCCCCATTTCCAGGAAACAAGATCCCACCCCGGGGTCTAGGGAAAGGAATCAGCCGTGCCAGGTAGATATCTTCCACGGAAGCACGCACTCTTCTTCGCATTATTCCTGCTCCCGCAGTTGCGGCAACTGATCACAACGTGCTCAGTTTGTGCATGCACAATTCTCCTTGGGAATCACAATATCGATAGTAATCATGAGTCCCGACAGATGCGGGCGATTGAGGAGTTATTACATCGTAATGCATCTGTATTCAGTAAAGGGGATACTGATCTGGGGAGGACTCATCTTGCTTTGCACAACCTGTTAGACTGCCCCCTCGTCGTGTCCCTTTGCACCTCCAACAGGAGGTTGCTTAGAAGATAAAAGAGTTGAAAGAAAATGGTATAATTAGTCCATCATGTAGTCCGTGGGCAGCACCTGTAATTCTGGTTAGAAAAAAGATAGTAGACTTTTGCGTGAATTATCATAGATTGAATGACGTTACAAAGAAGGATGCGTATACTCTTCCTAGGATTGACGATGCTCTTGATAGTTTAACAAATGCCTGTTGATTCTCTACTTTAGACTTGCAAGTGGCTATTGACAGGTGGAGGTTGACCCACAGGATAGACCTAAGACTGCATTCATTACTCTCCAGGGTTTATTTGAATTTTTCAGCGTCTTATGGATATTGTTTTGGCTGATCTGCAGTTTAGCAGTCCGGTCCTCAGAGGTAATTTTGTTATCCTGCCCCACAGACTCTGAAACAGAACAAGCAACATTAGTTACATCTAACCACAAATGCTTGCGTACAATAGAAACCTGTGCCCCAGTATCGATCAATAAACGTGTTTCACACCCACCTACTTTACCTGTCAGAAAAACTCCAGCACTCCAGTTGTAGAAACTGAGGCCAATTTATCAGATACAGATGTGGGGGCAGGCGTTTGGCCTGTTGTGCCCGCCCCCTCTAGTTTCCCTGCAAATAAAGGCAATTCCTACATAAGTGTCTAGTACAACCACATTCCCAACATGCTTTGGTCCGAAAACGGACCTGTGGTTCTGATGAACTTGTCACGGGAGTGGTGCTTACCTCGTTCCTTCAACCCAAACTGTGACACTAAATAGTCCACAGTCAAAGGAGAGGAGGAAACTGACTCATTCGCTTTGGTGGTCAACTCACTATCCCCTACCTCCACATCAGGAAAAAAGTACCAATCTTCATGTTTTGCTTTAAACCAGAATTATTTTCTGACACATTGATAACTCGCACTGGCACCACCCCTTCCTCAACCTTACAAACCACTCGAGCTACCAAAACGTCACATGTTGGAAGCATGATAGAAAAAGGCTCCAACATATCGTAATGTTGTGGAAGAAGTCCTTCAACTTTACCAGGTACAATAGCTTCAGTACGAGGGGGAATCATAATATCTGCCTGCACCCGAACTACCTTAGGTTGTACACGACCATCTTCACTGAACAGAGGGAGCTTCTTACCCATTAACCAGCAGCATTTTTTGCCCGCCCCCTCTAGTTTCCCTGCAAATAAAGGCAATTCCTTCATAAGTGTCTAGTACAACCACATTCCCAACATGCTTCGGTCCGAAAACGGACCTGTGGTTCTGATGAACTTGTCACGGGAGTGGTGTATACAGAAGCTGGCACATACTTCGCCTGCATATTCTATACAGTAACTTGTAAAGCCTTAACTTCTTGACGCAACTCCTCCACTATGCCCAGTAAAACTTCAACCTTGTTATCAGATTAACTCTGAGCACTCAAACCACAGACTTTAGAATCTGAACAATGCATATGTTCTAAATTCCGAATAAGCTCCAATTCAGATGCTAAATTAATGTCACTTTCTAAAGTGGCAGGTTTTGCACTGCATAAATGTATACGCATATCACCACTACCTACATGTGCGACGAAGTGATCACGAGCCAATAAATCTTGCATAGCAGCATCAGCAGAAGGGTAGGTTTTATAAATCAAACGTCTTAATGCATTACCAAACTAATGAGCTGTCTCATTAGGGAACCAACGTCGGGAGGAAAAGCTCACCCGATTCCAGTCTGCACTCTCACAAGGCTCTAAACACTTACCCACTGCAAAAGGACATAATTACTCTTTGCTTCATAAGGAAGTCCACCATAAATATCTCTAGCCTGACCAGAGAATAATAAAGACATAAACTTTAACTTAAGCTCATTGTCCCACCCATTTACTTGTGCCACCATCTCAAATTGTTCAGATCAATCAGACCATTCCCGTCCTGCCCCAGTAAAGGTTTCTAGCATGAAAAGAGGGCGAGAATCTGAAATTGCATTAGAGTTAGAAGCTGTCATAACGTCATTTGAAACTACTGAATTTGCTCCTGATTGTGACACAGACACACCCTCTTCCTCCATTTTTATTTATTTATTTATTTATTAATCCCACCACTGCCACCAGTGTAATAAATATCTTATTTTACCTACAGAGTCTTAATCAAATTAATGGAAGACAGAGGCTACATCACAACACCAGGACTTTATAGAAAGTTATCACTTTATTAATAATTGTGTATAGAAAGATATAACCATTATGTAAAGAAACTTTTAAATAAGTTCAACGAACATTTACTCTGTACACCCTCACTAGAACAATTGGCGCTACACAAGTGAGATTTCAACACTGCACTCTAGTGGATATTCCCAGCCCCCACACGGCACACTAATAATCGTGATCAAATAATCAGTTTAAAAGATTAAAAGATCAGTGCCTCCCAGTTCCGTACACAGAGTAATCATGTTCATATAAACCTTAAAACTCACAACTACATCATACACACTCACACATACATGCAACACAAGAAGAGAATTTAAAATGTAAAACACTTCCCCGTTTCCAAGAAACAAGATCCCACCCCGGGGTCTAGGGAAAGGAATCAGCCGTGCCACTCTCAGAACCACCCTCTGATAGCTGCACTCTATACAGCACATCAGACACACTCTCAAAGATTTTAAATGGCCCCTTAAAGCGTCTCTGCAACTTAGGGCACACACCCCGTTTACGAGCTTTATTTTGAATCCAAACTAATTCACTAACTACATAGCAGTGGAAATTTGCTCGAAAATCAGCATGTCTTTTGTCGCTGAGAAGCTTGATGCTGATGCCTTTGTACTGCTTCTACTACTGTAGATAAACTTTCTGCTATTCCAGTCACATATTCATTTACAGACTGAAATTTCTGCATATTATCTACCACCAACATAATATCCACTGGAAGATCCAAAGCCGTGCAGAAGAGGAACATAAATTTGTATGGGGGTATCATCGACCTGCTGCTCCAGAGGCTGCGAGAGAGCTGTTGCATCTGGTATCGAAGGAAATCAGAGATCAGAGTCTGCTGTGGAAGGTGGTTTTTTCAGTGGAAACTTACATCCCATTGCTGTGGACACTGGTCCGGGTGAGGTGCAAGCAGGAGAGTGGGGACCAGAAGATGGAAGCTAGAGGCTCCCTTCCAGAGCCATGTCCACAAAGGATGCAGCCAACTCGTTCTAGGAGATCACCAGCTTGGACCATGAGTCCTCTTTGTGCAATACAGTCTCTTTGAAACTGGGTCATATGGCCAGCACCAGGGCCGGCGCCAAGGGGGGGGGCATTCACCCCCCCCAAACGAGTTACTGTGCCCCCCACTTTCCATCCTCTCCCCTCCTTGCTGAATGTGATCGATTTCGAACGCGAAAGTAAAACCGATAAAACAGTGCACATAAGAAAGCGACTGCACACTTTAGGGAGCGTCAGCAACTGCACATGATCACAGATTGCACACTGCCCACCTGAAACCACCCCCCCCCCCCCCCCCACACACACACACAACGCGATTTGTGCCCCCCCTAGAAATTTAAATGCCCCCCTGATGGAGGTGCCCTGGCGCCGACTCTGGCCAGCACTCCTAAACCCTCTCCACCATTATCTAACTACACCAATTCAATCTATATAGCTATCTTCGTTGCCGGACAAACCCTAATGGTCTCGAGCAACACAAAGCTAGGGATGGCTGACGCGAAACTGACGTTTCAACATGGTGTCGAAATCCCGAAGCGCAGATGTTTCGAAACACTGCTTCGAAGCGTGATTCGAAACACCCATGTCACGTGACTAAAGCGATTCGAAGCATCGGGGCGTGTCACAAGTGTTTCGAGACGTGGCATACCTGCCGATTCTGCGCTTGATTGACAGGGTCGGGAACAAATCACACAATTGCACATCTGTCTCAACCTAACTCCCACAAAGTATAAAAGTGGGGTTAACGCATCTTCACTGTGTGGGTTTTTGTGAGAGGACTTTTTCAAAGGCTGGAGAAATTCTGTGTAAAAAAAGAAGTAGGCTAAGTCCATCAACAGCAGAGCAATTAATATTTTTAAATAAAAATCTTTATATGTAAAAAAAAATAAGACATTGTGGCTTGATGTATAAATACATTGATGTATTTTATTGTCTATTTTTCATTTCCAAGATAACACTTATTTATTCACAAAGACTTCATTCAGATGTCAGACTGATGTTTCAACACTTTACAAGAACAGAACAATAGACACACATATTTTAATTGTTTATTATAATTTTGTGATGATAATTTCACCCAGGATTTGAACCCAAGGAGACAGCATTCCAGTCGAGCACACTAACCACTCCCCCAAATCACTTAGTGGACCAACTATAATTCGTCAATTCGCTTAACTGTTTCTTTGTCGACGCTGTTTCAGAGCAATACTTGCAAATGACCACTAGGTGTCACCGTAGAGATGGGTGTCGAAATGTTTCGAAGCCTCGACACATTTGCTTCGACTGCTTCAGTGTTTTACGAAGCCTCGCTCGCTCTGCCCACCACTACACAAAGCGTTCTCATTTCCCCTTGAGCGCGCAAAGCCAGTCACGTTCCTCGGCCAAGAGCGTCTCCTCTCACCTGTTCTCTCTTAAATGTCCTCCAGGTGAGTTCAATTATCCATACACTCAGTCAATGGGAAGAGAACGTGCTGCCAAAAAAAGTTCATATAGGCGGGGCCAAAGCCAACACAAGAAAAAAAACCCAGCATTCATCACATTACTAATGTCGAATTTTAGGATTAATTTTTGTAACTGAAAATAATATTTATGTCAAAACTGTCAGTTGGTTGTGAACTAAATCTGCAGTAAAGGGTGATCTATTTAAGCCCACTCAAATGCTTGAATGCACACAGATCAATGTCAGTGTCTCTATGTTTTAGGTCAAAAAACGTAACATTAAAATAACACAGATTAAATAAAATAACTCATGCACATTTATATTCCCCGCTGCTGTAACGTTAGCAATTTTTATTAAAATGCTATGCATTTAGCCCTATGTGACGTCTGTTTTTATATTGTTTATCAACAGTATAAATTTGTATATTGTTTAGATTATCTAGCCGAGTAGACAGATATGAATGTTGCTTGCTGGTGCTAAGTTGAGGAAATTTTTAGATATAAAGTCCAAATATTTTTATTTAGCCACCTAGATAGATTACATCTGAGGGAAAAAGAAAAGATGTGATATTCGGAACATGGTAGCTACAGTAATTATCAGAGTGGGAAGTGATGCCCTCTGGGGGCATTTGGCCAGGGGTGTTTTTACACCACAGACAAGGTTTGAGAAGAAAAAAATCATTATGAAAATATTATTATATTTTCCTTAAAATGTTCTTCCTAACTTCAGGCCTAATTCTCATGTCATTTATAACTAACGTTCTGCAAAACAACGAGTTTTAAAACACTTTTTTTCTTACTGGTGAAAATATTGAATTTATGATCATTCATTATGCATAAAGTCCCAGTCACAGTAAAGCTGTCCAGTTACTTTTTTTTTCTTTTAACATGGTAACATGGAGAGTTAACATACTGTCCATTCACAGTGGCTACTTTTGGCCTTCATAACAACAACTACTTTTACTTAAATAAAAAGACACAGTGTGACAATTGTGTATTTCTATCCAGACAGATGCCAGTCACACCTAACAATGCTGATCATCTACAGAGAGGAACTGCCACTCATTTACAACAAAATACACACATAATGATGGATGTAAAGACATCATAGAGGATTGTGAAGATATTTCACTCAGACTTGGCCTTCATTGCATCTAGTATGCATTTCATACATCATATATTATATATTTTTCTTCATACATTTATTCATGTTCAATGTCAATTATCAGTTGTATTCATCTAATAACTGTTGTTAGACCTAATTGACATTATTTTTTTAATAAAGAAGCTTTTCCAACAGCATTAAAATACAAACCTTTTAAATTCTATAAAGTATGGGACCCCTTCTTTAGCTATCTTGGGACTGGAGAGAGAGACATCTACTAACGTTGGGAATACGGAACCTGGCTTGGAAGGATTGAATAACAGCCCAACGGTGATGTCATTTTTATTTTTTGCACTAAATTAATGTATTTATGTTTTTCTCTCTTTCTTTAATGATGAATTTGGTAATAATGTATGTTAATGTTTTTTTTGTAGAGAATTCAAACAAATAGCAATTTATATTAGCTCGGATGTGTCAACTTTGTTTAAACTCTGTAAATGTCAAAAAGCTTCAATAAAAAATAATAATAAAGGCTATAAGGTCTTATAAAACCCAGACAGACAGAGGGGTAAAAAACTTGAAAATCTAATATTAAAAAGGTTCTTTATCACACTATTAAGGTCAAATAGCATTTTCAAAGCATTCTTTATGGGAAGGAGTACTATTTAGTACTTTAAAGGGTTCTGCTAGTGTAACAAAACCCCTAATCTGGCACTCTTTAGAACCATTTGTCTTAAGAGTGAACATACTTAAGGCCACATCCTAGTAGTGCATGCATGTGTGTGTACACCTATGAGACAAGTCTATAACATTTTTAGCCCAAATCCTGCTGCATAAATGCTTTTTGTCTAGCAATAATGGTCTAACATTGATATCAAACACATTTTCTCCACATTTAAAAAAAAAAAAAAAAAAAACTTTGTAACTGTCATTGAATAAACTTAAGGCAAGGCTCAACTATAATATTAACCTTTTATGTAAAAATCTGGAACAGTGTTCTGGTATAAAAAAGTATTTTATACCTATGTCAGTTAAAATGTTAAATAATTAATTATTGTTTTTTCAGGGTTAGAATAGGAATTCATGTGTATATTGTGTGTATATTGTTATTTATGGATCCAATGGTCTTGTCAATGTAAACACCTTGAGTCCAACACAAATTTCTCCTTTGGGGACAATAAAGTGAATTTCATTTAATTTAAACTTGTCACATTGATTTCTCATACCCACACATAAACACACATTTCTTATTTGTTTCTGCTGTATTTTTATACAAATCAATAATTACTTTTTACTAATCTGCTGTAGTCCAAAGCAATCACACACATTTAAAACTTTTCAAAATAAATAAAACTCCCATGGACTTGCTCTGAAGGAGAGACAAAGCCAGATCTAATAAAGGGAAAATCATTAAGACTTTGGGGTGGGCTCCTTTGACTTGAGCCAGCAAACATCCAGAATACTGTAGCAACTGCATTAGAATATGCTAACCACCACTAAAAACACCTTAGCAACTGGACAGTAACACTTCGGCAAGCACCCAGAACAATCTAGAATATTAACAGTGAGATTTGCAAGGCCATGCAATATGTTCTTTCCAAAATTCTAGTTGTATATTAATTGTTTTCCATTTCCAAATGTATTTTGCAACAGATTTACTTACTGAGAAAATGAAATGAAACAATGAAATTATTATTATTTTTTAAACAACATTTTCTTCCAGTCAATGTTTCCTACAGGCTCCACTTAAAGACAACAATAATAAATGGTTACTGTGTATATAATGACATATTTTTTTCCTGTGAAATAATAGTTTAAATGTTTCTTTACACAAACACTTTCACATGCATACTTTTTAAGAAATAATCATTGGTGTAAAAAGTATGATACACACAGACACACACATACATTTACACACATTTAGTGAGGGAAAGATATTTCACACTTTTTACTCTAGTCATTACTTCTATAGAAGGATAGATAGATAGATAGATAGATAGATAGATAGATAGATAGATAGATAGATAGATAGATAGATAGATAGATAGATAGATAGATAGATAGATAGATAGATAGATAGCCAATTAGCGTGGTCAAATAAAAATATTATTGTTTTAATAATATTTTTTCTCATGCATTCAATACTAATTGGCTTTGAGTTATAAATTGCAATTGTCATTCCATGCAAAACTTGAATGTTATTAAAAAAATAATGCTGATATGCTTTAAGCTCTTTACCGCATTAAAAGCTATTTCCTGAATGTTTCAAAACTTGCTTGGCATCGTATTTGCATGTTCCTGCAAATGTTGCCAAATGCCAACCATGATGACCGCCCTGCAGCTCAGTCTTGTCTGAGCCAAACATTCTACAGAAACGTGAACTATATATATACTTGCTCACATGTCCATATCTCTTACAGGACACGTTACATATGTTTGTGTGATGCAAGCAACTCAGAGGGTGGGGTCAATCCTTGTTCATTTATGGTGAATAATCCTGCAGAAAAATATAAGCAAACATATGTTTAAGTATCAACCACTATTCTGGGCTGCGTTTCTCAAAAACCATTGGTGAAAGTGGTTCTTTGATCTAGGCTTACAATGCTTTTGGGATTTTTTTTCCTGTTCTTTATTTCAGGCAAAGAATGATTAAATAACAAAAAACATTTATAAGGCATGTTAAAACTTTTTTTGTAAGGCGCGTTAATGACCTGTTCATAGATTTGTGCCATATAAAATGCATTCAGGAAGTTCAATGCCCTCAGAGTGTGTTCACACAGTCTACTGTAAAGAACTCTGTATATGAAAGTACTGTCAGTAACGTGGCAAACCTCTTTGAACAAGTATGCAGTCGGCCAGCCTGGCTTCACAGACTCTTTCAATTTAAAATGCAATCGGATAAAGTTGACAGCTTTACACCTGCTGTGTTTTGACTGCTTTGGAATAGCTGTAAATAGTTTGAGATCAGCAGCCCATCAAGGCTTCCCTACAGAAATAATTGATAGCCACAATTCAGCCAATAATTATCAAGCTTCTCATCACTCACAGTCTTAAATACCCTCGGGGGGGATCTAGTGTTTAGCTTAAAGATAAACAGCTAAAGCAAAACATGATTAACAGATAGCATAGTGTTTTGAGTTCTGAAATAAAAGAAAGAAGAACATTAAATATTGTAACGAGTTAAATGTCAAAACACATGGAACAGCAACGATTTGTATTGATCACTTAGAGCTGATAAAAACAAATAATTCTGCTTTGTAACCATTGCTAACTTTTAAATCAAAGTCAACTTTTTAAACGATCTCCATAAACTAAATAATTCAGCTACATAGCGTAGATACAATAATCTATTTAGTCTACTTTTTCTTTAAGCTTTAAATGTTTCATTAGTGTTTATCTTCCTGTGGTGCATGTTTGAAGGAAAAAGGTCTAAATCTTTTTATCACCACAGTCATGCAGGCTTTCCTTTTATTGACCATGATCCATATAAGGTCCTGAATACAGTGCAGTGACCCTAATCAAATGCCTCCTGACACGTGAAAAGCATCTGAACCTGATGTATCTTACCCTATCTTGTTTCCGCTGTCAAAGCTACATTTATTTCCGACCATGCCAACTGTTAACATAGAGTGCAAACAAACAGCTGCAAGCTTAGCTCAGCATCAACGTATTACCTTTCATAGGTCATGGCTTAATTTAGTTTACTGTAGGTACACAAAATCATTTAATATAAATTATTAATAGCAACAGATGTTAATACATAGTTAGGTCTGAGGCCCTTTACAAATTCAATGTAATAAGCCTAAAGGCACTGTAGAGTTATTTGTTCATTTATTTGATGCACAATTGCTTTTGATTAAACCTCTAGTACAAGATTTCCAAGCTTACCTCTGTAATACTTTCTAGGGGTAATAAGTGGACTGCTGCAGTGTAAATGAGATTATCTTATAATGACTCATGGATCATTTGATATTTTTATATAACAAGGGTGTATGAAATCCTAACAAATGTTTATATTCTATAATGGTAATGTAATGCTTTTTATTTCAACGCTGTAACATGAAAATTTTTGAAAAAATTAAATGGAGACTCCAAAGTTTATTTCCAGATATTGGTTTGATAATTGATAATGCGGTTATAGTCAAAAATGCAGATACACCAGCTCATTTGACCTTATTTTAGAATAGTGAAGACCAAAAAAAGTATAAAAATCAAATTTAAAAAATAAATAAAATAAATAATAATTTAATCCATTATTTTTTTTTTATTATTTTTTTTTTGTAAACTTCAAACATTTAAGTATAAGTATATACTTAAGCCTAAAGTATACTATTTAGTATACCATATACAGTCGAGTGTGTATCTCAACTTTTGGCTGGAACTTTATAAATATCAACTTTTTTTAGAAACCTTAGCCTGCGCGCTCGTGTGGTCAACTAGTGTAACTGTGAGGAAGGATGCATGACAAATTTTACTCGCTTGCAACCATTTCTAATGGAAAGACAGAGTTGCTTCCTCGATCCAAATATCTGAACGTTGTCTGGAAACATCACTACTCCTTAAAGGATAAAACTTTCAAAACAAACATATATTAATTTCTATTCAATGTATACAACCAGTCAAAGGACTATATGTCGTATTATTGCAAGTCCACCCCAGAAATCTCTGTGATAAATTCATTCTGACCAGCTCTGAGAAAAGTAGGCTACTAGCAACCACACGCTGTCCGCTTCCAGCAGAACCATAATATTGACCTGAATAACTGCGTTGAAAAACGCCCAAGAAGCGAACAGGATAATTATTAACCCATCACATCATACCTGATTCACGTGTGACAACTTCCAGACCGCTAAACTCCTGGACTAAATTTAGCCCTTCCTTGGGATTAAACACAGCCATTTGTTATATTGCGCCCCTATATGTTCAATTTAACATTTGGATTTTAAAAAATAGTTTAAAAGACACCTCTAATTACACTACTTTTCTAATTTTGTATTTATTAATATAAGTTTCACTTGAATCAATCTGAATGTTTTCTTAAAAAGGTTTCTATTTTTGTAATCACTGAACCAAGTAGGTTGGCGGTGTTTCTGTAAGGAATGTCGCCATCTTGTGGTCAGTGGAGGAACTGCCCATTAGAGTCATTTTTCTTCTTCTTCCTTGATGTTTAACGGTGGTTGGCATCCAACTTCAGTGGTGCATTACCGCAACGTACTCTGCTTTCTTTTATCTTTATCCTTTCTCTCTCATACTTTTGGCATTCAAGAACCACATTCAACAGATTCAATACTGTCACAAAATTCACAACTTCCTGATATATGCTTACCTAAGATATGTAAACATGTATTTAACCCACAATGTCCAATCCTTAACCTAGTGAAAATTATTTCATCCCTTCGATTCTTTCCAGTGATCTGTTGAATACTGTACAAATGTCTCCCTTTTTCCTCTCTATCCCAACTACTCTGCCACTTTTTCATAATTTCCATCCAGATTTTTGTTTTTGCTTCTTCTTTACTTATTGAGATTGATATATCAACATATTCTCTTTTACTGCCTTGTTTTGCCAAACCATTTCATTTAACCCCAATATGTGCTGGCACCCATGTAAATCTTACCTACACCCCCAACTGAGAAATCTTTGTGTAACATTCTAGTACTTCATATACTATGTCTTGCCTTGATTGTGATTTAAATGATTGCAAACTCTTTAGGACTGCACTAGAGTCTGAGCAAATTATAACTTTATCTGATCTTGTTTCTTCTATCCACTGTAGAGCCAACCCATCAACTCCACTGTAAATACAGATACTTGGTCAGACAGTCTCTTCTGTACCTTGACTCCCATCTTTAGTACTCCATGTTTGGTGCTGCCCCCCTTTGCCCTGACTGAGTATCCTTAGACCCATCTGTGTAAATATCCACCTCCTCACTACGACTATTTAATATCTGCAGGTCCACTATAGGTTCCACAAACAACCAAGGTGGTCTGACTAGCAACGGAAATGTTGGACTAAATTCCATACCCTCCAACCCCAAATCTTTTCCAAAAGCGCCACATACCCATCCAACTACTCTAGTGGGGTGGGACCTACCATGTCGTTGTACGTTTGCCCAGCAGTTAGCCGACTGTTGTAAAGGCATCTCACCCATCTCTACTTGCAGTGTCACTGCAGGTGACGTCTGAAAAGCCCCACTACATATTCTAAGTGCTTGGGTTTATATTACTTCCAATTTAGCCAGTGTAATTCTTGCTGCATCTCTATATGCTATACAGCCATAATCTATAACAGACTTAATCAGTGCAACATATCAGTGATTGCCTGCTCACCCCCCAATCCACTGCTGTCAAACATCTCATCACATTTAATACTTTTTTACTATAAATTTCCCTATATGACCCGCCCATTTTAACCCAGCATCAAAAACCATTCCCAAAAACCTAAAGGACATGTCCATATAATTTAAGATGAACCTCCTCCCCTACCTTTTTCTTTATAAAGTAAACCACTTGAGTTCCCTTCCAGGAACATCGAGCTGCGTCCGGAGACGCTATGGGAATGCCATCAGCGTAACCGGCACTCTGAATATTGTATACAACCAGTCTAATGGATGGGCGAGGCGTCACGGGCGGGGTGACGTCACGACCAGGTATATAAGCACGTGCGGCGGAGCCGACATCAGCTTTTTGTCATTCAGCAAGCGCTCTGTGTGTTGTCAGTCTGATTCTCTGTCTTGTAAGTCCTATTTGGTGTTGTTTGTCTCAGTAACATAGGAGAAGATGCCTAAGTTAGGCAAAGACGAGGGCGATCCCAGATCGCGTTTCAGGTGGTGTGTTAGTCCTTGCCCTCGTTACATCACGAGTGGGGACACACACACAACCTGTGTGTGGTCTGCTTGGGTGCGGCATCGGCTCTTGAGGGAGCCGATTGCCTGCACTGTGAGCGGCTCCCCACGCGGTGTTTGCCCCGCTGCTGCCGAGGCAGAGCGGCGGCTGCACGCGTGGGGCTCGCAGGCTGATCTGGCTGGCGAGAGTCAGACGGGCATGTCCCTATCTCCTCCCGTATCCGCCAGATCTGGCGCCCCGTCTCTCGGTGCGGAAGCGGTTCTCTTTCCCCAGAGACGAGGGCTCGACGCTTCATCTCTCTTCCTCTGAGGAGGTTGATGAGACGAGCGTTGACGAGGTTTTCGCCGCCTCCGTCGCTCCAATGTAATAGCGAGCTCTCCAAGCACGCTGTCGGTCCCGCTTTGCAAAATCAGAGCGGTGGCTGCGCTCGCGCGGCTCGCATATGGATCATCAGATCCAGCGCCCGCTCTCTGTGCTTGGAAGCGGTTGTCAGACGGGCATTTCCCTATCTCCTCCCGTATTCGCCAGATCTGGCGCCCCGTCTCTCGGTTTGGAAGCGGTCTCTTCCCCCCGAGACGAGGGCTCAACGCTTCGTCTTTTTTCCTCCGAGGAGATTGATATGACGAGTTTTGATGAGGTTTCGCCACCTTTTTCGCCCCAGTTTGAGGAGCCACTTCCTCGCAAGAGCCTTCCATTTCCCCCGATCTCCTCACCGAGGTGTCGAGATCGCGAGTGAAACCTCTCGTCCCGGCCATTCGTTCCCGCGGGAACTGAATGAGCGCGGGTTCACGGCGGTGCCGCGGGTTGAACAGACGCTTGCGAGCTGTCTGTCTCCCTCTGCGGCATCGTCATTTAAAGGCTCGTGCCCGGGTTGTGGGCAGAGGTTATGTGAGGCGGCTGCTGGGCGGGCGCAGCCTCCTCCGCATACCAGCTCCTCGCGCAACAGGTCCTGGTGGGCGAGCCCCAGGACCGCGGAGGGCAACCCCTACTGGGGTGGAGCGGCTTACACCGCGGCACACGGTGGCCGTTTCCCCTCAGGTGCTCTCCAGGGATTTGTCTGTCAACCCTGCAGTTCCAGGGCACAGCAGGTCCCAGCGAGTGTTGCTCTCAGGTTCTTCCGCCTGTGATTTCAGCGGGCCTGAGAAACTCGCCTCAGCCGCCAGATTACTCGTCTCCTGTCGGTGCGAGGCAGCGGTCTGGCCGCTTCTCTGACACCAGAGGTCAGTCTTGAGAGACTGATTCCCTTAGTAGCTCGTTGGACAGTGAGCTGCCGAATGTGTCTCTCTGGTTCTTTCAGATGTCCTGACGGGCGAGCCCCAGGACTACGGAGGACGACCCCTACTGGGGTGGAGCGGCTTACACCGCGGCTCACGGTGACCGTCTCCCCTCGGTGCCCTCCGGGGATTTGTCTGCCAACCCTGCAGTTCCAGGGCACAGCAGGTCCCAGCGAGCGTTATTCTCAGGTTCTACCGCCTGTGACTTCAGTGGGCCTGAGGAACTCGCCTCAGCCGCCAGATTACGCGTCTCCTGTCGGTGCGCCGCAGCAAGACAGCGGTCTGGCCGCTTCTCTAACACCAGAGGTCAGTCTCGAGAGACTGATTCCCTTAGTAGATCGTTTGGCAGCCTGGCAACGGCTGCCGAACGTGTCTCTCTGGGTCCTGCGGACGGTAGAGGCTGGCTATTCCATCCAGTTCGATGGGCCACCTCCGCGGTTCAACGGGGTCTGTGTGACTACGGTCCGCCCCGAGCAGGCTCTGGTCCTGGAACAGGAAGTCAACACTTTGCTGAAAAAGGAAGCCATAGAGTTGGTTCCACCTTACGAAGTGTACACCGGCTTCTACAGCCGGTACTTCATTGTTCCGAAGAGGGATGGAGGGCTGAGGCCCATACTGGACTTGCGTCTCTTGAACCTCTCAGTCAGACCGCTGAAGTTCAAGATGCTGACGGTCAAGCAGATCGTGTCTCAAATCAGGTCCGAGGACTGGTTTGTCACGATAGACCTCAAAGACGCCTATTTCCATGTGTCCATCCTTCCCTCTCACAGGAAGTTCCTGAGGTTCGCTTTCGGGGGCAAAGCGTACCAATATCGGGTTCTTCCCTTTGGCCTAGCACTCTCACCCCGCACTTTCACCAAGTGTGTGGATGCGGCCCTGGTCCCGTTGCGACTGCAAGGCATCCGCATACTAAATTATATCGACATTTGGTTGATTCTTGCTCAATCAGAGCAGTTGGCAGTTCGGCATCGAGATGTCGTTCTCGCTCACATGAAAGATTTGGGGCTAAGACTAAACGCCAAAAACAGTGTGCTTTCTCCAGCTCAGAGAACCACTTATCTAGGCATGGTGTGGGATTCGACCACGATGTAGGCTCGTTTGACCCCTGCTCGGATCGAGTCGATCCTCACGGCACTCCCGCCGCTGGGAGTCAGATCGCACTCGACCCGAGGTGTGGCGGCCTCCAAGGCCTTCTGGGCAGGTGTCTCCATGCAAGACATCTGCAACGCTGCTGGGTGGTCCATGCCCCTGACATTCGCCAGGTTTTACAACCTCGACATCAGAGCCACTCCAGGCTCCTCCGTCCTTTCAGCCTGACACCAGGCAGGGACTTGTCAGTCTGGCTGCGTTGGTATAGCGTTCCCATAGCGTCTCCGGACGCAGCTCGATGTTCCTGGAAGGGAACGTACCAGGTTACGTATGTAACCCAGGTTCCCTGAAGGGAACGAGAGCTGCATCTCGGGCCACACTTCCGGCATCCCTGCCAGCGCTTGCTTCATGACTTGAAGCTGATGCCGGCTCCGCCACACGTGCTTATATACCTGGTCGTGACGTCACCCCGCCCGTGACGCCTCGCCCATCCATTAGACTGGTTGTATACAATATTCAGAGTGCCGGTTACGCTGATGGCGTTCCCATAGCGTCTCCGGACGCAGCTCTCGTTCCCTTCAGGGAACCTGGGTTACATACGTAACCTGGTACGTTTTTTCCTTTGAAAATCTAAAACCCCATCTCATTGACCATCGTTCTACCTGTTCTATTGCTTCCTGGACCTTACTCACTGTATATGTTTCTTCCCCTCTTCCACAAGGCCCCGTCATCTGCAAACAGTGATCTTCAAATCCCAAGCCCTACATCTGAAAAACATCATTAATCATGATAATAAAGAGCAGAGGACTAATAACACTACCCTGAGGGGTTCCATTTTCTACCATATAACTACCAGATAATTCTTTGCCAATTCTCATCTGAATAGAGAGTCCATACAGGAAATCCTTTACCCAGTTAAAAGCTCTCCCAACATCAAGGAAGACTGCCACCACTGATTCCCTATTAACCTGGGTTAGATTAATTCATTATTAGATTAAATAATTAATTCCGCTGTGTGCAGTGGGAAATAAAGTTTTTCATTGTCTATATTCTCTTGTTTGTGTATCTGTGTAGTATAAATTGTGTTCAGTAGTGTTTATAAAAGCCAAGTGTGAAATGATTGAGTTATTAGACTTCCAAAAAGGACAGTTCATGGAAGCCTGTTTAGCTGGAGTGCCTAAACCCTTGACAGCCTAATTGTTTGTTGTTTAAAGAACAACAATATTTACGATTGTGATTATAATCACAAAGCATGGGAAGACTTCATCAGCAAAGATAAATAATGGGCGAAAACCAGACTGTGTCCAAATAACACAGAAGTACTGAAAAGTGACTGAAAAGGCAACTCAATATTCACATTGAA
Organism: Barbus barbus; assembly: GCF_936440315.1. Classification (NCBI taxonomy): domain Eukaryota; kingdom Metazoa; phylum Chordata; class Actinopteri; order Cypriniformes; family Cyprinidae; genus Barbus; species Barbus barbus. The sequence continues at coordinate 34,846,664 of NC_136734.1, read as the reverse complement.
GACCCCATTTTCACAAAAAAACGACCGCAGAGAGTTTCACAAAGCCACGCTGCGACTGCTTGAAAACAGACACCAGCACTAAAGTGCAAAAAGGTTCATAAAACCTGGACAGTTGGACCATTAAGATTAAATGTAACATCTGCCTTGGCCAGATACATCACCTGACATGAAAATGATCAAACCACTGTGGGCAGTTTTGGAGAGAAACAGTAATAATCTGATTCTCTCCTTCAGCATCTCTAAAGCAATTAGTAGATTTTCTGATCGACCACATTCTACTGGAGACTATTTAAAAGTTGTGTGAATCTATTCTAAGAACTTTGGAAGTTGTATTAAGGACAAATGGTGGTTAAACACCTTAATAATGAAATATTACCCATAATATTTCCCAGATGTTCACATTAGTTTTTCCAAACCAAGTTGTAAGTGTATATAATCTAAACAATTTAAATTTACGAACTAACAAACTTTAACTATACACTAAACATATTACATACAGGGCTGAGATGAGGGAAGAAGAAGTGCTAAAAAGCAAATCAAAGGTGGTTATGTGACCAGGATGTGAAGCCATAAGTACCTTGAACTGACATGGAGAGGATAGGATATCAGATAAATCTTTTATCATATTTACAGTTGCTTGAGGGCAAAATGAACTGAACTACTGAACAGCATACACTAGAACACACACAGAAAGGCAGATCTTTTGTTTCATTAACATCAGAAACTGCAATAAATGAATAAATAAATAGTGTTGACCTCAGTCTATAACTTTTAAGGAACTGCTCAGTAAATCTCAGCATGGCATAAGCCGATCAAAACTTCATTGTGTTTATTTGTTAAAACATCACGGCAGTTGAAACAATTTTGTTGGAGAAGAGACCCTAAATGACAGTAACAGGAAACCATCCCGATGATAAAACATTTTGAGACACTCATGAATAATGAGGGTAAAGGTCAAGAGTTTATAAAAGATAGTAGTTGGTCAGGCCCAAAGTATCTTTTATTACACACTACAAATCTGCCTATAAAGTACATGTTGTGAAATAAAAATCGAACTGAACCCCTTCTACTAGTTGCTGGAGTAGTGTCTTTCTTAAATGACAGCAAGCCATGAACTTTGTTACACAGAGATGTTCGCATTATAGCTCCACCAGACATGTAGGCTGTCACGTGATGCACGAGAATATAAGTAACTTTGTTTTATTTACAAAAATAAGTTTGCATTCCTCTGTCTTCTCTGAGTTCCATAGATCTTTGTTGGCAATGATTGATCAATGTAAACCCTATTTAGGTTATCATTTACAAATATTTATATAAAATTTGTACAACACAAATTGCAACATTTTCCCTGTACAAGAGCAGTGATACATCCACATCGAATGAATCACAATTTAACAAATTGTGCAAAATAAGGAAAACAAAAACATCCATCAACATAACTTAAAGGCAATTTGGCGGGTATTTATATCAAAGATAAAGCTTATGTTCAGTATCAATAGCCATGAAAACAAAACTGCTATGACCACTTTTATTTGTACACGGCTAAAATCTCTGACAGATTCATGCTCCACTTCACAACCTGAATTTGTCTTTTAAAGTGCATGCAATAATACCAGTAACTCTGACAGAACTGATTCAATGTAATAAATCCACTTCCTGATAAAACTAATGCCAATTAATTTAGGATACTGAACAATAAATACAATTTTTGTGTTTTGTCTTTTTTTACCTTTTTCTAAGTAAAAAAAAAAAAAAGAAAAAGTGTGGGTTCCACAATATGAACTTAATTAAATGCTCTTTATGTATTCTCCATATTTGAAAATCAGACACTGCTTCAAAATCTGCTTCTGCGTAAAGTTTATCAACGGTTGTCACATTCTCTGTGATACATACAAAACAGCTAATAGCCACGGTGAAGACGCAGGACACATTCTACAGTCGCAATGTCCTTTGATGACACCAAAGGCATTTCACACTTCATATCCACCTTACATGATGGGATCGTACTTAACATATCAAAGTGCTTACTTGTAATAAAATATCCTGAATTACTAATTTAATAATGGCATGGAGAAAAGGTCAGTTTGTCTAGATATTTCTTCTTTATGAGCTCAGTGATGCATCACCAAACCACTTTTGTGTCTGTGGCTGTTTAGTTTCTCCTCTCAGAATCTCAGCAAAGTTCTCACAGCCGATATGAGTTATAAGATATTGATCCAGCATTGTCACTGTTTGGGTGATCTTGGTAAATCCAACAATCAGGGACAGTGCAGGCACAATGTGTCCAAGGACATCAGTGTTGAACAGTCCCTTTGACCTCTGTTGGATCATCTGGCCTCATCCTTGGGAAAGTCAAATGAGGCCAATCTTCCGAATCCTAGCCGCACAAACACGGCTAAGGTTTGAGAACCTTATCAAACATGTCCAGTTCTCGCTCCTGACGCTCAAATAAATGCTTGATTTTTTTCAGTTGGTTCCTTATGAAGTGAGGCCAGCTCTTCTTCAATCTGGGGGCAGAGGTGTTGGCAGACTGTTTACTAGGGATTGCAGGTATGATTTATTTACCTATCCTATGAATTTACTGTAAAAAAAAAAAAACAGCTCACCTTCTGTTCCAAGTGAGCCCGGCGTAAGGACGCCTTCTGTTCCAACTTCTGCACTTCACGCTCATGTTGGGCCTCCATCTGCGCCTTCGTTTTGTTCTGGTAGGCATCGAGGAGCTCCATCTCCTGATGCAGCTGCTGCCTTAAAGCCTGACATTCAGCCTCCTGCTCTTCATCTAAACGTAACTGGGAGAGTTTCATGCTGCAGTTATTATCTGATGGGGTTTATTTTATTGTTTGATAATTAAAAAAATATTTTCATTACTTGAAATAAAAAACATTAACTGAAATAAATAATTTTAAAAAATTATTTTATTTCAGCTAGAGTACTATAATTATTCAAACGAAATAAATTAAACCTAAAAATGCAACAAAATTACTAAAACATTAATTGAAATGAACACAGAAATAAAGTCAAATTTGAAATAACAAAAACTGTAATAGTAGCTATAGATAGAATTGAGTAATGAGTCGTCTTCTATAGTAGTTAAAACAGTGATTAAAAACAGTATTGCTCATATAAACAGCAATATAAGACTTAACAATAAGATCAGTTTTCATTTGGAAAACTGGTTGTGGAAGTAGAATTTTTGGCTTGGTTGTGGAAATTCATTTCCCTCCATAGCCACTAGAGGGAACCTCACAAACGGTCTTGGCCAGTAGCTGCTGCTTGTCACTGGTAAGAGAATTGTGAGAAAAGACCTTCTGACCGAATATGAAAACAGTTTCTATTGTATCAGGTTCTCTCCACTTCCAAAGAAGCAATGTGATTTTTTGTACGTGTGTGTAAACCCTAAACTAACTTACTCAGCGAGTACTGTATGTTTCAACACATTCGTCAGGTTACAGGATCTAAGATTCGGGTTTATAACCTTTTCATGCACAAAGTGTGCGGTTTCACCGTTAAAAGGATGTTTCCCTCTGGTGACTGTGTACTTTACCGATTGAGAGGCCATCATCTCATTAATGCTTTGCTCATATTGTTCTGCCAGCTGTGCAAGTTTGAGGGTCTGTTCCTCCTTCAGAGACTTCAGGATGGCTTTGTGGTCACTCTTGGGGGAGACCTCCAGCTATGAAGGTAAATTTGGTGCAAAACAACTGAGTGTCCGTGACAGCAGAATTTGTAGTTGTAGAGAATAGCCACACATGTGTATCAGTGAATTTGAAGCCACAGACAAAAGTCGCAAACTTGTATATTTTTTTCTCTCTCCCACAAACACAACACAATAGCTACACCTTCTCGAATCCTTCATTGCAGATACACAAATCCTACTCTACGAACCACAAATCAAGAAACTCGTACTCTCACATGTTTTGCCACTATTGCTGCAGTGAATATGGTGCAAAACACATTCACACACCTGCATCAAATATGTGAAGTCACGGACGAATTTTGTACATCCACAGATCAGTATTTGAATTCTTGCAATGAGATTTGCACACTTGTAGAATGTTTTCTTACATATATGTTTTTTTTCCTCAGATGCTTTTTCGAGCACAAACACAAATACATAAGGACAACGGCTTGAATCTGCTGCTACGAGTCTTAATACTGTTTTTCATCTGCGAATGACTAGTTTCGCGCACTCTCCCTTTTGCACCACGTATATCTGTGTGACAAATGGAGCTAAAGTGATTTGTGCATCTGTAGAGGCAACAGCGAGCAGTCTTCAGAGATCAGAGGATTTCAACCAATCAGAAGAGCTACACTGTATACGGTTTTTGTTGTTTTTTATAGTTGTTCATTTTTTTATGTTCAAGTTTGTAGATCTTATCGTCTGCAACGTCGGGGATGTATTTTGGAGCCATCGTTATGGTGATTACATCAGCTGGTAAGCAGTGGTGTGAAGTAACGAATTACAAATACTCACGTTACAGTAATTAAGTAGGTTTTATCAGTAATTGTACTTTTTTGAGTAGTTTAAAAATTGTGGACTTTTACTTGAGTACATTTTAAGTGATGTATCGGTACTTTTACTCCGCTATTTTCCTCCATTTGTGGTCGTTACATGCTTATTTAAATTTTATTTTTATCCATCAATATGATTGGATAGGGAGATAGTGTCTCGTGACTTTCGTCAAATCAAATTGTGCATAGAAAACTTTAACCGCCAACTGCTGTCTATCGTGGCTGCTGGAAGTGCATTCCTCAAGCATCAATGCAGTCACATCTTCCTCTAATATGTTAAGATAAATTTTGGATTTCTGCTTACTAAATGATTTGTATATATGCTTGCCTATCTACACGACCTGAAATTTGGTGTGAGGTTGCGGGTATTGCGTGCAGTGTTAACTCACGCAAGTGCCACGTTCAGTAAATTCCCACTCACTTAAGAGCCGCGCGATTTGCGCTGCTTCGTCTCTCTCACGCGCGTTCAGCTGCAGTCACTTGGATACGTTTTTGCTTGTTGAACTTGTTGACTTTTGATGAGTTTGAGCGTGTGATGCGCGCTGTGAAAAAGTGTGTTGGAAACACTGTAAAACGATTTGCAATATTGTACTCAAATTGAGGACCAATCTGCACCTTATTGATGACCTGTGGCGTTAATACTGCATCTGTGTCAGCGCGTGATGTAATAAAACTGCAGCTCATTAATAAACTTTTTTAATCTCTTTTTTTATCCATTTTATTCAATCCGCCTTCATTTAGCATGTGCACTGGCGCATAAACAAATTTCAGGTTCAACACTTTTTGTTGCATTCAGTTGTGGATTCACCGAGACCGCCGCGGCTCAGCAAGAGACGTGCGTTTGTGTTTTCTTTTGAAAAAGTTTCCCCAGAAATACTTTAATGCATTTTTCCTTACAAATTGTTTTATCGACATTACTCAAATTGTTATGTATATGTACATGTAATGTACATGATGCCATCCTTCTAGAACAATGTGCATTTGTTAAAATTGTAACAAATGATCAAGTTTAGTTTTTCTTGTTTCTTTATTGCAAAACGCTAAAACTGGCACCGTTTTGGAGAGAAATGGGCTCTCATTTTAACCCATATCATGGTGTGTGATGCTGAACTATGAGTTTCTAAAGGTGTTTGTATTTGCACTGTTCTAAACATTAATATTTTATGTGCAACAATAGCATGCTGTCTCAGTGGCCTTACACATGATTTTAAATCTATTTTTCAAACTTTATGATTTAAATGGGGATAATTGTACTGAGAATAACTTTCATCTTTTCTTCAACTGAATACTGTTGCCGTGCTGTTTTGATGTGTTTTAAAAAGTTGGCAGTCAAAATCAATCAAAACTGCTGGATTATAGATATTCTTAATTCTTTATGACAAACAAGACAATGTGAATTACTGAATGTACAACGTTTTTTAAAGGTGACCCTGGACCACAAAACCATAAGTGTCAATTTTTCAAAACTGAGATCTATACATCATCTATACAAAGCTGAGTAAATAATCTTTCCATTGATGTGTGGTTTGTTAGGATAGGACAATATTTGTGGATACAACTATTTGAAAATCTGGAATCTGAGGGTGCAAAAAAATCTAAATATTGAGAAAATCTCCTTTAAAGTTGTCCAAATTAAGTTCCAAATTAAATAAAAGTTTTGATATATTTACGGTAGGAAATTTACAAAATATCTTCATGGAACATGATCTTTACTTAAAACCTGTTAACCCGCATCGGCCCGCGGGCGGGCCGGAAGGGCGTGGTCGGGCGTGGTCGGGCTTTTTATTACCTTTGTTTTAGAACAATATTCAATCAATTATCATTAACTATATATCATTTGAAAGCTAAAACACTCAAGATTAACGATCTGAGCTTGTTTTTGAAATCAATACACCAGAGAGGAAAGGGTTAACAGAAATGCTGAAAGACCGGCCATTTAAAATGAACAAAGCGAACCGCAGTACTCACGTTTGATCGCCAATAGCGCTGGTCAGCTCAGACTATTCCAAGACACACCAGCATACATTTCAAGAGAAGGGTCCACTCTTCAAAATGCATCCACTTTTTAATCCAAAACAACGAAAAAATAGGGGAAAACACGATAGATCCTCCTTTGTTTACATAAGCGATTCGAGTTATAGTTATCGATAGCGTCCATTTTCCAATAAATATCGATTATAATTCGTATTCCAGCTTTGAAACGCCATCTATTTCCAGCAGAATCGTCTCTTCCGAGTAAGAATAGCCCTCCCTCGTCTCTCTCCTTCAATCGCAGGAGCTGTTATAACCCGGGACAGTAAGCGCGTCCGTGAATGGGTCAGCGAGGTGTCAATCCGGACACATCACAATAGGGGTGTTTGAACCCAGCCAATGCCTCGCCAGCACAGTTTTGATGGATGGAAGTGTTAGCCAACCACAAGGACGTTTACAGTGATTGACAGTTTGAATAGTTTACGTAAGATTGTTTAGAGAATAGCTCGGCGTATTGTCCGTGTGTTTTCGTGCGCTCTCGGGTTACGCATGAAGCGTACACATAATGGCGTCGCGGCGCTACACAGACTGGCTATCAGCGAACAGATGTTGTCCAAAGCTCACATCTGAATCTCTCCATCATGGATCTTCGACTTGAGAAGTGTTTCTGTGGCGTTTGGTGGTGTTTTGGAGGACGTGGGGAGACAAAATGGCTAATTTAGTAACTGAATACGCGCATGGAGTTCGCTGGGAAGCGTGGATAGCATTAGCACGTAAGTGTCTCCACCCTCCTCTTGAATGTTTATGTGTGTTTATCATGTATTTGCAGCTTTTGTTTCATGTTAGCTGTTTTAGATTCTAAAAATGACAACGGAGAGGGATAATATGAGGGGATTACATGAGTTTTGTTCGTGTGGGTGTGTTTGTTTGTGGGTATGTCCCGGTTATTGTGTGTGTGTGTGTGTGCGCGCGCGTGTGTGTGTGTACAAAATGTAAACAGTGTTGCAAGTTTGATTTGTTTTGCTTACACACTTTCTCACTCTTTTTCTCTCACTCTTTCCTGTCTTTTCAGAGGTCTGGTGAATCCAGATGGTCAGAAAAAAAACCATTTTAGTGGCTGCTAGAGCGTCTTCCTCCACTGTAAATACTGTAAATAGTTTTTTTTATTATTATTTAGTAATATTAGTAATAGTAATCTATTACTATATTAGTAAAATAGTAATATTCATAATATTCACCATATAAAATAAATAAAAAATACAAATGTTGTAAAAACAATGTATTTTGCATGTTTTGTGTTTTCACTAGTTCAAAAATGATCAAATCTGTTTTGGTTCACTGTTTTCATTATTGGAATTGTTCAGAATAAAGACTGTTTAGTTATGTTCAAATTCTGAAATAGTTTTGTGTTTTTTTGTGGTTTCATTGGTAGAGCAGTTCTGAATTGATATACATATGTAGTATGCAGTGTCTTATGGAGTCTCTAAATAGCATTTTTGAAAGGATTCCTAGACTTTTCTTGAAATAAAATATCCAAATGACTTTTCCAAAGCTTTTCTTGAAATGAAATACCATAAAGATGTACTTTCTGTAAGTCTTTACCTATAAAAAATTTATTTAATATTTTATTTCAGGAAATATTTAGGCGTTTTTTTTTTCAAAAATGCCATTTGTAGACTAACCAAATGACTAAATGAGTCAGCACTACAAATGCTGTTCAGAAATAGTTTTTTATTGTGTGTTTTGGTGGGCAGAGCAGTTCTGAATTGATATACATATATGTATTATGTAGTTTTGACTCATTTGGACATTTGTTTACAAAGTGTCTATTTGGGGTCTCCAAATGGCTTTTTTGAAAGGACGCCTAGATTTTTTTTAAATAAAAGCTTACAGAAACTACATTTTTGGGAGTATCATCCTCAAATTTGAATCAAAACATGGTCAGATGTTCAGCTTTATCTTTATGGTGTTTTCAGGCCTTTGGCATGAAAGTCTCATCCATTTTTCCCTTAGTGAGCTTCATTAAAACATATCGCGAGTCAATTTCATGTATATTTTACCTTGTTTTACTCTATTGCTATACTAATTTTGAGTTATTATGACTCTAGAGTAACAAAGGATCAAGTGTCTAGTTTCAAACAACACCAGATTTTTAAATATAGACCTTAGGGTTCAAGAGCTTAGGGTTATATCGTTTTTTACAAAATGCTCAAAAATAGGGGCGCAGGGTAACAGGTAATGATTTTTGGCATAAAAGAAGAATCACAAATTTTGACCCATACAATGTATTTTTGGCTATAGACCTTTTACGCACTTCCGCATTTTTCGAACGGAAATACGTCAATGAAGTGTATTAGAACTTCCTGTTATCATAGCGGCAGATACGAAAAATGGCAGAGTCGAAGAGTCGCAGTTTCTGTTGTGTTCCAGGCTGTTCGTCTTCCAACCAAAAACAGCCCTACCTTTCATTTCATTCTTTTCCTGTGGATCCAAACCTGAAACCCAAATGGATACAGGCGATCCGAAGAGAGGAAGGGCATAGTTTTAATGTAAAAACAGGTAGCACCTATGTCTGCAGCCGGCACTTCGCTCCGGAAGATTACAGCGGTGGCTGCGTCGTTCGTCGCCTGAAGAGTGGTGTTGTCCCAAGCCTATTCCCTTGGAACAACTTTACAGCTCCTTTGAGAAGGGAGTCAGTATATGACAGAACCTTCAAACGTCAGTCTAAACAGCTATGCTGTGAAGATAGCGACATGGTGGCTAAGGCAGTAAGGATGGATCACGACTACGTGACACACCCACCTGCAGGTAAGATTGTTCATAGTGTATTTAGTGAACGCTAGTCAACTATGTGTACCGTTATGCATTTCTACCTGAACAAATTAATGTTTATAATATAAGCGGTTCACGAAATTCAACTAACGTTAGCCTACATCTGTAACATAGTCTCATGCTGTCTAGCTGTAAGGGGCTAGAGATGGGCAGTAGGGCACAACCTAACGCTTTTTGACTTTCTCCATTTTTGTAAACCTACTTTGGGTTTAGAGTATTTATTTTTTCCCCAAATTAATTTTATAACACGAAAAGTTTAAAATGTAATCTGATCTAATAAAATAAAAAAAATACAAGAAATCTTAAAATATTTTCTCAATAAAATACAATTATTAAGTGTTCATATAAAATAATGTCTTTTTTTTAAATAATGAAACAATTTATTGCTGTGACATCTAGTAAATACACTAAGTTTTATCATACTAGCATGTGTGGAAGTATTTAAAACAAGTGTGTTACAACTGGCCCTGTGTTAGGTTCTGCCCCGCTCTCCCCTATCTTAATTGCATGTATTTAATTACTTTTGAGTACTTTGTCATTTGTATTTTCCTTAACAAAAATAAATTAAATGTAATTTGTAATTAAATACTTAAAATACTTTTTAAAGCATGATTACTGTGTTGTGTTGAAAGGTAGCATAAATATGTTAAGACTGGTTTTTAATTTCTTTATCTTTACAGGTGCTCTGGATGAGGCTTTGGATTACATCCATGACTTAGAAGCCAAGTTGCAAAACACTGGTCTACCACCCCCTACGCTCTTCAGCCGATACTGTTCGTCGGACGACCAAATACGTTTTTACACCAAATTTCCATCTGAGAGTGTTTTTACTATTTTTTGGGAGTCGATTGCACCATCTGCACTTAGAGTGGTGTACTGGACCAAAGCACAGAGGGCAGGTGAGGAAGGCTGCGAAGATCCCAGCCCACCACGCATCATGCCATTAATAGATGAGTTCTTGATGTACTCCATGCGGGTTGCTGTTGGCATGAAGGAGCAGCTCATTGCTGACATGTTTAATGTGAGCATTGCCAGGGTCAGCAGGGTTACCATCACCTGGGCCAATTATCTTTTTATGATGCTGAGCTCACTTCCCATCTGGATAAGCAGGGAAAAGGTTAAGTCCACTATGCCCCTTAAATTCCAGAGGTACTGTCCCAATGTCAGAGTGGTACTGGACTGCACAGAAATTGCCCTGGAGACAGCCTCATCCCTGACCTTACAGTCAGAAACATTTTCAAATTACAAGAACAGGACGACATTGAAAGGGCTAATTGGGGTTGCTCCCAATGGTTTGGTGACATTCATCTCACCTCTGTACACTGGGTGCATCTCAGATAAGGAGATCACCAGGATCAGTGGAGTCCTTCCCTTGCTGGAGCCAGGAGACGATGTCATGGCGGACAAAGGGTTCCTCATTCAAGACCTCCTTGCTGACGTCAGTGCTAAGCTCATCATTCCACCTTTTAAGCGTTCAGCTCAATTCAGCAAGGAGGAAACGGAACAAACCCAAGCCATTGCCCGCCTCCGAATTATAGTGGAAAGAGTGATCGGTAGGGTAAAGTCCTTTCACATCTGGGACTCTCCCGTGCCGCTTACACTGATTGGCAGTGTGAATCAGATCTGGCTTAACTGCTGTGTTTTGGCAAATTATCAAGGACCTTTTTGTTTTGAAGAGTGAATTAATGTTTTGTATGTAAATAATGTATAATGTGTAAATAGTATGTAAATAATTTAGTGTTCCTACATATTATTAAAAATCAAATTAAATATAATTGTTATATTCTTAATATTTTTCTGTTGAAATGTGACTTTGATTTCACTAAAACATTAGATGAACAAATAAAACAATTTGTCAAAATTGTGCATTTATTTTGTTGGTATGTGTAACATCAACTGATTAATAACAACTCATAACAAACATTTACAATAAAAAAATAACATTACAGATCATCAACAGTAAGACAGAAGGCTAAACTGATTGGTAAAGACAAGATTAGTGTAATTCAAGGTATGCATTCATGTATGTGCCATAATAATATATATCTAATTTCTCTTTCATTTCCGCTATGAATGAGTCATCAACTGTTTTGGGCTTTTGCACCACCAGCTCACTAACCGGTTCAGGATGGATTCCCTTAAGTAAAAGACAAAAACTAATTACAGTCTGTAGTCACTACTGTTGTTATAGATACACATCGGTTCTTTAATCATAATGCCATGTTTATCACAAACCCACCTGTGTTCTTGGTCTGTGCCATCTTTGTAAGCCACTTGTGCAGGCCAGGGGGGGTGGAACAGCCTGCAGACCCAGCTGTGAATAGTGTGCGGTCTGGTACAGGATGGCAACTATGTGATTGCAGAATCCTTTACCAGCCGCACAACTGCAGCAGAAAGCCTTCAGGTTGGCACTTTCTGCCTCCAGTGATATCTAGACACAATAAATTAAATAGGTTACACTGAAGTCATACTTATGTTGCTACATCAATGTTCATAATAACATGAAACTATAACTTTCAGTAGGGTGACCAGATTTGAGTTGGTAAAAAAGAGGAGTGTAGTGAGTTTGTGAGATATTTCATCGAGAGTAATGGGTGTGCAGAGCTGTGTACATAATGCAAATATGATTACATTTCATGTATGTTCAATGTTATTTTATTATATATGTATCAAAAAAGAGGACATGTCCGGGAAAAAGAGGACGTCTGGTCACCCTACTTTCAGTAAAATAACAGTAAGTGAAGAAAGTGCCGCAACCGCAGCAAGAAGAGTGAACACGCTAGAACGGGCAACTTTTTTAACTTTTGCCAACCGGCATTCTGTCTATAGTCAAACCTCCAGTTTGTGAGGCTCCTCGCTCTTTCTCATTGACCTGAAGCATCTACCTCTCACTACTACCTGTCCCTGGAGTATATTTGATACTATAACCGCATGCAACAAGAAAACATTACATGTTATCTCACATAGAAATACACAACTTTACAAAACAATGTCAGTAACATTTCACATTTACCTACTAACGTTACAGCTTCACCAAACTACTGGTTGTTATGTTAATCTCATGCCATCTCACTTAAACATACACACGACATATTCACTGCGATGTGTTAACTTATACCTTATATTACAAATTCACAACACTTAATTTACAGTTAACGTAAACAGAGTTATAACCGGTGATACGGCTTTGGCTAAAGCTAGCTAAAGCTTACCTTGGTAATTGTGGATAAACTCTTCGTGGAAGAATTTATATCCCTTGTCCAGTTTGTTCCCTTTAGTGGACGAATGCATCTCCACACTCTTCACCACATCGGCGCTGGTGAACTTCGGAAGACAACTCAGGCTCGTCGAAAACACTCTAGCTGCCATTTCTCCGCCAAATAAAAATCACACCGAAACTGGGTTTACACTTCGTTGACGTACTTCCGGTTTTTGCGTAAATGGTCTATTGCTACAAATATACCTCAGCGACTTAAGACTGGTTTTGTGCTCCAGGGTCACACATGTATAAATTGCAGTGTACAGCGTTTATTATGACGGGGTAGAATCCACAGCTCAGTACTCACTACTCAATACTCATGAGTACTTTTAAATAGGCTACTCTTTTACTCTTACTCAAGTAGTTTTTTTGGACAAGTACTTTTACTCTACTCAAACTACATTTTTTTGGAAGGTAATGGTACTTTTACTTGAGTATATATTTTCAGTACTCTTTCCACCACTGCTGGTAAGTTAAGTTATAACATCATTTTACTTTACTTACTTTTACTTGTAGTCATTTAGCAGACGCTTTTATCCAAAGCGACTTACAAATAAGAAAAAAGTAACTAAAACTAACACTCTGTAAATACTCTATACACACCCATTTAAGAAAATACAGAAATTAAATAAAATTGACAAATGCATACAACAACAACATTTCAATAGTAAACATATAAAGGGAAAAAATAAATAAATAAAATAAAAATAAAAAGCGATACTTAGCCTATATCCTTTGCAGGTGTCCTAGCCCGGTGGAGTCGATGGTCTTTACACTCTTTGGTCTTTTTTTAAGAGGGCTGCCGCGACTGCTGCCGCGGTATAATAACCTTTTTGATACCTATCTAACAAATCACTGCTAGAATTCAGCTGAACGCACTTTCCTATTAATCACGTAAAATACGGTGGTCAAGCCAACCGCAGTTCAGAAAAACACGGTCAAGCCAGCCGCGATTGAAATTATGGTGCGCGCGTATTACTATAATTACGGTAATTGCAGGACCAACACGGAGGGAACGCGCATTCAAAGAGCTTTTCATTCTAGACGCCCAGAATTGAGATATAATGACATTTTCCGTTATTTTTTCTGTTTGTTTTATGTACATCTGCTTAATATTCATGTTATTTATTGCTGTCTTTGTATCTGTATTAGGGCTATATTCTTCTACCTACATTTCATTGCAAGATTCGTAGAAAAGGAGATATGGGACATTAGTCGATTTAGAGGGGTATTACGACCCCATTTCTAATAAGTACAAGAAATTAATGGTCAGTTCTTAAACAGGACGTCCTACACTATATGCACGCCTCATATGAAACCATTTTACTGCAGAATCTTTGAGATATGGGACATTATTACATTTTAGAGAGCTATAAAGACCTAAGTTCTAATAAGTACAAGAAATGAATGGTCAGTTCTTGTATGGGACGTCCCATACTATATGCACACATCATATGAAACCATTTTACTGCAGCATTTTTGAGATATGGGACATTATTCGATTTAGAGGGGTACAAAGACACCATTTCTAATAAGTACAAGAAATAAATGGTAAATTCTCATACAGGACATCCCATACTATATGCACACCTCATATGAAACCATTTTACTGCAGCATTTTAAGATATGGGACATTAATACATTTTAGAGAGCTATAAAGACCTCATTTCTAATAATTACAAGAAATGAATTGTTAGTTCTTATAGGACATGCCATAATATATGCACACCACATATGAAACCATTTTACTGCAGCATTTTCGAGATATGGGACATTATTCAATTTAGAGGGGTATACAGACACCGTTTCTTATAAGTAGAAAAAAGCAATAGTCAAGTCTTTTACTAGACGACCCATACTATATGCACATCTCATAATAATAATTTTTACTACACTGTTTTGAAGAAATATTGCATTATTCAACTTCAGAGGGCAAGTTGAAGAAAAAATCATATACAAGTTCATATACAAGACGTCTCATGCTATCTACATACCTCATATGAAATCTTTTTTTCTGCAGCATTTTACTGCAGAGTAATGTGCTGTTGTCTAATTTCAGTGTCCCGAAAACACCCCATTTCTAATAAGAAGAAATGGACGATCAGTTCTTATATGGGACGTCCCATATTTTATGCACATCTCATATGAATAGGGATGGGTACCGAAACTCTGTATTAAATCGGTCTCAGGGCTAAATTATGAAAGACCGGAGTATCGATAAACTCTGACGTTATCGGTACTTCTGTCGGTATTGGAGAAATTAAGAAAACACACATACATTTATTGTTGCTCTCTCTCTCTCTCTCTATATATATATAATGTCGCCAGCTGTTTTTATGTGCAATAATATTCAAACATTTGTCTATGATGCATTTTTGCTATGCGCAATTCAGAAGCCAGATCGCGCTCACGCGGAGGAGCTTCAGCACACGCAACATGAAAGTCCTGTTTAATTATGATAGAAGAGAGAACCAACTATTCAAACATCTGCTCACACTTTAGGCCTGTGGCTGTTATATTAAGCTAAGTTTTTTTTTTTTTTTTTTTCGATTTTGGCTTCCAAGGATTATAGCCGCATTTCTTCTAGCACAACTCCCTTCCCTTCATAGCGGCGCGGATTCGTTCCTCCGAACCAAAACTTAACATCTGAATCAGCTCAATCAGTGATTGTTATAAAATGCCGTCTTTACTGTTGCTACATTGCAGGACATATTTGATAATAAAACGTTGAAAGTACAATCTGCACAAGTGATGCTGTTCCCCAGGCTGAAATGTGTGTGCGCGTGTGTGCCTGCGCGGCGGCGTGCTCCAAAACGGACAAGCAAAGTACACTTTGAGCTTCGGGCGCGTCGAAATAACACACAAAAATATGCCAAAAAATACACACACAATGTGTCAAAATGGCCGGTTATGAGAGTCTTCATTTTTATGTTTTAAGTGGACAAGAACAGTTGGGAGAAAATCCGATGCGTGTCAGTATATTGTCTTAAAGTGTCAGACTGGAGCTTGAGCCATCAATGTTAATCAAAGAACAAAATGCAAAGAGAACATCACCCACAGCTCTTAATCTGAACAACGTTATAGCTTTAATAAACATAAATCTATCAGTACATACAGTGAAAACTATGCAGTGCTCATTTACATTTGATTACTTTTGTAACTATTACTTACCTGAACATTAATATTAGTAGACCTTCATGGAAAAATGAAAGCACTGTTTATTTCATTTCGTTTGTGTGTTTGTTTTATTGTATTTGTCAGTTTGTTTTACTTTGTTTCTTTGTTCATGTTGTTACTGTATCTTATCTTATGTATATAAAACACTAAAAATACCTGCACACTGGTGCATTTACAAATTGATGAAGTGCAGGCATTTTTAGTGTTTTATATACATAAGATAAGATACTGTAAGAATATGAACAAAGAAACAAAGTAAAACAAAAAGTACCGATAAGAATACCGTTAAAGTACCGGATCGATAAGCAGTATCGGTAAGAGTAGTAATACCGTTAAAACCTTAACGATACACATCCCTACATATGAAAACAGCTTGCTGCAGAATTTTAGAGATATGTAATATTACAACACTTTAGAGGGCTATAAAGATCTAATTTTTGGCTAAGTAGAAGTCATGAGTGGTCAGTTCTTATATGAAGCTATTTTGCTGAGACACTTTAGAGAAAGGTTACACTTTAGAATAGGGAACACTTGTTCACTATTAACTATGACTTTTCCCTCAATAAATTCCTAATTTGCTGCTTATTAATAGTTAGTAAGTTAATTGTTAAATTTAGGTATTTGGTAGGATTAGGGATGTAGAATAAGGTATTGTAGAATAAGGCATTAATATGTGCTTAATTAATACTAATAAATGGCTAATATTCTAGTAATATGCATGCTAATAAGCAGCAACGTAAGAGATCCTAAAATAAAGTGTTACCTAGAGAAATGTACCATTATATTTTACTTCAAAGTCTTATAGAGAGGTCTAATCTACGTGTAATCTAAGTACAAAAACAGTTGATTCTTATAAGTTATTTCCCATCTTCTATACATACATCTGAGGAAAACATTTTACTGTATCATTTTTAAAGTGCATGGTATTATTTAAATTATAGGATTATACAACTGTGCATGTATGCTTTCTAATAAGTACAAAAAATCAACAGCCAAATCTTATAATGGACCTCCCATACTATCTGCACCCTTTATATTAAAAACATTTTACTGTAGCAATATGGAGTTCAAAGTCAAGAAAATTCTCAGACATTGCACAATTTTTCCAGTATTGAAAACTAGAAATATTATTTCAAATAAGTAAAAAAAGGCTATTTCTTCAAAAGTACCTCCTACTTTTTCAGCACACCAAATGAGAAGTATGTGTACTGTGGCAGTTTGAAGTTGCATACATCCAAATTCAACAAAGTTCTTAAAGACAGTACATTATTTCTCCAATTTTGAGGCTTATAGAAACAGCAATATAAATATGTAGATAAAAAATAATGGCCTTTGCATGCAAGGTACCTCCTATTCTATCAGCACAGCTAAAATGAAGTCACACACTGTCAAAAATGTCACACTATACCTCACACAGTTTCAGAACACTTAATATGGAGTCTTTGCTCTGTAGCAGTTTGGAACATGGATGGGTCATAGCGTATGCCCAATCTTGTTTCTGGAGATCTCACTAAAGGTTCAGCTCCAAACCTAATCTTATTAAGAGTCAGGAACAATAGATTGTTACAGGCAGGCTTGTTGGAGCAGGACTGACACTGAACTCTATGGGAAGGTAGATCTCCTGAAAAAGGATTGGGTACCCCTCATCTCCTCACAGTGGTTCTACTTCTTTGGTTAAATAGCATTTTGTTGTATTTGTTGTATTCAGATGCATGCTATGTCCAGTACACATAGCCCTCTAAATCGAATAATGTGCCATACCTTGAAAACGCTGCAGTAAAATGGTTTCATATGAGGTGTACATATAGTATGGGACGTCCTCTATAAGAACTGACGATTAATTTCTTGTACTTATTAGAATGGTGTCTTTATACCCCTCTAAATTGAATAATCTCCATATCTCGAAAACGCTGCAGTAAAATGGTTTCATATGAGGTGTGCATATAGTATGGGACGTCCTCTATAAGAACTGACGATTTATTTCTTCTACTTATTATAAATGGTGTCTTTATAACCCTCTAAATTGAATAATCTCCATATATCGAAAACGCTGCAGTAAAATGGTTTCATATGAGGTGTGCATATAGTATGGGACATCCCATATAAGAACTAACCATTCATTTCTTGTACTTATTATAAATGGTGTCTTTATAGTCCTCAAAATGCAATAATGTCCCATATCTCAAAAATGCTGCATTAAAATGGTTTCATATGAGGTGTGCATATAGTATGGGACGTCCTTTATAAGAACTGACCATTCATTTCTTGTACTTATTAGAAATGGGGTCTTTATCCCCCTCAAAATGTAATAATGTCCCATATCTCAAAAATGCTGCAGTAAAATGGTTTCATATGAGGTGTGCATATAGTATGGGATGTCCTCTATAAGAACTGACAATTCATTTCTTGTACTTATTAGAAATGGTGTCTTTGTACCCCTCTAAATCGAATAATGTCCCATATCTCAAAAATGCTGCAGTAAAATGGTTTCATATGATGTGTGCATATAGTGTGGGGCGTCCCATATAAGAACTGACCATCCATTTCTTGTACTTATTATAAATGGTGTCTTTATAGTCCTCAAAATGCAATAATGTCCCATATCTCAAAAATGCTGCATTAAAATGGTTTCACATGAGGTGTGCATATAGTATGGGACGTCCTTTATAAGAACTGACCATTCATTTCTTGTACTTATTAGAAATGGGTTCTTTATCCCCCTCAAAATGTAATAATGTCCCATATCTCAAAAATGCTGCAGTAAAATGGTTTCATATGAGGTGTACATATAGTATGGGATGTCCTCTATGAGAACTGACCATTCATTTCTTGTACTTATTAGAAATGGGGTCTTTGTACCCCTCCACATCGAATAATGTCCCATATTTTGAAAACGCTGCAGTAAAATGGTTTCATATGAGGTATGCATATAGTATGGGACGTCCCATATGAGAACTGACCATTCATTTCTTGTACTTATTAGAAATGGGGTCTTTATACCGCTCTAAATTGAATAATGTCCCATATCTTGAAAACGCTGCAGTAAAATGGTTTCATATGAGGTATGCACATAGTATGGGACGTCCCATATAAGAACTGACCATTCATTTCTTGTACTTATTAGAAATGGTGTCTTTATACCCCTCTAAATCGAATAATGTCCCATATCTAAAAAATGCTGCAGTAAAATGGTTTCATATGAGGTGTGAATATAATATGCGATGTCCTCTATAAGAACTGACCATTCATTTCTAGTACTTATTAGAAATGGGGTCTTTATCCCCCTCAAATTGTAATAATGTCCCATATCTCAAAAATGCTGCAGTAAAATGGTTTCATATGATGTGTGCATATAGTATGGGGCGTCCCATATAAGAACTGACCATCCATTTCTTGTACTTATTATAAATGGTGTCTTTATTTTCCTCAAAATTTAATAATGTCCCATATCTCAAAAATGCTGCAGTAAAATGCTTTCATATGAGGTGTACATATAGTATGGGATGTCCTCTATAAGAACTGACCGTTCATTTCTTGTACTTATTAGAAATGGGGTCTTTATACCCCTCTACATTGAATAATGTCCCATATTTTGAAAACGCGGAAGTGAAATGGTTTCATATGAGGTGTACATATAGTATGGGATGTCCTCTATGAGAACTGACCGTTCATTTCTTGTACTTATTAGAAATGGAGTCTTTATACCACTCTAAATTGAATAATATCCCAAATCTTGAAAACGCTGCAGTAAAATTGTTTCATATGAGGTGTGCATATAGTATGGGACATCCCATATAAGAACTGACCATTCATTTCTTGTACTTATTAGAAATGGGGTCTTTATCCCCCTCAAATTGTAACAATGTCCCATATCTTGAAAATCAAGTCAAGTCAAGTCAGCTTTATTGTCAATTCTTCCACATGTACGGCACATACATACAGAGAATTGAAATTGCATTACTCTCAGACCCTTGGTGCATACAGTTAACATTAAACACGTTCAGATACAGATAAATACAGTTTAAACATATGTACATACAACTATACAAATATACAAATGAGGATATTGTAGAAAAAAATAAGAATTAGATCGATAAGTGGCATAAGGCGCATGGCAGATAGAGTGCAAAACCAGTTAAATAAAAACAACACTGTGTAGATATATTTGTAGTGCAAAAGAGCTTATCAGTCTGAGGACATTGTAGAAAATAAAAAAAGAGAGATAGATAAAGTGCATAAGGCACATGGCAGAATAGATGGAGTGCAAACCAGTTGAATGTACAAAAACAAAACTGTGCAGATTTGATTTGTTTTGTTTTGTTATGAGTGTAGTGCTAGAAGAGCTTATCAGTCTGTTAAAGTGACAAGTTCGGATAGCTTTTTGTCAGACTATCCGAAGAGGTAATTTGCAGTCAATGTTGGATAGGTAGTGATCAGCCAATGCTGCACAAGTGACAGGTGCCGGTCACAGTTTGTTGGTCGGTGGGGAGGGGGGTGTCACAGAGTCAGAGTACCTAGTGTGTTGCTGTGTTAAATGGGGGTAAAAGAGGGGAGGGGGGGCAAGGACGGGAGGGAGTTCAGCTTCCCGACAGCCTGATGTATGAAGCTGTCCTTCAGTCTGCTGGTCCTCGCCTGGAGACTCCGCAGTCTCCTCCCTGATGGCAGCAGACTGAAGAAGCTGTGTGTCGGGTGGGTGGGATCGCCTGCAATGCGAAGGGCTTTGCGGGTGAGACGGGTGCTGTAGATGTCCTGGAGGGAGGGGAGAGAGACACCAACGATCTTCTCAGCTGCTCTCACTATTCGTTGAAGTGACTTGCGGCAGGATGCGTTGCAAGCGCCATACCACACAGTGATGCAGCTGGTTAGGATGCTCTCGATGGTGCCTCTGTAGAAGGTGCACATGATGGGGGTCGGGGCTCTGGCTCTTCTGAGTTTGCGGAGGAAGTAGAGACGCTGCTGTGCTTTCTTGGCCAGTGCTACAGTGTTGTTAGTCCAGGAGAGGTCCTCAGTGATGTGCACACCCAGGAACTTGGTGCTGCTCACTCTCTCCACAGTCGCACCGTTGATGGTCAGAGGGTCATGCTGAGTGTGTACTCTCCTGAAGTCAACAACAATCTCCTTCGTCTTCTTCACATTCAGAGAGATTGTTGTCACTGCACCACCCGGCCAGGCGGCTCACCTCGCTGCAGTAAATGATGCAGTAAAATGATGCAGTAAAATGGTTTCATATGAGGTGTGAATATAATATGCAATGTCCTCTATAAGAACTGACTGTTCATGTCTTGTACTTATTAGAAATGGTGCCTTTATAGTCCTCAAAATTTAATAATGTCCCATATCTCAAAGATGCTGCAGTGAAATGGTTTCATATGAGGTGTGCATATATTATGGCATGTCCTGTATAACAACTGACCGTTCATTTCTTGTACTTAATAGAAATGGGGTCTTTATACCCCTCTACATCGAATAATGTCCAATATTTTGAAAACGCTGCAGTAAAATGGTTTCATATGAGTTGTACATCTAGTATGGGATGTCCTCTATAAGAACTGACCATTCATTTCTTGTACTTATTAGAAATGGGGTCTTTATCCCCCTCAAATGTAATAATGTCCCATATCTTGAAAATGCTGCAGTAAAATGTTTTCATATGAGGTGTGCATATAGTATGGGACATCCCATATAAGAACTGACCATTCATTTCTTGTACTTATTAGAAATGGTGTCTTTGTACCCCTCTAAATCGAATAATGTCCCATATCTCAAAAATGCTTCAGTAAAATGGTTTCATATGATGTGTGCATATAGTATGGGACGTCCCATATAAGAACTGACCATTCATTTCTTGTACTTATTACAAATGAGGTCTTTATAGCTCTCCAAAATGTAATAATGTCCCATATCTCAAAGATTCTGCAGTAAAATGGTTTCATATGAGGCGTGCATATAGCGTAGGACACCCTGTTTAAGAACTGACCATTCATTTCTTGTACTTATTAGAAATGGGGTCGTAATACCCCTCTAACTTGATTAATGTCCCATATCTCCTTTTCTACGAATCTTGCAATGAAATGTAGGTAGAAGAATATAGTAGCCCTAATACAGATACAAAGACAGCAATAAATAACATGAATATTAAGCAGATGTACATAAAACAAACAGAAAAAATAACGGAAAATGTCATTATATGTCAATTCTTGGCGTCTAGAATGAAAAGCTCTTTGAATGCGCGTTCCCTCCGTGTTGGTCCTGCAATTACCGTAATTATAGTAATACGCGCGCATCAAAATTTCAATCGCGGCTGGCTTGACCCAGAAATAACCCAGAATTTCAAAATGTGTTGTTGTTTTTCCCCTTCAGAGCACATAAACAATATACACTATGAAAATGCCAGGTGCAAAAGCTTGGAGACAGCATATATAGAAATTAAAACTTTTATTTAGCACACAAGTGATGATAAAAACATGTATCATGTTACAAACGATGCTGTTCTTCTGAACTTTCTATTCATCAAAAAAATAAAAAATTCTTCTTAGCTCTTTTCAACATAATAATAAATGTTGTTTTAGCAGCAAATCACAATATTAGAATAATTTCTGAAGGATCATGTGACTGGAGTAATGATGCTAAAAAGACAGCTTTGATTGTTCCTAATAAAATGTTTAACTGCACATACAAGTGAATCTCAAGTTATTTTGTGTGATAGCTAAATATATACTTAATAAACTACAAATAAAAAAAAAATATTTAAATTTATTTTGTCCTCATATTCTTTCTTGTAACTCTTCCTCTCAGTCACATACTTGACTAAATGGCTCATTATGACGCTCATTATGCAGGCCTGTCTTCTCAGGTGTGAATGTGAAGGTTGACGCCTTCTCGCATAGACCCTTTTTACTCAAAAAATCAATATATTGTTTTTTGTGAGCAAATAAACAAGATGATTTTCACATTATTTTGAAGCAAAAATTCTAGGCTACAATATCCAGTTCTCAGAAGTCTTGTGAACAAATGTTCTGTATGTTTTTTATGGCCTTATTTCAGTGACTTCAAAATGTTAGTTTTTCACTAACTACGCATAAACGTTGTTTTCTCAAAAACAAAATCCAAGTACATAAGTGCTGCTAACATATTATTGTAGCCCTGTTTTTGCTGTTTACAGGGTTATTAGACTTTAGCCATTTATGTATTTATAAGCAACTGAAAAAAGCACAAATGTCAGGGCATGTCAAAACTTCTCCAGGCCCCCAAAACACCCTCAGACCCCAGAGGGTTAAAGACATGGAGTTGGACAGTGTAATGCCTCAGCTTTACAAACTGTTGTCATTAGTGGCAACAATTGGAGCTACATCTGCAGGTGTAGAAAGGAGCTTCTCCTGTTTAAAGCGGCTCAAGTCCTACACCCGTAACACAATGGGCCAAGGCCGTTTAAGCAGCCTAGCTCTGCTGGCCATTGAGAGGACACTGGTCAAGTCACTGGAAAAGATGCCTAGTTGGTACGACAGGGTCACAGAGCATTTTCTTGAAAATAATTTACGTATAAATAAATGGACAATTTTTATGATGTAGGCTGAAAATGAGCTTCCCCTCTTTGAAAGACCAGCAGCCGCCACTGACACACTGACAAGATACGCGATACAGTATGAGACCAAACGCGATTTCAGCAACTCTCGACATAGTAAACAAAATAAGCGTTTCCTAGCAACGGCAATTGCGCTAAACACTGAGACAAGTAAATACACTTACGAGCTGATTTTAACTTCCGCTGATAGACTGCTTCTCTTAAAGACTATTTCGCTGCCTTCTGCTGGCGCTTGAACCCACTTTCCTATTAATCACTAAAAATGGCCAAGCAAGTGCACACACTGACAAGATACGCGATACAGTATGAGACCAAACGCGATTTCAGCAACTCTCGAAGTTTACCGAATTAATTAGGGAAGCATAATAATTCTACACTGCCTTTTTATCGCAGGTTATGTCAGATGTTACATAACAGCGAGTTAACATGAAAATAGTAAAGAAAAATTAGTTAAGACACCGCTGTTATGTACATCTTTTTTAATTTATTTTCAGGTTTTAGTCTATTGGTAATGTCACCTGCAATGGAGGTGTAATGGAGTCTTTTCTTCAGATTGAATCATAGAGGTGGTAACAACAGGTGAGTTAGATGCCTTATATTAGCCGAATTAGACCAAGTATCAATTAGACTGGCTCACTAACCCACAGAACGGGTTGTATAGGAACGGACTAGCAATATATAGGAAGTTTGGTTAACAAATATTATGAATGTTGTTTATTTGAATATAACCTGTAACTTCTGTTATTGTATGGTAGTTTTTTCTCTGACCATAAACTACAATAACACTAACAGGATTGCTCCAAGCACAAACAGGGATGCTGACTATGAGGGGCAGAATCATCAAATGGCCAGCTGTCAATTTGACTGAAATTAGGTAACCCAAAATACATTTGATTTTACATTATATTTACATTCCTGCATTTGCTAGATACTTTAATCCAAAGCAACATGTGCTGCATTAGTTACACATTTTATTGAGTTAAGTTACCCAAACAGTATTTTCAATTACTGATTTTTTATTATTATTATTTTCTAGTTTGTGCTCTGGATCATGTAATCTGAAATACATTATTTTTTTGTGATTGCCATCATAACAGGGATGACATCAACTGGTAAATTAGCCGAATTAAACTAGTTAAAGGTTTTTTGTTTGTTTTTAAATCGTTATCCATTCCCTGTGAATCAACCCCATTATTTCAGCAATATAACACTAAGCTCACAATGTCAAATGCAGAAACATTAATACATGCGTTCATGACCTCGAGGCTAGATTATTGTAATGCTTTATTGGGTGGTTACTCTGAACCGTTAATAAACAAACTCCAGATGTTTCAAAATGCAGCAGCTAGAGTTCTTACTAGAACCAGGAAGTATGACCACATTAGCCCGGTTCTGTCAATACTGCACTGGCTCCTTATTAAACATTGTATACATTTTAAGATCTTGCTAATTACCTATAAAGCCCTGAATGGTTTGGCACCTCAGTATTTGAGTGAGCTCTTATCGCATTATAGTCCTTCACATCCGCTGCGATCTCAAAACTCTGGCCATTTGATAATACCTAGAATATCAAAATCAACTGCGGGCGGGAGATCGTTTTCCTATTTAGCGCCCAAACTCTGGAAAAATCTACCTAACACTGTTCAGGAAGCAGGCACACTCTGTCAGTTTAAATCTAGATTACAGACCCATCTCTTTAACCTGGTTTACACATAATACACTATCGCATTTCTATAATTCAAATCCGTTACAGGATTGTTAGGCTGCATTAATTAGGTCAACCGGAACCGGGAACACTTCCCAAAACACCTGATGTACTTGTTACATTGTTAGAAGAATGGCATCTACGATAATATTAGTCTGTTTCTTTTTTATTCCGAGGTCACCGTAGCCACCCAGATCCAGACTGTATCCAGATCAGATGATGGATCAGCACCTACAGATGACCTCTACAGCCAGGACACCTAGATGAGCCCCAGTGCAGCAGGCAAGCTTAGGGAGCTTACCAGGTCGTGGACGGCACCTTTTACTGCCAGAAACTGCCCTGCTAGCTCCTCCCCCCTCACCACCCTCACTGGTGGTGCAGCTAGGGGGTATACGGGGGTCCCCCCGGTGGAGCAGTCGGTTGCGATGCAGTTGTGTCCTAATACTGTCTCCACCCGGCAGGGCAAACCGTGCCTCCTCTTCCGGGCCTGTAGGTACTCGTCTGGTCTGTCCGGCGATGCTTATGTGGCCTGTGGAGAAGCTGCCTCCACCTTATGCTACGGTGTTACTGCAGGTTCTTCAGGCTAAAAGCACTAAGGGACATGCACGAGCGTGGTCACGATCCAGAAGCTCTGAGAGCTTTGTACCGCGTCTGACCTCGCGCTACGAGCGACGAAGGTCATTGCGCGGACTCTGGGTCGTGCGATGTCCACACTGTGGTCCAGGACCGTCACCCCTGGCTGTGTCTGGTCGACATGGGGATGCTGATAAAGTTTGGCTCCTCAAGGGCCCTGTGTCCCAGATTGGCCTCTTCGGTGACGCAGTCAAGAACATGGCCCAGCAGTTCTCGGCTGCTCAGGAGCAGGCTGAGGCGATCCAACACTTCCTGCCCCGGCGGGCAGCTGCTGCCTCCACCCGTCTGCCGGCTGCAGCACCCCAGTCTGCTCGTTGACAAGGGCGGCCCCCTGCGTCCATCCCCATTCCCGCACCGCATCCGCAGCAGCCTCCAGAAGCGGTGCCGTTGAGCTGGTCCTGGCCCCCGTCAAACCTGGCAAAGAAGCCCCGGGACAGGCAACCCAGAGAGAAGAGGACTGCTACAGGAGGTGGTGGATGCACCTCCCCCGGAGTAGGGGCCGGGTGGAGAATCTTTTGTTTCAAAAATCTCGACAAGAAGCAGTTGTCTCTGCCTCTGGGTCCCAAGAAGGCATGGAGAGTCACGGACGGCCCAACACCGGACCACACTCATCCTCCTCTTTCACCAGCTGGCAGCAGTGGGCGGTTCGAGAGCTTCATCAAAGGCTCTACTCACGCACCCTCTGCCAAACCACGGAACCAGGTAAGCGTGCACCGCACACTCAGATCCCTCTTTGATCAGCCACGGGCCGTGTTCCTGCATTCCACCTCGCTGCCCCACCATGGGTACGTTGGTGGTCCCGCTGGTCCGCTTGTATGGTGTCTAGGTGCCTGGCAGCGCTACCCAACCCGTCTTGCTGGCTCCGGTGGACCATCTGACTCGGCTATGCGGTTCAGTACCCTCCCAAGTTCAAGGGCATCCACCTCACAGCAGTGAAGGCAGCTGATGCTCATGTCTCATGTGGAGAGATCGCTGTCCTACTGGCAAAGGATGGAGCCGGTCCCTCCAGCCGATATGAAGACAGGGTTTACAACCCTTACTTCATTGTGCCCAAGCAAAGCGGTGGGTTATGACCAATCTTGGATCTGCGCATCTTGAACCGGGCCCTTCACAAGCTTCCGTTCAAGATGCTCAGGCAGAAATGCATCTTCGGGTGCATCCGTTTGCAGCTATCGACCTGAAGGACGCGTAGTTCCATATGGCGATCCTTCCGCACCACAGGCCCTTCCTGCGGTTTGCGTTCGAAAGACGGGCATATCAGTACAAGGTCCTGCCCTTCGGGCTGTCCCTGTCACCCCGTGTCTTCACGAAAGTGGCGGAAGCAGCCCTTGTTCCCATGAGAGAACAGTGCATTCGCATTCTCAACTACCTCGACGACTGGCTTATACTGGCTCAGTCTCAGGTGCGAACACAGGGACTTGGTGCTCTCACACCTCAGCCAGTTGGGCCTGTGGGTCAGCTGGGAAAAGAGCAAACTCTCGACGACGCAGAGGATCTCTTTTCTCGGTATGGAGTTGGATTCGGTCAATCAGACAGCACGCCTCATGCAGGAATGTGCTCAGTTGGTGTTGAACTGCTTGAATACGTTCAAGAACAGGACAGCGGTCCTACTTAAACAACACTGAAGGGTTTTTTCCCCACAAGTTTAATGTTTATGAATGAATTTAATGTGAAAGAATATCATTAATCTTGACAAACTATATATCATTCTGAAGGTCTAAGCCTCAAGCATCGACGACAGATCGCTGTTTTTCAATGGAAAGCTTATAAGGAATGTATTTGCTACATTTGCGTAAGCAGTACACATCAAAACATGCAGAATAAAAAAGCAGTACGTACCAGATTCGTTATAATAACGAGACACAAACGCGTCCACTGCTGAAATCCCAGTTTAGTTAGAGAGGTAAGGGTCCACAGAACAACATCCCACTTTTAGTCCAACGAAACAATAATGTTGTAATAAGGATGAATATTCCTTTGTTTACGTTTCATTTCTTCGGGAGAGTTATTGTTCGCGTCCGTTATGGAATAAATTACGCTCAAAAACAGCGTCTTGGTGGTAAAAAAACAACACGGTGTTGTAGCATACAGTTTTACAAACAGAATGAGACCGTCCATGGAAAAAAAAGTCTCAGAAAAGCGGAATATAGTTTATTTGAATTTGGTGCGCTCTCCTGCCAGCGCGTGATGCACGCTGTGACGCAGCTGTCATCTGAGCGGGCGTAACTTAGCGATCTGCTTTATCCATAAAAAAATTTTTGTTTTTTTTTCTTTTACATTTTTTATATGTGTGTGTGGGGAATGTGGCCGTATCTGCATGATTATCATATGTAAGGAAGCACATCAGTGTGTTTATTACCGACTCTATGACGGCTATCATTGTGATTCATTGATCAGCTATTATTGATTTTATGGCCCATCTGTATGATTATCATCTGTATGGAAGCACATCAGCGTGTGATTACTGACTGTATGACCATGCCTGCCAATATCACTTATCAATACTGATCTGGCAATCAGAATACTTCAGTATACATACTATATACAAAGCATTTTTTTCTATTTTATTTTCCTTTTTTATTACTCAAATAATTATTTTTGTATTTTTTAGTGCTCAAATAAATCACTTATATGATGTCTAAAATTCTGTCTATTATTTTATAATTGAAAAACTATGCAGGAATATGTATAATGACTAAACTAGTTTGTATAATTCTGCAATCCATTTGGTGGTTATTTTTCCTCAAACGGGGGGTGGGAGGACTATAAATAGTTTCAGAAAAAATATTGCAGGAATCTAATTTTTCATGGTATATAAACTCATAAGACATGTGGCTTTCAATCCATTACTTTTCTGGATTGCTCCAGGACTTATTTCATGTATTTGTAAAAAACATTCAGTGTGGAAAAATATTTTTCAAGGCACGTCAGTGTCTATAACTTTTTATCTTTTTGAGCATTATCAACTCTGGATGATGGATAGTAAAGCATAGAGTGTCTTCTTTCCAAAGATACCTAATTTGTTTGTGTAGCACACTTTGTCAGGAACTGTTACCGTTTTAATTTAGGTAGGTTATTTTCACCTGTGAGGCCCAAAATGGGGGGCGAAGGTTAACAGGTTAAAAACTAAAATAAGCTATTCGTTTGTTGGTGTAATAAGATGTCACATTGATTTATGCCGTAAAACCTGGTAATTTTCAGGAATCGCGTTAATAAAATTTTATAGTTTAGTTTTATAATGTTGGAAATTATTACAGTACACACGCTACAAAACAAATGTTCATCCAACAGCAGGAGGCGCTGTCTGAAAAAAACGAAGTTCTGGAAGTGCTGCTCTGAGCGTGCAGGTCTGAGTGTGCAGTTGGGCCTCCGGGCCTGCAGCTTCACCCTACTCGCCTTGTTGGCAAAGGCTATTTACTAACGTGTGATTGGGTTAGTCAACACCAAAATATGACGCTCATGTAGTATCAGTCTCAGTGGCGTAGATGGTAAAGCTCTTGCTTTGTAATGCAATCGACCCTACTTCGAGCCTGCCTTTTGCCAAACTTTTTTTCTTCCTTTTCAAATGTCATATTGCATCAGAAAGGCATTTAGTTTCAATAAAAATGAAGGAAATAATCAAAAAGTTGGTTTACACTCAAACGTTATTATTGCATACAGTTTTATAATGTACTACAATACTCAGGTGCAGATAATTACCACTATTTCCAATAAGTAGAATAAATAGCAGAAAACATTGCTATTTTAACAGTGTAAATGGAATCTATAGCTATTTGCACAGAGTGTAAAGAGCATCTATTGCTATTTTCACTTAGTGCAAATAGCCGCTGCCTTATTTTATATACAGGCTTATATACTTAAATTAATACATTAAATTAACACAAAATAGACATCCAGAAGATGACACATTTACACGTCCAGGGACGTGCAGAAAAAACGTGTAATTCACGGCCAGAAGACATCAAAGAAGTCCAATATATCCAATTTTCATTTTGGATATATTTTTCAACCATGACGGACGTGTCAGAGGGACGTCTTTTCAACGGTCGTTAAACGTCCAAATGTTTGCTGGGTAGTGTTTCACTGCTGGAAATGTTAAATCAGCCAGAAGCATTTGAAGCATTTGTTTTTATCTTCCTTTACTGCACACTAACATAATTTAACACAGTAATTTATATTTAGACTATGTTCGCACTGTGGTTGTTTGACAACCACATTTACTTAAAAGTGGAAGTAGCGAAATGTCTTGTTAACACAGCAGATACTGTAGGTGTACATTTGGTGAATGCAGTTTTCACTTCTGTAGATAACCTTTGTGGGAACGTAACCATATTGTCGACTCAAATACAGGACTGACAAACATTTTCTACTGAATGTGGCTATTGTTTGTTTGTTTTTAAACAAAGGGCTAATTGAATAGAACATGATCTTAGTAAGTGGGAAGCCTCCAGGGCGGATCTGGAGCCTTGGGAGGCCATGGCGGATCAGGAGTCTTGGGAGACCATGGCGGATCGGGGTCCTTGGGCGGCCTTGGCGGATCGGGGTCCTTGGGCGGCCTTGGCGGATCGGGGTCCTTGGGCGGCCTTGGCGGATCGGGGTCCTTGGGCGGCCTTGGCGGATCGGGGTCCTTGGGCGGCCATGGCCATATTTTTTTTTGGGAAGCCCAGAGGGATTCATGTGGCCATGCGCAATGAGCCATAGTGGCCCTAACCAATGTCCCTAGTAAGGCCACTATGGCGACTAAGATTACAAGTATATAGCCCCCCCCCAAAATGTCTTTGGGAATGTTCCCCATAAGGGGTCTCACCGGAGGAGTGGGCTCTGTGGGGCGCTCTGGAGGAGCGGGCGCTTGGGGGCGCTCTGGAGGAGCGGACTCTTGGGGGCGCTCTGGAGTAGCGGACTTTTGGGGGCGCTCTGGAGGAGCGGGCGCTTGGGGGCGCTCTGGAGGAGCGGGCGCTTGGGGGCGCTCTGGAGGAGCGGACTCTTGGGGGCGCTCTGGAGGAGCGGGCGCTTGGGGGCGCTCTGGAGGAGCGGACTCTTGGGGGCGCTCTGGAGGAGCGGAGCTGGACGGAACCAGCGGAGACGAAGGAGAGCTGGACGGGACCAGTGTAGATACAGGAGGGCGCTCTTGCAGCGCGGACTCTTGAGGGCGCTCTTGCAGCGCGGACTCTTGAGGGCGCTCTTGCAGCGCGGACTCTTGAGGGCGCTCTTGCAGCGCGGACTCTTGAGGGCGCACGGGAGGCGCGGAGCTGGACGGGACCAGCGGAGACGAAGGAGAGCTGGGCGGGACCAGCGGAGATGAAGCAGAGCTGGGCGGGACCAGCGGAGATGAAGCAGAGCTGGGCGGGACCAGCGGAGATGAAGCAGGGCTGGACGGGACCAGCGGGAACTCAGGTGGGCTGGACGGGACCAGCGGGAACTCAGGTGGGCTGGACGGGACCAGCGGGAACTCAGGTGGGCTGGACGGGACCAGCGGGAACTCAGGTGGGCTGGACGGGACCAGCGGAGACGAAGGAGAGCTGGACATCCTGGTCATCTGGAGTGGAAGATCTTGGGTCTGAGGTGATTGTGGTTTGGGTAAATGTGGGAAGCAACGAGGGAAGCAATTAGTACCCCATCTTAGGACCTCTCCCGAGGTCCAGGATAAAATGGGGTTATGTTTCACCAGCCAGGGTCGACCTAAAACAATATCGACGGTGGATTCTTCTAAAAGGAGCAAATGGATGGATTCGTGATGTAACAATCCAAGACGAAGTGACAGGGGACCTACACTATATTTAACTAGATGGCGGGTGAGGGGCGTACCAGTTATGGCTTGGATTTGGTAAGAGGTCTCGGTCGCAACGGGAGTGAGGTTGAGCTGACGGCAGAGCCTTCCCGAAATGAAGTTCCCCGCTGAACCGGAGTCAAGGAGGACTGTGACAGGTATGAGGTGATTATCAAGGACAATATTAGCACAGGTAGATAAGGGATTCATCTTGTCGACTTGGGTTTGAACGCCACTCACCAGAAGTCTAGGTGGTCGAAGGGTGCAGGACTGGATATCATGCTCGGAGCTTCCACAGTATAGGCACAACCTATTGTTGATGCGACGTTGTCGTTCAGTAGGGGACAGATGGAAGGAGTCTGTCTGCATGGGTTCCGGTCGAGCCTCTGGCTGGCGAGGGGGAGGAGTGTCAACGGTAGATGTGGACTCCATGGAGACAGCCTTCATACGGTTGGAACATCGGATTGCGAGTTGAACGAATTTCTCTAGCCCATAAGTGTCGTCGTAAGCGGCCAGCTGATACTTGAGACGAGAATTCAAACCTTGACGAAAGGCTGTGATGAGCGATGGTTCATTCCAGCCGCTCGCGGCTGCGAGGGTGCGAAACTTCAGGGAATACTGGCGAATATCCATGGTTCCCTGTCTAAGCTTGTATAACTGCTCACCAACCGTAGAATCACCCGGGGAGTTGCTGAAGACTTCTTTAAAGTGGGCGAGGAATTGAAGATATGACTGTGTAGCGGGTCCAGCCTGACTAAGGATCGTCTCAGCCCATCTCAGCGCCGGGCCCGTGAGGGAAGTGACTATAAAGGCTATTTTAGCTTGATCAGTTGAGAACATCTGCGGGTGTAAATCGATGGTTAAAGAGCATTGAAGCAAGAAACCGTTGCACTCCTCCGGATCACCTGAGTAGGGCGCTGGTCGGGCCATGGGACTGGCGAACATTATAGGTGAAGAAGAGGTTGTTGTGGAAGTGACTGAGGTAGGTGCAGAGACCGGTCGTGAAGGTGAGGAAGGACGGATAAGTATCCTCTTGAGTGTGTCAACCAATTCCTGAAATGGGTCGCTCGTACTCATCCTTTAAGCCTTCTTGGTCCGATCTTCTGTAACGGAATAGTCCACACAGAGGTAAGTAAAACAAACAGTGCTTTATTCAGGTGCTCAGTCACACAACCACGGTGATAGCTGCTCCAATCCAGGTGAGTTACACTTCGTGCAGATAGTGGTGATAGGTGATCGGTGAATCTGATAATGTCTCTCTTGTCTTGGCAGGTCTCTGGAGATCGGTGTGCCAGGACTACGGGAGGAAGCGGATAGCCACAACAGCCAAACAGGATCTGATGAAGGAGAGGGAACGGAGAAGGACAAGGCAGAAGGTAAGTAGCAGGTACGTAATGATAAGGGAGGTATACTCAGCACTAGGGCTTCGTAGGGCGTCGGTCCTTGTCGCAGGTACAAGATCGGACCCCGAGTGAACTGGTGAAGGTGCTTATATGTGGCTGGTGATGATGGTGACGATGATCAGGTGAGCATGATGATTGATGAGGACCAGGTGAAAGTGATCAGTGAAGGTGAGACTGGCCATTCTGTGACAGTGTGATTGAAAGCTTCTTTTGTTTCTTTACTAAAACAGATTATTTCTCTGATTTTGTTGGTAACAAATGGATGCGATGTCAAATTAGATCATTTATATTGCATATTTATTCTATTTTAATCCTGAAACTCATACACCTAAAGTATAGATCATACATAGATTGAATCGTAAATATAACTTTTCATTAACCGACATATGTTGAAACCATTAATGGGCAGTTTCCAGCTCAAAGAGTCCACTATTGTAGCCTCCAAGGTATTTATTAATCCACTCCATTTCTTTTGGAGTTATTGCTGTCATCGCTAAATTTCCACTCAAACATTTACATTTATAAGCTACATTTGGAATAAGCCTTTATCTAAAGCAACATATTGCTTTCAATGTATAGTCTGCATGTTTTATCCATTCATACATTTATTATTATTTGAACATCAAACCCATGACCTATATTCAGAGAAAGATTTCTTTTAGTAAGTCATATTCTTTGAACTGGTGGCCCTTTTACTATTTCTATTAAATGGCCAACTGGCTGCTTATGACCAACTTGTCCCTTGTATTTTAAAAGATTCCATAGT
The DNA here is from genome assembly GCF_936440315.1 of Barbus barbus. Classification (NCBI taxonomy): domain Eukaryota; kingdom Metazoa; phylum Chordata; class Actinopteri; order Cypriniformes; family Cyprinidae; genus Barbus; species Barbus barbus. The sequence goes on along the minus strand of NC_136734.1, from coordinate 34,813,057 downwards.
AGTGCCAATTGCCAAAAAAAAAAAAAATAATAATAAATTCCATTTCTCTTAATGATTATAAGCCTGTTGAACTCACCTCTTTGGTAATGAAATAATCATTTAAAAAATAAGTTAGGAAGGGGATTTTTGCCAGTCAGCACTTGATCCTATGTAGTAGATAAGGTAGAGGAGTGGAAGATACCACTTGTACATTACTAAATATGATGTTAAGACATTAAGGTACAAATTGTTATGTTCAACAAAAACACATATAAACGAAGCTTTACTCAAGGAACTCCAGCGGCAACAGCACGGAATACGGTATAACTGTGAAGTGTCCGCATCAGCATGACTTAACGACAGTATTACTACAACTATAACAATAAAGAACTGGTTAGCAACCACAACATTCCCCCCCTCCCACCACACTTAAGTATGAAACGTAGCTTCAAAGTCCTGGAAGTGTGCAGGATGTGCCCTTGTCCTCACAGAGCGAATAGTCATAGGGGCATCTTCAGATTGTGGGCTCTGACAGCATTCGGTTCTCACTTCCTGTCTGGTGGCTACATCAGAATCCAGATTTAGTGGTGGCAGAAAGGGGTCCATAGGCTGGTTCAGGTTTTCCTCCATAACAGAGGGGGTGGGCACTCTACGAAGACAACTGGCATGATAGCGGGATCCATTAGCTAGCTCAAAAGTGACCTGGAGGGGCTCAGACAGGAAAGAGCTCAATTTATTGCGGCGATGTGGCCTACAGGCTCTTACCCAATCCTTTACTCTTATCTTTGTGGGCCGAACATGATGCTTGCTGTCATATCTGGCTCTCATGTTGCGCTGATGTTGGTGAACCCGTACCCCGAATCGAAGTGTTCACTGGGAGCTGGTGAGGTGGGCGCATCCTGTTCAATGGTAATTCTTGTTCCCTGCCAAGCATAAGACAGGCAGGGGACACCCCAGTGGTGGCATGTTGGGTAGTGCGATAATGCAAGAGGGTCTGGGAGAGAGCAGCTTTAAATGGGAAACCTTGGGCAAGGTGTGCACGAATGCCATTTTTCAGGCTTTGATTAAATCTTTCCATGCTGCCATTAGCTTGAGGATGGTAGAAGGCTATGTATGTGGGCTATGCCTCTTGAAGCCAGGTACGATGAAAACTCACTGGAAACGAACTGCGGCCCATTGTCAGTGGTAATGGTCTGCGGGATTCCCCATCCGGAAAAGAGTTGGTCCAGGAGATCAACCATTGTGGAGGCTGTAACTGAGCCCATAGGCACAACCTCGGGCCACTTTGAGTGGAGGTCACACACCACAACTAGAAACCGCTGATGGTGAGGAACAGACACACAAATGTCCAGCTGTAGATGCTTCCATGGCTTGGTGGGCCAGTCAACAGGTTGCAAAGGTGGCGGTGCTGGAGCACCTGTTTTACCACTAAGCAGACAAGGTGCACTGTCACGTACAAGAGCTTCTAGCTCTCTGTCAATCCCTGGCCACCAAACCAAATCTCAGCACCTCTGCTTCAGTTTAACTATCCCCACGTGACCCTCATGTGCTATTGACAGCACCCGCCCCCTAAGGGACAGAGGAATGACTGCTCGGTGCCCCCACGCAATGCATGACTCACCCCAACATGCCAATTCTGCCCTGACTCGGGAGAAAAGTGTCAGGTCAGCGCTCACCCGAGCAGGCCAGCCATTCTGAATGTACGTGCTGAGCGTAACGAAGAGTGGGTCTGCTGCAGACTCTCGCTTGAGTTCTTCAAGAGACACTGCGGCCTGTAAGGGCTCATACACTAACTGCACAAGATCGCTCTCTGTATCTGACTCTGGCTGCTTGGCTGTGCTAGTTGGCTCTGCAGCTGAACATGACAGGAAATCTGCAACCACGTTGTCTTTTCCAGGAGTGAACAGCAGCCGGTAGCTGTACTGATTCAACCTGTCAGCCCATCGGTGAAGCATGAGGGGCTTGTGGCCCCTTCCGGCAAAGGACATGAGGGTAGTGAGAGCCTGGTGGTCTGTTCTGAGAGTAAAGGATCATCCATATAAGTACATGTGCCAGCACTCACATGCCCAAATGCACGCCAATGCCTCTCTTTCTCCCACAGAGTATTTCTGCTCAGCAGTACTCAGAGCCCTTGAAGCAAAAGCAATAGGCCTTTCAATGCCATCGTGCAGCTGTGACAGGACTGCTCTGACTGCTAATGTTGATGCATCACATGTCACCAGGGTGGGACTGGAGAGATCAAAATGAGCTAGAGTTGGTGGTGACGTGAGAAGGTGTTTGAGTCATTGAATAGCCTGCTCACAATCTGCCGTCCATGCCCAAGGGGTGTTATGCTTGAGTAGCTGTCGTAGAGGGGCAGTGATTTCAGAATACTGAGGTAAGAAGCCGAGCTTGTAAGCAGTCATGCCAAGGAAGGATGCAAGCTGTCCAGCTGAGGTTAGCACTGGAAGGTTGAGAATGGCTTTTACGTTGGACTGCAATGGTGTGATACCTGAGCTGGACACCCGAAGACCTACAAAGTCTATTGCTGGGACAGCAAACACGCATTTTTCTGTGTTTAATGTCAGATTGTGTCTTGACGGAGCTGTGAACACCCATCTGAGGCATTCGTCATGAGTTGCCATTCCTTTCCATGTACGAAAATATAATCTAAGTACACAGCCGTACCTAGGAGTCCTGCTAGGACAGCAGCCATGATTTTCTGAAAGCAACTAGGTGGTGAACTTAGGCCAAAAGGAATCTTTTTAAAATTAAACAAACCCATGTGAATCACAAATAAAGTCAGGTTTCTGCTGTCCTCGTGCAGGGGTATCTGCATGTAACCTTGCTTAAGATCCAGCTTTGTGAACACTGAGGAACCATAGAAGAGTGTTGCGAGTTCCTCAATAGTCTACAATGGGTATTTGTCTGGCACCACAGCCTTGTTAGGTCCCCGAAGGTCAACACAGAGACGTATGCCACCAGACCGTTTTTGCACAATCACAAGGTTTGAGACCCAAGGGGAAGCATCAATGGGCTCAATGAGGTCTGCAGCTAGCATGCCCTGTAGTTCAGTGGTGACCTTGTTGCGCATGGCGAGAGGCACTCCTTGGCTGGATTACAAGAGGTACATCTGGGTTAAGCAGGGGTTTGTGGGAAAAAACAGAGAGGCATCCCAAACCACTGAATAGAGCTGGAAACTGTGTCTACCATGGAGAGTCCACCTGAAGAATGGTTGCACCACAGTTGTCATGCAGAGAAAAATCAAGGCTAAGGAACAAGTCAAGCGCCATGCTGAGTTACGTAGAATGGAAACTCTGGTAGACATTTTCGCCCATATTGTACTGGCAGTTTAACTACTCCAGTCACTGCAATGCTGGCTTGGCCATAACCACAGAGCTTCAGAGGTGATGGTTGTAACTCAACAGTCTTTCAGCTGCACACCACATGTAGAGAAAGTGACTGAGTGAAGACCAAGTGTATGAATTACTGCTGGTGAAGGCTGCAAACTGGACTTTGATCTGCACCGCCTTGCAAAGTGGTTAAGCTTGCCACAATGTCTACACTTTTGGCCGATAGCTGGGCAGTCTGGGGACCTGTTGGCATTAACGAATGGAGCCACAGTTGCCACATTTCCGTTTTTGTTGCCTTGACTGAAGCGGTGTTTGCTGGATGATTGCACCTGCAGACTGGAACTCATCATCCATGACTGTATTTGCAGGTACATCGGTTTTAGAGGTGACATCGGTTTTAGCTGCATTAGTCTCTGCAATTTTAGCTGTGCACTGTGCAGCTTCTTCAATTTCTTCAAGTATTTGCAGCGCAGAGCGTTTGGAAGATCCGTAATCCCTCAGCGCCGAGACAAGGAGGAGAAGTGCACGCTTTCTCAAACAGAGCTTCAGGTGAATGCTAGTTTACTCGAGGAACTCCAGCGGTAACAGCACGGAATACGGTAGAGCTGTGATGCATGTGCATCAGCATGACTTCACGACAGTATTACCACAACAGATAATTACAATGAAGAACTGGTTAGCAACCACAACACAAATAATCATGTATGTTTGTGTTTCATTGATTTTTTCCTCTGCTTTTAACTGGGTTCAGCCCAATATTTGGCAAGGACTCTTACCAACAATATTCACTTAAAATTGACATTGTGTGACTTAAACATTGTGTGTTGGTTAGTGGATTTTTTAACTAACAGATCTCAAAGAATATGTGTTAATGGTGTGTTGTCCAATGCATTGTTGTCTTCTTCTGGTGTAGTATAAATATTTAGGGCCTGTATTTGATGATAAACTAAAATTTGAAGCAAACACTGACATTATATAGGGAAAGCTCTTCAATGTATTTTGAGGAAACTAACAACCTTTCGTATAGATGTTTCTTTTATCCACATTTTTTACACCCGTTTTATTAAATTTGTCTCAAGTTTTTCCAATATTTGTTGGTATGGCAATCTGAATGTAAAGAACTGGAGTAAGTTGAACAGTATAGTTAAAATGTGCAGCAAGGTAGTGGGCACCAAATTTATGAACATATTAACCAGGAAGGGCCATTTAGTCCTTTCCGATGTCACCCACCCATTGTGTACTGAATTTCAACTGCTTCCCTCAGGAAAGATAAACTCCCTTTGTGCAAATCAAATAGATTTAATAATTATTTTATGCCTGCTGAATAATGTTTTTAAATGACTTCTTATAAATGTGTATTATTTAGTGTGTGTTGTGTTGCTGTTTGTATATGTATACTGTTGTGTACATAAAGAATGGCCTTTAAGGATGATAAAGTTAAGTAAGTTTAATTTACTTTTAATAAACTTTTTTTGCCTGCATGAGTGGAGGAAACCTTAATGAACAAACTTTTTTACATTATTGACAGCTATTATGTGTATTATGCTGGAATATTTCAGTATTTAAGTGTCATTTTTTTAAATCAATTCATTAATTTATTTGAGAATAAAATTGCTCTGAAGATCACTCCAAAACAAATGTCTAGTTAACACAGATTTATTTCAGAATGAAAATTACATGTAAATCTACTGAACAATCATATTATATGACTTTAGTAGAGGCTCCCATCAGGTTTGGGGGTTTCATTCTTCTTTGATCTGAGAAAAAAAAAATGACATACAGAAGTCATGTAAATACTCATGTAAGTACATTTTTCAAGCGTAAACTGAATACTGTATGTTTCTTCTCAGTAAATGCAGGCAAGCATTTACTTTACAGAGTAAAGATTCGCAACCAACCTTTCCAGCATCACGGCTCTTGACTCTGAGCTTGTTGACTTGAGACTCAGCAATGTCAGCACGCTCCTCAGCCTCCTCCAGCTCATGCTGCACCTTCCTCAACTTGGACAAATGAGTGTTGCCTTGCTCCTCCTAAAGAGTAAAATTTTTAGTGTTTGTTAACTAAGCTGTGGAACATCAGTTATACTGTTCCACTACATAAATTACTAATGAATTAATAATCAATGTGTCAAAATGTTCAGATTTATTTAACATACCGCCTCCTCAGCCTGCCTCTTGTAGGCTTTGACCTTCAACTGCAGCTTATCAACCAGATCCTGAAGTCTGTTGATGTTCTTCTTATCCTCCTCAGTCTACAAACAATAAAAAAAAAATTCATAGATTTGTATGGATAAACCTATGGATATGGTAGGGAATGATCATACCTGATAAGACAGCTCTTTCACTCTCCTCTCATATTTGCGGACACCCTTAACAGCATCAACTCCACGTCTCTGTTCTGCTTCAACTTCAACCTCAAGCTCACGAACCTTTGATAGCACATAATAAATAAGTGAACTAAGGTTTCAAGATGGTGCTTTAATTTTAGGAATACGTGTAAGCAACATCTTCAAGAGATTTTATCCTAATATTATATTTATATGAAAATAAATATTTACTCTGCTCTCCAACTTCTGGAGTTGTTTCTTTCCTCCCTTCATGGCCAGATTCTCAGCCTCATCCAGACGGTGCTGCAGGTCCTTCACTGTGACCTCCAGATTCTTCTTCATCCTCTCAAGGTGAGAACTGGTGTCCTGCTCCTTCTTGAGCTCTTCTGCCATCATTGCAGCCTTTTGCATTGATATAGATATATATTAGATTGACATTTTTAAGTACACAAATGTTTTGTGAAACATTTGGCAGCTACGGTTTCTCACATCAGTGATGGCTTTCTTGGCCTTGTCCTCTGCGTTTCTGGCTTCCTGTACAGTGTCGTCAACTTCACTCTGGATTTGAACAAGGTCAGACTCGAGCTTCTTCTTGGTGTTCAGGAGACTTGTGTTCTGCAATATGGAAAGCATCCGTATAAACATTTTAAACAATGCTCTCAATTTCCTTAACTTCACTGTAAAAACAACATGCCCTAACCTGAGAGTGCAGCAGCCCAACACGCTCACTGATGTCCACCAGCTCTTGTTCAGCCACTTTGCGGCCTCTCTCTGTCTGCTCCAGAGCAGCTCTCAGCTCTTCAATCTCAGCTTGCATCAGAGTGTTTCTGCGCTCCACCATTGCCACCTGCTCCTTCATGTCTTCCTGTCCTATCAGAGCATCATCAAGGTGCAGTTGGGCATCCTGGACATAACAATAGCATTACAGTAAGCTTTTGATGTGCTTTCTGTTTGCCTTTACTTAGCATAGGTTAGATTATACAAACAAATTTATGCACCCCAAAGACAAAGAGATGCCACATACCTTGAGTTGTCCCTGAACGTTCCTGAGCTGTTTCTGGGCCTCAGAAGCTTGGCGATTGGCATGGCTCAGCTGAATCTCCATCTCATTAAGGTCTCCCTCCATCTTCTTCTTGATTCTCAGGGCATCATTCCTGCTCCTGACCTCAGAGTCCAGAGTGCTCTGCATGGATTCAATGACTCTCTGGCTGTTCCTCTTGATCTGCTCCATTTCCTCATCCTTCTCTGCAAGCTTCCTGTCAATCTCACCCTTGACCTGGTTTAGCTCAAGCTGGACACGGAGAATCTTGGACTCCTCATGCTCCAGGGTGCCCTTTGAAAAATAACAAATAAAAAACATTTACATTTCAGATTAAAAATATGCATTAACAACACAATATAATGCTTCTAGCAAGAATTACATCTCAATCTCAGGATACTCACTTCAGCTTCCTCCAGGGCAGTCTGAATCTCAGACTTCTCAGTCTCCACTGTCTTCTTGGCCTTTTCCAGCTCATGGATGCTCTTACCAGTCTCACCCAACTGCTCTGTCAGATCTGAAATCTCCTCTACAAGTTAGAAAGAAAATATTAAATCAACAAATATACTGTGAATCACTACAGATTTAACACTGTAAAACAGATTTAAATAATCAACTTAGTAATGTCATTCTTACGCTGCAGATTCTTGTTTTCTCTCTTGAGGGTCTCCAGCTGATCCATACTCTCCTCATAAGAGTTCTTCATCTTGAACAGCTCAGTGCTGAGTGAACGAGCCTCTTTCTGGGCACCTTCCAGCTCTGCCTGACCTTCCTCATATTTCTGCTTCCATTCTGCCAGGACCTTTGGTGAAGATATTTCAAGGTCAAGTTTATTTAGAACATCTTCTTCAAAGCCCAATGATTTAGGAAGAGAATATCATATAATGATTATTTTTTTTTACCTTGTCAAAGTTCCTCTGCTTCTTGTCAAGGTTGGCAGCCAAAGAATTGGCTCTCTCCACATCAATCATGAGGTCCTCCACCTCACCCTGGAGTCTCTGTTTGGTCTTCTCCAGAGATGCACATTTGGAATTTACAGCCTCAATTTGTTCCTCTGCCTCCTGCAGGCGCTGAGCCAGCTTCTTCCTACAATGAATTTGTAAAGTTTTAACACGAAAGCCTTTTTCCATATGAACAAATAGTAATCAGCTTTTGTGATGTTCATACTTGGCCTCTTCAAGCTCCTCAGTGCGCTGGATGGCATCAGTTTCATATTTGGCTCTCCACTGAGCAACTTCACTGTTGGCCTTTGACATTCCCCGCTGCAGCTCAGCCTTTGCCTCCTGCTCTTCCTCAAACTGCTCACGGAGCAGGTCGCAGTCATGACGGGCTGATTGCACAGCATGAGCCAGTGCGTTCTTAGCCTAGGAGAGAAAGTCACATAATATATATTAGCTTTATTGCTTAGTAGCATAGTCAAAATTGTGTGTTTGTTTGTTTTGACTATGCTATATTACCTTAACCTCCTCTTCAACATGCCTCTTAAGCTCTTCAGTTTGCTGAGTGAAAGCTTGTTTGCCTCTGGTGAGCTGAGAAACCAAAGCCTCCTTCTCCTCCAGCTGACGACCAAACTCACCTGTGTAAATTTAAACTCACTGTGTGAGATTGTGTTAATGTCTCCAACAGTTAATATCAAAAACTATATAAAAGACAATTTCAATGTATGTTTTCTCTAATAAGCCTCAATTACTATTGAAGTACTATTAATTTCTTCGTGATTGTTTATGGTTACCATTTTCAGTTTGAAGTCTTGCTCTTTGAGCACTGAGGTCATTTATCTGGCGAAGGTTCTCGTCATTCTTAGACTTTATTTCACTTAGTTGGTCCTCGAGTGTGCGGGACATTTTCTCAAGATTGCCCTACAAATACAAGATCATTAGATGTTTGAAAAACTTCAAGACATGTTCTATATTCTTTAGGCACAAAATTCCCAACCTTTGCTTTGGCAACAGTCTCCATGTTGCTGGAGAGATCATCAATCTCCATTTTGTATTCACTCTTCTCTTTCTCAAGCTTCTGCTTGACACGCTGGAGGTTGTCAATTTGCTCTCCCAGCTCGGCCACAGTGTCTGCCTGCTTCTTACGGAGGGCAGCAGCTGTAGCTTCATGCTGGAGGGTGGACTCTTCAAGATCACGACGCAGCTTCTGGAATTCAGCTTCACGCTTTTTATTCATCTCAATCTGAGAAGCAGTGGCTCCTCCAGCCTCCTCAAGCCTCTCACTGATCTCCTCAAGTTCCCTGGAGAGATCAGCTCTCTGCTTCTCAACCTTGGCGCGAGCAGCACGCTCAGCCTCAATCTCTTCCTCCAGTTCCTCAATGCGAGCCTACAGTGGCAAGTAGTTCATCAGAATTTTTAGGGATCTGGATTTGATCAATCTCTCAGTCTCTCAATTTCATACCTGAAGCTCCTTGATCTTCTTCTGGAGTTGAGCACCCAGAGTTTGTTCATCTTCAATCTTGCTGAGCAGCTGGCTTGTTTCAAAGTCTTTCCTGTGGGTGTTCAATAATGAGTTTTTTAAACAATAACAAATTTTAAAAAGTTTTCATTAAAAGATTGTTTTAATTACTTTTTAATTTTCTCCTCAGATTGCTGTTTGTCATTTTCCAGGTCCATGATGGACTCTTGGGCTAATTTCAGGTCTCCTTCAAGCTTTCTCTTGGCTCTCTCCAGGTCCATGCGGAGCTTCTTCTCTTGTTCAAGGGAACCCTCAAGCTATTGGACAGTGATATAGAACATATTTTCAGGGTAAAAAAGACAGTTCATTTAATTAATTAATGACATGTTTAGTTAGTAACTCACATCATCAACTTGCTGCTCAAGTTTTGTCTTGGATTTTGTCAGGGTGTTGACTTTGTCCTCCTCTGCCTGGAGATCATCCAAGGTCTGCTGATGTGCCTCTTGGAGGGCTTTCTTCTCCTTTGTAAGCTTGGCAACGCTCTCATCCTGAGCTGCCATTTCCTCCGTCAAGTTCTTGACCTGTGTGATTTTTTTTGTTCCAAATTTGTTTTTTTATTTTTTTTACAATACATATTCTGCATCATCATATAAAACAGAGATTAATCTAATCTTAAACCAACATAATCTCCAACCTTATTCTCAGTGGCATGTTTCTCCTTTTCCACTTTAGCCAAGGTGAGCTCCAGGTCATCGATGTCTTTCTTCAGCTCAGAGCACTCATCCTCCAGTTTCCTCTTCTTGGCTGTCAGTTCAGCATTGATCTCTTCCTCATCCTCCAGTCTTTCAGTTGTCTCTTTGAGTTTAGCTTCAAGCTGGATTTTGCTCTTGATCAGACCCTCACACCTCTCCTCAGCATCTGATAGATTCTCAGATTCCTGTTTAGAAAATATATCACTATCAGTGGAAACCATACTGTTAATTTTAATGGAGCTAAAATTCAGTTAATTCAATTTGGCAAACTCACAGATGCTGCTTGCAGCTGCAGATCATTTTTCTCTTGCAGCAGTGCCACCATCTTCTCTTCAAGCTCCTTCTTTTTGGCTTCAGCCTTGGCAAGATTTTCTTTGCATTTTGTATAATCCTCTTTCATGTTTGACAACTCCTTCTCAGTCTCAGCACTCTTCAGCATAGGCTTAATCTTGTAGTAAACCTTCATCCATGGCCAGTGTTTGACATTCATGAATGAGCGAACGTTGTATTGGATGGTGTAAATGGACTCCCTAAGAATAATTCATTATTAAATGCCATAATTATCATTATTTACCATTCACACAGGTATTATTGATATTATCTTTATTCATGACATTCCTCACCTCCTCTCCATCATCTTCACAAACTCCCTCCTCATCAAGTAACCGCGGCAAAGAGCCTGAGTCATTGTTACCAGAGAAGCCAGTTTCTCATCACGCATCTCCTCAAGAGTACCCAGAAGACCAGCTTTGAAGAACACCTGAATTCACAACAAATCAAAAGATATTGATTTAAACAGAATGAGCATAAACAATAGATCATGATTATTGAATGTTTTAATTGCTATAAAGTAGAATATGAACCTTTGTGTGTCCAAATCTGTACTGGTCGTGATCAACGTCAATGGATCCCAGGAGTTTCTCAGAAGCCTTCTTGTTGTCAATAAACTGTCCCTCTGGGATTACAGCGGCATTCAGCACCTTGTATCTGTTGAAGATCCATCAAAATGCTTCATATCCTCTAATTAAAAGCCTCATACAGAAAATGGTGTTTTTCATGTGGTCCCATTTACCTCTGCTTGAAGTCACCATAGAGGATTCTACTGGGGAAGCCCTTTCTGCAGATTCTGATGCCCTCCAGCACACCGTTACACCTCAGCTGGTGGATAACCAGGAAGTTCTCCATGAGACCTATAAAGAACAGTTTAGATTATCAGCTTGGTAAATTGACATCATCATTATTATATATATTACTTTTGTTAATGTCAAAATATCTGTAAGCCCTTTATAACTTTACCTGGAGTCTTGGACTCATTGGGAATCAGGCAACGCACAAAGTGAGGGTGAGTGCTCCTCAAGTTGGTCATGAGCTTGCCCAAGTTCTCCTGTTTAATCATGAATTGTTACAGCTTTCTTAGTCACATTCTCTCAGTTGTTTATATATATATTTTTCTCTGACTTAGAGTCAAGCAAGCTGAGACACAGTCACACAGTGCAACATTATTAACATTTGGTCTCAAACAAAGACATACTCTAAACTGAGAAGATACAGTCTGCATGGAACCACCCTTCTTCTTGCCTGCCTTCTTGCCACCACCAGTCTCTAAGTAAATGAAAAGACAAAGAAAGACACGATGTAATAACCAGAAGAAAGTGCAACATTAAATCAACGTTTGCTTAATTAAATTAACACAATTTAATTAACATTTCAGGTTTTGTCATTACCCTCAACAACAGCTGGGTAGATAGAAGCTAGCAGTTTGACAGAAGACTTCTGGTAAAGCTGCAGAACAGACTCATTCAGTGGATCCTTGTTCTTGTCCAACCAGCCAGTAATGTTGTAGTCCACAGTTCCAGCGTAGTGGACCAGAGAGAAGTGGGCCTCAGGTTTGCCTTTGGCAGGCTTTGGTTTCTGGAAAGCATTGGCCTTGCCAAGATGCTGATCATACAGCTTGTTCTTGAAGGTAGTGTCTGAAGCCTTGGGGAACATGCACTCCTCTTCAAGGATGGAGAAGATACCCATGGGCTGTTTATAAAATAATATTTATCATTAAAAATGTATACTTTTGAAAACGGAAAATGGAAATTAAGTTCATAAACCAGTAAAAACCTTCTCAATGAGCTCAATGCAAGCAGCCAAGTCCATGCCGAAGTCAATGAACGCCCAAACAATGCCCTCCTTCTTGTACTCCTCTTGTTCCAGCACAAACATGGTGTGGTTGAAAAACTGTTGCAGTTTCTCGTTAGTGAAGTTGATGCACAGCTGCTCCATGCTGTTATACTGGAGAAAGGAACAGGACCATTTACTGACTGCTGAATGTAACTCTATTTGCCATAAAGAGAGATAAACATAAAATATTATTACATCAAAGATCTCAAAGCCAGCAATATCCAGCACACCAATGTAGAAATTTCTTTGTTGTTTTGTGTCCAACATCTGGTTGATACGAACGACCATCCACAAAAACATCCTCTCATAAATAGATTTGGACAAGGCGCTAACAGAGTTGTAAACCTGTAAGTAGAATAGAGGGGATATTTTATTAAAGACTTTTTGATTTTGCAATAATAAGTCAGATTCAGTCATGATTTTCAGGCTGAACACAAGGAATTGCTGGAAATATGTTACTACATACCTGTGCCACAGTCTGACCTTTGGTCACAAACTCATTTCCGACCTTGACTCTGGGGTAGCACAAAGCCTTCAGCATATCAGCAGAGTTCAAACCCAGAAGGTAGGCAATTTTGTCAGCATCTGCAATTTAAAAGGGTACAAAACATCCATACATTTCTTGCCTTGAAAACATTTTGTTTTTCCTTCATGAAAATAGAAAGAATCTGTGCTTTTGATTCTCTCAATCAAAACATTGCATGTGATCACAATATATTATCAATATATTATCATATATTATTAGTACTACTTAGTCTCACCCTCTGTGCCATCAGGCTCAGCCTGCTCCTCACGCTGCTTCTGCTTGAACTTCATGTTTCCATGATGGAGCACTGCTCCAGTGAACTTGTAGATGCACATCTTCTCCTCAGAAGTGAAGCCCAGAATGTCAATAGCAGTCTGGAAATTACAGAGAAGAATGAACTCTATGATCAGCCATATTTATGTAAAATACATTAATAAAACAAAAACAGCATTGACTCACATCAGTAGCAACCAGCTCCTCTTTATCATCAATGCTTGCCACTGTGATCTGACCCATACTGCACGTGGGGAAGTCATAGGGGTTGGTGGTGATGAGCGTCATTTCTGTAAAATGCACATAAGAGCATTTATGAAAGAGTATTATCTGGTATTGTCTGAGTATTTACAATATTATCTGGCATCAAAACATAGAATCAAATATGTGCACCTACCAACCAGCTCAGGCTTATGGTTGGTCATCATCTGGTAAAAGATGTGGTAGCCTCTCTCATCTGAAAGCTGGAACGTGACTCTAGACTTCTCCAGCAAATCTGTTGAGAGAATGTACTTGAGTCACAATCATCTGAAGAGTGACAAAGACAAATGTAGGATGCATAAATTAAATTAAATCATGTTCACCTACATGTCTCAATGTCAGCACTGGCCAGTTTTCCTGTGTTGCCAAAGTGAATTCTGATGAATTTACCCTGTTTTAAACAAAACAAGACAACACATGAATAATAGTAATGATAATAGTTTTATAGTAATATTTGTGTGGAAAAATCCAACACAACTGAATGAAATGTACTGTAAATAAAAAGAGGTTAACTTACAAAACGAGAGGAGTTGTCATTTCTCACAGTCTTGGCATTGCCATAAGCCTCAAGCAGAGGGTTGGCAGCAATGATCTGATCCTCAAGAGAGCCCTGCATTGGTTGAAGGGTATATTATTGTTATTATTATTATTATTATTATTACCCAAGTAAACATATATTTTTACATAGTCTCATACCTTAATTTTGCTGGCAGTCTCCTCTTTCTTCTTGTCACCATGAACTGCAACTGTGGCAAAGTACTGGATGACACGTTTAGTGTTCACAGTCTTTCCAGCACCGGATTCTCCACTGGTTTATTAAAGATGAGAAGACAAACATGGATAAAATATATACACTTTTCAGAAGACAGAAGTATACAGAATATTTATATTCTATTTTGTATATAATGTATTTCCATATATTGATATTTGCCATATCTCTACCTTATACTTACATCTGTTGCCATAGTCAATGAATTGAAAATACTTACGTAATCAGGACAGACTGGTTTTCTCTATCTGTTGATTACAATGTGTACAATTTCTGTCAAGACCACTATCGTCAATGATAGACACTTAGCATACAGTTTGGCTTGGCGTTATGGTTCTGTTCTGGGCAAAAACTCCCTGCCTATCCATGCAGCCTGTCATGAATGAGCAGGGAGAGCAGCAATAATAATAACCCCCAAAGGGTTAAAAGAACAGAACCAAGCAGATATCATTAATGTACTTAATTACATTTAGTGTAACACATAACTCAAGATAACTCAAGATTAGGGAGTCTGATTCATAAGGAATGTCAGAAGCCAAGTCCTGACCGTGGTGACAGGATGAGTTTGGGATGGAGGAGGGTAATTTGCTCCTGAGCAAGCAAGCTGCTGAATAATACTGAATAGCGCTTATGTAGGATTATCGTAATAGGTGTCGTATTCCTATAGGTAGATGTGATCAGCTGAGAGTCAGCTGATGCAAGCTTGACTCACGTGACCTGCCAGAACTAACGCTAACGCTTAATTTCTGGTAAATCTTTCTTTTATGTACGGCAACATTTAATTAAAGCTATAGAACTAACTTCCGTAAGGTCTTACCAGTCTGCATGAACTGATAGGCGTTGTCAGAGACAGAGAAGATGTGGGGTGGGGCCTCCATACGCTTTTTGCCTCTGTAGGCAGCCACCACTTCTGAATCATACACTGGGAGCCACTTGTAGGGGTTCACAGTAGCGCAGAACAGCCCAGAGTAGGTCTGAAATGAACAGAGAAGTGGTCAGATTGCAAAAATACAGACAAAATTAACTTAAACACTGTTTCACTTTGCTTTAGAACTTACGTAGATCATCCATGCAGCATAACGCTCTTTGAGGTTATACAGCACAGAGGGTTCATTGAGATGGGTCATCATGGCCATGTCCTCAATCTTGTCATACTTGGGAGGATTCATTGGATGGACGTCTTCCTCTTTAGCAACTACCTCCTATTAATTTGATCCATTAAATATAGCAGAAAATAAATTAAATATGTAATACATTTTTGTACTGGGTATCTAGTCTAAATGTTGAAAATTCACCTCCTTAGTGTCAAGCACAATAACAGTGACTTTGGCACCGTCTTTGCTCTTGATTGTTCCCTTGACGTACAGCTCTTTAGGATAAGCCACATAGCAGGCAGTCTTGGCATCAAATGGTTTGCTCTGAGCCTCGATTCTCTCTCTCTCAGGCTTACGGAGGTAAATGGCAGCCTTGCCATAAAGGGCCATCTCCGCGTCCGTACTCATGGTGGCGGTTTACTAAAATTTGGAGAAAAAAATGACTATAGGTGATCAAGTATACAAGTAAAGATTTCCCAGAGGGTCTCATGTAGGTCAGGGCCCGTATTCATGAAGAATCTTAGTGCTAAGAGTTGCTCCTAGTAACAAAATTCTAAGAAAATTCTTAGAAATGTGGGTGTTTCCTCTTAAAATTAAAGAAAAGATCCTAGTAAAGAAAAAAAGTAATTCAGAAAGCATCTTAACCCTTAAAAGAGGTCTTAAGGTCCAAAATTGTTAGGAGTACGGACGAGGACTTTTAAGGGGCTTAAGAGTTTCTTTAGCAGCGGAGAAAATAGATGCAACATGAAGAGGGAGAAGAAATGTGTTGCACACAATGCATGACAGTGAGTTAATAAGACGCTACACATTAGATCGTGCAGGGATCATGTTTGTGACCGATCTTATTAGAGACATGCTAACAACTCCGACACTGTGCTGAAATGCCATAGTGACAGAAATTGAATTAATCAGTACGTTAACATATTTGGCAACTGGAAAAATGCAACTATGCAGCAGTGATGATTTGGGTCTGTTACAGCACTTATTAGGCTATGTTCTCTGTTAATTTCCTATAAAATACGGTAAGTGTGACAGCATGGTAAATAAAAAATAAAGAATATATATACATATATAATGTGTGTGTGTGTGTGTGTGTGTGAGAAAGAGCAAGAGGAAAATTTACGACTGTAATTTCAAAGTGAAGGCTTATAATATACCCTACTCTTAAAAGCGCTCATTTATTTCCTTCTGAACAACCAACCAATCACAGTCTTCAAAAGACTTTTGTCATTCCTAGCAACGGGGTCAACCCCGCCTCCTCACTAAGATAAAAGTTTTTGTCTTTTCCTTGGTCAGAGTTGCTCTCAGATTGGTCCTGAATCACTTTTAAGCTAAGACTCCTAGTTAGAATTTTTTAAGCTAAAATAGGAGCTCTCTGAGAGGATTCTTAGAATCTTTATGAATACGGGCCCTGGTCTTTATAGATTTACAGAGTATTAAAAAGTGAAGAAGCCTATTAAAATAATAAAAAAGTGGATACACTAGTCTTTAACTGATGGTGTGTCTGCAGCACAAGATTATATCTGTAGCACAAGATGCAATTTGCTGATACAATGTAATACGTAAAAAAACCTGCATAAACACAAATTAACCATAATTGTTTGTATCTTTTATTTACGTGTACCAATGTGTACATACACTATGTATAAAATGTATCCCTAGTCCCACTTAAAATCTGCCCTTGTACATTTGTGAAATCTCATTTATCAAAAAATAGCAGCACATCTACAATAAGCAGTCTACATGGATTTGACAAAAGCTCCACTTATCAACCAAATTTGTAATGCAGTAACACAATGTATTGCTACCACCTACCTTCCTGCTCCTTGAGACCAGATGAAATTTTCACAGCCCTGCCAGGAAATTCAGTTAAACTATATTTAGACATGTTTACATGAAAAAGTCAATGTAATATCAATGTTTATTTTCCTTTAAAATAATATCTTATTAAAGACTTTATCTTCTGTCATATCAACTGGTTTAGCTCACTCAAGTAACAACATCAAATGCAAAGTACTTCAGCTTCTTACCACAAGTTGAACCTCTTCTAATCTCTGAGACTGGTCATGCTCTCGTCCACACTTATATTGAGGTCAGTTTGCACACTAAGCAGAGGCTATATCTGGACAAGCTTTGGAGTTTTATTTTATGGTAAGAAGCTACATCTATTCTCTGTCATCAATATATATAACAGCCTTTTACACAGTTATAGTTATCACATACATTTGACAACACATTAATTCAAAAAGATGTTCACATTTGGATTAAATTACATGATAGATTTAAATATCATAGTTATCTTTCATAGGAATTATAATATAATAGTTTTACATTTACATATTTTTATATATCTGTTTACATATTTACATTTATACTCTTTAATTTTAAATGGACTTTCAAGAAAAATAATTTCCTTTCTGCATAGGACTGCGATTGATTTTAATCATCTTCTTTGGGAAATGATGTAATGATCTATTTGGGAATTATTTTGTTGCAGTTTAAATTGTAGTAATCTCAAAAATAGAAATGACAACTCATTTTATATAACTCAAGAACAACTAATATAACAGATGTATAAGCCTGTATAAGTAACGATTGACCAATGGTTTCCCAATCTCTCCAATTAAAAAAATTAAAATAATACCATGATAGTTCACTGCCAATGTATTGCAGTGTTTATTAATGTGTCTATTAATACTTAATGCAAACTGATCCTTTATATGATTGGGATGGGTAAACTATATTACTTGACTAGTCCAGGGGAAAGATTCAGTGTTTCATTCATTTGCTTTGTCATGAACACTGCAGTGTTTATATATCTCTATATATATTTATATGTTTATATATCTGTGCTTTTTAAAGTAAATATATCACATAGTATAAAACAAATCATACACTACCTATATAACAAGCAAAATCGGATTGTTTATAGGTCATAGTTTATAGAAATAATGCATTTATAAACTAAATTCATAAATTCAATCTTACAGTTCCTGCAACAGAGTCAGAGGTGTCACTAGTGGGGGAAAACTGAGTACAGTGGGCCCAAAGTTATAAAACGACCCCCCCCCACCACCACAGTTTCTACCAACCCCCCAGACTGCACTGACAAGAAGTCTAATGCAATAAACTGTATAAAGAAGACAAGAAGACCTAGCAACTTGCACTGGCAACAGCTCTTGGCTTGTAGTTTGTTGTTCATATTGCTGTAGTCGAGCAATAGTGAATGTTTACATTTATTCAATTAGCAGTCTGGAAATGTTAGCAATTTCGAATACTACATTCAAACCAGATTGGCAAATAAGCTTAGCATAAGTGTAAATGCAGTAGGGAAAATAGACTTTAGGCAGGAAGTGTTTAGATCTCCCTAACAGATAGCTTTGTCCTGATAATATTTTGACCTCTTAGATCTCTGGATCAACTGTAGAGGCTTAATCATATTAACTGGAAGGCTAGTTAACTGAACATTGCAGTAGTCCAGTTTTAAGCTTTACATTATACAGACAGGTATGGTCTGATTTCTGTTTTTACTACTGCAATGTTGCTTGAATTGATTATTCTATGAAATTGCTTGAGGAATTTAGTGTCTCCAAGGAAGCAAACTTTATAGCAAAAATGTTGATAATGCTTTAGATTACAACCCGCAAAGAACTATGTTAAGTATACTGAATTTACAGTGTAAGTTTCTGTAATTATAGTGTACCTGTATAGAACATACATGTAGGTATAATGAACAATGGGTAACGGTTGGGTAATAAAGGGGTAACAACCAGATATACAACCTGCAAAGAACTTCGTAATGTCCATCATCCGCTGCATAGTACCATCTCAAGGCAAAATAGTACATTCAGTGACAGAATGCTGTCTTGTTCTACAGAGACTGAGAATGTTGTTCCCTCAGGCGATACAGCTGTTTAACTCTTGAGCAGGACTGAAATTTGACTTTTTTTTTTTTTTTGTGGGTGTGGGTGTCTGTTTACTTACTGTTGCTACTGGATTTTTGAATTTCCCACACATACAACACCCCCCCCCCAATGTAATAAAGATAATCATAAATAAATTGCTAATTTTTAATATTTTATTGAGAATTATTTGCAGGCAATGAGTGCCTAGGGGGCAGTCGTGGCCTAATGGATAGAGAGTTGGACTTGTAACCCGAAGGTCGTGGGTTCGAGTCTCAGGTCCGGCAACCACGACTGAGGTGAGACCCTTGAGCAAGGCACCGAACCCCTCAACTGCTCCCCGCCGCATTGATGGCTGCCCGCTGCTCCAGGTGTACCTGGATGGGTTAAATGCAGAGAACGTCCCTTTCCCCCTTCCCCTTGGGGGAAGTCGTGGCCTAATGGTTAGAGAGTCGGACTCGTAATCGAAAGGTTGCGGGTTCGAGTCCCCGGCCGGCAGGGATTGTAGGTGGAAGGAGTGAATGTACAGCGCTCTCTCCACCCTCAATACCACGACTGAGGTGCCCTTGAGCAAGGCACCGAACCCCCAATTGCTCCCCGGGCGCCGCAGCATGGCTGCCCACTGCTCCGGGTGTGTGTTCACGGTGTGTGTGTGTGTGTGTGTGTGTGCATTTGTTCACTACTCACTGCTGTGTGTGTGCACTTGGATAGGTTAAACGCAGAGCACCAATTTCGAGTATGGGTCACCATACTTGACAATACGTCACGACTTTACTTTTTTACTTTTTACTTTTACTTAAGTCATGGAACTCATGGACATCACCAGAGACTGAGTTTCCTCCTTAGTGATGCTTTGCCAGGCCTTTGCTCCAGCTGACTTCAGTTGTTGTTTGTTTGTGGGTCTTCAGCAAGTGAAATGCATGCTCAATCAGGTTTAAATGAGGAGATTGGCTTGGGCATTGCAGAATAATCCACTTTTTTACCTTCAAAAACTCATGGGTTGCTTTTGTTTTGGGTCCTTGTCCACTTGTACTATGAAGCGTCGTCCAATCAACTGCCAATATCTTTAAAAAATATATAACAAAATCTCTTTTTTAACAAACAAGTGACAGATGCAACAGAAATCCACCTGCCGGTTCCTTCATCAGTACAGTGATTATCACTGGCCTGTGAAAGCAAAAAGCCTGAGAAAGCCTTCTCATTGCTGATGCACAAATTGATTATGTACTTTGGAACTTAAAGTATGTGTTGAAATCAATGTTGTCACACCAGTAATTATTACAGCATGCAACCCATTTCATCATCCTCAAATGTAAAACAAAGTATAACAATCATTTACTGTATGTATGCTCATTATATGATCACCATAAACCCTAATGCTAAACACAAACATGCTTGTGTTTCTTGAACACTGACTGAGTCCTGGTTTTGGCCAAACCACAAAACTAAATCTAGTGAGAGTAAAATCTGTTGCAGGAGAGCAGAGCAGACTTTCAGAAAATAGTCACCTGTTTTAAGAAATTACATTTAGGTTCAGAGAGCAAGTGAAAAAAAAGACTTTCTCCTGCCTAATCTAAAAAAAACAGGTGCAGACTCATTGACCTGAAAAAGAAAGCTACAACAAGTGATAAAACATTGCATGAATAAAATAGCGATCCAAAGTCTACAAGTAACAACAATCACTATAGGTTTTAAAGTAGTCTGGTCCACACATGTTATGCATTTCTTTACCTTTGGCTGTGAAAGATACAAAAACTAATCACCTGATCATAGTGAAAAGCATCAGCACTAATGTGGAATTATTCTGGATTCAAATGATCTTGCACTAAACCTTTGCAATGCAAGTCAACAACATATGGACCCTCAGTGATTCTGCACTGAACTGCAAGGCTTTAACTCGCAATATAATGGGACAGGCACAAAATATGTTTTTTTTTTTGTGAACAATTGTTTTTATTGAAAAAAAAAAAAAAAAAGTTATATATATATATATATATATATATATATATAAATTCCCCACCCACCCACCAGGCAGACACCACACACAAATCCAAAACAAACTACACATCAAAAAGAAGAAAAAAGATTTAACAATATCCCCAATGTCACGAATCCTGGCCATGAACTTCCATTTGTTCACCACCAGAGTTCACCCGCTCACCACATGGACTTTCACACTACATCGCACATTGGACTCCATTTCCCATCATCCATTGCACTGACGACACACACACACACACACACACACAGCTGATTAAACTAATCACACTCACAGCTGAGAACTATCACCCAATCACACACACTTTATAAGCCTTGGACTTCCTCTCTGTCAGGGCCGAGTATTGTATAGCGCATATCCTAGTGATAGCTACTCTACGGAGCCTACTCTGTTAGTCTAGTCTAGTCTAGTCTAGTCTAGTCTAGTCTTGCCCCTCCTTGCCTTGCTTGTTTCCTTGTGTTTTGATATCTGCCCCGTGTCTCCTGGATTAACCCTTTGCCTTGCCCTTCGGACTCTGTTTGCCCCTCGTTTGGATCTTTGCTTGTGTACCTGGATTATCTCTCTGCCTTGCCCTATTGGATATTGTTCACCGATCGTCGACCCACGCTTGCCCTAGGATTACTCTGTGTCTTGCCCATGCCATACCTGTCTGTCGTCGTTTGACCCTGCCTGTGAATTGACTATGTTTATAAATAAAAGTTTGCATATGGATCCGCACATCTCACGTCTTGTTCGACCCGTAACACCCAAAAACAAAATGCAAACATGCACAGAGTGCCCCCTGCAGACACAATCTGCAACATGGGGAAGGCGACACATGCAAACAGAAGCACCCCAAAGGGGACAGACAGAGTCCATGCAGCAGATAGTTGTTGTGGGTTTGTATGATTGTTTGAGGAGAAAAGAGTAAATAACTGAAGTAGAAATAACAGAATTATCAGTGGAGAGAATTACTTTTCACAAGGGATGTACAGGCAATTCTGTCAGCATTATCACCATTTCTGTATAAAAAAAAGTGGATTCATTCATTCATTCATTCATAAAATGGAAATATTTAAATTTGTTCTAACAGTTATCAAAACACCTTTAGTTTATTGACAGTCGTAGCAAAAGAGACCACCTCATAGCATTCACCACTGCATCCATGAGCATCATCCTTCCACAATGAGCTTCCCGGATTAAAGCAATGTTAACCTTTTTTCGTTGCAACAGTTCAAAAAAAAAAAAAAAACTTGTACATTTATGGAGGTCATTTAAACCATTGACATTACAACTTTGTATATTAATCTCAGTCATTACTATCAAACAAATAAGTGAACTAAACAAGTGAGAAAAAGCACTTGAAAATACCACCGCAAATTAATTAACTCAAGTCTGCCTTTAAAAACCCATTAAACAAAGAAAACCCACCCCATAAAACTTTTGCAGACGGGTGAAAACCCCAAGCTGCCGCCCTCCCCTGTTTTAGTCAGTGACAGTAACATGACAGCCAATATAATTCTTCAGAACACCGCCATTAGCCCAACTATAAAAGAACAGAACAACTTCAAACTCACACGAGTAATAAAGTGGGGTAAAAAAAAAATAAAATGGATGTATACTCTCCATAACGAGGAAACAAGCATAATGTAAATAATTGCATCATGTACATTGAAAACTGTACATTAGTGATACCAAGTTTCTTAGCATGAAGGACTGCCAGTAGCCGATCGTCACATGAAGATCCAGATCAGGGATGGGCAACTGGCGTACACGGCCCACAGTGTCTTTTAATACGGCCCGCTGGATCATATTAGACTCGTAAGATAAATTTTAAAACAGTTGGAATAGTCACGTAAAGATTGCTTTCAGTTTATGATGTTAATACTATCTCCAACTGGGAGAGGTCGCTAGTTTCCAGCCGCTCCCCGTATTAATTTCAGCGTAGTAGGACGTGCACTCTAATGTAAACATTCACTAACATTAGCAAATAATAATAGAAAAACTGACCATGAAAGCAGTATTTTCCAGTCAAGATGGTAAACAGATTATCTTTTTACCAAGTTCAAGGGGATACCCATATGTTTGAAAATCTGTATTTTTATTTTTAAAAATCGCCATCACACCACTGCTCACAAACAATGGGGCCTCAAATTTTAAAGGGTAAATTGCATAGTCAACAAAACCTTTTTGCTTAATGCATGACAGAAATGTTTGCACTGAACTATGTTCTTAGGGTTTCCGTGGGTCCTTAAAAAGTATTCAGTTTAATTGTTTAAATTTAAGGCCATGAAACTCTTGGTACAAATGTCTTAATTATTAGCGGTCTTAAATTTGGTGACGGAAAGACAAGAATTGCTATATAGATTAATATGACGATTAAACTTAAACTACGATTTCACTGAATAAATATGACCGATGAATGTATCAAAGTCAGGTGCTGCTGCTTTTTGAAATGCGGTTACCGGGGAAACCTCTACATTTCTGCAGTTCCGAAAGTGAAACCTGTTGGCAGAGAACGAATTAGAGTTTTCAATAAGCCCGCGTCTGCTATTTTTGCTATACATTTGTTAAATGTGAACTGATGGATCGACAAGAAGCTAAGCATGATGAAAATCTAAATTAAAACACTAAGATATATTTGTTATATAATATAATAATTGATTGATGATAATTGTTTAAATTAATATAATAATTAATACTTTTAACTCACCCCTTTTCTTAAAAAATGTTTAAAGGCTGAAATGTGAAGTGCAGGTCTTAAAAATGTCTTAAATTTAAAAAATCCTGCAGATACCTGGTTATATTATGGTACCAATTGCAATAACTTTTTTATATTAAGCCCTTTTTAACTGTCCTCTTGTTGTTTTGATTAATGTTCTGTAGGCCACTAATACAAAAAATGACCTCTGTACATTTGTTTGTTGCAAATTTACAGACAATGCAATTGAGATGTTTACATCGGCTTGTTGGGCTAATATTTCTGTCAACTGACAACTAGTGTTGTTTTGGCAGCCTGTTTTAATTTTAGTTTTAGTCTAGTCTTTGTGTGAAGCTGTCATTTTAGTTTTTATTAGTTTTAGTCACGTTCATACTCTTTTTAGTCTAGTCAAGTTTCAGTCAACTAAAAGTCTGAGCATTCTAGTCTTATTTTAGTCAGACTTATCCATGACTATTTTCGTCTAGTTTTAGTCAACAAAAACTGATGACATTTAGTCTAGTTTTAGTCAATGAAAATTGCATTTTAGTCTCTTTTTAGTAATGCAATTCTATTTAACCCAGTCAAGTACCTAGTAGCAGTGGCATACCGTGGGGTTTTAGTCAGGGCCTTCGGTAAGCAACTGTAAACTACATGTACACATCTCTGTTACAGCTAACGCAGCTATATGCATATAATGCACATATTATGCCGCACACAGGCTCTCAACAAACAATGACAGCTGATCAACTAAAGTAGGCTAGATTGGGGTGGGTTAAATGCAGAGTAAATTTCCCTACATGGTCAGTAAAAGTAATCCGCCAATACACAGGTCACTATGAAAGAATGAATGAATGATGCATTTATATAGCGCTTTATTGTGTATTGCTATACACCCAAAGTGCTTTACAATCATGTGGGGGGGTCTCTCCTCAACCACCGCCAGTGTGCAGCATCCACTTGGATGATGCGACGGCAGCCACAGGCCTCTGCTGTTCTGTCCATCTGAAAAACAGAAAAGTTCTCACTCTGCATTACAGCAGTGTCCGGGACCGAGGGCGTTAGCCATGTTTCAGACAAACAAAGGATGTTACAGTCTCTTATGTCCCGTTGGAAACTAATCCTGGCTCTAAGATCGTCCATCTTATTCTCCAAGGATTGGGCATTTGTGAGCAGAACGCTCGGAAGAGGAGGACTATGAGCCCTTTTCCGGAGTCTGTCTCGAATCCCAGCGCGTTTCCCGCGGTGTTTATTGATCCGTCGCCTCGGGGGTTATTATTCATCTCCGCGTTCCGAAGAATCTCCAGTGGCCACGAAGGATTCGTGGATAAGGTGTCCTGGAACAGGTTAGTGTAGCCGTTTCCAATGTCCAAAAGTGTTTCTTTGTCATAAGTGATCAGTGCCGAAGTTAAAGGTGTAAAAAGAGAAAGTAAAAGTAAAAAAGTAAATAAAAGCATAATCTTAGCAGAGCGACCTAGACGGCTTCCGAACTCAGCGGCGCCATCTTGATGTAGCCCCAGAAGTGAGACACGGGAAACAGAAATACTACAAAATAATAATAATAACGCGACTAAACGAGACGAAAGAACGTTATAACATTTAGCATAGTTTTTATTTTGTAAACCACATTGTCTCGTTTTTATTCGTCAACAATATTGCATTATATATTTAATTTTAGTCATCGTCACATCTCCTTTTTGTAACATGATAAAGGTTCATTGACGACGATATTTAGTCATAATTTTCGTAGACGAAAGCAACACTACTGACAACAGAGTTCCCCTTCAATTCGGTCACTCTACATTACTATGGGAAATACCTTTTTCTCGAATACTACTACAATGGCGTTCAAGAGAGCGAAACATGAGCGGGAATCCCACTCTATTTAAGGCAGTGTGCTTGTACGTCATCCATTCAGAATCTTTTTCTTCAGCCAACCTTCTACTAGAAGCAGAAAACCTATCAACAAGAAAGAACTTTTCACCGTGATCTACACGCTGCAGCGGACACACATTTTCTTCCCCTGCTATGTTCCGGTGAGCTTCGGAAGTAAAGATGACTCGCGATTGCCTCTCCTGCGCAGTGCCAATTGAACTCTGATGGCCACAAATCGTGCGACTTCTGCCTGGGTCGCGCACATGCAGAGGTGGCGCTTGGGGGGTCGGACTGCCCCCACTGCGTAGATATGAGTCTCCGGACTCTCAGGCTCCGTGTGGCCATCGTCCAAGGCGATGAACTCGCCCAACTAACTCTGCCGTGCTCTTCCTCTGCAACCTCTTTCGAGCCAAGAAGGAAAGTGTCGTGAGTTTCTGATTCGGATCTGTCAGGATCAGGTGACGAGCCCGACAGGTACTCACCAGTCGGGTGCATAATCCGGATCCTCCGTCCTGTCTTCTGTGGACGGAGCTGACCAAGTGGGGTATATCAAACTCCCCCCCCGTGGAAGAAGCCATCGCTGCCCATCTCTGTCCTTCAGCCACGGCGAACTGGAGAGTGAGAAACAACGTGTCTCTTCCCTCTAAACCTTGCCGCACCACTGCAAACCTTGCCGGCAAGGCTTTCTCCGCGGCGGGCCAGGCAGCTTAAGCATTGCACCTGATGGCGATACTCCAGGTATATCAGGACAAGTTGCTCAAGTCTCTGGATGAGGATGGGCTGGACCCTAAAGTGTTCAAAGAGCTCCGACGCGCCACGGATCTGGCCCTCAGAGTGACTAAGGTGACAGCTCGAGCGATCGGCCGCAATATGGGGAATCTTGTGGTGCTGGATTGTCACCTGTGGCTTACTCTGACTGAGTTGAAACACTCAGAGAAAACGGCCCTTCTGGACGCTCCTGTGAACCCCTCAGGTCTCTTCGGAGTGGCGGTGGAGACGTTCACGGAAGCAGTCGAAGGCCATTAGCCACTTCCTGCCAAAGCGCGCCGGTGCGAAACCTCCTGCGTGTTCCCGCTCCTCCTCAGTGCAGCGCGCGGGAAGACCGCACGCCTCTTCTGCTGCTCTTCGACGCAAACATGAGCTGGCGGTGAGGTCAAGACAACCGTGGCCGAAGCGTCATCAGGGCTCGAAGGGCCAGAGACCCCCGACCTGACAGAAACGGAGGATCACCGACACCGGAATCAAAGCTGCATTCCTGATACTGTCTCTCGGAGGAGGAAAGCTGCACCCAGCACCGAAGACGAGCCACTGAAGAAGTCCGCTCGCTCCGCTGTGTGTGCTCACCATTCCCCCCTGCCTATTGCGGGTGGCGAGAGCAATTGTCGTGTTTGTGTTTTGACTGATCCACTATGCAGTGTAATAAAGTCGAAAAAAAAAATACAAAACTCACCTCAATATCAGAGCAATTTTCCTCCTCTCACTCCCCTCTCCCCCATCACTCACTCTCACACTCGTGTGGTATTAAACTCCCCGCCCCCAAATGGCGAGTTATCCCTCACGGTGTGCAGTCCGCCTTGCCCGCTGTCACAGTTCACAGAAGCGTGGCAGACACTGCCAGGGGTATCAGAGTGGGTTATGAAATCAATAAAGAGTGGCTACACGCTTCAGTTCTTCCGCAGACCGCCCCGTTTCAACAGTGTGTTAATGTCCACTGTACGGGAGTGGAATGCCTCAGTTCTGTGAGAGGAGATACACAATCTTCTCGCAAAGCGCCCTGTGGAGGCAGTACCCCTCACAGACCGCGAGAGCGGCTTCTCCAGTCGTTATTTTCTGGTGCCAAAGAAAGACAGTGGACTCTGCCCAGTCTTGGACCTGAGACCGCTGAATCGTGCGTGTAACCCGTGACACCCGTATATCTTGCAAGTTATTTTACCAATGGACCAGTAAGTTCAACAGTCTAGGTTCATCTGAGGAGAGAGATGGTGCGACAGCAGTGAACAACTCAGATACGGGGTTGAGGTAAGAATAAGAAAAGATTATATTTTAACAATGACCAAGAAATATAATAAAAATAAAAAATAAAACTATTTGGTATCTCACACTCAGTGTACAATGACCTCAGTTTAGTTTACATTCAATTGTAAGGATTTGTACCATTTCCCTCACAGACTTTATGGCAATATCTCTCATAGTAAGTTGATGTATCCCTTCTGTTTTTTTTTTTTTTCTTTGTTGATAGCTAATTGACCAAGTTAAATTTTAAGGCTGTTTATCATTAAGCATGTAATCAACCTTTTCCCTTCTTTAACCGTTTTGTCTTAAATTTGATTGTAGTTTAGTTATTTAACACTTTGAACATTTACCCAACAAATTTAAACACCCAATAAAACTAAATTACATTCAGTCTGAACACTTCAAAATTAATCAAAAGTCCAATGCTTGTAATGAACACTGATTCTTTGAAAAAAAAAAAACATTCAGTTCATATATTTAGTCCAAGAATCCAGGAATTTATGAAATCCGCAGTCTCTAAAGTCTATGCCAAAATAGGAAGTGTGATACGATATTCCACTCCTACCGTTTGAAGATAAGTTCAATTTCTGTGCTCTTTCAAAAAAGGAATGCTCACAAGCTCCAGTTAACGGGCGGCTCGCCAGTCCAACTCCACCGTTACATACACAGAAGAGAGTTGAGACAGTTCAATCCAGGAAAGGTTCACACTTCACTCGATTCGCATCCAGAGCAGACCACATTCAGCAGATGAACATCAACAGAACATCACATGGAACCAAAACAAGAAAAAAAAAACCTGGCCTTGAAAACACAAGGCCAAAAGAACAATTAGCACTTTACAATGTATATATTAATTCAGTTTAACACACTTTCAAACAAACAACAATATCCATTCATATATCTCTATGTACTGAATTTCTTTGTATGATTTTTTTCTTATTTGGCATTCCCTTTTTAAAAATAAAAGCATTCCACTTAAATTGTATGCAGTCATTTGTATAATTACCTTGTTTGACACACAATGCATGTTAATTATTTGGTATTTCACAGGAATTACCATTACTTTTGTCTGTTTCACTCTTAAGTCTGTTTTCATCATTTATGCTACACCAAATAAATGGTTAATTCATGAAAAACATTTAACAAGACTTTGAACCATATTGTAACGAAAATAAAATTAAAACCACATCAACTCATTCAAATGTACATATGAAGAAACAAGAAAACTCCTGATGTTACACGTTTGAAGATATCACTCTGCTTTTCTCTCAGTCCTTCGTTATGTAACCAAATGAATGAGATAAGTAGTGGTGATTGACATTGGCGAGCACCTATCAGCGAGCACCTATCGGGTAAAGGATCTCTTGTGGTGGTGGTGGTCATTCAACGTTTGCCGTGTGACACTTTTTGAAGTGTTTTGATTGTGTGATCTGAGGGCACGGTGGTGTGTGTGAAAGTGTGCTTTTGGATAACTAGCTCGGTGATTAACAATTAACAAATGCACTGCAGCAGCGGTTCCCAAACTGGGGTGCGCAGACTGACCACCAGGAGTGCGTGAGAGAATGTTTGTAATGGCGGAAAAATTGTCTTTTTATTATTTTTATGTATTTACCTTGGATAAATGTCACATGTTGTATTTTTATTGAGATAGAGAGAATAAAAAAAAAAAATCACATTACAAGTTGTAATTTGCAACCTATAAATTATTCACGATTTCATTTCGCGGTTAATCGTCTGCTTCACAATAGCCCCGCCCTTTCACATTAGGCGCTAAGTGATAGTAAATTAATTAAAAAAAAAACATTTTCACTTACTATATTCATCAAAATGGACACCTGGTTAAAAACTGGCACTTTAAAGAAATCAAGGGACAGTAGGGATGAGCCATCTACATCGGCCTCTTCTATGGAGATGTGCACCGGCCTTGAATATATGGAGAAACCCGATCGAGCGGACTCGGAGGAGAACGAACGAGAAGAAGAGGCGGGAACAGAGAAATCCAGCAGAGATGTGCTGATGAAGAGAATTAGGCCTACGCTAGAGAGTGAGAAAATGCCAAGTAAGAAACGAAAATATTGCAACAGTTACATTGGTTTTCGGGTTTACATGGATTGGAGATGCAGAAAATCCAAATCCGCAATGTGTAGTCTGTGGTGAAGTTTTAGAAAATAGCAGTCCCAAGCCCTCATATATGGTCTGGCACTTACAAACAAGACACAGCCACTTAGCTGGCATATCTGGCAGATATATTTTCTACTCTTAATGAACTTAATTTAAGTCTGCAGAGCCCTAGTACTACCATTTTTAACACCCAGGACAAAGTTGAAGCACTTATTAAAAAGCTGTGATCAGGAGAAAGAATGTTACGACAGATACATCGAGCGTGGGCTGGGGAGCCGTATGCAATGGCAGACCAGCCTTCGGGACATGGTCAGAAACGGAGAAGTCATGGCGCATAAACTGTCTGGAGCTCCGTGCTGTACACCTAGCGCTCGAGTGCTTTCTCCCAAACATTCTTCACCGTCACGTTCCCATCAGGACGGACAGCATGACAGTGGTAGTGTTTATAAATCACCAAGGCGGTGTGAGCTCACGACCACTGCTGCGGCTGGCGAGAGACCTCCTTCTGTGGGCAGATCGAGACCTCCTCTCCATCCGGGCAGTACATGTCCCCGGCTGCCTGAACTACGGCGCAGATTTACTGTCGAGGGGCAGGGTAATCCACGGGGAGTAGAGATTACACCCTCTGACAGTCAAAATGATTTGGAGTGTATTCAGCAGGGCGGAGGTGGATCTCTTCGCATCAGCGGAGAACACTCACTGCCCGTTGTTTTATTCTCTGACACACTCTCCCCTGGGAGTGGATGCACTAGCTCACAGCTGGCCGAAAATATGCAAGTATGCTTTTCCTCCAGTGAAACTTCTGCCTCGCGTGCTTTGCAAAATCAGAGAGGAAAAGGCATCTGTTCTGTTAGTGGCACCGAAATGGCCCAATCAGCCGTGGTTCCCAGAACTAGTGGAGATGCTGGTAGCCCCCCCGTGGACTATCCCACTGAAGAGAGACCTCCTCTCTGAAGCACAAGGAACGATATGGCACCCAAATCCGGAGTCATGGAGCCTTCATGTCTGGCCGCTCGACGGTGCTTGCCAGTAACAGATGCACTTCCTCCGCGCATGCTGAACACTATCTCTGAGGCTAGGGGTCCTTCCACGAGGCGTCTTTACGCACATAAATGGAGGGGTTTTTTTCAAGTTGGTGCGTATCACGGGGCGAAAACCCAATCAACTTCCCAATACCAATAATTCTTGCCTTTCTCCAAGAGCGATTTGATAGTGGTCGTATGCCATCCACATTGAAAGTGTATGTGGCCGCTATAACAGCCTTTCACGCACACGTCGAAAATTGCCCGATCGGCAGAATTGAACTGATCATACGATTTTTAAAAGGAGCAAGAAGGCTGAACCCTCCTCGCCCTTCTCTCTCGACCCAATCCCCTCACACCTTCTCCAAACAATCTCTCCCACACTCTTACCGGCACTCACACACATTATCAACACATCTCTCCTCACAGGCATCTTCCCCACAGCATTCAAGCAGGCTCGGGTAACCCCACTGCTCAAAAAACCTACATTAAACACTTCTCTTTTAGAAAACTACAGACCTGTCTCTCTCCTTCCATTCGTAGGGAAAACACTCGAACGAGTTGTCTTCAACCAGCTCTCACGGTTTCTTTCACAGTACAACAAACTGGATGCTAAACAGTCAGGTTTCAGGAGTGGTCATTCAACAGAGACTGCGCTACTCTCAGTCACTGAAGCCCTGCAAATTGCAAAGGCCGATTCCAAATCATCAGTCCTCATCTTTCTGCTGCTTTTGACACTGTCAATCATCAGATTATCCTGTCTACCCTCTCATCACTGGGCATCACTGGGATTCCACTTCGCTGGTTTGAATCCTATCTCACCGGTAGATCTTTCAGGGTGGCCTGGGGAGGGGAGGTATCCAAACCACATCAACTGGTCACTGGAGTTCCTCAGGGATCGGTTCTTGGACCCCTCCTCTTCTCCACATACACTACATCGCTGGGTCCCATCATACATGCACATGGCTTCTTCTATCACTGCTACGCCGATGACACACAGCTCTGTCTCTCTTTTCAACCAGATGACCCAATGGTAGCTGCACGGATCTCAGGCTGCCTGGCAGACATCTCGGCATGGATGAAAGAACATCACCTACAGCTCAAACTGGCAAAGATGGAGCTTCTTATCTTCCCTGCCACTCCGACTCTACAGCATGACTTCACGATTCAGTTAGGCTCATCAATGATTACCCCATCAACTTCGGTCAGAAATCTTGGTGTAATCTTTGATGACCAGCTGACCTTCAAAGAGCACATTGCAAAGACTGCTCGATCTTGTAGGTTTGCACTACACAACATCAGAAAGATCAGGCCCTTTCTGACAAAGCATGCTGCACAACTTCTTGTCCAGGCCCTTGTCGTTTCTAGGCTGGACTACTGCAATGCTCTTCTGGCTGGTCTGCCATCAAACACAATCAAACAACTACAAATGATTCAGAATACAGCGGCACGACTGATCTTCAACGAGCCCAAAAGAGCGCATGTTACACCTCTCTTCATCTCCTTACATTAGCTACCAGTGGCAGCTCACATCAAGTTCAAGACACTGATGGTTGCATACAGAACTACCACAGGCTCAGCACCCTCCTACTTCCACTCACTATTACGAACCTACATCCGGAATGCTGGATCCCTGTCAATCTTCAAGCAACAACTGAAAACTCATCTCTTTCGGCAGTACTTGACTTCATCCTAAACTCAAAAAAAAACCTTAATCTTTCCCTCTATCCTTCTCTCCCTCCCTTACTAGCTTGTATTTATTTGAACAATGATTGAGACTTGGTGTTACGAGTACCTCCTCTGTCTGATTGCCTCTTCAAGATGAATCGCTTTTTGTATTCCCCAATTGTAAGTCGCTTTGGATAAAAGCGTCTGCCAAATGACTAAATGTTAAATTTTAATTCTGAAATCTTCTCTGTCAGCCTAACTATTTCCCTGCATTTATCACATGTAAATCCCTCATCGCTGACAGAGAGAGATAAACTGTACATGTGGCAAACAGTACAAACAACAATAGCAGGAGAAGAAGCCATTACTCACCGTGATTGAAGAATGATTCGCTTACCACTGTTGTTTGATGAACTCGTGAAAAACGGAGCGAGAAAAAAGAAAACAATAATAGGTGCGAATATAAACGTGAATGCAACCGCGAGGGACAAGCTAACTGGCTAACGAATGCTAACGCGCTGCACTCGCATTGCACTCGCATTGCACTCGCAGTTTTAAAAAGCAAACAATCAAATTAGTTTGATTATTTCGATAGATAATACCACAGATATGGTGGGAATTAAGTTATATATTATGACTTTAAACAACAGAGAGTGAAAGTAAGATAGCGATTCAACAGAAAAGCGAAGCTACACGGAGCTACAATCGCAAACCTCTCAGCAGCACGACAGACAAAAGCAATCGATCAGCCAACAAAATAAGAAATGGCAGACTATTCCATAGTTTAGGACCCGCAATAGCAAAGGCACGATGACCTCTTCAGGGCTCGCAAAATCGTTAGCCTGACGTCCCGGGGCTATTGTGTTTTCCAGACGGGGCACCATAATACATTACTGCCCTGCCCAACGGGCTACCTTAAATAGGTCTCCCCGGTAGATAGGTTATAAAAATAAAAATAACGACTTTATTCAACAAGATGGATACGCCACATGGATACGCTTTTTTCATTCAAATCAAAGCGTAAAAGACATAGCTGACACAGAACAGCATACGCTATTTGCATCCAGCTGATATTCTCCAAAATGGCGCTATGGTGACACAGATGAGATGAACTGTTAAATAAAGTCATTATTTTTATTTTCTTTGCATACAAAAAGTATTCTCGTTGCTTCATAAAGTTCAGATTGAACCACTGATGGCAGATGGACTATTTTGACTATGTTTTTCATACTTTTCTGGGCCTTGACAGCAGAATTTTCTTGGCAGTCAATGGGACAGTCACAAACCTCCCGGTTTTCATCCAAAATATCTTAAATTTTGTTCTGAAGATAAACAAAGCTTTTACAGGTTTGGAACGACATAGGGGTAAGTGATTAATGACAAAATTTTCCTTTTGGGGTGGAGTAACCCTTTAAATTTGATACAACTAAATTTATGAGTTTTTAAGGCCTTAAAAAGTTTCAAATACATTAAATGGTATAAGAAAAGTCTTAATTATAATTTCAAAATGTCTTACAGTTGGGGGTGGAAAGGCAAGAATCGCAATATGGCTGGATTAAACATCAAAAGGCAATTATGTAATTGAATAAATATGAGTGCTGCACGTTTTAAAGTCAAAACACGGCAAGGATGTCTTTATGTGAATGCATCTCTGAAGGGAACCGACTGTTCTCAGAAACGTATCATTGGAGGCTTTTATGAGCCCGGTGCTGCTCTGTGTACAGCCGTTACCGGAAGAACCGCTATATTTCAGCTGATCTTAAAGCGCCACCTCGTGGCAGAGAATGAATTTGTGTTTCCAAAAAGCCTGTTTAGATCAATGCCCAATTGTGCATATCGACCCATTTTTTTACCAGTGGTGGTCAGTAACGAAGTAAAACTTCTTTGTTACTGTACTTACAGTAAGTAAATTTTTCAAGTATCTGTACTTTACTGGAGTAGTTTTATTTTGAGTAACTTTTACTTCACTACATTCCAAAGCATAAGATCATACTTTTATACTTCACTACATTTCATAAAACATATCGTTACTACTTATAATACATCACATGCTCTGAGACGCAGAAACGGTGTCTGATTCATGAACAAACTGATTCTTTTCAATGAACCAATTTTTCAGTGAAATTTGTTCGCAAATCGCAACAAACGATTCATTCGCGAATTGGAATGATCCGATTGCAGAGAAATTGTTCTCGATTCAAATGATCCGTTTAGAGCGAGTCTTCAGTGAACTGAACTCACAAGTAAAGAACCAAGAGATCTTGTGAGCGCACGCGCAACTGATGCTGCGAAAAGTTACTGTAATAAATTTCTTATTTTACCTACAGAGGTTTAATCAAATTAATGGAGGACAGAGGGTACATCACAACACCAGGACTTTATAGAAAATTATCACTTTATTAACAATTGTATATAGAAAGATATAACTATTATGTAAAGAAACATTTAAATAAATTCAACGAACATTTACTCTGTACACCCTCACTAGAACAATTGGCGCTACACAAGTGAGACTTCAACACTGCACTTTAGTGGATATTCCCAGCCCCCACACGGCACACTAATAATCGTGATCAAATAATCAGTTTAAAGGATGAAAAGATCAGTGCCTCCCAGTTCCATACACAGAGTAATCATGTTCATATAAACCTTAAAACTCACAACTACATCATACACACTCACACATGCACGCAAAACAAGAAGAAAATTTAAAATGTAAAACACTTCCCCATTTCCAGGAAACAAGATCCCACCCCGGGGTCTAGGGAAAGGAATCAGCCGTGCCAGGTAGATATCTTCCACGGAAGCACGCACTCTTCTTCGCATTATTCCTGCTCCCGCAGTTGCGGCAACTGATCACAACGTCACTGGTCTTGATTAGCCCTTTGTGCATGCACAATTCTCCTTGGGAATCACAATATCGATAGTAATCATGAGTCCCGACAGATGCGGGCGATTGAGGAGTTATTACATCGTAATGCATCTGTATTCAGTAAAGGGGATACTGATCTGGGGAGGACTCATCTTGCTTTGCACAACCTGTTAGACTGCCCCCTCGTCGTGTCCCTTTGCACCTCCAACAGGAGGTTGCTGAGAAGATAAAAGAGTTGAAAGAAAATGGTATAATTAGTCCATCATGTAGTCCGTGGGCAGCACCTGTAATTCTGGTTAGAAAAAAGATAGTAGACTTTTGTGTAAATTATCGTAGATTGAATGACGTTACAAAGAAGGATGCGTATACTCTTCCTAGGATTGACGATGCTCTTGATAGTTTAACAAATGCCTGTTGATTCTCTACTTTAGACTTGCAAGTGGCTATTGACAGGTGGAGGTTGACCCACAGGATAGACCTAAGGCTAAGTCTTATGGATATTGTTTTGGCTGATCTGCAGTTTAGCAGTCCGGTCCTCAGAGGTAATTTTGTTATCCTGCCCCACAGACTCTGAAACAGAACAAGCAACATTAGTTACATCTAACCAAAAATGCTTGCGTACAATAGAAACCTGTGCCCCAGTATCGATCAATAAACGTGTTTCACACCCACCTACTTTACCTGTCAGAAAAACTCCAGCACTCCAGTTGTAGGAGCTGAGGCCAATTTATCAGATACAGATGTGGGGGCAGGCATTTGGCCTGTTGTGCCCGCCCCCTCTAGTTTCCCTGCAAATAAAGGCAATTCCTACATAAGTGTCTAGTACAACCACATTCCCAACATGCTTTGGTCCGAAAACAGACCTGTGGTTCTGATGAACTTGTCACGGGAGTGGTGCTTACCTCGTTCCTTCAACCCAAACTGTGACACTAAATAGTCCACAGTCAAAGGAGAGGAGGAAACTGACTCATTCGCTTTGGTGGTCAACTCACTATCCCCTACCTCCACATCAGGAAAAAAGTACCAATCTTCATGTTTTGCTTTAAACCAGAATTATTTTCTGACACATTGATAACTCGCACTGGCACCACCCCTTCCTCAACCTTACAAACCACTCGAGCTACCAAAACGTCACATGTTGGAAGCATGATAGAAAAAGGCTCCAACATATCGTAATGTTGTGGAAGAAGTCCTTCAACTTTACCAGGTACAATAGCTTCAGTACGAGGGGGAATCATAATATCTGCCTGCACCCGAACTAACGGCAAATAAAGGCAATTCCTTCATAAGTGTCTAGTACAACCACATTCCCAACATGCTTCGGTCCGAAAACGGACCTGTGGTTCTGATGAACTTGTCACGGGAGTGGTGTATACAGAAGCTGGCACATACTTCGCCTGCATATTCTATACAGTAACTTGTAAAGCCTTAACTTCTTGACGCAACTCCTCCACTATGCCCAGTAAAACTTCAACCTTGTTATCAGATTAACTCTGAGCACTCAAACCACAGACTTTAGAATCTGAACAATGCATATGTTCTAAATTCCGAATAAGCTCCAATTCAGATGCTAAATTAATGTCACTTTCTAAAGTGGCAGGTTTTGCACTGCATAAATGTATACGCATATCACCACTACCTACATGTGCGACGAAGTGATTAAGAGCCAATAAATCTTGCATAGCCGCATCAGCAGAAGGGTAGGTTTTATAAATCAAACGTCTTAATGCATTAACAAACTAATGAGCCGTCTCATTAGGGAACCAACGTCGGGAGGAAAAGCTCACCCTATTCCAGTCTGCACTCTCACAAGGCTCTAAACACTTACCCATTGCAAAAGGACATAATTACTCTTTGCTTCATAAGGAAGTCCACCATAAATATCTCTAGCCTGACCAGAGAATAATAAAGACATAAACTTTAACTTAAGCTCATTGTCCCACCCATTTACTTGTGCCACCATCTCAAATTGTTCAGATCAATCAGACCATTCCCGTCCTGCCCCAGTAAAGGTTTCTAGCATGAAAAGAGGGCGAGAATCTGAAATTGCATTAGAGTTAGAAGCTGTCATAACGCCATTTGAAACTACTGAATTTGCTCCTGATTGTGACACAGACACACCCTCTTCCTCCATTTTTATTTATTTATTTATTTATTAATCCCACCACTGCCACCAGTGTAATAAATCTCTTATTTTACCTACAGAGTCTTAATCAAATTAATGGAGGACAGAGGCTACATCACAACACCAGGACTTTATAGAAAGTTATCACTTTATTAATAATTGTGTATAGAAAGATATAACCATTACGTAAAGAAACTTTTAAATAAGTTCAACGAACATTTACTCTGTACACCCTCACTAGAACAATTGGCGCTACACAAGTGAGACTTCAACACTGCACTCTAGTGGATATTCCCAGCCCCCACACGGCACACTAATAATCGTGATCAAATAATCAGTTTAAAAGATTAAAAGATCAGTGCCTCCCAGTTCCGTACACAGAGTAATCATGTTCATATAAACCTTAAAACTCACAACTACATCATACACACTCACACATACATGCAACACAAGAAGAGAATTTAAAATGTAAAACACTTCCCCGTTTCCAAGAAACAAGATCCCACCCCGGGGTCTAGGGAAAGGAATCAGCCGTGCCACTCTCAGAACCACCCTCTGATAGCTGCACTCTATACAGCACATCAGACACACTCTCAAAGATTTTAAATGGCCCCTTAAAGCGTCTCTGCAACTTAGGGCACACACCCCGTTTACGAGCTTTATTTTGAATCCAAACTAATTCACTAACTACATAGCAGTGGAAATTTGCTCGAAAATCAGCATGTCTTTTGTCGCTGAGAAGCTTGATGCTGATGCCTTTGTACTGCTTCTACTACTGTAGATAAACTTTCTGCTATTCCAGTCACATATTCATTTACAGACTGAAATTTCTGCATATTATCTACCCCCAACATAATATCCACTGGAAGATCCAAAGCCGTGCAGAAGAGGAACATAAATTTGTATGGGGGTATCATCGACCTGCTGCTCCAGAGGCTGCGAGAGAGCTGTTGCATCTGGTATCGAAGGAAATCAGAGATCAGAGTCTGCTGTGGAAGGTGGTTTTTCCAGTGGAAACTTACATCCCATTGCTGTGGACACTGGTCCGGGTGAGGTGCAAGCAGGAGAGTGGGGACCAGAAGATGGAAGCTAGAGGCTCCCTTCCAGAGCCATGTCCACAAAGGATGCAGCCAACTCGTTCTCGGAGATCACCAGCTTGGACCATGAGTCCTCTTTGTGCAATACAGTCTCTTTGAAACTGGGACATATGGCCAGCACCAGGGCCGGCGCCAAGGGGGGGGCATTCACCCCCCCAAACGAGTTACTGTGCCCCCCACTTTCCATCCTCTCCCCTCCTTGCTGAATGTGATCGATTTCGAACGCGAAAGTAAAACCGATAAAACAGTGCACATAAGAAAGCGACGGCACACTTTAGGGAGCATCAGCAACTGCACATGATCACAGATTGCACACTGCCCACCTGAAACCACCCCCCCCCCCCCCACACACACACACAACACGATTTGTGCCCCCCCTAGAAATTTAAATGCCCCCCTGATGGAGGTGCCCTGGCGCCGACTCTGGCCAGCACTCCTAAACCCTCTCCACCATTATCTAACTACACCAATTCAATCTATATAGCTATCTTCGTTGCCGGACAAACCCTAATGGTCTCGAGCAACACAAAGCTAGGGATGGCTGACACGAAACTGACGTTTCAACATGGTGTCGAGATCCCGAAGCGCAGATGTTTCGAAACACTGCTTCGAAGCGTGATTCGAAACACCCATGTCACGTGACTAAAGCGATTCGAAGCATCGGGGCGTGTCACAAGTGTTTCGAGACGTGGCATACCTGCCGATTCTGCGTTAGATTGACAGGGTCGGGAACAAAACACACAAATGCACATCTGTCTCAACCTAACTCCCACAAAGTATAAAAGTGGGGTTAACGCATCTTCACTTTGTGGGTTTTTGTGAGAGGACTTTTTCAAAGGCTGGAGAAATTCTGTGTAAAAAAAGAAGTAGGCTAAGTCCATCAACAGCAGAACAATTAATATTTTTAAATAAAAATCTTTATATGTAAAAAAAAATAATACATTGTGGCTTGATGTATTTTATTGTCTATTTTTCATTTCCAAAATAACACTTATTTATTCACAAAGACTTCATTCAGATGTCAGACTGATGTTTCAACACTTTACAAGAACAGAACAATAGACACACATATTTTAATTGTTTATTATAATTTTGTGATGATAATTTCACCCAGGATTTGAACCCAAGGAGACAGCATTCCAGTCGAGCACACTAACCACTCCCCCAAATCACTTAGTGGACCAACTATAATTCGTCAATTCGCTTAACTGTTTCTTTGTCGACGCGGTTTCAGAGCAATACTTGCAAATGACCACTAGGTGTCACCGTAGAGATGGGTGTCGAAATGTTTCGAAGCCTCGACACATTTGCTTCGACTGCTTCAGTGTTTTACGAAGCCTCGCTCGCTCTGCCCACCACTACACAAAGCGTTCTCATTTCCCCTTGAGCGCGCAGAGCCAGTCACGTTCCTCGGCCAAGAGCGTCTCCTCTCACCTGTTCTCTCTTAAATGTCCTCCAGGTGAGTTCAATTATCCATACACTCAGTCAATGGGAAGAGAACGTGCTGCAAAAAAAGGTCATATAGGCGGGGCCAAAGCCAACACAAGAAAAAAACCCCAGCATTCATCACATTACTAATGTCGAATTTTAGGATTAATTTTTGTAACTGAAAATAATATTTATGTCAAAACTGTCAGTTGGTTGTGAACTAAATCTGCAGTAAAGGGTGATCTATTTAAGCCCACTCAAATGCTTGAATGCACACAGGTCAATGTCAGTGTCTCTATGTTTTAGGTCAAAAAACGTAACATTAAAATAACACAGATTAAATAAAATAACTCATGCACATTTATATTCCCCGCTGCTGTAACGTTAGCATTTTTATTAAAATGCTACGCATTTAGCCCTATGTGACGTCTGTTTTTATATTGTTTATCAACAGTATAAATTTGTATATTGTTTAGATTATCTAGCCGAGTAGACAGATATGAATGTTGCTTGCTGGTGCTAAGTTGAGGAAATTTTTAGATATAAAGTCCAAATATTTTTATTTAGCCACCTAGATAGATTACATCTGAGGGAA
Source organism: Barbus barbus (assembly GCF_936440315.1). Taxonomy (NCBI): domain Eukaryota; kingdom Metazoa; phylum Chordata; class Actinopteri; order Cypriniformes; family Cyprinidae; genus Barbus; species Barbus barbus. The sequence goes on along the minus strand of NC_136734.1, from coordinate 34,772,746 downwards.
AAAGAAAGGATGTGATATTCGGAACATGGTAGCTACAGTAATTATCAGAGTGGGAAGTGATGCCCTCTGGGGGCATTTGGCCAGGGGTGTTTTTACACCACAGACAAGGTTTGAGAAGAAAAAAATCATTATGAAAATATTATTATATTTTCCTTAAAATGTTCTTCCTAACTTCAGGCCTAATTCTCATGTCATTTATAACTAACGTTCTGCAAAACAACAAGTTTTAAAACACTTTTTTTTCTTACTGGTGAAAATATTGAATTTATGATCATTCATTATGCATAAAGTCCCAGTCACAGTAAAGCTGTCCAGTTACTTTTTTTTTCTTTTAACATGGTAACATGGAGAGTTAACATACTGTCCATTCACAGTGGCTACTTTTGGCCTTCATAACAACAACTACTTTTACTTAAATAAAAAGACACAGTGTGACAATTGTGTATTTCTATCCAGACAGATGCCAGTCACACCTAACAATGCTGATCATCTACAGAGAGGAACTGCCACTCATTTACAACAAAATACACACATAATGATGGATGTAAAGACATCATAGAGGATTGTGAAGATATTTCACTCAGACTTGGCCTTCATTGCATCTAGTATGCATTTCATACATCATATATTATATATTTCTTCATACATTTATTCATGTTCAATGTCAATTATCAGTTGTATTCATCTAATAACTGTTGTTAGACCTAATTGACATTATTTTTTTAATAAAGAAGCTTTTCCAACAGCATTAAAATACAAACCTTTTAAATTCTATAAAGTATGGGACCCCTTCTTTAGCTATCTTGGGACTGGAGAGAGAGACATCTACTAACGTTGGGAATACGGAACCTGGCGTGGAAGGACTGAATAACAACCCAACGGTGATGTCATTTTTATTTTTTGCACTAAATTAATGTATTTATGTTTTTCTCTCTTTCTTTAATGATGAATTTGGTAATAATGTATGTTAATGTTTTTTTTTTGTAGAGAATTCAAACAAATAGCAATTTATATTAGCTCGGATGTGTCAACTTTGTTTAAACTTTGTAAATGTCAAAAAGCTTCAATAAAAAATAATAATAAAGGCTATAAGGTCTTATAAAACCCAGACAGACAGAGGGGTAAAAAACTTGAAAATCTAATATTAAAAAGGTTCTTTATCACACTATTAAGGTCAAATAGCATTTTCAAAGCATTCTTTATGGAAAGGAGTACTATTTAGTAATTTAAAGGGTTCTGCTAGTGTAACAAAACCCCTAATCTGGCACTCTTTAGAACCATTTGTCTTAAGAGTGAACATACTTAAGGCCACATCCTAGTAGTGCATGCATGTGTGTGTACACCTATGAAACAAGTCTATAACATTTTTAGCCCAAATCCTGCTGCATAAATGCTTTTTGTCTAGCAATAATGGTCTAACATTGATATCAAACACATTTTCTCCACATTTAAAAAAAAAAACAAAAAAACTTTGTAACTGTCATTGAATAAACTTAAGGCAAGGCTCAACTATAATATTAACCTTTTATGTAAAAATCTGGAACAGTGTTCTGGTATAAAAAAGTATTTTATACCCATGTCAGTTAAAATGTTAAATAATTAATTATTGTTTTTTCAGGGTTAGAATAGGAATTCATGTGTATATTGTGTGTATATTGTTATTTATGGATCCAATGGTCTTGTCAATGTAAACACCTTGAGTCCAACACAAATTTCTCCTTTGGGGACAATAAAGTGAATTTCATTTAATTTAAACTTGTCACATTGATTTTTCATACCCACACATAAACACACATTTCTTATTTGTTTCTGCTGTATTTTTATACAAATCAATAATTACTTTTTACTAATCTGCTGTAGTCCAAAGCAATCACACACATTTAAAACTTTTCAAAATAAATAAAACTCCCATGGACTTGCTCTGAAGGAGAGACAAAGCCAGATCTAATAAAGGAAAATCATTAAGACTTTGGGGTGGGCTCCTTTGACTTGAGCCAGCAAACATCCAGAATACTGTAGCAACTGCATTAGAATATGCTAACCACCACTAAAAACACCTTAGCAACTGGACAGTAACACTTCGGCAAGCACCCAGAACAATCTAGAATATTAACAGTGAGATTTGCAAGGCCATGCAATATGTTTTTTCCAAATTCTAGTTGTATATTAATTGTTTTCCATTTCCAAATGTATTTTGCAACAGATTTACTTACTGAGAAAATGAAATGAAACAATGAAATTATTATTATTTTTTAAACAACATTTTCTTCCAGTCAATGTTTCCTACAGGCTCCACTTAAAGACAACAATAATAAATGGTTACTGTGTATATAATGACATATTTTTTTCCTGTGAAATAATAGTTTAAATGTTTCTTTACACAAACACTTTCACATACATATTTTTAAGAAATAATCATTGGTGTAAAAAGTATGATACACACAGACACACACATACATTTACACACATTTAGTGAGGGAAAGATATTTCACACTTTTTACTCTAGTCATTACTTCTATAGACGTATAGATAGATAGATAGATAGATAGATAGATAGATAGATAGATAGATAGATAGATAGATAGATAGATAGATAGATAGATAGATAGATAGATAGATAGATAGATAGATAGATAGATAGATAGATAGATAGATAGCCAATTAGCGTGGTCAAATAAAAATATTATTGTTTTAATAATATTTTTTCTCATGCATTCAATACTAATTGGCTTTGAGTTATAAATTGCAATTGTCATTCCATGCAAAACTTGAATGTTATTAAAAAAATAATGCTGATATGCTTTAAGCTCTTTACCGCATTAAAAGCTATTTCCTGAATGTTTCAAAACTTGCTTGGCATCGTATTTGCATGTTCCTGCAAATGTTGCCAAATGCCAACCATGATGACCGCCCTGCAGCTCAGTCTTGTCTGAGCCAAACATTCTACAGAAACGTGAACTATATATATACTTGCTCACATGTCCGTATCTCTTACAGGACACGTTACATATGTTTGTGTGATGCAAGCAACTCAGAGGGTGGGGTCAATCCTTGTTCATTTATGGTGAATAATCCTGCAGAAAAATATAAGCAAACATATGTTTAAGTATCAACCACTATTCTGGGCTGCGTTTCTCAAAAACCATTGGTGAAAGTGGTTCTTTGATCTAGGCTTACAATGCTTTTGGGAATTTTTTTCCTGTTCTTTATTTCAGGCAAAGAATGATTAAATAACAAAAAACATTTCTAAGGCATGTTAAAACTTTTTTTGTAAGGCGCGTTAATGACCTGTACATAGATTTGTGCCATATAAATTTTTTTTCCTGTTCTTTATTTCAGGCAAAGAATGGTTAAATAACTCTGAAAGACATTTTTAAGGCATGTTAGTGATGATTTTTGTAAGGCGCGTTAATTGTGTCATATAAAATGCATTCAGGAAGTTCAATGCCCTCAGAGTGTGTTCACACAGTCTACTGTAAAGAACTCTGTATATGAAAGTACTGTCAGTAACGTGGCAAACCTCTTTGAACAAGTATGCAGTCGGCCAGCCTGGCTTCAGACTCTTTCAATTTAAAATGCAATCGGATAAAGTTGACAGCTTCACACCTGCTGTGTTTTGACTGCTTTGGAATAGCTGTAAATAGTTTGAGATCAGCAGCCCATCAAGGCTTCCCTACAGAAATAATTGATAGCCACAATTCAGCCAATAATTATCAAGCTTCTCATCACTCACAGTCTTAAATACCCTCGGGGGGGATCTAGTGTTTAGCTTAAAGATAAACAGCTAAAGCAAAACATGATTAACAGATAGCATAGTGTTTTGAGTTCTGAAATAAAAGAAAGAAAAACATTAAATATTGTAACGAGTTAAATGTCAAAACACATGGAACAGCAACGATTTGTATTGATCACTTAGAGCTGATAAAAACAAATAATTCTGCTTTGTAACCATTGCTAACTTTTAAATCAAAGTCAACTTTTTAAACGAACATCCATAAACTAAATAATTCAGCTACATAGCGTAGATACAATAATCTATTTAGTCTACTTTTTCTTTAAGCTTTAAATGTTTCATTAGTGTTTATCTTCCTGTGGTGCATGTTTGAAGGAAAAAGGTCTAAATCTTTTTATCACCACAGTCATGCAGGCTTTCCTTTTATTGACCATGATCCATATAAGGTCCTGAATACAGTGCAGTGACCCTAATCAAATGCCTCCTGACATGTGAACCTATCTTGTTTCCGCTGTCAAAGCTACATTTATTTCCGACCATGCCAACTGTTAACATAGAGTGCAAACAAACAGCTGCAAGCTTAGCTCAGCATCAACGTATTACCTTTCATAGGTCATGGCTTAATTTAGTTTACTGTAGGTACACAAAATCATTTAATATAAATTATTAATAGCAACAGATGTTAATACATAGTTAGGTCTGAGGCCCTTTACAAATTCAATGTAATACGCCTAAAGGCACTGTAGAGTTATTTGTTCATTTATTTGATGCACAATTGCTTTTGATTAAACCTCTAGTAGAAGATTTCCAAGCTTACCTCTGTAATACTTTCTAGGGGTAATAAGTGGACTGCTGCAGTGTAAATGAGATTATCTTATAATGACTCATGGATCATTTGATATTTTTATATAACAAGGGTGTATGAAATCCTAACAAATGTTTATATTCTATAATGGTAATGTAATGCTTTTTATTTCAACGCTGTAACATGAAAATGTTTTAAAAAATTAAATGGAGACTCCAAAGTTTATTTCCAGATATTGGTTTGATAATGCGGTTATAGTCAAAAATGCAGATACACCAGCTCATTTGACCTTATTTTAGAATAGTGAAGACCAAAAAAAGTATAAAAATCAAATTTAAAAAATAAATAAAATAAATAATAATTTAATCCATTTTTTTTTTTTTTTTTTTTTTTTTTTTTGTAAACTTCAAACATTTAAGTATAAGTATATACTTAAGCCTAAAGTATACTATTTAGTATACCATATACAGTCGAGTGTGTATCTCAACTTTTGGCTGGAACTTTATAAATATCAACTTTTTTTAGAAACCTTAGCCTGCGCGCTCGTGTGGTCAACTAGTGTAACTGTGAGGAAGGATGCATGACAAATTTTACTCGCTTGCAACCATTTCTAATGGAAAGACAGAGTTGCTTCCTCGATCCAAATATCTGAACGTTGTCTGGAAACATCACTACTCCTTAAAGGATAAAACTTTCAAAACAAACATATATTAATTTCTTTTCAATGTATACAACCAGTCAAAGGACTATATGTCGTATTATTGCAAGTCCACCCCAGAAATCTCTGTGATAAATTCATTCTGACCAGCTCTGAGAAAAGTAGGCTACTAGCAACCACACGCTGTCCGCTTCCAGCAGAACCATAATATTGACCTGAATAATTGCGTTGAAAAACGCCCAAGAAGCGAACAGGATAATTATTAACCCATCACATCATACCTGATTCACGTGTGACAACTTCCAGACCGCTAAACTCCTGGACTAAATTTAGCCCTTCCTTGGGATTAAACACAGCCATTTGTTATATTGCGCCCCTATATGTTCAATTTAACATTTGGATTTTAAAAAATAGTTTAAAAGACACCTCTAATTACACTACTTTTCTAATTTTGTATTTATCAATATAAGTTTCACTTGAATCAATCTGAATGTTTTCTTAAAAAGGTTTCTATTTTTGTAATCACTGAACCAAGTAGGTTGGCGGTGTTTCTGTAAGGAATGTCACCATCTTGTGGTCAGTGGAGGAACTGCCCATTAGAGTCATTTTTCTTCTTCTTCCTTGATGTTTAACGGTGGTTGGCATCCAACTTCAGTGGTGCATTACCGCAACGTACTCTGCTTTCTTTTATCTTTATCCTTTCTCTCTCATACTTTTGGCATTCAAGAACCACATTCAACAGATTCAATACTGTCACAAAATTCACAACTTCCTGATATATGCTTACCTAAGATATGTAAACATGTATTTAACCCACAATGTCCAATCCTTAACCTAGTGAAAATCATTTCATCCCTTCGATTCTTTCCAGTGATCTGTTGAATACTGTACAAATGTCTCCCTTTTTCCTCTCTATCCCAACTACTCTGCCACTTTTTCATAATTTCCATCCAGATTTTTGTTTTTGCTTCTTCTTTACTTATTGAGATTGATATATCAACATATTCTCTTTTACTGCCTTGTTTTGCCAAACCATTTCATTTAACCCCAATATGTGCTGGCACCCATGTAAATCTTACCTACACCCCCAACTGAGAAATCTTTGTGTAACATTCTAGTACTTCATATACTACGTCTTGCCTTGATTGTGATTTAAATGATTGCAAACTCTTTAGGACTGCACTAGAGTCTGAGCAAATTATAACTTTATCTGATCTTGTTTCTTCTATCCACTGTAGAGCCAACCCATCAACTCCACTGTAAATACAGATACTTGGTCAGACAGTCTCTTCTGTACCTTGTAGTGATGTTACGTTCGTGAACGAATCGTTCTTTTTGAACGAATCTTTTAGGTGAACGAATCATTCTCGTTCACGTAATCCATTGACTCATATTTCTCGTTCACTGAAATTCCTCCCTCCACCGCAGCGCGCCGCTATTGCGCGCATGCGTAGCTCTGGACCGTTTCATCTGTCAAAGAATGACTAAACCTCGAGCCAATAGCCTTCGAGTATGATACGAGGACAGAGCATGTGATTTGTTGAATCTAGTGAATGAATACGCCCTTCATTGAGTTGCTTTGAGTTTGAAAGAGTCAAATGAACTGTTACATACATACATCTCGTCTCATTATTACGTTCGTCGTTCGAACAACTGGTTCTTTGTTTTATTTTTTATATTATTGTTTTATTTTTTTTATTTTTTTTTTATTTATCATTTTGTTTTATTTATTTATATTATTGTTGTTTTATGTTTGAACAGTTACATACTTTTAAATAAAAAAATATTTCATTATGTTAGTCATGTCATGCACTTTTGTTTGTTTAAAAACTGTGAAACATAAAAAAATATGGCAGTATTGATTATTTGCGTCACGTCATCCCATCTCATTTGCGTCACGTGACTCACATCAGCAAATAGCATTTCAGCTCGGGTTTAGAAGGGGCATGTAATTGGTTGGATCGAACGAACGAATATAATAGCATCATTGACCGAGATGGCTCTGTTTTGAGTCTGAACGAGAGAGAGATCTCCCGTTCGTGAACGAATTGAACGAACTGGTAGCTATACCCTGTTCGTTGACCGGGTAGGTCGGCCATTCTGTCAATCTAGTTCATCAATCAGCAGAAAGCGGATGCAAAGCACAGGTATCCGTACTGTGCACGCTTGTTTATATTCATATATTTTACATACAGAATAACTCCTCGTTTAACATAATCTCAGATTTGAACGTGTAAATCTCTGCCTAAACAATTAAATGTTAACTAGCCTAGTATGCAAACAAATAAAAAAACACTTGTGCATTGGTCATCCGAAAAGAGTGTAATTTAAAAGATAAAAAGAGTAATGACTTTGATCACTTATTTAGACTTATTTTATTCATTTAATGAGAAGGGCACACTTTTTAATGAAGCCAAATCGGTTTTTATTTTGTAACAAGTAAATACGTTAGTTGAACAACACATTTTGCCGCACATGCTGACGTATTTGTGTAATATGGAAAAATGGTCACTGAACGAATTAGTGAACGAATCTGAACAAATCATTTTGGTGAACGAACGAAAAATGAACGAGTCTCTGGAAAGAATCAAAATTTCCACCACTAGTACCTTGACTCCCATCTTTAGTACTCCATGTTTGGTGCTGCCCCCCTTTGCCCTGACTGAGTATCCTTAGACCCATCTGTGTAAATATCCACCTCCTCACTACGACTATTTAATATCTGCAGGTCCACTATAGGTTCCACAAACAACCAAGGTGGTCTGACTAGCAACGGAAATGTTGGACTAAATTCCATACCCTCCAACCCCAAATCTTTTCCAAAAGCGCCACATACCCATCCAACTACTCTAGTGGGGTGGGACCTACCATGTCGTTGTACGTTTGCCCAGCAGTTAGCCGACTGTTGTAAAGGCATCTCACCCATCTCTACTTGCAGTGTCACTGCAGGTGACGTCTGAAAAGCCCCACTACATATTCTAAGTGCTTGGGTTTATATTACTTCCAATTTAGCCAGTGTAATTCTTGCTGCATCTCTATATGCTATACAGCCATAATCTATAACAGACTTAATCAGTGCAACATATCAGTGATTGCCTGCTCACCCCCCAATCCACTGCTGTCAAACATCTCATCACATTTAATACTTTTTTACTATAAATTTCCCTATATGACCCGCCCATTTTAACCTAGCATCAAAAACCATTCCCAAAAACCTAAAGGACATGTCCATATAATTTAAGATGAATCTCCTCCCCTACCTTTTTCTTTATAAAGTAAACCACTTGAGTTCCCTTCCAGGAACATCGAGCTGCGTCCGGAGACGCTATGGGAATGCCATCAGCGTAACCGGCACTCTGAATATTGTATACAACCAGTCTAATGGATGGGCGAGGCGTCACGGGCGGGGTGACATCACGACCAGGTATATAAGCACGTGCGGCGGAGCCGACATCAGCTTTTTGTCATTCAGCAAGCGCTCTGTGTGTTGTCAGTCTGATTCTCTGTCTTGTAAGTCCTATTTGGTGTTGTTTGTCTCAGTAACATAGGAGAAGATGCCTAAGTTAGGCAAAGACGAGGGCGATCCCAGATCGCGTTTCAGGTGGTGTGTTAGTCCTTGCCCTCGTTACATCACGAGTGGGGACACACACACAACCTGTGTGTGGTCTGCTTGGGTGCGGCATCGGCTCTTGAGGGAGCCGATTGCCTGCACTGTGAGCGGCTCCCCACGCGGTGTTTGCCCCGCTGCTGCCGAGGCAGAGCGGCGGCTGCACGCGTGGGGCTCGCAGGCTGATCTGGCTGGCGAGAGTCAGACGGGCATGTCCCTATCTCCTCCCGTATCCGCCAGATCTGGCGCCCCGTCTCTCGGTGCGGAAGCGGTTCTCTTTCCCCAGAGACGAGGGCTCGACGCTTCATCTCTCTTCCTCTGAGGAGGTTGATAAGACGAGCGTTGACGAGGTTTTCGCCGCCTCCGTCGCTCCAATGTAATAGCGAGCTCTCCAAGCATGCTGTTGGTCCCGCTTTGCAAAATCAGAGCGGTGGCTGCGCTCGCACGGCTCGCATATGGATCATCAGATCCAGCGCCCGCTCTCTGTGCTTGGAAGCGGTTCTCTTCCCCCAGTGAGAGGGCGCGACGCCCCGCCTGTCTTCCTCCGAGGAGGTGGATGAGGAAGGCATCGATGAGCTTGTAAGCTCCAGTGTTTGTACAGACACAAATAAAGCCGGTCCCGCTCTGCTGAGGCAGAGCGGCAGCTGCGCTCATGGGGCTCGAGGAAAAAAAGGCTGATCTGGCTGGCGAGAGTCAGACGGGCATTTCCCTATCTCCTCCCGTATTCGCCAGATCTGGCGCCCCGTCTCTCGGTTTGGAAGCGGTCTCTTCCCCCCGAGACGAGGGCTCAACGCTTCGTCTTTTTTCCTCCGAGGAGATTGATATGACGAGCTTTGATGAGGTTTCGCCACCTTTTTCGCCCCAGTTTGAGGAGCCACTTCCTCGCACGAGCCTTCCATTTCCCCCGATCTCCTCACCGAGGTGTCGAGATCGCGAGTGAAACCTCTCGTCCCGGCCATTCGTTCCCGCGGGAACTGAATGAGCGCGGGTTCACGGCGGTGCCGCGGGTTGAACAGACGCTTGCGAGCTATCTGTCTCCCTCTGCGGCATCGTCATTTAAAGGCTCGTGCCCGGGTTGTGGGCAGAGGTTATGTGAGGCGGCTGCTGGGCGGGCGCAGCCTCCTCCGCATACCAGCTCCTCGCGCAACAGGTCCTGACGGGCGAGCCCCAGGACCGCGGAGGGCGACCCCTACTGGGGTGGAGCGGCTTACACCGCGGCACACGGTGGCCGTTTCCCCTCAGGTGCTCTCCAGGGATTTGTCTGTCAACCCTGCAGTTCCAGGGCACAGCAGGTCCCAGCGAGTGTTGCTCTCAGGTTCTTCCGCCTGTGATTTCAGCGGGCCTGAGAAACTCGCCTCAGCCGCCAGATTACGCGTCTCCTGTCGGTGCGAGGCAGCGGTCTGGCCACTTCTCTGACACCAGAGGTCAGTCTCGAGAGACTGATTCCCTTAGTAGCTCGTTGGACAGCGAGCTGCCGAATGTGTCTCTCTGGTTCGTTCAGATGTCCTGACGGGCGAGCCCCAGGACTACGGAGGACGACCCCTACTGGGGTGGAGCGGCTTACACCGCGGCTCACGGTGACCGTCTCCCCTCGGTGCCCTCCGGGGATTTGTCTGCCAACCCTGCAGTTCCAGGGCACAGCAGGTCCCAGCGAGCGTTATTCTCAGGTTCTACCGCCTGTGACTTCAGTGGGCCTGAGGAACTCGCCTCAGCCGCCAGATTACGCGTCTCGTGTCGGTGCGCCGCAGCAAGACAGCGGTCTGGCCGCTTCTCTAACACCAGAGGTCAGTCTCGAGAGACCGATTCCCTTAGTAGATCGTTTGGCAGCCTGGCAACGGCTGCCGAACGTGTCTCTCTGGGTCCTGCGGACGGTAGAGGCTGGCTATTCCATCCAGTTCGATGGGCCACCTCCGCGGTTCAACGGGGTCTGTGTGACTACGGTCCGCCCCGAGCAGGCTCTGGTCCTGGAACAGGAAGTCAACACTTTGCTGAAAAAGGAAGCCATAGAGTTGGTTCCACCTTACGAAGTGTACACCGGCTTCTACAGCCGGTACTTCATTGTTCCGAAGAGGGATGGAGGGCTGAGGCCCATACTGGACTTGCGTCTCTTGAACCTCTCAGTCAGACCGCTGAAGTTCAAGATGCTGACGGTCAAGCAGATCGTGTCTCAAATCAGGTCCGAGGACTGGTTTGTCACGATATACCTCAAAGACGCCTATTTCCATGTGTCCATCCTTCCCTCTCACAGGAAGTTCCTGAGGTTCGCTTTCGGGGGCAAAGCGTACCAATATCGGGTTCTTCCCTTTGGCCTAGCACTCTCACCCCGCACTTTCACCAAGTGTGTGGATGCGGCCCTGGTCCCGTTGCGACTGCAAGGCATCCGCATACTAAATTATATCGACATTTGGTTGATTCTTGCTCAATCAGAGCAGTTGGCAGTTCGGCATCGAGATGTCGTTCTCGCTCACATGAAAGATTTGGGGCTAAGGCTAAACGCCAAAACCAGTGTGCTTTCTCCAGCTCAGAGAACCACTTATCTAGGTGTGGTGTGGGATTCGACCACGATGTAGGCTCGTTTGACCCCTGCTCGGATCGAGTCGATCCTCACGGCACTCCCGCCGCTGGGAGTCAGATCGCACTCGACCCGAGGTGTGGCGGCCTCCAAGGCCTTCTGGGCAGGTGTCTCCATGCAAGACATCTGCAACGCTGCTGGGTGGTCCACGCCCCTGACATTCGCCAGGTTTTACAACCTCGACATCAGAGCCACTCCAGGCTCCTCCGTCCTTTCAGCCTGACACCAGGCAGGGACTTGTCAGTCTGGCGGCGTTGGTATAGCGTTTCCATAGCGTCTCCGGACGCAGCTCGATGTTCCTGGAAGGGAACGTACCAGGTTACGTATGTAACCCAGGTTCCCTGAAGGGAACGAGAGCTGCGTCTCGGGCCACACTTCTGGCATCCCTGCCAGCGCTTGCTTCATGACTTGAAGCTGATGCCGGCTCCGCCGCACGTGCTTATATACCTGGTCGTGACGTCACCCCGCCCGTGACGCTTCGCCCATCCATTAGACTGGTTGTATACAATATTCAGAGTGCCGGTTACGCTGATGGCGTTCCCAAGGCGTCTCCGGACGCAGCTCTCGTTCCCTTCAGGGAACCTGGGTTACATACGTAACCTGGTACGTTTTTTCCTTTGAAAATCTAAAACCCCATCTCATTGACCATCGTTCTACCTGTTCTATTGCTTCCTGGACCTTACTCACTATATATGTTTCTTCCCCTCTTCCACAAGGCCCCGTCATCTGCAAACAGTGATCTTCAAATCCCAGGCCCTACATCTGAAAAACATCATTAATCATGATAATAAAGAGCAGAGGACTAATAACACTACCCTGAGGGGTTCCATTTTCTACCATATAACTACCAGATAATTCTTTGCCAATTCTCATCTGAATAGAGAGTCCATACAGGAAATCCTTTACCCAGTTAAAAGCTCTCCCAACATCAAGGAAGACTGCCACCACTGATTCCCTATTAACCTGGGTTAGATTAATTCATTATTAGATTAAATAATTAATTCCGCTGTGTGCAGTGGGAAATAAAGTTTTTCATTGTCTATATTCTCTTGTTTGTGTATCTGTGTAGTATAAATTGTGTTCAGTAGTGTTTATAAAAGCCAAGTGTGAAATGATTGAGTTATTAGACTTCCAAAAAGGACAGTTCATGGAAGCCTGTTTAGCTGGAGTGCCTAAACCCTTGACAGCCTAATTGTTTGTTGTTTAAAGAACAACAATATTTACGATTGTGATTATAATCACAAAGCATGGGAAGACTTCATCAGCAAAGATAAATAATGGGCGAAAACCAGACTGTGTCCAAATAACACAGAAGTACTGAAAAGTGACTGAAAAGGCAACTCAATATTCACATTGAAGACCCCATTTTCCCAAAAAAACGACCGCAGAGAGTTTCACAAAGGCACGCTGCGACTGCTTGAAAACAGACACCAGCACTAAAGTGCAAAAAGGTTCATAAAACCTGGACAGTTGGACCATTAAGATTAAATGTAACATCTGCCTTGGCCAGATACATCACCTGACATGAAAATGATCAAACCACTGTGGGCAGTTTTGGAGAGAAACAGTAATAATCTGATTCTCTCCTTCAGCATCTCTAAAGCAATTAGTAGATTTTCTGATCGACCACATTCTACTGGAGACTATTTAAAAGTTGTGTGAATCTATTCTAAGAACTTTGGAAGTTGTATTAAGGACAAATGGTGGTTAAACACCTTAATAATGAAATATTACCCATAATATTTCCCAGATGTTCACATTAGTTTTTCCAAACCAAGTTGTAAGTGTATATAATCTAAACAATTTAAATTTACGAACTAACAAACTTTAACTATACACTAAACATATTACATACAGGGCTGAGATGAGGGAGGAAGAAGTGCTAAAAAGCAAATCAAAGGTGGTTATGTGACCAGGATGTGAAGCCATAAGTACCTTGAACTGACATGGAGAGGATAGGATATCAGATCAATCTTTTATCATATTTACAGTTGCTTGAGGGCAAAATGAACTGAACTACTGAACAGCATACACTAGAACACACACAGAAAGGCAGATATTTTGTTTCATTAACATCAGAAACTGCAATAAATGAATAAATAAATAGTGTTGACCTCAGTCTATAACTTTTAAGGAACTGCTCAGTAAATCTCAGCATGGCATAAGCCGATCAAAACTTCATTGTGTTTATTTGTTAAAACATCACGGCAGTTGAAACAATTTTGTTGGAGAAGAGACCCTAAATGACAGTAACAGGAAACCATCCCGATGATAAAACATTTTGAGACACTCATGAATAATGAGGGTAAAGGTCAAGAGTTTATAAAAGATAGTGGTTGGTCAGGCCCAAAGTATCTTTTATTACACACTACAAATCTGCCTATAAAGTACATGTTGTGAAATAAAAATCGAACTGAACCCCTTCTACTAGTTGCTGGAGTAGTGTCTTTCTTAAATGACAGCAAGCCATGAACTCTGTTACACAGAGATGTTCGCATTATAGCTCCACCAGACATGTAGGCTGTCACGTGATGCACGAGAATATAAGTAACTTTGTTTTATTTACAAAAATAAGTTTGCATTCCTCTGCCTTCTCTGAGTTCCATAGATCTTTGTTGGCAATGATTGATCAATACATATGTAAACCCTATTTAGGTTATCATTTACTGTAGGAGCTAAATCTAATATTTTAAGCTACTGAGTCGTTTGATCCCGGACTAGTAGGTTGACGCGCTACTTGCTTGCTTGATGTTACTTCCTCTTCCAGCCTCCTTGCTCCATGAATGAGACGATTATTCCATTGTATTATCATCATCAGTTTATTATCTCCACAAAGCACCTTAGTGCATAATATCCACTTCTATTTCCCACAGCTTACATTTAGGCCGCCATCAACTTCGCGCTATAGCGGTCAAAAACCTTTTTTCCCTTCCGGGTCAAACACCTACCTAACACAGTAGGAAGGCTACCTATATACTCTTATCACAATTAAATCAACAGCGCCACTCAGTGGTCATGATAAGAACAACATGTCATTATAGGTACACATTTTTGGCTCCTACACACCGACCCCTAATTGTTAATGGTGGACAAACATAACAATTCAAACACAATGAAAACAAAGGAGCCAAACAATACCATACACCCAATTGTCTTTTCTACACTTCCTGTAATAAACAAAGTTTTGTTATAGGTCTTTCAATGATACTAGTTTTGGTCTGCAGCCTCACAGAACGCACTAGACCATCCTTATCTGGAAAAACCTCTAAAACCTTGCCAAGAGCCCAGGAGCCACGAGGAGCTGAAGAGTCCATAATTACTACAATGTCTCCAGCAATCAAACTTCTTTTCTTCTGATTCCACTTTTGCCTCTCTTGAAGTAAAGGCAGATATTCCCGTAGCCACCTCTTCCAGAAAAGATCTGACAGATACTGTACCTGTCTCCATCGTTTTCTCACGTATTGGTCATGAGGCTCGAACACTCCAGGGGGTAAAACTGGTTTCCCTTTCAAGAGAAGAAGATGATTTGGCGTGAGGGGCTCCAAATCATTAGGATCATCCGACAGCTTAGTAATTGGTCGATCATTCAAAATGGATTCCACTTCACAGAAAACCGTATGAAGGCCATCATCATCTAACCTTTGTTGACGTAGAACAGAGCTAAGAACTCTTTTCACAGAGCGTATCATTCTCTCCCAAACACCACCATGGTGTGAACCTGCTGGTGGATTAAAACTCCAACGAATTCCAACTTGTGACAACATTCCTTGAATCTTTTCATGATTCAGTGAAGCAAGAGCTTCCTTTAATTCTCTTTGTGCTCCAATAAAGTTAGTACCATTATCGGATCTTAGATGTATCACTTGTCCTCTCCTGCTAATGAAGCGACGTAATGCATTAATACATGCATCCGTTTCTAATGAACTTGCTACCTCAAGATGGATTGCTCTGCTTGCCATACAGGTGAATATTACCCCATATCTTTTACAGGTTACCCTTCTATTCTTCACTTCCACTGGCCCAAAGTAGTCTACTCCAGTGTTGGTAAATGGTGGTAGATCGGGAAGGATCCTCTCCGTTGGAAGATCTGCCATCTTTTGTTCAGCTGCTCTTCTATTATGGCGTCTACAAAAGCCACATCTAGAAATTATCTTCCTAACAGCCGAGTAGGAGTTAGTAATCCAAAATTTCCTTCTAACTGTGGATAACGTATGGCTTCGTCCACCATGACCCAGACTTTCATGCACATGCTTCAGAATAAGCATAGAAATATGCTGATCTTTACCAAGTATGAGTGGATGCTTTACCTCTTCAGGCATGGCTGCTTTACTCAATCTTCCTCCAACTCGTAAAAGTCCATCATCCAAAAACGGATCCAACCGATAAATAGGACTTTGCCAATTCACCGTCACTTTCCCAGATGTTAGAGCAGAAATTTCTTCACTGAATTTTCTTTGCTGTGAATAACGAACAATGGCTTCCTCTGCCCCCAAAAGATCATCCAATGTCAAAGCAAAACTCTTAGGCATCACTGTGATTCTTGATCCCTCAAACTGTACACCGCTGTCTTGATTGCTCGATTGATGACCAGCATTAGTAGCTTTCTGCATCTTTCCCAAGCGAATTCTTTCCAACAAAATCATTTTCAACTTGAGAAACCAGGCCACCGCTATTTTAAGCCTCCTCCACTCAGAAAAGTAAACAATTAGTTGGTCAACAGGGTTGGACACTTCATTCACACTAATAACATTTACCGTGGTTTTTTGCTTAACCTCTGCATCATCAAAGTCTATCGAGAGATATGGTGTGTCTATAGGCCAATAATCCTCATGCAACTTCAAGAAGGCTGGACCTTCAAGCCACCTGCTGTTCTTCAGAAAGTCTCTAACCTTCATTCCTCTTGAAGCGTAATCAGCTGGATTATCCTTAGAACTGACATATCTCCATTGCGAATGTTC
The DNA here is from genome assembly GCF_936440315.1 of Barbus barbus. Taxonomy (NCBI): domain Eukaryota; kingdom Metazoa; phylum Chordata; class Actinopteri; order Cypriniformes; family Cyprinidae; genus Barbus; species Barbus barbus. Next base: position 34,756,413 of record NC_136734.1, on the reverse strand, counting down.
AACTTTTTCTCTAATGGTTGCAATTTTGTTAGCTACGAATGTGTGGAAACGCTTATCTTCATTGTTAAGGTACTTCAGTACAGCAGTACTGTCAGTCCAGAAGACAGAATCTTCTAACTGGATGGTCAACTCTTCCTTTAGCATTGTGTCCACCTTAGTAGCAAGCACAGCTGCTGTCAACTCCAAACGGGGGATGGTAACAGCCTTCAATGGTGTTACTCTGGCTTTACCAAGTAGAAAGGCAATGTGAATGCGGTTCTCATGACTTAACATTCTGATGTAAGTTACTGTGCCGTACCCATTGTTACTGGCATCAGCAAAATGATGTAATTGAACATGCCTAAGATCTCCAAAATCCCTTGGCTCAATGCACCTGTCCACAGTGAATGCAGTTAGTGACCTCAGATCCTCCAACCATCTTTTCCACTTACTTAAAATGTCCTGTGGTATGGCATCATCCCATCCACAACCTCTCCTGCACAATTCTTGTTGCAGCATCTTGGCAGACAACATGACTGGAGCCAAGAACCCTAAAGGATCGTACACAGAGCTAGTGACCGAAAGCATGCCACGTCTTGTAAGAGACTGCTGTTTTACCTCCAATTTAAATTTAAAAGAGTCCGTTTCTACACACCATTGTAGGCCCAATGCTCTTTCAATTGGAAGTTTATCTCGGTCCAAATTCAACTCCTTAAGGTCTTTGGCTCTTTGTTCCACTGAGATAGATTGCAACAGTGCACGACTATTACTGATCCATTTTTCCAAAATGAATCCTCCTTTCTGACACAGGGCAATGAGATCCTTCATCGTTTTTATAGCTTTTCTTTCTGTAGCCGAGCTCTGTAAACAATCATCCACATAGAAATTCTGTTTGACAGATTGAATCACATGAGGTGGAAACTGAAACTGATTGTCATCTGCAGTTTTCCTCAGGGCATAACTTGCACAGCTCGGAGAGGAAACTGCACCAAATAAATGTACAGTCATTCTATACTCCACAAGTCTCTCAGAGATGTTTCCATCAGGCCACCAAAGAAAGCGAAGAAAATTTCTATCTTCTTCAGCCACCTTCACTTGATGGAACATAGCCTGAATGTCACCCATAAAAGCTACAGGTTCCTGTCTGAAGCGAGTGAGAACTCCAAGCAAAGAGCTGGTAAGGTTAGGTCCCTGCAGAAGTTTGTTGTTCAACGATGTTCCTTGATATGTGGCTCCACAATCGAACACTACACGAATAGATCTTTTTCTTGGATGATGTACACCATGATGAGGGATATACCATACTTTCCCAATTTCACAGTGTACCTGTTCTTGAGGTACTTGTTCTGCATAACCCTTACTGATGACATCATTCATGTATCCCGCATATTCCTTGTGAAAATCATGGTTGTTCAGAAACCTTTTCTTCAAACCAAGGACCCGTTGCTTTGCTACAGCAAAGTTGTTAGGCAGATAGACTTCTTTGGTTTTAAAAGGCAACTTCAAACAATATTTCCCATCTTGGAGTACCGCTGACTGATCCATGATTTCCATGAACCTGATGTCCTCCCTTGACATTTCCTTCTTCGCAGTGCTTTCGTTGAAGTCATGATTGTACTGACTGATTAACAATTCCTCCAATCTGCACACAGCAATCTGATTCACTGTAACAGTAGAAAGCTCCATTCCCCTTGAACCACTGTTTCCATTCAGTGGACCATTAACAACCCATCCCAACACTGACCTAACAGCATATGGGCCAGTCCCACAGCTGTTAATGATCTCCCAAGGTTCCAATATCTTGGGAGCATTGGTACCAATCAGCAAATCAACATTTGCCTTTATGTTTGGGATGTGCACCTTTGATAGGTATGGAAACATAGCCAACTCTTTAGATGTTATGTTGTCAGTACTTACTGGCATTTTCTGCTGCGTGAGCACCTCAGGAAGTTGATAAAAGTTACTGTCATCAAGACTGGACACCTCCAAACCAGTCAAGGAATAAGCTGGAACAATGGCTTGTTGCCCCATTGTATTGAGCAGAAATGTGACCCGTTTACCTGAGATATTCAGCTTCTGCATAAGCTGTTCTGAGCAGAATGTAGCTGAACTACCTGGATCCAAGAATGCATATGTTTTAATGACCTTGTTTCCCTTGCTGGATTTAACTTGTACTGGGAGAATCGACAATGCACATCGGTCCTTACCGACCCCTGTATGCCCACATATTTTGGAAGAAACTAACCTATTATCAGATGTTGACTGTTTCACTGCTGCTGATTGGTTTTTGATGTGAAGCACAGTAGGGTGAGATTGATGACAAACTTTGCAATTCAAGCGCCCTTTGCAATCCTTGCTCATGTGCCCAATACACAAGCATGCAAAGCAAACTCCTTTTTCCCTAAGAAAGTATATCTTTTCCTTATGCTTCTTTGAATTGAACTGATCACACTCCTCCAATGAGTGATTATTAGAACAACATATACAATAGACCTTGTCAGCCTTCCCTGAATCCAATGTTGAACTCATGACTCCTGAAAAGGAGTCAATGTTTGCTACTGAAGTAGCGAAAGTGTTTCCCTTCATTCTTTCCTTGAGCTGTGACTTGAATCTGGTCAATGTCTTCATTTCAGTGACACCAAGTGATGACTCCTGAATATCACCAAACAAGGGGTCTGAAAGAATTCGGACAAAACGTTCTATGAAATTGACCAAGTCCATAAAACAAGCTCGGCGGTTGCATGTTTCCATTATGTCATAAGCTGTTGTTCTCCACTGATCCCTTAACTTGAATGGCAATTTAGAAATAACACTTCGCATGTTTGCAGGCATATCCATTTCTTGCATGTACTGGAGCTCCTCCATTACATTGCAACAGCCCCGCAAGAACAAAGCATAAGCTTGCAGTGATTTCACATCCTCAGACTTCACAGGTTTCCAAGCAAGAGCCTTTTCAATATAAGCAGTAGCAATTTTATACTCATTACCAAAATGTTCCTGTAAAAGATTCTTTGCTACTGTATAACCACGCTCAGGAGCCATATGTTGACAACTACGCACCAGCTCTCGTGGCTGTCCACGAGTAAATTGCTCCAAATAGTACAAACAATCCACCTTACTGGCCTTCCCTTCCACACCTTGTTCAAAAGCTTTTATAAAGGTTCTGAATTGAAGTGAGTCTCCATCAAATATGGGAATATCTCTTGGTGGCAATGACATTAAACGTTGCTGTTGAAGTAATGCAGTTGTAATCTCATTTTGCCTCTGCATAATGGTAAGTATCCCATCAGGTGGATTTTGACCAGTTGAATAACATACAGATTGCTTGTCCTTTAATTGAGAAGTTGTATGCTGTGATGTTACCTGTAGAACTGTCGCCGGCCGTTGTTTATCAAACACATGCTGATGACTTGTGGCAATGTTAATCTGACTCTCACTTATTTTAGGCCGCACATCAACTGTCTGGTCAGGTGGTAATGAACAGACACTTTGTTGAACCACTGTTCCTAGTCCAGATTTAAAGTCCTTTGCCATAGGGTTTAACACATTTCCAGATTTCCTCTTCTTTTCAAAGTGGGAATTCGTGACACTCACAGATCCACGAGAAGAACTTTTTTGTTCAAAAGCCTCCAACACTGCCAACTTAGCAGTAGATGCAGCCAATTCAGTCTCCAAATCAAGCTGCTCCCTTTTCCTCCTTAACTGCTGCTCCTGCTCCTCAAGATCATGTCTATCTTTTAAAGCTGCAACACGAGCAACAAGTGCAGCTCTATCTGCCTCTGCCTTTACCCTTGCAGAGGATGTGGTGCTGATTCTGCTACTGCTCATGCTACCCTTATTTGAACGTTTACTTTCAACATTAGACACGCTGTCATTTGGATTAATACCATCATCAACAACAACAACATCACATTGGCTTATAAGCGCACTACCTTCATTACACCCAACCCATTGGTTTGCATCAGCAATGCACTCATCAATAAACATCATTTTTGCCTTAAACCAAGTTTCATGTTCTTCCTTTTCATCAGGTGGCAATAAACCCAATAAAGACTCATGCATGCTTTTTGCATTATCACATACCTCAATGAGCTCTTCAAGTGCACTTTGTACCTGTGATTTGTCACCCCTTTGAATAAAACCTTGCAAGGATTTTTTTATATTGTTTGCCTTATTCAGTTTCGCTTTTCTGCCAGCTTGCAACTTATCCAATTTATCAGCTAATGCTTTAAATGCAAGTTTAACCACACGTTTTTCAGTTTGTACTTCCACATTGCTAACCACACTGTTTGATTTACTAATAGCTGATACAACAGACCCCGCAGTTTTATCAGATGTTACGTCGCGAGTCTCCATGAGGGTTAGTCTTTTTTTAAATAGTTCGTTGCAACAGTCAATACCAAAAGTCAGTACCGAAGGTCAATACCAAAGTCTTTTTATCCGTCCGCGTCGGCGATCAGACCATTACATTCCTTTTAGTAATGTGTGCACACAATTAAATGGCCATTAAACAGTATAGCGCTACTCATACCTCAATGCGTTGGGCGCCATATGATGATCCGATTGGTATGTTGTTCTTCAGCCGGCTTTAGAAGTTATAAATCCAACATCGCGACGTCCTATACACCGAGGGTAAACTGTTGAGGCACTCCTTGACACAGACGAAATCCAACGACTCCCGTTAACACAGCGTCCTCCGTCAGCTTTAATGTATCCAAAAAGTCCCGAAGTTCCAAAACAAAGTTCCACACGAGTTCTAAATGCAAGGTTTTTGACTTGAATTGTAGGAGCTAAATCTAATATTTTAAGCTACTGAGTCGTTTGATCCCGGACTAGTAGGTTGACGCGCTACTTGCTTGCTTGATGTTACTTCCTCTTCCAGCCTCCTTGCTCCATGAATGAGACGATTATTCCATTGTATTATCATCATCAGTTTATTATCTCCACAAAGCACCTTAGTGCATAATATCCACTTCTATTTCCCACAGCTTACATTTAGGCCGCCATCAACTTCGCGCTATAGCGGTCAAAAACCTTTTTGCCCTTCCGGGTCAAACACCTACCTAACACAGTAGGAAGGCTACCTATATACTCTTATCACAATTAAATCAACAGCGCCACTCAGTGGTCATGATAAGAACAACATGTCATTATAGGTACACATTTTTGGCTCCTACATTTACAAATATTTATATAAAATTTGTACAACACAAATTGCAAAATTTTCCCTGTACAAGAGCAGTGATACATCCACATCGAATGAATCACAATTTAACAAATTGTGCAAAATAAGGAAAACAAAAACATCCATCAACATAACTTAAAGGCAATTTGGCGGGTATTTATATCAAAGATAAAGCTTATGTTCAGCATCAATAGCCATGAAAACAAAACTGCTATGACCACTTTTATTTGTACACGGCTAAAATCTCTGACAGATTCATGCTCCACTTCACAACCTGAATTTGTCTTTTAAAGTGCATGCAATAATACCAGTAACTCTGACAGAACTGATTCAATGTAATAAATCCACTTCCTGATAAAACTAATGCCAATTAATTTAGGATACTGAACAATAAATACAACTTTTGTGTTTTGTCTTTTTTTACCTTTTTCTAAGTAAACAAAAGAAAGAAAAAGTGTGGGTTCCACAATATGAACTTAATTAAATGCTCTTTATGTATTCTCCATATTTGAAAATCAGACACTGCTTCAAAATCTGCTTCTGCGTAAAGTTTATCAACGGTTGTCACATTCTCTGTGATACATACAAAACAGCTAATAGCCACGGTGAAGACGCAGGACACATTCTACAGTCGCAATGTCCTTTGATGACACCAAAGGCATTTCACACTTCATATCCACCTTACATGATGGGATCGTACTTAACATATCAAAGTGCTTACTTGTAATAAAATATTCTGAATTACTAATTTAATACCAAAAGTGGGACAATGGCATGGAGAAAAGGTCAGTTTGTCTAGATATTTCTTCTTTATGAGCTCAGTGATGCATCACCAAACCACTTTTGTGTCTGTGGCTGTTTAGTTTCTCCTCTCAGAATCTCAGCAAAGTTCTCACAGCCGATATGAGTTATAAGATATTGATCCAGCATTGTCACTGTTTGGGTGATCTTGGTAAATCCAACAATCAGGGACAGTACAGGCACAATGTGTCCAGGGCAGAGGTGTTGGCAGACTGTTTACTAGGGATTGCAGGTATTATTTATTTACCTATCCTATGAATTTACTGTAAAAAAAAAAAAAAAAACAGCTCACCTTCTGTTCCAAGTGAGCCCGGCATAAGGACGCCTTCTGTTCCAACTTCTGCACTTCACGCTCATGTTGGGCCTCCATCTGCGCCTTAGTTTTGTTCTGGTAGGCATCGAGGAGCTCCATCTCCTGATGCAGCTGCTGCCTTAAAGCCTGACATTCAGCCTCCTGCTCTTCATCTAAACGTAACTGGGAGAGTTTCATGCTGCAGTTATTATCTGATGGGGTTTATTTTATTGTTTGATAATTAAAAAAATATTTTCATTACTTGAAATAAAAAACATTAACTGAAATAAATAATTTAAAAAAATTATTTTATTTCAGCTAGAGTACTATAATTATTCAAACGAAATAAATTAAACCTAAAAATGCAACAAAATTACTAAAACATTAATTGAAATGAACACAGAAAATATAGAAATAAAGTCAAATTTGAAATAACAAAAACTGTAATAGTAGCTATAGATAGAATTGAGTAATGAGTCGTCTTCTATAGTAGTTAAAACAGTGATTAAAAACAATATTGCTCATATAAACAGCAATATAAGACTTAACAATAAGATCAGTTTTCATTTGGAAAACTGGTTGTGGAAGTAGAATTTTTGGCTTGGTTGTGGAAATTCATTTCCCTCCATAGCCACTAGAGGGAACCTCACAAACGGTCTTGGCCAGTAGCTGCTGCTTGTCACTGGTAAGAGAATTGTGAGAAAAGACCTTCTGACCGAATATGAAAACAGTTTCTATTGTATCAGGTTCTCTCCACTTCCAAAGAAGCAATGTGATTTTTTGTACGTGTGTGTAAACCCTAAACTAACTTACTCAGCGAGTACTGTATGTTTCAACACATTCGTCAGGTTAAAGGATCTAAGATTCGGGTTTATAACCTTTTCATGCACAAAGTGTGCGGTTTCGCCGTTAAAAGGATGTTTCCCTCTGGTGACTGTGTACTTTACCGATTGAGAGGCCATCATCTCATTAATGCTTTGCTCATATTGTTCTGCCAGCTGTGCAAGTTTGAGGGTCTGTTCCTCCTTCAGAGACTTCAGGATGGCTTTGTGGTCACTCTTGGGGGAGACCTCCAGCTATGAAGGTAAATTTAGTGCAAAACAACTGAGTGTCCGTGACAGCAGAATTTGTAGTTGTAGAGAATAGCCACACATGTGTATCAGTAAATTTGAAGCCACAGACAAAAGTCGCAAACTTGTATATTTTTTTCTCTCTCCCACAAACACAACACAATAGCTACACCTTCTCGAATCCTTCATTGCAGATACACAAATCCTACTCTACGAATCACAAATCAAGAAACTCGTACTCTCACATGTTTTGCCACTATTGCTGCAGTGAATATGGTGCAAAACACATTCACACACCTGCATCAAATATGTGAAGTCACGGACGAATTTTGTACATCCACAGATCAGTATTTGAATTCTTGCAATGAGATTTGCACACTTGTAGAATGTTTTCTTACATATATGTTTTTTTTCCTCAGATGCTTTTTCGAGCACAAACACAAATACATAAGGACAACGGCTTGAATCTGCTGCTACGAGTCTTAATACTGTTTTTCATCTGCGAATGACTAGTTTCGCGCACTCTCCCTTTTGCACCACGTATATCTGTGTGACAAATGGAGCTAAAGTGATTTGTGCATCTGTAGAGGCAACAGCGAGCAGTCTTCAGAGATCAGAGGATTTCAACCAATCAGAAGAGCTACACTGTATACGGTTTTTGTTGTTTTTTATAGTTGTTCATTTTTTTATGTTCAAGTTTGTAATCTTATCGTCTGCAACGTCGGGGATGTATTTTGGAGCCATCATTATGGTGATTACATCAGCTGGTAAGTTAAGTTATAACATCATTTTACTTTACTTACTTTTACTTGTAGTCATTTAGCAGACGCTTTTATCCAAAGCGACTTACAAATAAGAAAAAAGTAACTAAAACTAACACTCTGTAAATACTCTATACACACCCATTTAAGAAAATACAGAAATTAAATAAAATTGACAAATGCATACAACAACAACATTTCAATAGTAAACATATAAAGGGAAAAAATAAATAAATAAAATAAAAATAAAAAGCGATACTTAGCCTATATCCTTTGCAGGTGTCCTAGCCCGGTGGAGTCGATGGTCTTTACACTCTTTGGTCTTTTTTTAAGAGGACTGCTGCCGCGGTATAATAACCTTTTTGATACCTATCTAACAAATCACTGCTAGAATTCAGCTGAACGCACTTTCCTATTAATCACGTAAAATACGGTGGTCAAGCCAACCGCAGTTCAGAAAAACACGGTCAAGCCAGCCGCGATTGAAATTATGGTGCGCGCGTATTACTATAATTACGGTAATTGCAGGACCAACACGGAGGGAACGCGCATTCAAAGAGCTTTTCATTCTAGACGCCCAGAATTGAGATATAATGACACTTTCCGTTATTTTTTCTGTTTGTTTTATGTACATCTGCTTAATATTCATGTTATTTATTGCTGTCTTTGTATCTGTATTAGGGCTATATTCTTCTACCTACATTTCATTGCAAGATTCGTAGAAAAGGAGATATGGGACATTAGTCGATTTAGAGGGGTATTACGACCCCATTTCTAATAAGTACAAGAAATTAATGGTCAGTTCTTAAACAGGACGTCCTACACTATATGCACGCCTCATATGAAACCATTTTACTGCAGAATCTTTGAGATATGGGACATTATTACATTTTAGAGAGCTATAAAGACCTAAGTTCTAATAAGTACAAGAAATGAATGGTCAGTTCTTGTATGGGACGTCCCATACTATATGCACACATCATATGAAACCATTTTACTGCAGCATTTTTGAGATATGGGACATTATTCGATTTAGAGGGGTACAAAGACACCATTTCTAATAAGTACAAGAAATAAATGGTAAATTCTCATACAGGACATCCCATACTATATGCACACCTCATATGAAACCATTTTACTGCAGCATTTTAAGATATGGGACATTAATACATTTTAGAGAGCTATAAAGACCTCGTTTCTAATAATTACAAGAAATGAATTGTTAGTTCTTATAGGACATGCCATAATATATGCACACTACATATGAAACCATTTTACTGCAGCATTTTCGAGATATGGGACATTATTCAATTTAGAGGGGTATACAGACACCGTTTCTTATAAGTAGAAAAAAGCAATAGTCAAGTCTTTTACTAGACGACCCATACTATATGCACACCTCATAATAATCATTTTTACTACACTGTTTTGAAGAAATATTGCATTATTCAACTTCAGAGGGCAAGTTGAAGAAAAAATCATATACAAGTTCATATACAAGACGTCTCATGCTATCTACATACCTCATATGAAATCTTTTTTTCTGCAGCATTTTACTGCAGAGTAATGTGCTGTTGTCTAATTTCAGTGTCCCGAAAACACCCCATTTCTAATAAGAAGAAATGGACGATCAGTTCTTATATGGGACGTCCCATATTTTATGCACATCTCATATGAATAGGGATGGGTACCGAAACTCGGTATTAAATCGGTCTCAGGGCTAAATTATGAAAGACCGGAGTATCGATAAACTCTGACATTATCGGTACGTCTGTCGGTATTGGAGAAATTAAGAAAACACACATACATTTATTGTTGCTCTCTCTCTCTCTCTCTATATATATATATATAATGTCGCCAGCTGTTTTTATGTGCAATAATATTCAAACATTTGTCTATGATGCATTTTTGCTATGCGCAATTCAGAAGCCAGATCGCGCTCACGCGGAGGAGCTTCAGCACACGCAACATGAAAGTCCTGTTTAATTATGATAGAAGAGAGAACCAACTATTCAAACATCTGCTCACACTTTAGGCCTGTGGCTGTTATATTAAGCTAAGTATTTTTTTTTTTTTTCCGATTTTGGCTTCCAAGGATTATAGCCGCATTTCTTCTAGCACAACTCCCTTCCCTTCATAGCGGCGCGGATTCGTTCCTCCGAACCAAAACGTAACATCTGAATCAGCTCAATCAGTGATTGTCATAAAATGCCGTCTTTACTGTTGCTACATTGCAGGACATATTTGATAGTAAAACGTTGAAAGTACAATCTGCACAAGTGATGCTGTTCCCCAGGCTGAAATGTGTGTGCACGTGTGTGCCTGCGCGGCGGCGTGCTCCAAAACGGACAAGCAAAGTACACTTTGAGCTTCGGGCGCGTCGAAATAACACACAAAAATATGCCAAAAAATACACACACAATGTGTCAAAATGGCCGGTTATGAGAGTCTTCATTTTTATGTTTTAAGTGGACAAGAACAGTTGGGAGAAAATCCGATGCGTGTCAGTATATTGTCTTAAAGTGTCAGACTGGAGCTTGAGCCATCAATGTTAATCAAAGAACAAAATGCAAAGAGAACATCACCCACAGCTCTTAATCTGAACAACGTTATAGCTTTAATAAACATAAATCTATCAGTACATACAGTGAAAACTATGCAGTGCTCATTTACATTTGATTACTTTTGTAACTATTACTTACCTGAACATTAATATTAGTAGACCTTCATGGAAAAATGAAAGCACTGTTTATTTCATTTCGTTTGTGTGTTTGTTTTATTGTATTTGTCAGTTTGTTTTACTTTGTTTCTTTGTTCATATTCTTACAGTATCTTATCTTATGTATATAAAACACTAAAAATACCTGCACACTGGTGCATTTACAAATTGATGAAGTGCAGGCATTTTTAGTGTTTTATATACATAAGATAAGATACTGTAAGAATATGAACAAAGAAACAAAGTAAAACAAAAAGTACCAGATCGATAAGCAGTATCGGTAAGAGTAGTAATACCGTTAAAACCTTAACGATACACATCCCTACATATGAAAACAGCTTGCTGCAGAATTTTAGAGATATGTAATATTACAACACTTTAGAGGGCTATAAAGATCTAATTTTTGGCTAAGTAGAAGTCATGAGTGGTCAGTTCTTATATGAAGCTATTTTGCTGAGACACTTTAGAGAAAGGTTACACTTTAGAATAGGGAACACTTGTTCACTATTAACTATGACTTTTCCCTCAATAAATTCCTAATTTGCTGCTTATTAATAGTTAGTAAGTTAATTGTTAAATTTAGGTATTTGGTAGGATTAGGGATGTAGAATAAGGTATTGTAGAATAAGGCATTAATATGTGCTTAATTAATACTAATAAATGGCTAATATTCTAGTAATATGCATGCTAATAAGCAGCAACGTAAGAGATCCTAAAATAAAGTGTTACCTAGAGAATTGTACCATTATATTTTACTTCAAAGTCTTATAGAGAGGTCTAATCTACGTGTAATCTAAGTACAAAAACAGTTGATTCTTATAAGTTATTTCCCATCTTCTATACATACATCTGAGGAAAACATTTTACTGTATCATTTTTAAAGTGCATGGTATTATTTAAATTATAGGATTATACAACTGTGCATGTATGCTTTCTAATAAGTACAAAAAATCAACAGCCAAATCTTATAATGGACCTCCCATACTATCTGCACCCTTTATATTAAAAACATTTTACTGTAGCAATATGGAGTTCAAAGTCAAGAAAATTCTCAGACATTGCACAATTTTTCCAGTATTGAAAACTAGAAATATTATTTCAAATAAGTAAAAAAAGGCTATTTCTTCAAAAGTACCTCCTACTTTTTCAGCACACCAAATGAGAAGTATGTGTACTGTGGCAGTTTGAAGTTGCATACATCCAAATTCAACAAAGTTCTTAAAGACAGTACATTATTTCTCCAATTTTGAGGCTTATAGAAACAGCAATATAAATATGTAGATAAAAAATAATGGCCTTTGCATGCAAGGTACCTCCTATTCTATCAGCACAGCTAAAATGAAGTCACACACTGTCAAAAATGTCACACTATACCTCACACAGTTTCAGAACACTTAATATGGAGTCTTTGCTCTGTAGCAGTTTGGAACATGGATGGGTCATAGCGTATGCCCAATCTTGTTTCTGGAGATCTCACTAAAGGTTCAGCTCCAAACCTAATCTTATTAAGAGTCAGGAACAATAGATTGTTACAGGCAGGCTTGTTGGAGCAGGACTGACACTGAACTCTATGGGAAGGTAGATCTCCTGAAAAAGGATTGGTTACCCCTCATCTATCATGTGCCTTTTAGAAAATAGACAGTGGTTCTACTTCTTTGGTTAAATAGCATTTTGTTGTATTTGTTGTATTCAGATGCATGCTATGTCCAGTACACATAGCCCTCTAAATCGAATAATGTGCCATACCTTGAAAACGCTGCAGTAAAATGGTTTCATATGAGGTGTACATATAGTATGGGACGTCCTCTATAAGAACTGACGATTAATTTCTTGTACTTATTAGAATGGTGTCTTTATACCCCTCTAAATTGAATAATCTCCATATCTCGAAAACGCTGCAGTAAAATGGTTTCATATGAGGTGTGCATATAGTATGGGACGTCCTCTATAAGAACTGACGATTTATTTCTTCTACTTATTATAAATGGTGTCTTTATAACCCTCTAAATTGAATAATCTCCATATATCGAAAACGCTGCAGTAAAATGGTTTCATATGAGGTGTGCATATAGTATGGGACATCCCATATAAGAACTAACCATTCATTTCTTGTACTTATTATAAATGGTGTCTTTATAGTCCTCAAAATGCAATAATGTCCCATATCTCAAAAATGCTGCATTAAAATGGTTTCATATGAGGTGTGCATATAGTATGGGACGTCCTTTATAAGAACTGACCATTCATTTCTTGTACTTATTAGAAATGGGGTCTTTATCCCCCTCAAAATGTAATAATGTCCCATATCTCAAAAATGCTGCAGTAAAATGGTTTCATATGAGGTGTGCATATAGTATGGGATGTCCTCTATAAGAACTGACAATTCATTTCTTGTACTTATTAGAAATGGGGTCTTTATAGTCCTCAAAATGTAATAATGTCCCATATCTCAAAAATGCTGCAGTAAAATGGTTTCATATGAGGTGTACATATAGTATGGGATGTCCTCTATAAGAACTGACTGTTCATTTCTTGTACTTATTAGAAATGGGGTCTTTGTACCCCTCCACATCGAATAATGTCCCATATTTTGAAAACGCTGCAGTAAAATGGTTTCATATGAGGTATGCATATAGTATGGGACGTCCCATATGAGAACTGACCATTCATTTCTTGTACTTATTAGAAATGGGGTCTTTATACCGCTCTAAATTGAATAATGTCCCATATCTTGAAAACGCTGCAGTAAAATAGTTTCATATGAGGTATGCATATAGTATGGGACATTCCATATAGGAACTGACCATTCATTTCTTGTACTTATTAGAAATGGTGTCTTTATACCCCTCTAAATCGAATAATGTCCCATATCTAAAAAATGCTGCAGTAAAATGGTTTCATATGAGGTGTGCATATAGTATGGGATGTCCTCTATAAGAACTGAACATCCATTTCTTGTACTTATTAGAAATGGTGCCTTTATAGTCCTCAAAATGTAATAATGTCCCATATCTCAAAAATGCTGCAGTAAAATAGTTTCATATGAGGTGTGCATATATTATAGCATGTCCTGTATAACAACTGACCATTCATTTCTTGTACTTATTAGAAATTATGTCTTTATAGCTCTCTAAAATGTATTAATGTTCCATATCTCAAAAATGCTGCAGTAAAATTGTTTCATATGAAGTGTGCATATAGTATGGGACATCCCATATAAGAACTGACCATTCATTTCTTGTACTTATTAGAAATGGGGTCTTTATCCCCCTCAAATTGTAATAATGTCCCATATCTCAAAAATGCTGCAGTAAAATGGTTTCATATGAGGTGTGCATATAGTATGGGACGTCCCATATAAGAACTGACCATTCATTTCTTGTACATATTAGAAATGGTGTCTTTGTACCCCTCTAAATCGAATAATGTCCCATATCTCAAAAATGCTGCAGTAAAATGGTTTCATATGAGGTATGCATATAGTATGGGGCTTCCCATATAAGAACTGACCATTCATTTCTTGTACTTATTAGAAATGGGGTCTTTATACCCCTCTACATTGAATAATGTCCAATATTTTGAAAATGCTGCAGTAAAATGGTTTCATATGAGGTGTGCATATAGTATGGGACGTCCTCTATAAGAACTGACCATTCATTTCTTGTACTTATTAGAAATGGTGTCTTTATAGTCGTCAAAATATAATAATGTCCCATATCTCAAAAATGCTGCAGTAAAATGTTTTCATATGAGGTGTGCATATAGTATGGGACATCCCATATAAGAACTGACCATTAATTTCTTGTACTTATTAGAAATGGTGTCTTTGTACCCCTCTAAATCGAATAATGTCCCATATCTCAAAAATGCTTCAGTAAAATGGTTTCATATGATGTGTGCATATAGTATGGGGCGTCCCATATAAGAACTGACCATTCATTTCTTGTACTTACTATAAATGGTGTCTTTATTTTCCTCAAAATTTAATAATGTCCCTTATCTCAAAAATGCTGCAGTAAAATGCTTTCATATGAGGTGTACATATAGTATGGGGCGTCCCATATAAGAACTGACCATCCATTTCTTGTACTTATTATAAATGGTGTCTTTATTTTCCTCAAAATTTAATAATGTCCCATATCTCAAAAATGCTGCAGTAAAATGCTTTCATATGAGGTGTACATATAGTATGGGATGTCCTCTATGAGAACTGACCGTTCATTTCTTGTACTTATTAGAAATGGGGTCTTTATACCACTCTAAATTAAATAATATCCCAAATCTTGAAAACGCTGCAGAAAAATGGTTTCATATGAGGTGTGCATATAGTATGGGACGTCCCATATAAGAACTGACCATTCATTTCTTGTACTTATTAGAAATGGGGTCTTTATCCCCCTCAAATTGTAACAATGTCCCATATCTTGAAAATGCTGCAGTAAAATCGTTTCATATGAGGTGTGAATATAATATGCGATGTCCTCTATAAGAACTGACTGTTCATTTCTTGTACTTATTAGAAATGGTACTTTTATAGTCCTCAAAATTTAATAATGTCCCATATCTAAAAAATGCTGCAGTGAAATGGTTTCATATGAGGAGTGCATATATTATGGCATGTCCTGTATAACAACTGACCATTCATTTCTTGTACTTATTAGAAATTATGTCTTCATAGCTCTCTAAAATGTATTAATGTTCCATATCTAAAAAATGCTGCAGTAAAATTGTTTCATATGAGGTGTGCATATAGTATGGGACATCCCATATAAGAACTGACCATTCATTTCTTGTACTTATTAGAAATGGGGTCTTTATAGTCGTCAAAATATAATAATGTCCCATATCTCAAAACTGCTGCAGTAAAATGGTTTCATATGAGGTGTGCATATAGTATGGTACATCCCATATAAGAACTGACCATTCATTTCTTGTACTTATTAGAAATGGTGTGTTTGTACCCCTCTAAATCGAATAATGTCCCATATCTCAAAAATGCTTCAGTAAAATGGTTTCATATGATGTGTGCATATAGTATGGGATGTCCCATATAAGAACTGACCATTCATTTCTTGTACTTATTAGAAACGGTGTCTTTGTACCCTTCTAAATCGAATAATGTCCCATATCTCAAAAATGCTGCAGTAAAATGGTTTCATATGAGGTGTGCATATAGTATGGTACATCCCATATAAGAACTGACCATTGATTTCTTGTACTTATTAGAAATGGTGTCTTTGTACCCCTCTAAATTGAATAATGTCCCATATCTCAAAAATGCTTCAGTAAAATGGTTTCATATGATGTGTGCATATAGTATGGGATGTCCCATATAAGAACTGACCATTCATTTCTTGTACTTATTAGAAACGGTGTCTTTGTACCCCTCTAAATCGAATAATGTCCCATATCTCAAAAATGCTGCAGTAAAATGGTTTCATATGAGGTGTGCATATAGTATGGGACGTCCCATATAAGAACTGACCATTCATTTCTTGTACTTATTAGAAATGGTGTCGCTATACCCCTCTAAATAGAATAATGACCCATATCTTGAAGACGTTGCAGTAAATTGGTTTCATATGAGGTGTGCATATAGTATGGGACATCGTATATAAGAACTGACCATTGATTTCTTGTACTTATTAGAAATGGTGTCGCTATACCCCTCTAAATAGAATAATGACCCATATCTTGAAGACGTTGCAGTAAATTGGTTTCATATGAGGTGTGCATATAGTATGGGACATCGTATATAAGAACTGACCATTCATTTCTTGTACTTATTAGAAATGAGGTCTTTATAGCTCTCTAAAGTGTAATAATGTCCCATATCTCAAAGATTCTGCAGTAAAATGGTTTCATATGAGGCGTGCATATAGCGTAGGACGTCCTGTTTAAGAACTGACCATTCATTTCTTGTACTTATTAGAAATGGGGTCGTAATACCCCTCTAAATTGATTAATGTCCCATATCTCCTTTTCTACGAATCTGAAATACATTCTTTTTTTGTGATTGCCATCATAACAGGGATGATATCAACTGGTAAATTAGCCGAATTAAACTAGTTAAAGGTTTTTTGTTTGCTTTTAAATCGTTATCCATTCCCTATGAATCAACCCCATTATTTCAGCAATATAACACTAAGCTCACAATGTCAAATGCAGAAACATTAATACATGCGTTCATGACCTCGAGGCTAGATTATTGTAATGCTTTATTGGGTGGTTACTCTGAACCGTTAATAAACAAACTCCAGATGGTTCAAAATGCAGCAGCTAGAGTTCTTACTAGAACCAGGAAGTATGACCTCATTAGCCCGGTTCTGTCAATACTGCACTGGCTCCTTATTAAACACTGTATAGATTTTAAGATCTTGCTAATTACCTATAAAGCCCTGAATGGTTTGGCACCTCAGTATTTGAGTGAGCGCTTATCGCATTATAGTCCTTCACATCCGCTGCGATCTCAAAACTCTGGCCATTTGATAATACCTAGAATATCAAAATCAACTGCGGGCGGGAGATCGTTTTCCTATTTAGCGCCCAAACTCCGGAAAAATCTACCTAACACTGTTCAGGAAGCAGGCACACTCTGTCAGTTTAAATCTAGATTACAGACCCATCTCTTTAAACTGGCTTACACATAATACACTATCGCATTTCTATAATTCAAATCCGTTACAGGATTGTTAGGCTGCATTAATTAGGTCAACCGGAACCGGGAACACTTCCCAAAACACCTGATGTACTTGTTACATTGTTAGAAGAATGGCATCTACGATAATATTAGTCTGTTTCTTTTTTATTCCGAGGTCACCGTAGCCACCCAGATCCAGACTGTATCCAAATCAGATGATGGATCAGCACCTACAGATGACCTCTACAGCCAGGACACCTAGATGAGCCCCAGTGCAGCAGGCAAGCTTAGGGAGCTTACCAGGTCGTGGACGGCACCTTTTACTGCCAGAAACTGCCCTGCTAGCTCCTCCCCCCTCACCACCCTCACTGGTGGTGCAGCTAGGGGGTATACGGGGGTCCCCCCGGTGGAGCAGTCGGTTGCGATGCAGTTGTGTCCTAATACTGTCTCCACCCGGCAGGGCAAACCGTGCCTCCTCTTCCGGGCCTGTAGGTACTCGTCTGGTCTGTCCGGCGATGCTTATGTGGCCTGTGGAGAAGCTGCCTCCACCTTACGCTACGGCGTTACTGCAGGTTCTTCAGGCTAAAAGCACTGAGGGACATGCACGAGCGTGGTCACGATCCAGAAGCTCTGAGAGCTTTGTACCGCGTCTGACCTCGCGCTACAAGCGACGAAGGTCATTGCGCGGTCTCTGGGTCATGCAATGTCCACACTGTGGTCCAGGACCGTCACCCCTGGCTGTGTCTGGTCGACATGGGGATGCCGATAAAGTTTGGCTCCTCAAGGGCCCTGTGTCCCAGACTGGCCTCTTTGGTGACGCAGTCAAGAACATGGCCCAGCAGTTCTCGGCTGCTCAGGAGCAGGCTGAGGCGATCCAACACTTCCTGCCCCGGCGGGCAGCTGCTGCCTCCACCCGTCTGCCGGCTGCAGCACCCCAGTCTGCTCGTTGACGAGGGCGGCCCCCTGCGTCCGTCCCCATTCCCGCACCGCATCCGCAGCAGCCTCCAGAAGCGGTGCCGTTGAGCTGGTCCTGGCGCCCGTCAAACCTGGCAAAGAAGCCCCGGGACAGGCAACCCAGAGAGAAGAGGACTGCTTCAGGAGGTGGTGGATGCACCTCCCCCAGAGTAGGGGCCGGGTGGAGAATCTTTTGTTTCAAAAATCTCGACAAGAAGCAGTTGTCTCTGCCTCTGGGTCCCAAGAAGGCATGGGGAGTCACGGACGGACCAACACCGGACCACACTCATCCTCCTCTTTCACCAGCTGGCAGCAGTGGGCGGTTCGAGAGCTTCATCAAAGGCTCTACTCACGCACCCTCTGCCAAACCACGGAACCAGGTAAGCGTGCACCGCACACTCAGATCCCTCTTTGATCAGCCACGGGCCGTGTTCCTGCGTTCCACCTCGCTGCCCCACCATGGGTACGTTGGTGGTCCCGCTGGTCCGCTTGTATGGTGTCTAGGTGCCTGGCAGCGCTACCCAGCCCATCTTGCTGGCTCCGGTGGACCATCTGACTCGGCTATGCGGTTCAGTACCCTCCCAAGTTCAAGGGCATCCACCTCACAGCAGTGAAGACAGCTGATGCTCATGTCTCATGTGAAGAGATCGCTGTCCTACTGGCAAAGGATGGAGCCGGTCCCTCCAGCCGATATGAAGACAGGGTTTACAACCCTTACTTCATTGTGCCCAAGCAAAGCGGTGGGTTATGACCAATCTTGGATCTGCGCATCTTGAACCGGGCCCTTCACAAGCTTCCGTTCAAGATGCTCAGGCAGAAATGCATCTTCGGGTGCATCCGTTTGCAGCTATCGACCTGAAGGACGCGTACTTCCATATGACGATCCTTCCGCACCACAGGCCATTCCTGCGGTTTGCGTTCGAAAGACGGGCATATCAGTACAAGGTCCTGCCCTTCGGGCTGTCCCTGTCACCCCGTGTCTTCACGAAAGTGGCGGAAGCAGCCCTTGTTCCCATGAGAGAACAGTGCATTCGCATTCTCAACTACCTTGACGACTGGCTTATACTGGCTCAGTCTCAGGTGCGAACACAGGGACTTGGTGCTCTCACACCTCAGCCAGTTGGGCCTTCGGGTCAGCTGGGAAAAGAGCAAACTCTCCCCGACGCAGAGGATCGCTTTTCTCGGTATGGAGTTGGATTTGGTCAATCAGACAGCACGCCTCGCGCAGGAACGTGCTCAGTTGGTGTTGAACTGCTTGAATACGTTCTGATATCAGTTAAACAACAGTGAAGCGTTTTTTCCCCACAAGTTTAATGTTTATGAATGAATTTAACGTGAAAGAATATCATTAATCTTGACAAACTATATATCATTCTGAAGGTCTAAGCCTCAAGCATCGACGACAGATCGCTGTTTTTCGATGGAAAGCTTATAAGGAATGTATTTGCTACATTTGCGTAAGCAGTACACATCAAAACATGCAGAATAAAAAAGCAGTACGTACCAGATTCATTGTAATAACGAGTCACAAACGCGTCCACTGCTGAAATACCAGTTTAGTTAGAGAGGTAAGGGTCCACAGAACAACATCCCAGCGAGCACTTTTAGTCCAACGAAACAATAACGTTGTAATAAGGATGAATATTCCTTTGTTTACGTTTCATTTCTTCGGGAGAGTTATTGTTCGCGTCCGTTATGGAATAAATTACGCTCAAAAACAGCGTCTTGGTGGTAAAAAAAACAACACGGTGTTGTAGCATACAGTTTTACAAACAGAATGAGACCGTCCACGGAAAAAAAAGTCTCAGAAAAGCGGAATATAGTTTATTTGAATTTGGTGCGCTCTCCTGCCAGCGCGTGATGCACGCTGTGACGCAGCTGCCATCTGAGCGGGGCGTAACTTAGCGATCTGCTTTATCCATAAAAAATTGTTTGTTTTTTTTCTTTTACATTTTTTATATGTGTGTGTGGGGATTGTGGCCGTATCTGCATGATTATCATATGTAAGGAAGCACATCAGTGTGTTTATTACCGACTCTATGACGGCTATCATTGTGATTCATTGATCAGCTATTATTGATTTTATGGCCCATCTGTACGATTATCATCTGTATGGAAGCACATCAGCGTGTGATTACTGACTGTATGACCATGCCTGCCAATATCACTTATCAATACTGATCTGGCAATCAGAATACTTCAGTATACATACTATATACAAAGCATTTCTTTTTTTTTCTTTCCTTTTTTATTACTCAAATAATTATTTTTGTATTTTTTAGTGCTCAAATAAATCACTTATATGATGTCTAAAATTCTGTCTATTATTTTATAATTGAAAAACTATGCAGGAATATGTATAATGATTAAACTAGTTTGTATAATTCTGCAATCCATTTGGTGGTTATTTTTCCTCAAACGGGGGTGGGAGGACTATAACTAGTTTCAGTAAAAATATTGCAGGAATCTCATTTTTCATGGTATATAAACTCATAAGACATGTGGCTTTCAATCCATTACTTTTCTGGATTGCTCCAGGACTTATTTCATGTATTTGTAAAAAACATTCAGTGTGGAAAAATATTTTTCAAGGCACGTCAGTGTCTATAACTTTTTATCTTTTTGAGCATTATCAACTCTGGATGATGGATAGTAAAGCATAGAGTGTCTTCTTTCCAAAGATACCTAATTTGTTTGTGTAGCACACTTTGTCAGGAACTGTTACCATTTTAATTTAGGTAGGTTATTTTCACCTGTGAGGCCCAAAATGGGGGGCAAAGGTTAACAGGTTAAAAACTAAAATAAGCTATTCGTTTGTTGGTGTAATAAGATGTCACATTGATTTATGCCATAAAACCTGGTAATTTTCAGGAATCGCGTTAATAAAATTTTATAGTTTAGTTTTATAATGTTGGAAATTATTACAGTACACACGCTACAAAACAAATGTTCATCCAACAGCAGGAGGCGCTGTCTGAAAAAAACGATAGTTCTAGAAGTGCTGCTCTGAGCGTGCAGGTCTGAGTGTGCAGTTGGGCCTCCGGGCCTGCAGCTTCACCCTACTCGCCTTGTTGGCAAAGGCTATTTACTAACGTGTGATTGGGTTAGTCAACACCAAAATATGACGCTCATGTAGTATCAGTCTCAGTGGCGTAGATGGTAAAGCTCTTGCTTTTTAATGCAATCGACCCTACTTCGAGCCTGCCTTTTGCCAAACTTTTTTTCTTCCTTTTCAAATGTCATATTGCATCAGAAAGGCATTTAGTTTCAATAAAAATGAAGGAAATAATCAAAAAGTTGATTTACACTCAAACGTTATTGCATACAGTTTTATAATGTACTACAATACTCAGGTGCAGATAATTACCACTATTTCCAATAAGTAGAATACAGGTCCTTTTCAAAAAATTAGCATATTGTGATAAAGTTCATTATTTTCTGTAATGTACTGATAAACATTCGACTTTCATATATTTTAGATTCATTACACACAACTGAAGTAGTTCAAGCCTTTTATTGTTTTAATATTGATGATTTTGGCATACAGCTCATGAAAACCCAAAATTCCTATCTCAAAAAATTAGCATATTTCATCCGACCAATAAAAGAAAAGTGTTTTTAATACAAAAAAAGTCAACCTTCAAATAATTATGTTCAGT
Source organism: Barbus barbus (assembly GCF_936440315.1). Lineage (NCBI taxonomy): Eukaryota > Metazoa > Chordata > Actinopteri > Cypriniformes > Cyprinidae > Barbus > Barbus barbus. Next base: position 34,734,353 of record NC_136734.1, on the reverse strand, counting down.
TATGCACTCAATACTTGGTCAGGAATCCTTTTGCAGAAATGACTGCTTCAATGCGGCGTGGCATGGAGGCAATCAGCCTGTGGCACTGCTGAGGTGTTATGGAGGCCCAGGATGCTTCGATAGCGGCCTTAAGCTCATCCAGAGTGTTGGGTCTTGCGTCTCTCAACTTTCTCTTCACAATATCCCACAGATTCTCTATGGGGTTCAGGTCAGGAGAGTTGGCAGGCCAATTGAGCACAGTAATACCATGGTCAGTAAACCATTTACCAGTGGTTTTGGCACTGTGAGCAGGTGCCAGGTCGTGCTAAAAAATGAAATCTTCATCTCCATAAAGCTTTTCAGCAGATGGAAGCATGAAGTGCTCCAAAATCTCCTGATAGCTAGCTGCATTGACCCTGCCCTTGATAAAACACAGTGGACCAACACCAGCAGCTGACATGGCACCCCAGACCATCACTGACTGTGGGTACTTGACACTGGACTTCAGGCATTTTGGCATTTCCCTCTCCCCAGTCTTCCTCCAGACTCTGGCACCTTGATTTCCGAATGACATGCAAAATTTGCAGTGCTGCTTCTCTGTAGCCCAGGTCAGGCGCTTCTGCCGCTGTTTCTGGTTCAAAAGTGGCTTGACCTGGGGAATGCGGCACCTGTAGCCCATTTCCTGCACACGCCTGTACACGGTGGCTCTGGATGTTTCTACTCCAGACTCAGTCCACTGCTTCCGCAGGTCCCCCAAGGTCTGGAATCGGTCCTTCTCCACAATCTTCCCAAAATCATCAATATTAAAACAATAAAAGGCTTGAACTACTTCAGTTGTGTTGTAATGAATCTAAAATATATGAAAGTCGAATGTTTATCAGTACATTACAGAAAATAATGAACTTTATCACAATATGCTAATTTTTTGAAAAGGACCTGTAAATAGCAGAAAACATTGCTATTTTAACAGTGTAAATGGAATTTATAGCTATTTGCACAGAGTGTAAATAGCATCTATTGCTATTTTCACTTAGTGCAAATAGCCGCTGCCTTATTTTATATACAGGCTTATATACTTAAATTAAAACATTAAATGAACACAAAATAGACATCCAGAAGATGACACATATACACGTCCAGGCGACGTGCAGAAAAAACGTGTAATTCACGGCCAGAAGACATCAAAGAAGTCCAGTATATCCAATTTTCATTTTGGATATATTTTTCAACCATGACGGGACGTGTCAGAGGGATGTCTTTTCAACGGTCTTTAAACGTCCAAATGTTTGCTGGGTAGTGTTTCACTGCTGGAAATGTTAAATCAGCCAGAAGCATTTGAAGCATTTGTTTTTATCTTCCTTTACTGCACACTAACATAATTTAACACAGTAATTTATATTTAGACTATGTTCGCACTGTGGTTGTTTGACAACCACATTTACTTACTTTTACTTACTTACTTACTTTTGTCATTTAGCAGACGCTTTTGTCCAAAGCGACTTACAAATAAGAAAAAGTAACTAAAACTAAAAAGTTACAACTCTATAAATACTATCTACCCACATATTTAAGAAAATAAAGAAATTAAATAAAATTAACACATGCATATAACAACAACATTTCAATAATAAACATATCAATGAAAAAATTAAATAAAAAGCTACTACTATCCCTTGCCGGTGTCCCTGCCCGGTGGAGTCGCACGGTAGAGTCGATGGTCTTTACACTCTTTACTTTTTTACTTTTGTCATTTAGCAGACGCTTTTGTCCAAAGCGACTTACAAATAAGAAAAAGTAACTAAAACTAAAAAGTTACAACTCTATAAATACTATCTACCCACATATTTAAGAAAATAAAGAAATTAAATAAAATTAACACATGCATATAACAACAACATTTCAATAATAAACATATCAATGAAAAAATTAAATAAAAAGCTACTACTATCCCTTGCCGGTGTCCCTGCCCGGTGGAGTCGCACGGTAGAGTCGATGGTCTTTACACTCTTTACTTTTTTACTTTTGTCATTTAGCAGACGCTTTTGTCCAAAGCGACTTACAAATAAGAAAAAGTAACTAAAACTAAAAAGTTACAACTCTATAAATACTATCTACCCACATATTTAAGAAAATAAAGAAATTAAATAAAATTAACACATGCATATAACAACAACATTTCAATAATAAACATATCAATGAAAAAATTAAATAAAAAGCTACTACTATCCCTTGCCGGTGTCCCTGCCCGGTGGAGTCGCACGGTAGAGTCGATGGTCTTTACACTCTTTACTTTTTTACTTTTGTCATTTAGCAGACGCTTTTGTCCAAAGCGACTTACAAATAAGAAAAAGTAACTAAAACTAAAAAGTTACAACTCTATAAATACTATCTACCCACATATTTAAGAAAATAAAGAAATTAAATAAAATTAACACATGCATATAACAACAACATTTCAATAATAAACATATCAATGAAAAAATTAAATAAAAAGCTACTACTATCCCTTGCCGGTGTCCCTGCCCGGTGGAGTCGCACGGTAGAGTCGATGGTCTTTACACTCTTTACTTTTTTACTTTTGTCATTTAGCAGACGCTTTTGTCCAAAGCGACTTACAAATAAGAAAAAGTAACTAAAACTAAAAAGTTACAACTCTATAAATACTATCTACCCACATATTTAAGAAAATAAAGAAATTAAATAAAATTAACACATGCATATAACAACAACATTTCAATAATAAACATATCAATGAAAAAATTAAATAAAAAGCTACTACTATCCCTTGCCGGTGTCCCTGCCCGGTGGAGTCGCACGGTAGAGTCGATGGTCTTTACACTCTTTACTTTTTTACTTTTGTCATTTAGCAGACGCTTTTGTCCAAAGCGACTTACAAATAAGAAAAAGTAACTAAAACTAAAAAGTTACAACTCTATAAATACTATCTACCCACATATTTAAGAAAATAAAGAAATTAAATAAAATTAACACATGCATATAACAACAACATTTCAATAATAAACATATCAATGAAAAAATTAAATAAAAAGCTACTACTATCCCTTGCCGGTGTCCCTGCCCGGTGGAGTCGCACGGTAGAGTCGATGGTCTTTACACTCTTTACTTTTTTACTTTTGTCATTTAGCAGACGCTTTTGTCCAAAGCGACTTACAAATAAGAAAAAGTAACTAAAACTAAAAAGTTACAACTCTATAAATACTATCTACCCACATATTTAAGAAAATAAAGAAATTAAATAAAATTAACACATGCATATAACAACAACATTTCAATAATAAACATATCAATGAAAAAATTAAATAAAAAGCTACTACTATCCCTTGCCGGTGTCCCTGCCCGGTGGAGTCGCACGGTAGAGTCGATGGTCTTTACACTCTTTGGTCTTCACACTAAGAGGGCTTCACACGACGACTGCCGCGACCGCTGCCGCGGTATAATAACCTTTATTATACCAATCTAACAAATGATCATTTCAATTCAGCTGGACCCACTTTCCTGTTTATCAACTACAAATGGCCAAGCAAGTGCACACACTGCCAAGATACACGATACAGTACGAGACCAAACGCGATTTCAGCAACTCTCATCCTAGTAAACAAAATAAGCGTTCTACTTAAAAGTGGAAGTAGCGAAATGTCTTGTTAACACAGCAGATACTGCAGGTGCACATTTGGTGAATGCAGTTTTCACTTCTGTAGATAACCTTTGTGGGAACGTAACCATATTGTCGACTCAAATACAGGACTGACAAACATTTTCTACTGAATGTGGCTATTGTTTGTTTGTTTTTAAAGAAAGGGCTAATTGAATAGAACATGATCTTAGTAAGTGTGATTGAAAGCTTCTTTTTTTTATTTACAAAAACAGATTATTTCTCTGATTTTGTTGGTAACAAATGGATGCGATGTCAAATTAGATAATTTATATTGCATATTTATTCTATTTTAATCCTGAAACTCATACACCTAAAGTATAGATCATACATAGATTGAATCGTAAATATAATTTTTCATTAACCGACATATGTTGAAACCATTAATGGGCAGTTTCCAGCTCAAAGAGTCCACTATTGTAGCCTCCAAGGTATTTATTAATCCACTCCATTTCTTTTGGAGTTATTGCTGTCATGGCAAAATTTCCACTCAAACATTTACATTTATAAGCTACATTTGGAATAAGCCTTTATCTAAAGCAACATATTGCTTTCAATGTATAGTCTGCATGTTTTATCCATTCATACATTTATTATTATTTGAACATCAAACCCATGACCTATATTCAGAGAAAGATTTCTTTTAGTAAGTCATATTCTTTGAACTGGTGGCCCTTTTACGAGCTAAATTCTATTAAATGGCCAACTGGCTGCTTATGACCAACTTGTCCCTTGTATTTTAAAAGATTCCATAGTAGTGCCAATTGCCAAAAAAAAAATAATAATAATAAATTCCATTTCTCTTAATGATTATAAGCCTGTTGCACTCACCTCTTTGGTAATGAAATAATAATTTAAAAAATAAGTTAGGAAGGGGATTTTTGCCAGTCAGCACTTGATCCTATGTAGTAGATAAGGTAGAGGAGTGGAAGATACCACTTATACATTACTAAATATGATGTTAAGACATTAAGGTACAAATTGTTATGTTCAACAAAAACACATATAAACGGAGCTTCGGGTGAATGCTAGTTTACTCAAGGAACTCCAGCGGCAACAGCACGGAATACGGTATAACTGTGAAGTGTCCGCATCAGCATGACTTAACGACAGTATTACTACAACTATAACAATAAAGAACTGGTTAGCAACCACAACATCCCCCCCCCTCCCACCACGCTTAAGTATGAAACGTAGCTTCAAAGTCCTGGAAGTGTGCAGGATGTGCCCTTGTCCTCACAGAGCGAATAGTCATAGGGGCATCTTCAGATTGTGGGCTCTGACAGCATTCGGTTCTCACTTCCTGTCTGGTGGCTACATCAGAATCCAGATTTAGTGGTGGCAGAATGGGGTCCATAGGCTGGTTCAGGTTTTCCTCCATAACAGAGGGGGTGGGCACTCTACGAAGACAACTGGCATGACAGCGGGATCCATTAGCTAGCTCAAAAGTGACCTGGAGGGGCTCAGACAGGAAAGAGCTCAATTTATTGCGGCGATGTGGCCTACAGGCTCTTACCCAATCTTTTACTCTTATCTTTGTGGGCCGAACATGATGATTGCTGTCATATCTGGCTCTCATGTTGCGCTGATGTTGATGAACCCGTACCCGAATCGAAGTGTTCACTGGGAGCTGGTGAGGTGGGCGCATCCTGTTCAATGGTAATTCTTGTTCCCTGCCAAGCATAAGACAGGCAGGGGACACCCCAGTGGTGGCATGTTGGGTAGTGCGATAATGCAAGAGGGTCTGGGAGAGAGCAGCCTTAAATGGGAAACCTTGGGCAAGGTGTGCACGAATGCCATTTTTCAGGCTTTGATTAAATCTTTCCATGCTGCCATTAGCTTGAGGATGGTAGAAGGTTATGTATGTGGGCTATGCCTCTTGAAGCCAGGTACGATGAAAACTCACTGGAAACGATCTGCGGCCCATTGTCAGTGGTAATGGTCTGCGGGATTCCCCATCCGGAAAAGAGTTGGTCCAGGAGATCAACCATTGTGGAGGCTGTAACTGAGCCCATAGGCACAACCTCGGGCCACTTTGAGTGGAGGTCACACACCACAACTAGAAACCGCTGATGGTGAGGAACAGACACACAAATGTCCAGCTGTAGATGCTTCCATGGCTTGGTGGGCCAGTCAACAGGTTGCAAAGGTGGCGGTGCTGGAGCACCTGTTTTACCACTAAGCAGACAAGGTGCACTGTCACGTACAAGAGCTTCTAGCTCTCTGTAAATCCCTGGCCACCAAACCAAATCTCAGCACCTCTGCTTCAGTTTAACTATCCCCACGTGACCCTCATGTGCTATTGACAGCACCCGCCCCCTAAGGGACAGAGGAATGACTGCTCAGTGCCCCCACGCAATGCATGACTCACCCCATGCCAATTCTGCCCTGACTCGGGAGAAAAGTGTCAGGTCAGCGCTCACCTGAGCAGGCCAGCCGTTCTGAATGTACGTGCTGAGGGTGACGAAGAGTGGGTCTGCTGCAGACTCTCGCTTGAGTTCTTCAAGAGACACTGCGGCCTGTAAGGGCTCATACACTAACTGCACAAGATCGCTCTCTGTATCTGACTCTGGCTGCTTGGCTGTGCTAGTTGGCTCTGCAGCTGAACATGACAGGAAATCTGCAACCACGTTGTCTTTTCCAGGAGTGAACAGCAGCGGTAGCTGTACTGATTCAACCTGTCAGCCCATCGGTGAAGCATGAGGGGCTTGTGGCCCCTTCCGGCAAAGGACATGAGGGTAGTGAGAGCCTGGTGGTCTGTTCTGAGAGTAAAGGATCGTCCATATAAGTAAATGTGCCAGCACTCACATGCCCAAATGCACGCCAATGCCTCTCTTTCTCCCACAGAGTATTTCTGCTCAGCAGTACTCAGAGCCCTTGAAGCAAAAGCAATAGGCTTTTCAATGCCATCGTGCAGCTGTGACAGGACTGCTCTGACTGCTAATGTTGATGCATCACATGTCACCAGGGTGGGACTGGAGAGATCAAAATGAGCTAGAGTTGGTGGTGACGTGAGAAGGTGTTTGAGTCATTGAATAGCCTGCTCACAATCTGCCGTCCATGCCCAAGGGGTGTTATGCTTGAGTAGCTGTCGTAGAGGGGCAGTGATTTCAGAATACTGAGGTAAGAAGCCGAGCTTGTAAGCAGTCATGCCAAGGAAGGATGCAAGCTGTCCAGCTGAGGTTAGCACTGGAAGGTTGAGAATGGCTTTTACGTTGGACTGCAATGGTGTGATACCTGAGCTGGACACCCGAAGACCTACAAAGTCTATTGCTGGGACAGCAAACACGCATTTTTCTGTGTTTAATGTCAGATTGTGTCTTGACAGAGCTGTGAACACCCGTCTGAGGCATTCGTCATGAGTTGCCATTCCTTTCCATGTACGAAAATATAATCTAAGTACACAGCCGTACCTAGGAGTCCTGCTAGAACAGCAGCCATGATTTTCTGAAAGCAACTAGGTGGTGAACTTAGGCCAAAAGGAATCCTTTTAAAATTAAACAAACCCATGTGAGTCACAAATGAAGTCAGGTTTCTGCTGTCCTCGTGCAGGGGTATCTGCATGTAACCTTGCTTAAGATCCAGCTTTGTGAACACTGAGGAACCATAGAAGAGTGTTGCGAGTTCCTCAATAGTCTGCAATGGGTATTTGTCTGGCACCACAGCCTTGTTAGGTCCACGAAGGTCAACACAGAGACGTATGCCACCAGACCGTTTTTGCACAATCACAAGGTTTGAGACCCAAGGGGAAGCATCAATGGGCTCAATGAGGTCTGCAGCTAGCATGCCCTGTAGTTCAGTGGTGACCTTGTTGCGCATGGCGAGAGGCACTCCTTTGCTGGATTACAGGAGGTACATCTGGGTTAAGCAGGGGTTTGTGGGAAAAAACAGAGAGGCATCCCAAACCACTGAATAGAGCTGGAAACTCTGACTGCCATGGAGAGTCCACCTGAAGAATGGTTGCACCACAGTTGTCATGCAGAGAAAAATCAAGGCTAAGGAACAAGTCAAGCGCCATGCTGAGTTACGTAGAATGGAAACTCTGGTAGACATTTTCGCCCATATTGTACTGGCAGTTTAACTACTCCAGTCACTGCAATGCTGGCTTGGCCATAACCACAGAGCTTCAGAGGTTGTAACTCAACAGTCTTTCAGCTGCACACCACATGTAGAGAAAGTGACTGAGTGAAGACCAAGTGTATGAATTACTGCTGGTGAAGGCTGCAAACTGGACTTTGATCTGCACCGCCTTGCAAAGTGGTTAAGCTTGCCACAATGTCTAAACTTTTGGCCGATAGCTGGGCAGTCTGGGGACCTGTTGGCATTAACGAATGGAGCCACAGTTGCCACATTTCCGTTTTTGTTGCCTTGACTGAAGCTGTGTTTGCTGGATGATTGCACCTGCAGACTGGAACTCATCATCCATGACTGTATTTGCAGGTACATCGGTTTTAGAGGTGACATCGGTTTTAGCTGCATTAGTCTCTGCAATTTTAGCTGTGCACTGTGCAGCTTCTTCAATTTCTTCAAGTATTTGCAGCGCAGAGTGTTTGGAAGATCCGTAATCCCTCAGCGCCGAGACAAGGAGGAGAAGTGCGCGCTTTCTCAAACAGAGCTTCAGGTGAATGCTAGTTTACTCGAGGAACTCCAGCGGTAACAGCACGGAATACGGTAGAGCTGTGATGCATGTGCATCAGCATGACTTCACGACAGTATTACCACAACAGATAATTACAATGAAGAACTGGTTAGCAACCACAACACAAATAATCATGTATGTTTGTGTTTCATTGATTTTTTCCTCTGCTTTTAACTGGGTTCAGCCCAATATTTGGCAAGGACTCTTACCAACAATATTCACTTAAAATTGACATTGTGTGACTTAAACATTGTGTGTTGGTTAGTGGATTTTTTAACTAACAGATCTCAAAGAATATGTGTTAATGGTGTGTTGTCCAATGCATTGTTGTCTTCTTCTGGTGGAGTATAAATATTTAGGGCCTGTATTTGATGATAAACTAAAATTTGAAGCAAACACTGACATTATATAGGGAAAGCTCTTCAATTTATTTTGAGGAAACTAACAACCTTTCGTATAGATGTTTCTTTTATCCACATTTTTTACACCCGTTTTATTAAATTTGTCTCAAGTTTTTCCAATATTTGTTGGTATGGCAATCTGAATGTAAAGAACTGGAGTAAGTTGAACAGTATAGTTAAAATGTGCAGCAAGGTAGTGGGCACCAAATTTATGAACATATTAACCAGGAAGGGCCATTTAGTCCTTTCCGATGTCACCCACCCATTGTGTACTGAATTTCAACTGCTTCCCTCAGGAAAGATAAACTCCCTTTGTGCAAATCAAATAGATTTAATAATTATTTTATGCCTGCTGAATAATGTTTTTAAATGACTTCTTATAAATGTGTATTATTTAGTGTGTGTTGTGTTGCTGTTTGTATATGTATACTGTTGTGTACATAAAGAATGGCCTTTAAGGATGATAAAGTTAAGTAAGTTTAATTTACTTTTAATAAACTTTTTTTGCCTGCATGAGTGGAGGAAACCTTAATGAACAAACTTTTTTACATTATTGACAGCTATTATGTGTATTATGCTGGAATATTTCAGTATTTAAGTGTCATTTTTTTAAAATCAATTCATTAATTTATTTGAGAATAAAATTGCTCTGACGATCACTCCAAAACAAATGTCTAGTTAACACAGATTTATTTCAGAATGAAAATTACATGTAAATCTACTGAACAATCATATTATATGACTTTAGTAGAGGCTCTCATCAGGTTTGGGGGTTTCATTCTTCTTTGATCTGAGAAAAAGAAAATATGACATACAGAAGTCATGTAAATACTCATGTAAGTACATTTTTCAAGCGTAAGCTGAATACTGTATGTTTCTTCTCAGTAAATGCAGGCAAGCATTTACTTTACAGAGTAAAGATTCGCAACCAACCTTTCCAGCATCACGGCTCTTGACTCTGAGCTTGTTGACTTGAGACTCAGCAATGTCAGCACGCTCCTCAGCCTCCTCCAGCTCATGCTGCACCTTCCTCAACTTGGACAAATGAGTGTTGCCTTGCTCCTCCTAAAGAGTAAAATTTTTAGTGTTTGTTAACTAAGCTGTGGAACATCAGTTATACTGTTCCACTACATAAATTACTAATGAATTAATAATCAATGTGTCAAAATGTTCAGATTTATTTAACATACCGCCTCCTCAGCCTGCCTCTTGTAGGCTTTGACCTTCAACTGCAGCTTATCAACCAGATCCTGAAGTCTGTTGATGTTCTTCTTATCCTCCTCAGTCTACAAACAATAAAAAAAAAATTCATAGATTTGTATGGATAAACCTATGGATATGGTAGGGAATGATCATACCTGATAAGACAGCTCTTTCACTCTCCTCTCATATTTGCGGACACCCTTAACAGCATCAACTCCACGTCTCTGTTCTGCTTCAACTTCAACCTCAAGCTCACGAACCTTTGATAGCACATAATAAATAAGTGAACTAAGGTTTCAAGATGGTGCTTTAATTTTAGGAATACGTGTAAGCAACATCTTCAAGAGATTTTATCCTAATATTATATTTATATGAAAATAAATATTTACTCTGCTCTCCAACTTCTGGAGTTGTTTCTTTCCTCCCTTCATGGCCAGATTCTCAGCCTCATCCAGACGGTGCTGCAGGTCCTTCACTGTGACCTCCAGATTCTTCTTCATCCTCTCAAGGTGAGAACTGGTGTCCTGCTCCTTCTTGAGCTCTTCTGCCATCATTGCAGCCTTTTGCATTGATATAGATATATATTAGATTGACATTTTTAAGTACACAAATGTTTTGTGAAACATTTGGCAGCTACGGTTTCTCACATCAGTGATGGCTTTCTTGGCCTTGTCCTCTGCGTTTCTGGCTTCCTGTACAGTGTCGTCAACTTCACTCTGGATCTGAACAAGGTCAGACTCGAGCTTCTTCTTGGTGTTCAGGAGACTTGTGTTCTGCAATATGGAAAGCATCCGTATAAAAATGTTAAACAATGCTCTCAATTTCCTTAACTTCACTGTAAAAACAACATGCCCTAACCTGAGAGTGCAGCAGCCCAACACGCTCACTGATGTCCACCAGCTCTTGTTCAGCCACTTTGCGGCCTCTCTCTGTCTGCTCCAGAGCAGCTCTCAGCTCTTCAATCTCAGCTTGCATCAGAGTGTTTCTGCGCTCCACCATTGCCACCTGCTCCTTCATGTCTTCCTGTCCTATCAGAGCATCATCAAGGTGCAGTTGGGCATCCTGGACATAACAATAGCATTACAGTAAGCTTTTGATGTGCTTTCTGTTTGCCTTTACTTAGCATAGGTTAGATTATACAAACAAATTTATGCACCCCAAAGACAAAGAGATGCCACATACCTTGAGTTGTCCCTGAACGTTCCTGAGCTGTTTCTGGGCCTCAGAAGCTTGGCGATTGGCATGGCTCAGCTGAATCTCCATCTCATTAAGGTCTCCCTCCATCTTCTTCTTGATTCTCAGGGCATCATTCCTGCTCCTGACCTCAGAGTCCAGAGTGCTCTGCATGGATTCAATGACTCTCTGGCTGTTCCTCTTGATCTGCTCCATTTCCTCATCCTTCTCTGCAAGCTTCCTGTCAATCTCACCCTTGACCTGGTTTAGCTCAAGCTGGACACGGAGAATCTTGGATTCCTCATGCTCCAGGGTGCCCTTTGAAAAATAACAAATAAAAAACATTTACATTTCAGATTAAAAATATGCATTAACAACACAATATAATGCTTCTAGCAAGAATTACATCTCAATCTCAGGATACTCACTTCAGCTTCCTCCAGGGCAGTCTGAATCTCAGACTTCTCAGTCTCCACTGTCTTCTTGGCCTTTTCCAGCTCATGGATGCTCTTACCAGTCTCACCTAACTGCTCTGTCAGATCTGAAATCTCCTCTACAAGTTAGAAAGAAAATATTAAATCAACAAATATACTGTGAATCACTACAGATTTAACACTGTAAAACAGATTTAAATAATCAACTTAGTAATGTCATTCTTACGCTGCAGATTCTTGTTTTCTCTCTTGAGGGTCTCCAGCTGATCCATACTCTCCTCATAAGAGTTCTTCATCTTGAACAGCTCAGTGCTGAGTGAACGAGCCTCTTTCTGGGCACCTTCCAGCTCTGCCTGACCTTCCTCATATTTCTGCTTCCATTCTGCCAGGACCTTTGGTGAAGATATTTCAAGGTCAAGTTTATTTAGAACATCTTCAACAAAGCCCATTTTAGCAATGATTTAGGAAGAGAATATCATATAATGATTATTTTTTTTTACCTTGTCAAAGTTCCTCTGCTTCTTGTCAAGGTTGGCAGCCAAAGAATTGGCTCTCTCCACATCAATCATGAGGTCCTCCACCTCACCCTGGAGTCTCTGTTTGGTCTTTTCCAGAGATGCACATTTGGAATTTACAGCCTCAATTTGTTCCTCTGCCTCCTGCAAGCGCTGAGCCAGCTTCTTCCTACAATGAATTTGTAAAGTTTTAACACGAAAGGCTTTTTCCATATGAACAAATAGTAATCAGCTTTTGTGATGTTCATACTTGGCCTCTTCAAGCTCCTCAGTGCGCTGGATGGCATCAGTTTCATATTTGGCTCTCCACTGAGCAACTTCACTGTTGGCCTTTGACATTCCCCGCTGCAGCTCAGCCTTTGCCTCCTGCTCTTCCTCAAACTGCTCACGGAGCAGGTCGCAGTCATGACGGGCTGATTGCACAGCATGAGCCAGTGCGTTCTTAGCCTAGGAGAGAAAGTCACATAATATTAGCTTTATTGCTTAGTAGCATAGTCAAAATTGTGTGTTTGTTTGTTTTGACTATGCTATATTACCTTAACCTCCTCTTCAACATGCCTCTTAAGCTCTTCAGTTTGCTGAGTGAAAGCTTGTTTGCCTCTGGTGAGCTGAGAAACCAAAGCCTCCTTCTCCTCCAGCTGACGACCAAACTCACCTGTGTAAATTTAAACTCACTGTGTCAGATTGTGTTAATGTCTCCAACAGTTAATATCAAAACAAACTATATAAAAGAACATTTTAATGTAAGTTTTCTCTAATAAGACTCAATTACTATTGAAGTACTATTAATTTCTTCGTGATTGTTTATGGTTACCATTTTCAGTTTGAAGTCTTGCTCTTTGAGCACTGAGGTCATTTATCTGGCGAATGTTCTCGTCATTCTTAGACTTTATTTCACTAAGTTGGTCCTCGAGGGTGCGGCACATTTTCTCAAGATTGCCCTACAAATACAAGATCATTAGATGTTTGAAAAACTTCAAGACATGTTCTATATTCTTTAGGCATAAAATTCCCAACCTTTGCTTTGGCAACAGTCTCCATGTTGCTGGAGAGATCATCAATCTCCATTTTGTATTCACTCTTCTCTTTCTCAAGCTTCTGCTTGACACGCTGGAGGTTGTCAATTTGCTCTCCCAGCTCGGCCACAGTGTCTGCCTGCTTCTTACGGAGGGCAGCAGCTGTAGCTTCATGCTGGAGGGTGGACTCTTCAAGATCACGACGCAGCTTCTGGAATTCAGCTTCACGCTTTTTATTCATCTCAATCTGAGAAGCAGTGGCTCCTCCAGCCTCCTCAAGCCTCTCACTGATCTCCTCAAGTTCCCTGGAGAGATCAGCTCTCTGCTTCTCAACCTTGGCGCGAGCAGCACGCTCAGCCTCAATCTCTTCCTCCAGTTCCTCAATGCGAGCCTACAGTGGCAAGTAGTTAATCAGAATTTTTAGTGATCTGGATTTGATCAAAATCTCTCAATTTCATACCTGAAGCTCCTTGATCTTCTTCTGGAGTTGAGCACCCAGAGTTTGTTCATCTTCAATCTTGCTGAGCAGCTGGCTTGTTTCAAAGTCTTTCCTGTGGGCGTTCAATAATGAGTTTTTTAAACAATAACAAATTAAAAAGTTTTCATTAAAAGATTGTTTTAATTACTTTTTAATTTTCTCCTCAGATTGCTGTTTGTCATTTTCCAGGTCCATGATGGACTCTTGGGCTAATTTCAGGTCTCCTTCAAGCTTTCTCTTGGCTCTCTCCAGGTCCATGCGGAGCTTCTTCTCTTGTTCAAGGGAACCCTCAAGCTATTGGACAGTGATATAGAAAATATTTTCAGGGTAAAAAAGACAGTTAATTTAATTAATTAATGACATGTTTAGTTAGTAACTCACATCATCAACTTGCTGCTCAAGTTTTGTCTTGGATTTGGTCAGGGTGTTGACTTTGTCCTCCTCTGCCTGGAGATCATCCAAGGTCTGCTGATGTGCCTCTTGGAGGGCTTTCTTCTCCTTTGTAAGCTTGGCAACGCTCTCATCCTGAGCTGCCATTTCCTCCGTCAAGTTCTTGACCTGTGTGATTTTTTTTTTTGTTCCAAATGAGTTTTTAAAAAAAATTTTACAATACATATTCTGCATCATCATATAAAACAGAGATGAATCTAATCTTAAACCAACATAATCTCCAACCTTATTCTCAGTGGCATGTTTCTCCTTTTCCACTTTAGCCAAGGTGAGCTCCAGGTCATCGATGTCTTTCTTCAGCTCAGAGCACTCATCCTCCAGTTTCCTCTTCTTGGCTGTCAGTTCAGCATTGATCTCTTCCTCATCCTCCAGTCTTTCAGTTGTCTCTTTGAGTTTAGCTTCAAGCTGAATTTTGCTCTTGATCAGACCCTCACACCTCTCCTCAGCATCTGAGAGATTCTCAGATTCCTGTTTAGAAAATATATCACTATCACTGGAAACCATACTGTTAATTTTAATGGAGCCAAAATTCAGTTAATTCAATTTGGCAAACTCACAGATGCTGCTTGCAGCTGCAGATCATTTTTCTCTTGCAGCAGTGCCACCATCTTCTCTTCAAGCTCCTTCTTTTTGGCTTCAGCCTTGGCAAGATTTTCTTTGCATTTTGTATAATCCTCTTTCATGTTTGACAACTCCTTCTCAGTCTCAGCACTCTTCAGCAGAGGCTTAATCTTGTAGTAAACCTTCATCCATGGCCAGTGTTTGACATTCATGAATGAGCGAATGTTGTATTGGATAGTGTAAATGGACTCCCTAAGAATAATTAATTATTAAATGCCATAATTATCATTATTTACCATTCACACTGGTATTATTGATATTATATTTATTCATGACATTCCTCACCTCCTCTCCATCATCTTCACAAACTCCCTCCTCATCAAGTAACCGCGGCAAAGAGCCTGAGTCATTGTTACCAGAGAAGCCAGTTTCTCATCACGCATCTCCTCAAGAGTACCCAGAAGACCAGCTTTGAAGAACACCTGAATTCACAACAAATCAAAAGATATTGATTTAAACAGAATGAGCATAAACAATAGATCATGATTATTCAATGTTTTAATTGCTGTAAAGTAGAATATGAACCTTTGTGTGTCCAAATTTGTACTGCTCGTGATCAACGTCAATGGATCCCAGGAGTTTCTCAGAAGCCTTCTTGTTGTCAATAAACTGTCCCTCTGGGATTACACCGGCATTCAGCACCTTGTATCTGTTGAAGATCAATCAAAATGCTTCATATCCTCTAATTAAAAGCCTCATACAGAAAATGGTGTTTTTCATGTGGTCCCATTTACCTCTGCTTGAAGTCACCATAGAGGATTCTGCTGGGGAAGCCCTTTCTGCAGATTCTGATGCCCTCCAGCACACCGTTACACCTCAGCTGGTGGATAACCAGGAAGTTCTCCATGAGACCTATAAAGAACAGTTTAGATTATCAGCTTGGTAAATTGACATCATCATTATTATATATATTACTTTTGTTAATGTCAAAATATCTGTAAGCCCTTTATAACTTTACCTGGAGTCTTGGACTCATTGGGAATCAGGCAACGCACAAAGTGAGGGTGAGTGCTCCTCAAGTTGGTCATGAGCTTGCCCAAGTTCTCCTGTTTAATCATGAATTGTTACAGCTTTCTTAGTCACATTCTCTCAGTTGTTTATATATATATTTCTCTGACTTAGAGTCAAGCAAGCTGAAACAAACAAACACAAAGACATACTCTAAACTGAG
Source organism: Barbus barbus (assembly GCF_936440315.1). Classification (NCBI taxonomy): domain Eukaryota; kingdom Metazoa; phylum Chordata; class Actinopteri; order Cypriniformes; family Cyprinidae; genus Barbus; species Barbus barbus. The sequence continues at coordinate 34,718,600 of NC_136734.1, read as the reverse complement.
AAGATACAGTCTGCATGGAACCACCCTTCTTCTTGCCTGCCTTCTTGCCACCACCGGTCTCTAAGTAAATGAAAAGACAAAGGAAGACACATTGTAATAACCAGAAGAAAGTGCAACATTAAATCAATGTTTGGTTAATTAAATTAACACGATTTAATTAACATTTCAGGTTTTGTCATTACCCTCAACAACAGGTGGGTAGAGAGTAGCTAGCAGTTTGACAGAAGACTTCTGGTAAAGCTGCAGAACAGACTCATTCAGTGGATCCTTGTTCTTGTCCAACCAGCCAGTAATGTTGTAGTCCACAGTTCCAGCGTAGTGGACCAGAGAGAAGTGGGCCTCAGCTTTGCCTTTGGCAGGCTTTGGCTTCTCGAAAGCATTGGACTTGCCAAGATGCTGATCATACAGCTTGTTCTTGAAGGTAGTGTCTGAAGCCTTGGGGAACATGCACTCCTCTTCAAGGATGGAGAAGATACCCATGGGCTGTTTATAAAATAATACTTATTATTAAAAATGTATACTTTTGAAAACGGAAAATGGAAATTAAGTTCATAAACCAGTAAAAACCTTCTCAATGAGCTCAATGCAAGCAGCCAAGTCCATGCCGAAGTCAATGAACGCCCAAACAATGCCCTCCTTCTTGTACTCCTCTTGTTCCAGCACAAACATGGTGTGGTTGAAAAACTGTTGCAGTTTCTCGTTAGTGAAGTTGATGCACAGCTGCTCCATGCTGTTGTACTGGAGAAAGGAACAGGACCATTTACTGACTGCTGAATGTAACTCAATTTGCCATAAAGAGAGATAAACATAAAAGATTCTTACATCAAAGATCTCAAAGCCAGCAATATCCAGCACACCGATGTAGAAATTTCTTTGTTGTTTTGTGTCCAACATCTGGTTGATACGAATGACCATCCACAAGAACATCCTCTCATAGATAGATTTGGACAAGGCGCTAACAGAGTTGTAAACCTGTAAGTAGAATAGAGGGGATATTTTATTAAAGACTTTTTGATTTTGCAATAATAAGTCAGATTCAATCATGATTTTCAGGCTGAACACAAGGAATTGCTGGAAATATGTTACTACATACCTGTGGCACAGTCTGACCTTTGGTCACAAACTCATTTCCGACCTTGACTCTGGGGTAGCACAAAGCCTTCAGCATATCAGCAGAGTTCAAACCCAGAAGGTAGGCAATTTTGTCAGCATCTGCAATTTAAAAGGGTACAAAACATCCATACATTTCTTGCCTTGAAAACATTTAGTTTTTCCTTCATGAAAATAGAAAGAATCAGTGCTTTTGATTCTCTCAATCAAAACACTGCATGTGATCACACATATTAGTACTACTTAGTCTCACCCTCTGTGCCATCAGGCTCAGCCTGCTCCTCACGCTGCTTCTGCTTGAACTTCACGTTTCCATGATGGAGCACTGCTCCAGTGAACTTGTAGATGCCCATCTTCTCCTCAGAAGTGAAGCCCAGAATGTCAATAGCAGTCTGGAAATTACAGAGAAGAATGAACTCTATGATCAGCCATATTTATATAGAATGCATTAATAAAAAAAAAAACAGCATTGACTCACATCAGTAGCAACCAGCTCCTCTTTATCATCAATGCTTGCCACTGTGATCTGACCCATACTGCACGTGGGGAAGTCATAGGGGTTGGTGGTGATGAGCGTCATTTCTGTAAAATGCACATAAGAGCATTTATGAAAGAGTATTATCTGGTATTATCTGAGTATTTACAATATTATCTGGCATCAAAACATAGAATCAAATATGTGCACCTACCAACCAGCTCAGGCTTATGGTTGGTCATCATCTGGTAAAAGATGTGGTAGCCTCTCTCATCTGAAAGCTGGAACGTGACTCTAGACTTCTCCAGAAGATCTGTTGAGAGAATGTACTTGAGTCACAATCATCTGAAGAGTGACAAAGACAAATGTAGGATGCATAAATTAAATTAAATCATGTTCACCTACATGTCTCAATGTCAGCACTGGCCAGTTTTCCTGTGTTGCCAAAGTGAATTCTGATGAATTTACCCTTTTTTAAACAAAACAAGACGACACATGAATAATAGTAATGATAATAGTTTTATAGTAATATGTGTGTGGAAAAATCCAACACAACTAATGAAATGTACTGTAAATAAAAAGTGGTGAACTTACAAAACGAGAGGAGTTGTCATTTCTCACAGTCTTGGCATTGCCATAAGCCTCAAGCAGAGGGTTGGCAGCAATGATCTGATCCTCAAGAGAGCCCTGCATTGGTTGAAGGGTATATTATTGTTATTATTATTATTATTATTACCCAAGTAAACATATATTTTTACATAGTCTCATACCTGAATTTTGCCGGCAGTCTGCTCTTTCTTCTTGTCACCATGAACTGCAACTGTGGCAAAGTACTGGATGACACGTTTAGTGTTCACAGTCTTTCCAGCACCGGATTCTCCACTGGTTTATTAAAGATGAGAAGACAAACATTGATCAAATATATACACTTTTCAGAAGACAGAAGTATACAGTATATTTATATTCTATTTTGTATACTGTATCTCCATATATTTATATTTGCCATATCTCTACCTTATACTTACATCTGTTGCCATAGTCAATGAATTGAAAATACTTACGTAATCAGGACAGACTGGTTTTCTCTATCTGTTGATTACAATGTGTACAATTTCTGTCAGGACCACTATCGTCAATGATAGACACTTAGCATACAGTTTGGCTTGGCGTTATAGTTCTGTTCTGGGCAAAAACTCCCTGCCCATCCATGCAGCCTGTCATGAATGAGCAGGGAGAGCAGCAATAATAATAACCCCCAAAGGGTTAAAAGAACAGAACAAAGCAGAAATCATTAATGTACTTAATTACATTTAGTGTAACATAACTCAAGTGTAGGGAGTCTGATTCAACAGGAATGTCAGAAGCCAAGTCCTGACTGTGGTGAAAGGATGAGTTGGGGATGGAGGAGGGTAATTTGCTCCTGAGCAAGCAAGCTGCTGAATAATACTGAATAGCGCTTATGTAGGATTATCGTAATAGGTGTCGTATTCCTATAGGTCGATGTGATCAGCTGAGAGTCAGCTGATGCAAGCTTGACTCACGTGACCTGCCAGAACTAACGCTAACGCTTAAATTCAGGTAAATCTTTCTTTTATGTACGGCAACATTTAATTAAAGCAATAGAACTAACTTCCGTAAGGTCTTACCAGTCTGCATGAACTGATAGGCGTTGTCAGAGACAGAAAAGATGTGGGGTGGGGCCTCCATACGCTTTTTGCCTCTGTAGGCAGCCACCACTTCTGAATCATACACTGGGAGCCACTTGTAGGGGTTCACAGTAGCGCAGAACAGCCCAGAGTAGGTCTGAAATGAGCAGAGAAGTGGTCAGATTGCAAAAATACAGACAAAATGAACTTGAACACTATTTCACTTTGCTTTAGAACTTACGTAGATCATCCATGCAGCATAACGCTCTTTGAGGTTATACAGCACAGAGGGTTCATTGAGATGGGTCATCATGGCCATGTCCTCAATCTTGTCATACTTGGGAGGATTCATTGGATGGACGTCTTCCTCTTTAGCAACTACCTCCTATTAATTTGATCCATTAAATATAGCAGAAAATAAATTAAATATACAATACATTTTTGTACTGGTATCTAGTCTAAATGTTGAAAATTCACCTCCTTAGTGTCAAGCACAATAACAGTGACTTTGGCACCGTCTTTGCTCTTGATTGTTCCCTTGACGTACAGCTCTTTAGGATAAGCCACATAGCAGGCAGTCTTGGCATCAAATGGTTTGCTCTGAGCCTCGATTCTCTCTCTCTCAGGCTTACGGAGGTAAATGGCAGCCTTGCCATAAAGGGCCATCTCCGCGTCCGTACTCATGGTGGCGGCTTACTAAAATTTGGAGGAAAAAAATGACTATAGGTGATCAAGTATACAAGTAAAGAATTCACAGAGGGTCTCGTGTAGGTCAGGTCTTTATAGATTTACAGAGTATTAAAAAGTGAAGAAGCCTATTAAAATAATAAAAAAGTGGATACACTAGTCTTTAACTGATGGTGTGCCTGCTGCACGAGATTAGATCTGCCGCATAAGATACAATTTGCTGATACAGTTTAATACGTAAAAACAAAATGCATAAACACAAATGAAACATAATTGTTTGTATCTTTTATTTATGTGTACCAATGTGTACATACACTATGTATAAAATGTGTCCCTAGTCCCACTTAAAATCTGCCCTTGGACATGTGTGAAATCTCATTTATCAAAAATAGCAGCACATCTACAATAAGCAGTCTACATGGATTTGACAAAAGACCCACTTATCAACCAAATTTGTAATGCAGTAACACAATGTATTGCTACCACCTACCTTCCTTCTCCTTGAGACCAGATGAAATTTTCACAGCCCTGCCAGGAAATTCAGTTAAACAAACTATATTTAGACATGTTTAGATGTAAAAGTCAATGTAATATCAATGTTTATTTTCCTTTAAAATAATATCTTAAAGACTTTATCTTCTGTCATATCAACTGGTTTAGCTCACTCACATAAGTAACAACATCAAATGCAAAGTACTTCAGCTTCTTACCACAAGTTGAACCTCTTCTAATCTCTGAGACTGGTCATGCTCTCGTCCACACTTATATTGAGGTCAGTTTGCACACTAAGCAGAGGCTATATCTGGACAAGCTTTGGAGTTTTATTTTATGGTAAGAAGCTACATCTATTCTCTGTCATCAATATATATAACAGCCTTTTACACAGTTATAGTTATCACATACATTTGACAACACATTACTTCAAAAAGATGTTCACATTTGAATTAAATTACATGATAGATTTAAATATCATAGTTATCTTTCATAGGAATTATAATAGTTTTACATTTACATATTTTTATATATCTGTTTACATATTTACATTTATACTCTTTCATTTTAAATGGACTTTCAAGAAAAATAATTTCATTTCTGCATAGGACTGTGATTGATTTTAATCTTCTTTGGGAAATTATGTAATTATCTATTTGGGAATTATTTTGTTGCAGTTTAAATTGGAATAATATCAAAAATAGAAATGACAACTCATTTCATGTAACTCAAGAACAACTAATATAACAGATGTACAAGCCTGTATAAGTAACGATTGACCAATGGTTTCCCAATCTCTGATAAAAAAAATAAAATAAAAATACCATGATAGTTCACTGCCAATGTATTGCAGTGTCTATTAATGTGTCTATTAATACCTAATGAAAACTGATCCTTTATATGATTGGGATGGCTAAACTATATTACTTGACTAGTCCAGGGGAAAGATTCAATGTTTCATTCATTTGCGTTGTCATGAACACTGCAGTGTTTATATTGTATTGCTGTTTACTGCAGTGTTTCTAGACTTTAAATGTAAAGCAGCTTTAAGCTTCATTAGCAGACATTTTTAAAATAAATTTTAAGTCAATGTGAAAACATTATGGGGGGGGGGGGGGGTTGCTTACATTGAAAAGATTCACTCTTCTTTGTCTTGGGAAATGAGTAAGAGGCTAAGTAGACCCAAAGTGTGAATTTGTTTATGTAATCTGTGCTTTTTATAGTAAATATATCACATAGTATAAAACAAATCATACACTGCCTATATAGCCAAATCGGATTGTTTATAGTTCATAGTTTATATAAATAATGCATTTATAAACTAAATGAATGAATTCAATCTTACAGTTCCTGCATCACAGTCAGAGGTGTCACTAGTGGGGGAAAACTGAGTACAGTGGGCCCAAAGTTATAAAACAACCCACCCCCTCCCTCCCCATCAGAGTTTCTACCAACCCCCCAGACTGCACTGACAAGAAGTCTAATGCAATAAACTGTATAAAGAAGACAAGAAGACCTAGCAACTAGCACTGGCAACAGCTCTTGGCTTGTAGTTTGTTGTTCATATTGCTGTAGTCGAGCAATAGTGAATGTTTACATTTATTTAATTAGCAGTCTGGAAATGTTAGCAATTCCGAATACTACATTCAAACCAGATTGGCAAATAAGCTTAGCATAAGTGTAAATGCAGTAGGGAAAAAAGACTTTAGGCAGGAAGTGTCTAGATCGAATTAGAATTTTCAATAAGCCCGCGTCTGCTATTTTTGCTATACATTTGTTAAATGTGAACTGATGGATCGACAAGAAGCTAAGCATGATGAAAATCTACATTAAAACACTAAGATATATTTGTTATAATACAATAACTGATTGATAATTGTTTAAATTAATATAATAATTAATACTTTTGACTCATCCCTTTTCTTAAAAAAAATTTAAAGGCTGAAATGTGAAGTGCAGGTCTTAAAAAGTTATTTAAATGTCTAAATGTGACTTTAAAAATCCTGCAGATACCTGGTTATATTATGGTACCAATTGCAATAACTTTTTTTTTTTAATAAGCCCTTTTTAACTGTCCTCTTGTTGTTTTGATAATGTTCTGTAGGCCACTAATAAAAAAAAATGACCTCTGTACATTTGTTTGTTGCAAATTTACAGACAATGCAATTTAGATGTTTACATTGGCTTGTTGGGGTAATATTTCTGTCAACTAGTGTTGTTTTTGGCGGCCTGTTTTAATTTGAGTTTTAGTCTAGTCTTTGTGTGAAGCTTTTATTAGTTTTAGTCACGTTCATACTCTTTTTAGTCTAGTCAAGTTTCAGTCAACTAAAAGTCTGAGCATTTTAGTCTTATTTTAGTCAGAATTATCCATGACTATTTTCGTCTAGTTTTAGTCAACGAAAATTGGATTTTAGTCTCTTTTTAGTAATGCAATTCTATTTAACCCAGTCAATATAGTATAAGTACCTAGTAGCAGTGGCATACCGTGGGGTTTTAGTCAGGGCCTTCGGTAAGCAACTGTAAACTACATGTACACATCTTACACATCTCTGTTACAGCTAACGCAGCTATATGCATATAATGCACATATTATGCCGCACACAGGCTCTCAACAAACAATGACAGCTGATCAACTATTTTAATAGTAGGCTAGATTGGGGTGGGTTAAATGCAGAGTAAATTTCCCTACATGGTCAGTAAAAGTAATCCGCCAATACACAGGTCACTATGCACATTCATGTCACTCTAAAATGACGACGCGCTCAATGCAGCAAAACTGTACAAATGCTGGACTTGCACACACCTCCCCACAGTATTATCAACGCACCATGTACACCTCCATAACAATGTGCATGATACAATACTCATCAAATAATAAAGCACTCACCTGTCACTTGTAAATAAAGTCCATGGGTCTGTCATTCCATGCCCCTTTACTCAGATTTAAAAGTAAACACAGCCAACAAAATAACTTGTGCTCGATGCTAGCTGTTAGCCACTCATAGTTGCAATCTTTGAAATGGCGCATAAAAACTTTGCTGGCCTTTGTTAGTGAATTCAGTTTGGGTCCTTTATCAGTTATTCTCTTTTGTCTGCAAAACAGCGCCTTGAAAAAGGCGATTTTAGTAGATCAGCAACAAGATCTGGTGTAGGCGCCGATGACTGCAGCTGTCATTTTCTTTTCATTTACTTTAATGTTCGCACCTTGGAAATCCCTGTCTAAAGGGGCGGTCTAACTCTGGGGGTAGCACTGGGCACGTAGCTGGACCCAGAGGGCGGGCTGTCACTGAAAGTCAAAATTTGATTGCCTGATGATTCGGTCACTAATGCTTGTAACAAATCAGATGTGACTTCTTTCAACAAAAGGGTAGCACTATCTGAAGTGCTGGCCTCTGACTTTTTTTTTTTATGTAGGATATTCCAGTTCAACCTCAACTAAACTAATCATAGGCAATTTAGTGGACATTACAAAAATGAAAATGATACCTAAATAAATCAATAAAATTCACACAATTTTATTTTTATAGGGCCGGCAGAGAAGGCCCTGCTTCCCCTGAAGGCTTACCACTACGCTAGTAGTATAGACGAAACCAAAATTTTCTTTTAGCCAAACCCATTTCAAACAAGGTAATCTTATCTTATTGTTACCTTATAGACTTCATTACAGACAAGGAAGACGCTCTGATTTGAATTAACATTTATTTTACCAACCAAACATATTAACCTGTTTGTTGTCGTCTTCTAAATAATGCCGCGAGTGGGGCTTGAGGAAGTGACGTCGCCTGCGTCTGCGCAGTGCAACCTGATGCAGCCCCAGAAGTGAGAAACGGGAAACAGAAATACTGCAAAATAATAACGCGACTAAACGAGACGAAATAACGTTATAACATTTAGCATAGTTTTTATTTTGTAAACCACATTGTCTCGTTTCTATTCGTCAACAATATTGCATTATATATTTAATTATAGTCATCGTCATATGACCAGCATTTACGTTGCATCTCGTTTTCGTCACATGATAAAGGTTCGTTGACGACGATATTTAGTCATAATTTTCGTTGATGAAAGCAACACTACTGACAACAGAGTTCCCCTTCAATTCGGTCACTCTACATTGCTATGGGAAATACCTTTTTCTCGAATACTACTGAAGCCTTATTGAATCACGCCAGTGAAACTGGCCAATGGCGTTCAAGCGAGCGAAACATGAGCGGGAATCCCACTCTATTTAAGGCAGTGCTTGTACGTCATCCATTCAGAATCTTTTTCTTCAGCCAGCCTTCTACTAGAAGCAGAAAACCTATCAACAAGAAAGAACTACTCACCGTGATCTACACGCTGCAGCGGACACGCATTGTCTTCCCCTGCTGTGTTCTGGTGAGCTTCGGAAGCAAAGATGACTCACGATTGCTTCTCCTGCGCGGAGCCAATTGAACTCTGATGGCCACGAATCGTGCGTCTTCTGCCTGGGTCGCGCACATGCAGAGGCGGCGCTTGTGGGGTCGGACTGCCCCCACTGCGGAGATATGAGTCTCCGGACTCTCAGTCTCCGTGTGGCCATCGTCCAAGACGATGAAATCGCCCCCAACTAGCTCTGCCGCGCTCTTCCTCTGCAGCCTCTTTCGAGCCAAGAAGGAAAGTGCCGTGGGTTTCTGATGCGGATCGGTCAGGATCAGGTGACGAGCCCGCGCCGGCTCAGTGCCCATGCACTCCTCATCCCCTTGCTGCAGGTACTCACCATTCGGGTGCATAATCCGGGATCCTCCCTCCTGTCTTCTGTGGACGGAGCTGACCAAGTGGGGTATATCAAACTCCCCCCCGTGGAAGAAGCCATCGCTGCCCATCTCTGCCCTTCAGCCACGGCAAGCTGGAGAGTGAGAAACAACAAGTCTCTTCCCTCTAAACCTTGCCGCACTACTGCAAACCTCGCCGGCAAGGCTTTCTCCGCGGTGGGCCAGGCAGCTTAAGCATTGCACCTGATGGCAATACTCCAGGTATATCAGGCCAAGTTGCTCAAGTCTCTGGATGAGGACGGGCTGGACCCTAAAGTGTTCAAAGAGCTCCGACGCGCCACGGATCTGGCCCTCAGAGCGACTAAGGTGACAACTCGAGCGATCGGCCGCAATATGGGGAATCTTGTGGTGCTTGATTGTCACCTGTGGCTTACTCTGACCGAGTTGAAGGACTCGGTCAGAGTAAGCCACAGGTGACAATCCAGCGGCCGTTCTGGACGCTCCCGTGAACTCCTCAGGTCTCTTCGGAGTGGCGGTGGAGACGTTCACGGAAGCAGTCAAAAGCCATTAGCCACTTCCTGCCAAAGGGCGCCGGCGCAAAACCTCCTGCGCGTTCCCGCTCCTCCTCATCGCAGCGCGCGGGAAGACCAGCGGTGAGGTCAAGACAACCGTGGCCAAACCGTCATCAGGGCTCGAAGGGCCAGAGACCTGACAGAAACGGAGGATCACCGACACCGGAATCAAAGCCGCGTTCCTGATGCTGTCTCTCGGAGGAGGAAAGCTGCACCCAGCGCCGAAGACGAGCCACTGAAGAAGTCCGCTCGCTCCGCTGTGTGTGCTCACCATGCCCCCCTGCCTGTTGCGGGTGGCGAGAGCAATTGTCATGTTTGTGTTTTGACTGTTCCACTATGTAGTGTAATAAAGTCAAAAAAAAAAAAAAAAAAAACTCACCTCAATATCAGGACAATTTTCCTCCTCTCACTCCCCTCTCCCCATCACTCACTCTCGTTTGGTATTAAACTCCCCGCCCCCAAACGGCGAGTTATCCCTCACGGTGTGCAGTCTGCCTTGCCCGCTGTCACAGTTCACAGAAGCATGGCAGGCACTGCCAGGGGTATCAGAGTGGGTTATGAAATCAATAAAGAACAGCTACACGCTTCAGCTCTTCCGCAGACCGCCCTGTTTCAACGGTGTGTTAATGTCCACTGTACAGGAGCAGAATGCCTCAGTTCTGCGAGAGGAGATACACAATCTTCTCGCAAAGCGCGCTGTGGAGGCAGTACCCCTCACAGACCGCGAGAGCGGCTTCTACAGTCGTTATTTTCTGGTGCCAAAGAAAGACCCAATCTTGGACCTGAGACCACTGAATCGTGCGTGTAACCTGTGACACCCGAATATCTTGCAAGTTATTTTACCAATGGACCAGTAAGTTCAGCAGTCTAGGTTCATCTGAGGAGAGAGATGGTGCGACAGCAGTGAACAACTCAGATACGGGGTTGAGGTAAGAATAAGAAAAGATTATATTTTAACAATGACCACAGAAATATAATAAAAATAAAAAATAAAACAATTTGGTATCTCACACTCAGTGTACAATGACCTCAGTTTAGTTTACATTCAATTGTAAGGATTTGTACCATTTTTTCGTCACAGACATTATGGCAATATCACTCAGAGTAAGTTGATGTTTCCCTTCTGTTTTTTTTTTCTTTGTTGATAGCTAATTGACCAAGTTAAATTTTAAGGCTGTTTATCATTAAGGATGTCATCAACCGTTTCCCTTCTTTAACCGTTTTGTCTTAAATTTGATTGTAGTTTTGTAAGGTCCACACATTTGGCCCAAAGAAGGTATCTAATGGTGGATGAAGGTTTCCTGCGTGTTCGGTCTTTTCAGTGTGCAAAGTTCTTCAATTTAAATTTAACTCTCTGACTCCATTTTATTATTTAATCTGACTCCATTTTATTATGACCTCGTATTTAGCTTGAAATACAAATTGATTGCTTGTCTATTTCTAATTAGTATTCTTCTGATATTTGATTATTCTAGTTAACTCTTGACTTTATATTTACTCGTTCATTCGGGTGCTCATGTCTCTAATAAGGATACAACGTGATCTACTAGAGTCAATAATTACAGAGTAAAACAGAATAAGGTCAAATGTAACAATTTATTATCAGTCAGGTAAATACTGTATGTGTTATGTCAATTACATAGTCAATTCAAAGAGATCAAATCATATCAATACAAACCATCGAATTCTCAAAGATAAATCTACGAGTAAAGGATGCATACCTGACTCTATAGAAATACGTAGTGTGAAGTATTGAGACACACCACACTACGGGCTTCTGGCTACAGAATCGCGCCGATCCTTTTGCAACATTTGCTTAAGTTTTCTGACCAAGATAAACATCCCCCGAAATGGAGAAAGGAACTAACAATTGGAATTTGCTTTGATCAAGCAAACACCTTTTGGGACAGAAGGTAATTTGCATGAAAGGCACTGGGAACTGACCCACCCTCTACAGTGTGCAATACATCTCTAAACTCTTAGGATCTGTATTACCTTTTAGTTTACTTCTTGTAAGAATGAGCTCATTGTACCAGGCGCCCTCAGACAATTCAAATGATACCAAACATGACTGTAAATATCACTTGCATTCATGTAGAACATTATATTCTACTATCGACCATTCTGAGTGAGCTGAGTGAAGGGAAGGATGGGTGAGTGGAAGGAAGGGGATGAAAAGGAACTGATGCATATGTGAGAGAGGCATTTTCCCACATTTTCTCTCAGTGGGATGTGGAGGTAGATGTCTGTATGTTAATGCGCTGTGTGTGTGTTGTCCATCTCAGAAGTTCAAAGTGTCTGAGGTTCTGTAATTCTTACAGTTTAGTTATTTAACACTTTGAACATTTACCCAACAAATTTCTGAAAGAAACACCCAATAAAACTAAATTACATTCAGTCTGAGCACGTCAAAATTAATCAAGAGTCCAATGCTTGTAATGAACACTCAGAATGATTCTTTGAAAAAAAAAAAAAAAACATTCAGTTCATATATTTAGTCCAAGAATCCAGGAATTGATGAAATCCGCAGTCTCTAAAGTCTATGCCAAAATAGGAAGAGTGATACGATATTCCACTCCTACCGTTTGAAGATAAGTTCAATTTCTTTTAAAAAGGGAATGCTCACAAGCTCCAGTTAACGGACGGCTCGCCAGTCCAACTCCACCGTTACGCACACAGAAGAGAGTTGAGACAGTTCACAATCCAGGAAAGGTTCACACTTCACTTGATTCGCATCCAGAGCAGACCACATTCAGCAGATGAACATTAACAGAACATCACATGGAACCAAAACAAGAAGAAAAAAAAAACCTGGCCTTGAAAACACAAGGCCAAAAGAACAATTAGCACTTTACAATGTATATATTAATTCAGTTTAACACAATTTCAAACAAACAACAATATCCATTCATATATCTCGGTGTAGTGAACTTCTTTGTATGATTTTTTTCTTATTTGGCGTTCCCTTTTTAACAATAAAAGCATTCCACTTAAATTTTATGCAGTCATTTGTATAATTACCTTGTTTGACACACAAAGCATGTTAATTATTTGGTATTTGACAGGAATTACCATTACTTTTGTCTGTTTCACTCTTAAATCTGTTTTCATCATTTATGCTACACCAAATAAATGGTTAATTCATGAAACACATTTTTAACAAGACTTGAACCATATTGTAACGAAAATAAAATGAAAATCACATTAACTCACCAAGGAAACTCATTCAAATGTACATATGAAGAAACAAGAAAACTGCTGATGTTACACGTTTGAAGATATCACTCTCAGACACACTCTGCTTTTCTCTCAATACTTCGTTAGAAATATATATATATATATATATATATATATATGACCAGAGGTGGGTAGTAACGAGTTACATTTACTTCGTTACTTTTGCTTGAGTAAATTTTTTGAGTAACTAATACTTTTAGAGTATATTAAAAATTGGGTACTTTTACTCTTACTCAAGTACATTTTTAGTGAAAAAACGGTACTTTTACTTAGTTACTGTGGGCGACGCTCCTCTCGTTACTTTATCTTAATGCAATACGTAATAAAAAATGCTTCAATTTATTCCAAACGCGCCGTCTACCTTTCTCTGGGCAACGAGCGATGTCCGTTCGCGAATGATTCATTCTTTTGAGTCAATTCTGTTCGAAGGCTCGATCAAACCAGTTGGCAAACCAGTGAATCGGTTCGCGAATCAGTTTGAATGATTTGTTCAGTTCCCTGCGGCACGCGCTGAGTCTCTGAAGCAGTTCTCACTCAGAGTTGTAACAGAAAGTTTAAGAACATCAAGAGCGTTGAAGACATGGCTTTGGATCTACAGTCAATTGAAAGCAAATCTGCAAAGGCTATGGTTTGCTAGCTATGAAGATCTTCATTAGATGAGCACCGCGTGCGCTGTCGGTTCCACAGGTATAGATTCGTTTACAGTACACGAACCAATATGACATTGCCATTTTTTTGCAAATGTACCTTATACATTAAATACAATCTAGAATTAATTAAATAAGCTGTCACAGAGTATGAAATGAACACCCGCCAAACCCCCGTTAGTTCCAGGAGGAATGCCTTTGCCTAGACACAATTAATATTGATATTTTCACAATATTTACGCTTGCAGAAATAAAAGCTACATTTGTTTACATTTTGCGGAACAGACGGAAGAAGATCCGTCATATGCATTTATTTCGTTATGTTCAGATGTTCTGTTGTGGTCATGTCAGGAGATTTCTCTCTTCTCCATGTCAGAGGTTATATAAATACAAAATACATAATTAATATACTTCATTAATAACATAATTAATATACTTTAACATATAATTTAATTCAGTGATGCAAATCTGAATTTTTATCAGCTGTTACTCCAGTTTTCAGTGTCATATGATCCTTCAGCAATCATTCTAATATATTGATTTATTATCAGTGTTGTTGAAAAAAAGAGCATATGCTAGTTTGGTATGTTTTGAAGCTGTGCTGCTGGTTTATGCTGGTCCTTAGCTGGTCATGTGCTGGTCTTAAGCTGGTCAGACCATTTTAGGACGAGCCCAAACCAGCATCCCATGCTTCACAACATACCTATACCAGCATATGCTGTTTTTTTCAACAGGGTTTTGCTGCTTTTTTTGGAACCTGTGACATTTTGTTCACAATTCTTTTATGAATAGAAAGCTGAAAAGAACAGCATTGATAATAAATCAAGATATTGGAATGATTTCTGAAGGATTATGTCACACTGAAGACTGGCTTAAAGGCTGATAAAAATTCATTTGCATCACTGAAATAAATTACATTAAAAAAACATCTTTTGAACGGCAGTTGTGTGTGTGTGTATATATATATATATATACACATTTTATCTAAATATCTATACATCTAAATAAAAATAGACTATATTCAGTATATGATTCAAAGTAGCGAGTAACTAACTACTTGAGTAGTTTTTTTATCCGATACTTTTTTACTCTTACTCAAGTAACTATTCAGACTATTACTTTTACTTTTACTTGAGTAAATATTTCTACAAGTACTTTTACTTTTACTTGAGTAGTTTTTGGGTACTCTACCCACCTCTGTATACAGTGCTCGAATTGAATCAAATCTTATGGGGGGTCCCCACCATCAGACTTTTTTTTTGGTGGGGGTGGGGGTTAGTCTCGCAATATACAATTTATACAAAATAAACAATATATTTGATCATAATATGCATAACTATATACTATTTAATGTTGCATAACAAAGAGAGATAAGCTACTATTATTCTTTTAAATGGCTTACTCCAAGTAATACTGGATTTAGAGGGTGACAAAGCAGCAGACCCAAAAGGGCAACTATGGCACTTGAAGATCCGTAAAAGCATGTGACATAAAAATACATTGAAATTTCTCAAAAACTGTAGAAAATATTCAGATGGCTTTCAGACACACTGAATGGTATTCAAATTCAGCAGTGGCACAGGAATAATTATTTCATAATGTTTCAGAAAGCAGTGATAAAGGAGCAGTCAGTAACTTCAAATGGACCTGTTTAAGGACCTTTTTATTTCTTAAACAGTAGCAAAAGGATGGAAAACTGTTATCAGGCTGTAATGATACTATAAAGATGAGATTAAGTATTATTCAAAGAGTGCAAGACAACTGTGCAAACAGGATATAGTCTTTATAATAGTTTATAAGTTTAACGTAGGCATGTCCAGGAGATTCTCAAAAGTCAACTCATTTATTTCATAACAGCTCTCAATGTAATTTCAGGAACCAGTGGGTGAAGACATAAACCAAAACTCAAGACAGGTAAGTATTCAGTGGCTAGTATCATTCATCTCATTGGATTATAACAGAACTCAGGACAGGTAAGTATCCCTGGTAAACATCAAATTTCTTCAGAAGCAGGGATAACGAAAGTCTCAAATGGGGAATGAAACTCAAACAGAAATGCACACTCAGGATAGGTATAAACTCAGTCTCTTTTTCTTTCTCACTGCAGGTAGGAATAAACGTAAAACTTCAAGAAATAAATTCAATCAAGAAATAACTGTCTCAGGGATCAAACAAGGAAAATCTCTTTTTCAATATAAATAGCACTCATAGAAAACACTTATCTGAAGTCCAATCTGAGACACAAATAACATCCAGGAAAAAACAGAAGACGAAGAGTCCTCCCATGAGTGCACAGAGAGTATTTACAACATTCAAGCCAGACAAAGACCGATTGTCACTGCAGTATTTTTTTTAAAGCACACCAAATGCTCCACTAATGCAGATCAGGTCAGGCTCTTTACTGCTCTGGGAAGCACAAGCAGGCAAACAAGGTAGATGGCAGAGCAAAGTCCTGAGTGCATGTGACACAGGCAATGTTGGTGGACGAATAAATGTTAATCCATAACTTTTCCACCCAGAACAGTCCACAGTGGTCTGTCTGGTTTTGTCTGTGCTTGCCTTCCTGTCTTGGTTGCAGTTGACAGCCGATGGCCGTCTTTCAGCCAAGAGAGCACAAATGATTTTGGGTCGAACTGCTCTAGCGGAGGGCCATTGATGTCTAGAAACAGGACAGAAGAAAGGCTTTTGGCCCTCAGGCAATTTCTCCTCTTGTTAGCGGTATCACTCATGGCTGAAAAGCCACGTTCACATTCAGCTGAGGTGGCTAGGTAGGTTTTGCTTGCAGTAATCAGCCTCTTGATTGTTTTCCCAGGACTATCACCTTCAAGTTTCCAGAACCTATACTCCTCAACAGCAGCTCTGGTGGGTACTCCCAGATGCTTAGCAAGGTCATGAATTTCCTTTTCACCATAGAGGACAAGGGAATTACGGTCTTTGGGCCAACAGGAAGGTTCGAGAGGTGCCAGAAGCTCAGTAAGCTCTGAGTCAGGGAGACGTACAGAGAGATTATCAATGACAGCCTGCAGGAACTGCCCCTTGTTGATATTCTCCTTGGAGGCTTCTAGTGTGATGCCTTTGAACATGCATGATGTTATCCTCACTTCTGCCTTTGCTAGTGACTTTCCTGGTGTTGTTTTCATGGCCTCCAGAACTTCCATAGTCAAATGAGTCCACCGACTGGCATTAGTGAGAGATGTGTTTCGATTCTGCAGTTTCAGGGAGAGGCTTTGTAACTCACGCAGCACATCTTTCATCAGTGCAAGGTCTTTAACAAAACCTGTGCTGCTGAGTTTCCTCAATAGTCCACTGCATTTTTGCCGATCCAAATCAGTGCGGGCAACATCCACAGAAGCATTCTGCATTTGTGTGGCAAGTGCTGGAAAGTCCTGCCAAACAGCTCTGACAGTGCTGAAACTGCTGGCAACCCAGCGAATGGAGAAAATTTGCCCAATCTTCAGCAGTGAGATGTTAACATGAGTGGCAGCATCATGGAGCAGTCTGGCATTTTTTGGAGATTGGTGGTAAAACGTATACAACTTTGAAATGAAGATTTCAAAGTGGTTACATCCAGTTATAGACTTGCATGCATCGTGCACTGCCAACTCTAGCTTGTGTGCAAGACAATGAATACTCTTCAATGAAGGGAAGTCTTTTCTCAACTTTGCAATCAGTCCACTCTCTCTTCCTGTCATGACTGATGCTCCATCTGTGGCAATGCTGATCAGGTGCAATTTTAAATATTCATTGTCCAAACCTGCTGTCAAAAGTGTGTTCTTAAGAGCTTGATACAATGCCTCTGCTGTTGTTCCCTTATCTAGCTCTACAAGATCAAGGAAAATGTTTTCAATGTCATCTCTGCCTGTCACATCTGCTCTCAAGTAAATTATTAAATAGCTTTTGCCAAAGTTACTGCTTTCATCAACAGTCAAACTCACAAAAGAATCATTGGACTTCAATGCAGATATCATTGACTTTTTCATTTTAGTGGCAATGTGTTCAATCATGGCGATACATGTATGATCTGATCGGTGTAAAGGGCCCAGGGCTGCCAACTTTTGAGTTCATCTTAGAGTGAGATTTTTGGGGCGGGGCGGGGCTTGGTTATGGGGGAGGGGCTTATGGGGGGGCGTGGCTTTGTGTGGAAAAAATACAAACACAAAATCATTGCAGTAGCAGAAGTGTATTAGGTATATACTGTATTGATTGTCAAAGTGTTTGGTATCTGTACAGAATTTCTTGGGAGATTTACATTACATTTAATTTTCACAAACATTTTACAGAAATAGCGGGGAAGTCGTGGCCTAATGGTTAGAGAGTCGGACTTGTAATCCAAAGGTTGCGGGTTCGAGTCCCCGGCCGGCAGGAATTGTAGGTGGGGGAAGTGAATGTCCAGCGCTCTCTCCACCCTCAATACCACGACTGAGGTGCTCTTGAGCAAGGCACCGAACCCCCAACTGCTCCCCGGGCGCTGCAGCATAAAATGGCTGCCCACTGCTCCGGGTGTATGCTCACGGTGTGTGTGTGCACGTTGGATGGGTTAAATGCAGAGCACGAATTCCGAGTATAGGTCACCATACTTGGCTGAATGTCACTTCATAGGATTAACATGTGATTAACATGTTCACAGATTAACATGTGCTCTATTGTAAGACTAGGCATATCCAGATATTTGTCATGTTTTTTTATGATAAAGTTATGTAAAATAACTGCTCAGTGCTGCAAAACAAACAACTCTGCTAATGCTAACTTAATTCTATATAAACTATAACAGCATATTAGCTACTAGCCTAAACTGGACGGAGACACGGGGCGCCCTGTAACTCACTGACCTGCCTGCGTTCACAATTCACACGGTGCAGATGGGAGGGAGAACGGCTGACTACACAGTTTATGGGAATAAATTGTGTATTTCCCTCACAATTGTCACAAAAAACTCACTACACTGTCTGTCTGGTCTCTCTGCGCGTTGCTTTGCGAGATCATGCGGCGCGATTTTTTTTTTTCTCACTGCTGCACGAGTCTGCGTGAGAAAAGGGGGGTGTGGCGTGAGAGCGTGAGAATTGGGTCAATTGCGTGAGTCTCACGCTGAATGCGTGAGAGTTGGCAGCCTTGAGGGCCCATTTTTCCTCCACTGATCTCTTGTAGCATAATCAGTCTGCTCATTTTACTGAATGCTAATCTTTCTTTTGCCACAAAGTAGGCTGTTGGCTGTTTCTCTGACAAGAGCATCGTTTACCTTCTCTGTTAGTGTGGGGAGGATCTCTTTTTCTTTCTGGGCTTCAATTTCTAGAGCCCTCTGATGAGCCTGACTGTCGCGGTGTTTGTATATTTTTTTCCTCATGGCACGTACATTCATTGCTTGGACCCTCCCTAAAGCCCACTCCTCTGCCACTTGAACACCTTTTTTGTTTGTACACATTTGTTTTACATTTCTACATGCAATACATCCAATTTTGTTTTCACTGATGTATAGCCATGGGGAGTATTGTTCCCTCCATACTTCTAACTGATTTCTCCAGGTATCAGCTTCCTTGGAGAAGCTGCTGACTTGCTCTGTGCTTTTGTTGGTGCTGAGCTGTTCAAAGCTGTTGGTGGGGATTTGCTGTTCTGAGCTGTGGCTGACCTGCTCTTCGCTTTCTTTGGGGCTGACCTTTGCTGAGCTCCTGCCACTGCCCTCTGCTAAACTGGAATGCACTGTGCTTGCCTTAGTTGAGGTCCTCTTTATTTGTACTCTAGACAATACAACATTTTGGTTTCAATTTTTTTTAAATAAATATACATAATAAAAATAAATATACACTACTGTTCAAAAGTTAATATCAGTAAGATGTTTTTAAAATAAGTCTCTTTTTCTGCTCAAAGTTGCGTTGATTTGATAAAAAACAGGAATATATATACAGGTGCATCTCAATAAATTAGAATGTTGTGGAAAAGTTCATTTATTTCAGTTATTCAACTCAAATTGTGAAACTTGTGTATTAAATAAATTCAGTGCACACAGACTGAAGTAGTTTAAGTCTTTGGTTCTTTTAATTGTGATGATTTAGGCTCACATTTAACAAAAACCCACCAATTCACTATCTCAACAAATTAGAATACTTCATAAGACCAATAAAAAAATAATTTTTAGTGAATTGTTGGCTTTCTGGAAAGTATGTTGGTTTACTGTATATGTACTCAGTACTTGGTAGGGGCTCCTTTTGCTTTAATTACTGCCTCAATTCGGCGTGGCATGGAGGTGATCAGTTTGTGGCACTGCTGAGGTGGTATGGAAGCCCAGGTTTCTTTGACAGTGGCCTTCAGCTCATCTGCATTTTTTGGTCTCATTTCTCATCTTCCATCTTGACAATACCCCATTCTCTATGGTGTGTAGGTCTGGTGAGTTTGCTGGCCAGTCAAGCACACCAGCACCATGGTCATTTAACCAACTTTTGGTGCTTTTGGCAGTGTGGGCAGGTGACAAATCCTGCTGGAAAATGAAACCAGAATCTTTAAAAAGCTGGTCAGCAGAAAGAAGCATGAAGTGCTCCAAAATTTATTGGTAAACGGGTGCAGTGACTTTGGTTTTCAAAAAACACAATGGACCAACACCAGCAGATGACATTGCACCCCAAATCATCACAGACTGTGGAAACTTAACACTGGACTTCATGCAACTTGGGCTATGAGCTTCTCCATCCTTCCTCCCGACTCTAGGACCTTGGTTTCCAAATACAAAACTTGCTCTCATCTGAAAAGAAGACTTTGGACCACTGGGCAACAGTCCAGTTCTTCTTCTCCTTAGCCCAGGTAAGACGCCTCTGACGTTGTCTGTGGTTCAGGAGTGGCTTAACAAGAGGAATACGACAACTGTAGCCAAATTCCTTGACACGTCTGTGTGTGGTGGCTCTTGATGCCTTGACCCCAGCTTCAGCCCATTCCTTGTGAAGTTCACCCAAATTCTTGAATCGATTTTGCTTGTCAGTCCTCATAAGGCTGCGGTTCTCTCGGTTGGTTGTGCATCTTTTTCTTCCACACTTTTTCCTTCCACTCAACTTTCATTTAACATGCTTGGATACAGCACTCTGTGAACAGCCAGCTTCTTTGGCAATGAATGTTTGTGGCTTACTCTCCTTGTGAAGGGTGTCAATGATTGTCTTCTGGAAAACTGTCAGATCAGCAGTCTTCCCCATGATTGTGTAGCCTAGTGAACCAAACTGAGAGACCATTTTGAAGGCTCAGGAAACCTTTGCAGGTGTTTTGAATTGATTGGCATGTCACCATATTCTAATTTGTTGAGTGAATTGGTGGGTTTTTGTTAAATGTGAGCCTAAATCATCACAATTAAAAGAACAAAAGACTTAAACTACTTCAGTCTGTGTGCACTGAATTTATTTAATACACAAGTTTCACAATTTGAGTTGAATAACTGAAATAAATAAATAAGCTTTTCCACGACATTCTAATTTATTGAGATGCACCTGTATATATATTTATTTATTTAAAGTAAATATATATATTTATTTATTTAAAGTAAAAACATTAATATTGTGAGAATGTGAAACAGCTGTTTTCTATATTTTTCTATTTTCACATCATGATCATGATCCTTCAGAAATCATTTTAATATGCTGATTTGCTGCTCAAACATTTCTTATTATTATCAATGTTGAAACCAGTTGTGTACAAATGGTTTTCAGGATTCTTTGATGAGTAGAAAGTTCAAAAGAACAGCATTTATCTTAAATATAATCTTTTGTAACATTTTAAATCTTTACTGTCACTTTTGATCAATTTATGCATCCTTTCTGAATAAAAGTATTAATTTCTTTAATTTATTTCCACCCAAAAACCCCAAACTTTTGAACGATAGTGTATAATGTTACAAATTATATCTATTTCAGATAAATGTTGTTCTTTTGAACTTTCTATTCATCACAGAATCCAGAAAAAAAAATTGTACATAACTGTTTTCAACATTGATAATAATAATGAGAAATGTTTCTTGAGCAGCAAATCAGCATATTAGAATGATTTCTGAAGATCATGTGTGTTACGTTCCCTTTTATTCTAGGGGTGACGGGGAAGTAGCATATACCATTAAAGGTGTATGAAAGCGTAAGAGAGAGAGAGTGTTGGCTTTATCTGCAATCACAGCACTCACACACAAGGAAACTCTTCAAGAATTAATTTACAAAGTAGTGTCTCTAGTACAGCAGTAAAAAAAAAAAAAAAACAGAAGTAAACAGTACAGGCACTGAAGACTGGAGTAATGATGCTGAAAATAGTTTACTATTGTATTATTATTATTTTAAATTGTAATAATATTTCATGATATTAGTGTTTTTACTGTATTTTGGATCAAATCAATGGAGGCTTGGTGAACAGAAATGACTTTTGAACAGTAGTGTACGTTCAACGATTTCAGTGCAGTTTACATAGTTAAGTCCAGTAGGTGGCGACGTGGACTGTTATGAGTGAGTCTGTCAGTCAGCAGACTATTCAACCATTTCTGTCCAAAAGTCTGCTTTATTCAGGAACTTACTATGGCTATCAATATGTCAATCATAGCTATTTCAAGAGTGAATCCCGAAACTTTGCAGCGTGTATGTGGCCGTTGGTCTTAGCAGCATGAAAAACAAGTTTTATACAATTCTGAATGGATTATATATAGCACAGAAACTGCACAACGAGCACTCCCTTTATAATTACTAAAAAGCTGTCACTCATCTTCATCGAGATCTCTAGCACCCCAGAACCAGGCCTAATAATAATTTATGCAAGGAATACAAAATACATGGAGTTGATAAATATAGTGGAAAGATATAGAGAGAAAATTACCCCTCAAAAAAGTCAGTAAGAAGCTTCCTCTTCCCGACTGCGAGTGGAGGTTTGTTATTCTGCATTTTTTTAGCTGAAGTTAGCTTGACGGAGCGGCGCCAATCAAGCAGTCATGTCAACGATGTCCTGCGCTTAGCGGTCTTTAGATGTGGGGCGGGGCCTTTAAAATTTAAAGAGACATGACAACTAGCCCATAAACAAACTTAATATAAATTATTGTAAATAATTCACGAAATTTAATTTACCATATACATTGCTTGAATTTAATCACATTTGTCATTATCATTTTTACTCAAATAAAAATGTCTGAGGGACCCCCCTAAGTCTATTTTTTACTTCTTATGGGGGGTCCCTAATGCCTTATGGGGGGTCCCGGATCCCCCCCAGCCCCCCTTCAATTCGAGCAGTGTCTGTATATGACACAAATCATATTAGCATTATGCTAACGCTAAAATTGCATTATTAACATGCATTTAGAACGTTACACGAGATAAATCAAACTGTTTCTGCTGTTACACAAGTACTTAGTGTTATATCATCGATGTATAACGATATAAAGACATATTAAATAGATCTTACGTCGTTTATATTCAATTCTGAAGCACTGAATCTCCTGGAGCAGTGACAGACATCTGCTCTCATCTCAAGTTCACGAAGAAAAGAAAAATCTGGCGCAATAGCGGAAGACGTAATGACGTCATTCAAAACGCGATTTCATTGGATGCGATTATAATCCTCATTATTTTACATTTATAAATATTTATGTTCATAAATATTTTATTAATCACAGGTACATATTTATTCTCGCTGCACCTTTCATCCTTTTGATGTTAATATTTGCTCTATTATTCTATCCTATCTCTGCTACTACCCACTAGCAGGGCCGGCGCCAAGGGGAAGGCATTTGCGGGCAGTGCCCTCCCCCCAAACGAGTTGCTGTGCCCCAGTGTACTGTACTGTGTACTGTTCCATACTGTAGAGTGACTTCTATTATTTTATGTGGCCCAGGTCTGGCCCAGACACTTCAAGCCAGATCCGGCTGAGACTCGGCTTGGTCCCCGGGCCAAATGTGGCCCAGAAACTGCTAAATGTAATTTAAAAACATTAAGAAGGCTTTAATTATAAAGTCACTTTAATATAAATATATATTAACAATTAACAAATGCACTACAGCAGCGGTTCCCTAACTGGGGTGCGCAGACTGACCAGCAGGGGTGCGTGAGAGAATGTTTGTAATGGCAGAAAAATTGTCTTTTTATTATTTTTATGTATTTACCTTGGATAAACTTCACATGTTGTATTTTTATTGAGAGAGAGAGAATAAAAAAAAACACATTACAAGTTGTAATTTGCAACCTATAAATTATTCACGATTTCATTTTGCGGTTAATCGTCTGGTTCACAATAGCCCCGCCCTTTCACATTAGGCGCTAAGTGATAGTAAATTCATTGATTTATATATATTTGTTTTTTCATTTACTATATTCATCAAAATGGACACCTGGTTAAAAATGGGCACTTTAAAGAAATCAAGGGACAGTAGGGATGAGCCATCTACAACAGCCTCTTCTATGGAGATGTGCACCGGCCTTGAATATATGGAGAAACCCGATCGAGCGGAATCAGAGGAGAACGAACGAGAAAAAGAGGCGGGAACAGAGAAATCCAGCAGAGATGTACTGATGAAGAGAATTAGGCTACACTAGAGAGTGAGAAAATGGCAAGTAAGAAATGCAAATATTGCAACAGTTACATTGGGTTCGGGTTTACATGGATTGGATATGCAAAAAATCCGCAATGTGTAGTCTGTGGTGAAGTTTTAGCAAATAGCAGTCTCAAGCTCTCATATATGGTCCGGCACTTACAAACAAGACACAGCCACTTACAAGACATGCCTGCAAGTTTTTTTCAAGGGAAATTGGAGGAACTGCAGAAGTAGAAAAAAATTATCCACTCCCATTCAGGCTTAGGGGTTTCCAAAAATGCACAGAGAGCTTCATATCTGGCGAGTTACCGCATAGCTAAAAGAGGCATGCCCCACACAATTGGAGAAAATCTGTGCTTATCTGTTGCCAAAGATATGGTAAACTATATGCTCGGCGAGAAAGCTGCAAAGACGCTGGACAAAATCCCTCTCTCCGACAATACAGTGGCTCGATGCATTGATTCAATATCTGCCGGCATCCTCAGCCAGCTAATAAGCAGAATAAAAAACAGCTAATTTTTCTCACTGCAAGTCGATGAGTCCACTGACGTAGCCAATCTATCTAATATTCTGGTGTATGTCCGTTATTTACTTGAGAACACAGTGCATGAAGATTTTTTGTTTTCCCATCCCCTTACCACTCGTTCAAATCTTTTTAATTTGATGGATAGCTTTTCAGAGTAAACGAAATTGACTGGGCGTGCTGCGTTGGAATTTGTACAGACAGGGCGAAATCAATGACAGGGAGGCACAACGGAGCAGTAGCTTTCATCCGAAAAGTTGCACCATCAGTTTCCTGGGTACACTGCAGCATCCACCGAGAAGCTCTAGCGACAAAAAACATGCCAGATGAACTTTTGTCTGTTCTTAACGACGTTGTAAAAATCGTCAGCTTCATAAAAGCTTGTCCATTAAATTAACGTATTTTCCGCACAATATGCAACGAAATGGGCAGCGAGCATGAAACACTTCTGCTGCACACAGAAGTGTGCTGGTTATCGCGTGGAAAGGTCTTGTCAAGAATTTTTCAGCTCAGATGTGAAGTGCAGGAATTTTTTGTTTATAACCCATTTCATTTGTCTTCATTATTGCAAGATGACATCTGGCTTCAGAAGCTGGCATATCTAGCAGACATATTTTCTACTCTTAATGAACTTAATTTAAGTCTGCTGGGCCTTAGTACTACCATTTTTAACACCCAGGACAAAGTTGAAGCACTTATTAAAAAGCTAGTCTTCTGGGCTAACTGGATAAATACAAACTCCACCGGGTGCTTTCCTCTGCTGTCTGAAATTTTGCAATCCCGGGAAGCTGCACCTTTTGATGTCACTCCTCCAATCCCACATCTCTCATTTCAAGAGCAAGAACAATTACTAGAGTTATCATCTGATGGGAGACACAACATACTTTTTAAAAATAAGTCACTCGTGGATTTCTGGGCTTCAGCAATGGTGGAGTATCCAGGATTGTCAAAGCAGGTACTGAAAGTGTTGATGCCCTTTGCAACCACGCACTTATGTGAGGCAGGCTTTTCTGCACTGACATTGTTGAAAACCAAACATCGACAAAGACTAGATGCTGAGAATGATTTGAGAGTAAAACTGTTGTCCAATTTGAATGATCTGTGTGAAAAAATGCAGGCCCATCCATCTCACTAAAACAGGTAGAAAGCAATATTTTTTATTTATAACTAAAATTTTTATATTTTATAATATACAGAAAATATGTGTATTTAGTTATTGTAGTTAAAAAATGTGGAGTTTAATCAGAGAAAGGTGGTGGGGGTGCTTAACAGGTGTCAAACATTAGAAAGGGGTGCACACAGCAAAAAGTTTAGGAACCACTGCACTACAGTTTAAACATTAACATTCTTTTTAAACCACAAAGTAACAAGTAAATTATATTTACTGTATATTATGAAGACTTCATTTGCAAAAACAGATAACTCCATTTTTAAAAATCATGTTTTTTCATGGTGAATTCCAATTGATCTCAATCAAACTGCAGTCGGGTTATTTTGATTAGGTAAAAAATAACTAATAAATACTAGCAAACTAACAATAAAAACATGATTTTTAAAACATTTTAAAAATGGAGTTATCTGTTTTGCAAATAAATTCTTCATATATAAAACATTATGTGTCAGTTCCGTTCAGATCAAATGGTGTCAGTGTAGTCAAGTCAATAAAATTGCTGAATATTAGGTGTCTTTAACTAAGCAAGACAAAAGGCAACAGTGACATTAAGGAACCCAAACAAGACCAGGCTCAGTCAGGAAACCAGTTCTCCTCTGACCAAACAAATGAATGTTGTGTGATTATTCTAGGCTGCATCACAATCAGATTGTGGATTGATATCATTCAGAATATTTCATACAACATATTCTGCTTGAAGAAACATCATGCCAGTAGGTGAAGCTGGTAAAAAGGGTCTATGCAGAGGGCTTGTCTGGTTCTCGTAGTATTTGCTGAAGGTCTGCGCTGGGGCCATCAATGAGGTCTTCACAGGGATAAGTTATCTAGTTGACATGGTCTCCGCTGACATTCAGGGATGTGTTGTAGTCGTTCCTGGGTGCAGGTCCACCGTCTGGTCTGGATACCAGCTGGATCAGCTGATTACTGTAACCTAGGGATAAGGGTGAGACAGTATATAAGCGACTAATATAAGCATTGATGTCATTCTTCTTACAAATTAACAAGTACTTTAGATATTATGGGAAGTGTTGCTGCTTACCCTAATTGGTGCAGCATAAAGATCCTTTAAGGGATTTGAATTATAGAAATGTGATAGTGTGTTATGTGTATGGAAGGCTAAAGAGATGGGACTCTTAAACTCACAGAGTGTGTCTGCCTCCCAAACTCTGCCCTTTTGATCTGCCTGAGCCACCTCTTCATAGTCCCCTTGACCTCCATTTCAGCAGCATTAGCTTGAAAGTTTTTCCAAATTGTAGCCTTGAAATATATGTATAAATATATATTGTAAGGTAATTATTAACTCTTAAGCATTACAGTTTTTTACAGTCATTAGGACCAGACCCAGAATTCGCACCTCATGTTTGATGAATGTTCAAGCAGCAGCTCAGAATTTCTGTAAAAAGAAAGAAAAAAAAAAGATGTCAGATTACATGCATAAAGTGTTCAGATTAAATTTTTAAATTTGTTTGCTCATAATAATCCCCACCACAGTAAAATAAGTATGATTTTAATCACATCATTTATTTTTGATGATTTTAATTCATCATCATATACGCTTCAAAAGTTTTCATTTACTCTAAAAAAATTAACCTGCTCTAGTGAAGCAGACAGATTAGGCCTCCATTCAAGAATAAAAGATGATGCACTTCCTTTTTACGGTTTACTCACATATCTATAGTTTTTTTCTGAGCTTCCCACACGGCAGTGTTACCACAAAATAAATATTATTATTAAATTCAGGTTGCACATATTGAATTGTCTTAGTTATTGTAAATAATGCTACAACAGCGTGCTCAGTTTGATTCACAAACAAATGACTCATTTGAATGGTTAAGTGAATCAAATCAGAGAGTCACTCGTATAACATTAGATATTTATGGCGCCACCAGCGCAGTTTGACTCCTATGATTCACTACTCGAATGAATGAATGAATTCTAGCAATCAATAGAATTTAACTCATTACAATTTAATTAGCTAACTAGAGATGTGACGGTATGAAAATTTCTCATCACGATTATAGTGACCAAAATTATCACGGTTATCAGTATTATCGCGGTATTGTTAAAATGTGCTGGAGATGTTCAAAAAGTACTTAAGTTTTATACTTAAAAATCAACAAACAGCAAATAAAATGACTTTTTGTTTGCAAAATCACTAAAACAATAACATTACCAATGAGGTCTGGATTTTAAATGACAACTTGACTGACACCAGTTTAATAGCATGTTCAAATAAATCTTTGAAAAAGTTTCATATAAAGGTAAACCTCACATTTCAGCCTTTAAAGAAAAGAGTTAAGTGAAAATGATAATTGATTAATAAGGGGAAGGGGAGGGGGGAAGTGGTGAGTGGCCAAGTATGGTGACCTTTGTTCTCTGCATTTAACCCATCCAAGTGCACACATACAGTAGTGAACACACACCCGGAGCAGTGGGGTGCTGCGGTGCCCGGGGAGCAGTTGGGGGTTCGGTGCCTTGCTCAAGGGTCTCACCTCAGTCGTGGTATTGAGGGTGGAGAGAGAGTTTTGATGATTCACTCCCCCACCTACAATCCCTGCCGGACCTGACACTCGAACCCACAACCTTCAGGTTACAAGTCCAACTCTCTATCCACTTATCTGCTCCATAAATAATTATATATAGCTTATCTGAATTGTTTAAATGTGTAGAATCCACACAAGCTTGTTTTTCATCAACCGGTTAAAATTTACAGCAGGTCATGCAAATTTGGTCCGTTTTTTGGCCAGACAGAAACTGCACTCAGGCTGAATGTAAATAAGTGTCTGTAAATCCACTCTCTGACAGCAGGTGGCGCTTTATATGGAAAAGCTGAATTACAGCTGATTCCCGTGAACTCCGCGAACAAAGCAGTATTGTGTTTAAGAACAATTCCTTTAGGTATTATGGAGCTGAGATGAAAACAAAATGCCATCAAATCGTTTCTGAAGACAGTCAGATCCTTCAGAGGTACATTCATATAATTAATTCACTGATATATTTACTTGTATAATTCCCTCAGCACTCTTTTAAAACCTCCCAGCTTTTCCGCCCTATTTTCACTCAGAATGAAACTACTCTGCTGCCGTGCGCTCGTGAGACTGTTACACTCTGCTTTATGCTGGACAGTATTTATTTATCGTGAGTTGTTCAGATCGTGGTAATCGAATACGGTTTCAATGATAATTAAAATATGAAACGGTAATACTAACCGTGGGGAATTTTATCATGATTTATCGTCAAACCGGTAATCGTTACATCCCTATAGCTAACATTATCGTGCACTGGATACAGCTCATCAGTTTTTTATATAAAAAAAAAAAAATCACATTGTTTTTCTAAAGAGACCGCGCCTATCATCAATACTCAATAGGCTATTTTTGGGACCGAATGGTTTGACGTTATCATCACAAACCTCCTAATAGAAACCATCTAAAAACTATACTCTTGGCATTTAAAACATCAAACAACACGAGATTGAATATTAAATAAATTAAATAACGCACTTTTTGCAGCTGAAGTATTCCTCTTGAGATCGGTGCCCGCCGAAATCTCCTCAGGATTAACCGCCAAATCTTTCTCTCAGGCGGCTGATCTCCTTCATTCTAGCAGCGGCCTGCCGGAGACAAAACCAACTCGGGCCGAAGGTAGATACACACAACTACACCGAGTGTGGAACTTCCGCACGTACAAACAGCTTTCAGCCCCAGCTCTGGCCCATTACCTTCCCACTGATGTCGAGACAGAGCCGACAGTGGCTTGTTATCTGGGCACAGGCGCTTACTGAGATTTGCATTCGAGGGGATAGCGTACCAATTCATGGTCCTGCCCTTCGGCTTATCCCTGGGTGGACGCTGCTCTCTGTCCTCTGAAGAAGAGCGGAATACGCATCCTGAACTATCTCGACGACTGGCTAGTCTTAGCCCAATCAGAGTGCGCGCTGCTCAGCGACAAACTCAGACTCCTCGCTCATATTCAGAGCTTAGGGCTGACTGTAAATATGCAAAAGAGTATGCTGGTACCGAGCCAGAACATCTCCTTTTTAGGAGTGGAGCTGAACTCAATCAATATGTGAGCGCGTCTGTCGGAGGAGCGCTCACAAAAACTGATCAGCTCTCTCACAGTCTTCAAACTAGGGCGTTCTTCCCCGCTAAAATGCTTTCAGAGGACACTCGGCCAGATGGCTGCTGCTTCGACAGTATGCAATCTAGAGCTTCTACATATGCGACCGCTTCAGCTCTGGCTAAAGAGCCGGGTGCCACAGAATGCATGGCGCACGACGCTGACCCCTTGGCACAATATGACTCTGTATCGTCGGGGGGGTTCGTATTGGCCAAGTGATCAGGAGAAAGAATGTTACGACAGATACATCGAGCACGGGCTGGGGAGCCAAATGCGATGGCAGACCAGCCTTCGGGACATGGTCAGAAACGGAGAAGTCATGGCACATAAACTGTCTGGCGCTCGAGTGCTTTCTCCCAAACATTCTTCACCGTCATGTTCTCATCAGGACGGACAGCATGACAGTGGTAGCGTTTATAAATCACCAAGGCGGTGTGAGCTTGCGACCACTGCTGCGGCTGGCGAGAGACCTCCTTCTGTGGGCAGATCGAAACTTCCTCTCCATCCGGGCAGTACATGTCCCCAGCTGCCTGAACTACGGTGCGGATTTACTGTCGAGGGGCGGGGTAATCCACGGGGAGTGGAGATTACACCCTCTGACAGTCAAATTGATTTGGAGTGTATTCGGCAGGACGGAGGTGAATCTCTTCGCATCAGCGGAGAACACTCACTGCCCGTTGTTTTATTCTCTGACACACTCTCCCCTGGAAGTGGATGCACTAGCTCACAGCTGGCCGAAAATACACAAGTATGCTTTTCCTCCAGTGAAACTTCTGCCTCGCATGCTTTGCAAAATCAGAGAGTAAAAGGAATCTGTTCTGTTAGTGGCACCGAAATGGCCCAATCAGCTGTGGTTCCCAGAACTAGTGGAGATGCTGGTAGCCCCCCCGTGGAATATCCCACTGAAGAGAGACCTCCTCTCTCAAGCACAAGGAACGATATGGCACCCAAATCCGGAGTCATGGAGCCTTCATGTCTGGCCGCTCGACGGAGCTTGCCAGTAACAGATGCACTTCCTCCGCGCATGCTGAACACTATCTCTGAGGCTAGGGCTCCTTCCACGAGGCGTCTTTATGCACATAAATGGAGGGTTTTTTCAAGTTGGTGCGTATCTCGGGGCGAAAACCCAATCAACTGCCCAATACCAATAATTCTTGCCTTCCTCCAAGAGCGATTTGATAGTGGTCGTATGCCATCCACATTGAAAGTGTATGTGGCCGCTATAACAGCCTTTCACGCACAAATCGCCCGATCGGCAGAAATGAACTGATCATACGATTTTTAAAAGGAGCAAGAAGGCTGAACCCTCCTCGCCCTTTTACTCTACCCACTTGGGACTTGGCGCTTGTGCTTGACGCTCTCACGGGACCCCCGTTCGAGCCCATACAATCAGCGAACTTGCGAGCGCTCTCTCTCAAGACAGAGCTCCTGCTCGCGCTGGCCTCTGTTAAGCGAGTTCAATTGAGGACTCGTGTATTGAATTCGGGCCAGGTGATTGCAGTCTCACCTTGAAGCCTAGAAAAGGATATGTGCCTAAAGTGCTTTCGACTTCATTTAAAGCACAGGTCATAACACTATCTGCTTTCTGCCCCGGTCAGTGGAGCCGCTTAATACACTGCTGTGCTCTGTACGTGCAGTGCGCACTTATATCGAGCGCTCTAGACAGTTCAGACTCTCGGAGCAGCTATTTGTATGTTTTGGACGCACAAAAGGACTGCCTGTGTCCAAGCAAAGACTGTCACACTGGATCATCGACGCAATTGCTTTGGCTTACAGCTCTAAGAGCACTAGTCTAACAAACAAACAAACAGTTTGCTTTAGTGTTCAGTTAAAAGTTGTGTGCACAAATTACATGAGTTTCTGATTCTGCCTTGCAATTTAATGTCCCTTTATGATTTTTGATCCTTACTGTATGCTCTAATGTATTAATACTTAGGAAAGTATTTTCTGTGGCCAAGGAAATATCCTTTCTTAGAATTGATATGAACTTGCACTGAATGTTCGCTGGACGGACAGATCAGTTGATGGCAATTTAATTCTTCTACAGTTATTATTGTTAGCTGATATAAATAATTGTAATTAATCATAATTAATTGTAATTATTTATATACAATTCCCTTTTAAGCTAAAAATTATTACACTGCTTTAGCCTAGATTTAAACTGCTGATTTTGTCTGGCCAGAGGAGAATGACACTATTTTGACACACTATTTCCCTGTCTAAATACTGAAAAGCTGATATAACGCCACCCAGCTTTATATCAAGCTTGATGTAAAGCTGCTTTGACACAGTTTGCATTGTTAAAAGTGCTATACAAATAATAGTGACTTGACTTGACCTCTCTGTGCGTTCAGATTCCCGTGGGCTCCCTTCAGCATCCGCCGTCCCTGGGTCTCTGCGGACTCCTTAGTGGATTGTTCAGCCTCTCGCTCGGATTAGTGAGCTGCCCTGTCGGCTTCATCTCCACTGCCACTGTCACGGCTTGTTTCAGCTGCTGCTATCCACCCATCTGTGTGGTAAGAATTTCTCTCTGGCTCCCGGTAAACATTGGACTATGGTGGCTGGTATCTCTATTTTCACGTTCCGTACAATAGAATCGCCAATAACTAGAGCACTTTCATCAGGTTTCTCAGTGGGAGCGTAACTGAGTGGGGAGAACCTGTTTAATGTTTTTATTGACGCAGAAGAGGGGTGTTTTGAGCCGCGACTAGGCTGCCTCACAGTCACCCAGTTGCCCTGCTGCACGGGCTCTACCAGAACCGAACAATGTACAGGATTCCCTGAGCTAGTCACATCCAAAGCAGTATCTACAGCCCTCACATTCTTACTGTCCTCAACTAAAGTTTGGATGCGTGTCTCTAATTCTGAAATCTTCTCTGTTAGCCTAACTATTTCTCTGCATTTATCACATGTAAATCCCTCGTCGCCGACAGAGAGAGATAAACTATGTGGCAAACAGTACAAACAACAATAGCAGGAGAAGAAGCCATTATTCACCGTGATTGAAGAATGATTCGCTTACCACTGTTGTTTGATGAACTCGTGAAAAACGGAGCGAGATAAAAGAAAACAATAATAGGTTCGAATAGAAACGTGAATGGAACCGCGAGTGACAAGCTAACCGACTAACGAATGCTAACGCGCTGCACTCGCAGTTTTAAAAAGTGAACGATCAAATTTGTTTGATTAGTTCGATAGATAATACCACAAATATGGTGGGAATTAAGTTATATATTATGACTTTAAACAACAGAGAGTGAAAGTAAGATAGTGATTCAACAGAAAAGCGAAGCTACACGGAGCTACAATCGCAAACCTCTCAGCAGCACGACAGACAAAAGCAATCGATCAGCCAACAAAATACGAAATGGCAGACTATTCCATAGTTTAGGACCCGCAATAGCAAAAGGCACGATGACCTCTTCAGGGCTCGCAAAATCACTAGCCTGACGTCCTGGGGCTATTGTGTTTTCCAGTCGGGGCACCATAATACATCACTAGCCCAACGGGCTACCTTAAATAGGACTCCCCGGTAGATAGATAATAAAATAAAAATAACGGCTTTATTCAACAAGATGGATACGCACATGGATACGCTGTTTTCATTCAAATAAAAGCATAAATGACGTAGCTGACACAGAACAGAATACGTTATTTGCATCCAGCTGATATTCTCCAAAATGGCGCTATGGTGACGCAGATGAGATAAACTGTTAAATAAAGCCATTATTTTTATTTTCTTTGCGTACAAAAAGTATTCTCGTTTCTTCATAAAGTTCAGATTGAACCACTGATGGCAGATGGACTATTTTGACTATGTTTTTCATACTTTTCTGGGCCATGACAGCAGAATTTTCTTGGCAGTCAATGGGACAGTCACAAACCTCCTGGTTTTCATCCAAAATATCTTAAATTGTGTTCCGAAGATAAACAAAGCTTTTACAGGTTTGGAAAGACATTGGGGTAAGTGATTAATGACAAAATTCCTTTTGGGGTGGAGTAACCCTTTAAATTTGATACAACTAAATTTATGAGTTTGTAAGGCCTTAAAAAGTTTTAAATACATTAAATGGTATAAGAAAAGTCTTAATTATAATTTCAAAAGGTCTTACAGTTGGGGGTGGAAAGGCAAAAATCGCAATATGGCTGGATTAAACATCAAAAGGCAATTATGTAATTGAATAAATATGAGCGCTGCACGTTTTAAAGTCAAAACACGGCAAGGATGTCTTTATGTGAATGCATATCTAAAGGGAACCGACTGTCCTCAGAAACGTATCATTGGAGGCGTTTACGAGCCCGGTGCTGCTCTGTGTACAGCCGTTACCGGAGGAACCACTATATTTCAGCTGACCTTAAAGCGCCACCTCGTGGCAGAGAATGAATTTGTGTTTCCAAAAAGCCTATGTTGTTTAGATCAATGCCCAATTGTGCATATCGACCCATGTTTTTACCAGTGGTGGTCAGTAACGAAGTAAAACTTCTTCGTTACTGTACTTAAGTAAATTTTTCAAGTATCTGTACTTTACTGGAGTAGTTTTATTTTGAGTAACTTTTAATTCACTACATTCCAAAGCATAAGATCATAGTTTTTACTTCACTGCATTTCATAAAACATATCGTTACTACTTATAATACATCACATGCTCTGAGACGCAGAAGCCGTGTCTGATTCATGAACAAACTGATTCTTTTCAATGAACCAATTTTTCAGTGAAATTGGTACGCAAATCGCAACAAACGATTCATTCACGAATTGGAATGATCCGATTGCAGCTGTTCTCGAGTCGAAAACTCGCTGATTCAAATGATCCTTTTAGAGCGAGTCTTCAGTGAACTGAACTCACAAGTAAAGAACCGGGAGATCTTGTGAGCGCACGTGCAACTGATGCTGCGAAAAGTAAGTTACTGTAATAAACCTCTTATTTTACCTACAGAGGCTTAATCAAATTAATGGAGGACAGAGGGTACATCACAACAGCAGGATTTTATAGAAAATTATCACTTTATTAACGATTGTATATAGAAAGTGTGGCGGGAGGAGCCAACGACAGACACAGTGGGCGTGGCGTCAAGCCTCGGAGAGGTTTTTATTAAACAATATTTCAAAATAAAGTGTCCAAAGGGGGAAAAGTGTCCAAAATAAACAGGGATCTGGTGTCCTCGTTGTGCTGCGGGGCTCGTGAAGGAGGGCAGTGTTCAGGAGGGAAGGGTCCAGGTAAGGGGCGGAGTCCGGCGGCCGCACGTGCTCCCGTCTGGAGGTCCCGGGGCGCGGGTGACGGCGGCTTCTGTGGCGGCTTCGTCCAACTCCTTCATCCCCGGGTGCTCGACGGGATTCCACGGCCCGGCGTCCTTGCCCGACGGCCGTATCGCGGGTGCAGTGTCGGCCGGACTGCGGGTCCGGCCGCTCGCGTCTCTGACGGCGGCAGGTAGTTCCCTCTACGCTCCCTTTCCTGGACCCACGAGGACACCAGCGTGCATGCACGGGGAAGAGACCGGTCTCCCGAGGAGAGGCGCGTTCGGCATTTAACGGCGGCGGTGATGAGGCTCTATTCACGTCAGGTGCGCCTCATCACACGCCGCCAGCCCTGGCTGTTTCAGCGCCCCTCCTCTCTCACACACCCACTCCTGTCGGGAGCCTGGTGAAGGGCGGCGAATATGGGACGGGGTGGTGATGATGGACAGGGGGGAGGCAGCCGACTCGTCACAAAAGATATAACCATTATGTAAAGAAACATTTAAATAAGTTCAACGTACATTTACTCTGTACACCCTCACTAGAACAATTGGCGCTACACAAGTGAGACTTCAACACTGCACTCTAGTGGATATTCCCAGCCCCCACACGGCACACTAATAATCGTCAACAATCAAATAATCAAAACTAACAATCAAATAATCAGTTTAAAAGATGAAAAGATCAGTGCATCCCAGTTCCGTACACAGAGTAATAATGTTCATATAAACCTTAAAACTCACAACTACATCATAGTTTAGTTTCCAACGGGACATAAGGTACTGTAACATCCTTTGTTTGTCAGAAACGTGGCTTTCGTCCATGGTCCCGGACACTGCTGTAATGCCAAGTGATAACTTCTCTGTCTTTCGGAAGGACAGAACAGCAGAGGCCGGTAAATCCAGGGGTGGAGGAGTATGTTTCATGATCAACAAGAAATGGTGTGATCCCAGGAATATCTCCATTCTGTCACGTTCCTGCTCGCCTCATCTGGAACATCTTTCCATTATTTGCCGCCCATTTTATCTGCCCCGGGAGTTCTCATCGATCATTGTTACTGCTGTGTACATTCCACCACAGGCGGACACCGGCTTGGCTTTGTCTAAACTTCACGATGTGCTCAGCGGCTACATTAACAAACATCCTGACGCTGCCTTCATCATCGCGGGGGACTTTAACAAAGCCAACCTCAGACAGGTCATGCCGAACTTCCATCAACACGTATCCTGTCCAACTAGAGGACCAAACACACTGGATCATTGCTACACTCAGTTCAAGGATGCCTACAAAGCCCGCTCACTACCGGCTTTTGGCAAATCGGACCATGCCGCCATTTTTCTAACACCGGGATACAAACAAAGGCTCGTTCAGGAACCTCCGGTGCAGAGAGTAGTGACGCGCTGGTCCTCCCACTCAGAGACTATGCTGCAGGCGGCGCTTGATGACGTCGACTGGGACATGTTCCGGGAGAGTTCTTCTGACGTCAGCGAGTTCACGGATGTAGCATTAAGCTTCGTAAACACGCTAACCGAGCAAGCTACAGAAACAATAACGATAAGGACATTCTCCAATTAGAAACCGTGGGTGGACAGAACAATCCGTGCCGCGGTTAACACACGCACTGCCGCTTACAATGAGGCTCTTCTGTCTGGGAATACGAGCGAGTACAAAGCATTGTGCTATGCTCTCCGTCGTGCAGTAAGAGCCGCTAAACACAGATACAGAGAGAGAATTGAGTCTCATTTCCAGCTCAATGACTCTCGACGGATGTGGCAGGGACTGAGGACCATCTGTGACTTCGGAAACAAATCCTCCGCGGAGGTGAGAGCAGATCCGTTGCTGGCCGACGAGTTAAACATCTTCTACGGCCGCTTCGATGGCAACGGCGGCGGCGCATCTCTGCCGACCAGCGCGTCAGGAAGCAGCAGGCAGAGCAGCGATGATCCTGTAATCACCGTGTCGGAGGATGAGGTTCGGAGGGCGCTAAAGAGAGTGAACGTCAGGAAAGCGGCCGGACCTGATGGGATAACCAGCCGTGTTCTGAGGTCCTGCGCCGATCAGCTCGCTAGTTTGTTCAAGTCTATCTTTAATGAGTCCCTTGCTACCTCCGTGGTTCCCACCTCATTCAAAAAATCCATCATTATCCCTGTGCCAAAGAACAATAAACCCTCTTGCCTGAATGACTATCGCCCAGTTGCCCTCACATCTATAGTCATGAAGGTTTTTGAGAGACTTGTAAAGAGCCACATTTGCTCCTCCATCCCTGATACTCTGGACCCTCTTCAGTTTGCCTATCGCCGAAACAGATCCACGGACGATGCCATTTCTCACGTTCTCCACTCTTCCCTCACACACTTGGACAGCAACAATGGGAATTATGTAAGGCTGCTATTCATTGACTATAGCTCAGCTTTCAACACTATAGTCCCCATCAAGCTAACATCTAAACTCACAGACCTCGGCCTAAACTCCTCACTCTGTGACTGGATTCAAGACTTCCTCACCGGCAGACCTCAAGTGGTGAAAGTTGGCCAGTTCACCTCAAACTCCATCACTCTGAACATAGGAGCCCCACAGGGCTGTGTCCTGAGTCCCCTGCTCTACTCTCTCTACACGCATGACTGTGTGTCCTCTCACAGCTCCACATCTATTGTCAAATTCGCTGATGATACTGTGGTTCTGGGCCTCATCTCCAACAACGATGAGACCGCATACTTGGATGAGGTAGAGAGTCTCACATCATGGTGCCAGGACAACTGTCTCTCTCTGAATGTGAGCAAAACTAAAGAGCTGATCATGGACTTGGTCATGGAAGAGACAGCAGCAGCCCTACACTCCTCTTATGATCAGTGGGACCCCTGTGGAGAGGGTGAGTAGCTTCAAGTACCTCGGTGTAAACATCTCCGAGAACCTGACTTGGACTACACACATCCAAACACAGGTTAAGAAAGCCAGGCAAAGACTGTACCATCTGCGACAGCTGTGGAAATTCAGGGTCTCACCAGCAATCCTGAAAACTTTCTATTCAGGGACCATAGAAAGTGTATTGACTCTCAGTGTGGTATGGAAACAGCTCCAATCAGGACTGCAAAGCACTACAGAGAGTTGTGCGCTTAGCTGAGCGCATCTCAGGGTCTGCTCTCCCCTCTCTGCAGGACATCTACCTCAAACGCTGCAAAAATAGAGCTGTTAAAATCTTCAAGGACTCTAATCACCCTGGTAACCGTCTATTCACTTTGCTTCCATCTGGTAAGCGCTTCCGTAGCCTGATGGCAAAAACTGAGAGACTTAGGAGGAGCTTCTTCCCCCAGGCCACCAGGCTCCTAAACTCTAACTCTGTGTCATAACATCACTTGACTCCATGTAAATATCACCATATCAATAAGCTATTCATAATTTTTCTCTACCTCATATTGCTGCTATTTAAATACGCTGTACAACTTTTTTGCACATTCCTCTTATTACTATTTAAGTCAACAACATACTGACCTGCACATTTATATTTATATTTTTTATCTTATCTTTTATTTTATTTTATTCTTTTATTTATTTTTTTCTACTTTTCTTCTCTTAATATTTGTATACATTATAATTGCACTGTCCTTGGAGCAGACCTGACCTACATTTCACTGCTGGTTATACTCTGTATAATTGTGTATGTGACAAATAAAACTCTTGAATCTTGAATCTCTTGAATCTTGAATCATACACACTCACACATACACGCAACACAAGAAGAGAAATTAAAATGTAAAACACTTCCCCGTTTTCAGGAAACAAGATCCCACCCCGGGGTCTAGGGAAAGGAATCAGCCGTGCCAGGTAGATATCTTCCACGGAAGCACGCACTCTTCTTCGCATTATTCCCGCTCCCGCAGTTGCGGCAAATGATCACAACGTCACTGGTCTTGATTAGCCCTTTGTGCATGCACAATTCTCCTTGGAAATCACAATATCGATAGTAATCATAAGTCCACTTTGCGCAATACAGTCTCTTTGAAATTGGGACATATAGCCAGCGCTCCTAAACCCTCCACACCATTATCTAACTACACCAATTCGATCTATCTAGCTATCTTCGTTGCCGGACAAACCCTAATGGTCTCGAGCAACGCAAAGCGTCCACATTTTCCCCTGAGCGCGCAAAGCCAGTCACGTTCCTCGGCCAAGAGCGTCTCCTCTCACCTGTTCTCTCTTAAATGTCCTCCAGGTGAGTTCAATTATCCATACACTCAGTCAATGGGAAGAGAACGTGCTGCCAAAAAAGTTAATATAGGCGGGGCCAAAGCCACCACAAGAAAAAAAATCCCCAGCATTCATCACACTATCCCCTCCCCTCGGGTAGACAGGACTCGTCCTCGAGTCACATCAAATCAGTCCCGGCGCCATAGGCGGGCAATGGGGGGCCTGGTCACTAGTGCCCGCCCTGGATGAGCCTGCCAAGTAAAGAAAACACTGTACTATTCAAACATCAGTTATTATTTATTTACCCTTGCATTGCGAAAAAGCGGAGATCTGTTTCTTCCAGGCTGTGCGCGGCACGTCAATCTGAAATGAGGCGGAGTGGAGTTACGAGCTTTCGCTGAGAGCTTGAGGATCCAATGGCGTTACAAAGTTTTACAAGCTCTTGTTAATGATTGGCACTGGTTAAACATTTTAAAACCCTCTGATTTAAAATAATAATGACGAATTATAATAGAGATGAAGTATGGATAATTTTTTACGGCAGACCTGACTGGGCTAAGGCAGGGCCGGTGCCAAGGGAGGGAATTAGCGGGCTGTGCCCGCCCAAACGAGTTACTGTGCTCCCACTTTCCATCCTCTCCCCTCCTTACTGAACGTGATTGATTTCAAAAGCGAAAGTGAAACCAATAAAACAGCGCACATAAGAAAGCGATTGCACGCTTTAGCGAGCGTCAGCGACTGCACGCAATCACAGATTGCACGCTTCCTAGCCTAACCCCACCCACACACACACACACGTGATTTGTGCCCCCCCCCCCTAGAAATTCAAATGCCCCCCTGATGGAGATGCCCTGGCGCCGGCTCTGCATCAAATTATAATCCCTGGTCCAAGCTGGTGGTCTCCGAGAACGAGCTGGCTGCATCCTTTGTGGACATGGTTCTGGAAGGGAGCCTCTAGCTTCCATCTTCTGGTCCCCAGTCTCCTGCTGCACCTCACCCGGACCAGTGTCCACAGCAATGGGATGTAAGTTTCCACTGGAAAAACCACCTTCCACAGCAGACTCTGATCTCTGATTTCCTTCGATACCAGATGCAACAGCTCTCTCACTTATCTGGGCAGCCTCTGGAGCAGCAGGTCGATGATACCCCCATACAAATTTATGTTCCTCTTCTGCACGGCTTTGGACCTCAAGATGTCATTTAGCAGTCCGGTCCTCAGAGGTAATTTGGTTATCCTGCCCCACAGACTCTGAAACAGAACAAGCAACATAAGGCTTCATTCGTGTGAAATACACAACACTCTCAGAACCACCCTCTGATAGCTGCACTCTATAGAGCACATCAGACACCCTCTCTAAGATTTTAAATGGCCCCTTAAAGCGTCTCTGCAACTTACGGCACACACCCCGTTTACGAGCTTTATTTTGAATCCAAACTAATTCACTAACTACATAGTAGAAATTTGGAAATTTGCTCGAAAATCAGCACGTCTTTTGTTGCTGAGAAGCTTGATGCTGATGCCTTTTTACTGCTTCTACTACTGTAGATAAACTTTCTGCTATTCCAGTCACATATTCATTTACAAACTGAAATTTCTGCATATTATCTACCCCCAACATAATATCCACTGGAAGGACTATTTCCTGCCCGAATAACACCTTATACGGTGTAAATCCAGTGCTTGCCTGCACACTACTACGATACGCCATCATCACGTATGGCAGCAACCTATCCCAGTTCAACTGGTTTTCATCCACAAACAATGAAAGCATTGACAATAGAGTACGATTAAACCGTTCTATTAGCTCGTCAGACTGAGGACGATAGGGAGAAGTACGAGACTTATTTATTTGCAACAATTTACACAACTCTTTAAGTAAATTAGACTCAAAGTTTCTCCCCTGATCAGAATGTAAACTCCGAGGCACTCCATACCTGCACACCCACTCCTCCACCAACACTCTAGCAATGGACTGAGCCTCTTGATTAGGCAGGGGGAATGCTTTGGCCCATTTGGAAAAAGAGTCACCAATAACTAAAATATACTTGTTTTTATTTAAAGTCTCTGGTAACGGGCCCATTATGTCTACAGCCACACACTCATATGGACGGGATGCAACAGACATCTGAAGAGGGGCACACGGTGCCTTTCCATTAGCCTTGCGAGATGCACAATCATGACACTCCCTACACCATTTTTTTACATCCCCAAACCACCCAAGCCAATAAAAACAATCCTTCACCTTAGCTTGTAACTTCTGAATACCTAAATGCCCTCCAGTGGGTGTATTATGCAACATGGACAACACCCCTGGAACCAGACTTCTAGGTAAAGTCGTGACGTATTGTCAAGTATGGTGACCCATACTCGAAATTGGTGCTCTGCGTTTAACCCATCCAAGTGCACACACACAGCAGTGAGTAGTGAACAAATCCACACACACACACACACACACACCGTGAACACACACCCGGAGCAGTGGGCAGCCATGCTGCAGCGCCCGGGGAGCAATTGGGGGTTC
This sequence comes from Barbus barbus, assembly GCF_936440315.1. NCBI lineage: Eukaryota > Metazoa > Chordata > Actinopteri > Cypriniformes > Cyprinidae > Barbus > Barbus barbus. The sequence continues at coordinate 34,676,720 of NC_136734.1, read as the reverse complement.
GGTGCCTTGCTCAAGGGCACCTCAGTCGTGGTATTGAGGGTAGAGAGAGCGCTGGACATTCCCTCCCCCCACCTACAATTCCTGCCGGCCGGGGGCTCGAACTCGCAACCTTTCGATTACTAGTCCGACTGTACTACAGAAGCAGCATCAGAATTTGCTGGAGGTATCCTCACCAACCACTCATTTTGAACCTGCAATTGGTCCCATATTGGCAAATACTTAACTGTTGGGAAACTGAGCTAAATCCTGCTCTTGTTATCCCCCTAGCCATTTTTCAACTGAATCAACAGCTGAATATTTGGGTCCTCTTGCTGAGCCTTAACCAAATCATCTTCGCTCTCCTGAATATCTCTTCTAGGATATTCAGCGCACATAAGAAAGCAACTGCACATGATCACAGATTGCACGCTGCCCACCTGAAACCACACCCCACACACAACACGATTTGTGCCCCCCCTAGAAATTTAAATGCCCCCCTGATGGAGGTGCCCTGGCGCCGGCTCTGGCCAGCGCTCCTAAACCCTCCCCACCATTATCTAACTACACCAATTCGATCTATCTTGCTATCTTTGTTGCCGGACAAACCCTAATGGTCTCGAGCAACACAAAGCTAGGGATGGCTGACGCGAAACTGACGTTTCAACATGGTGTCGAGATCCCGAAGTGCAGATGTTTTGAAATACTGCTCTGAAAGCGTGATTTGAAACACCCATGTCACGTGACTAAGGCGATTCGAAGCATCGGGGCATGTCACAAGTGTTTAAAATCACACAATTGCACATCTGTCTCAACCTAACTCCCACAAAGTATAAAGGTGGAGTTAACGCATCTTCACTTCTTTTTGTAAGAGGATTTTTTCAAAGGCTGGAGAAATTCTATGTAAAAAAAGAAGTAGGCTAAGTCCATCAACAGCAGAACAATTAATATTTTTACATAAAAATATATGTAAAAAAAAAAAAAAGTAAGACATTGTGGCTTGATGTATTATATTGTCTATTTTTCATTACCGAAATAACACTTATTTATTCACAAAGACTTCATTCAGATGTCAGACCGATGTTTCAACACTTTACAAGAACAGAACAATAAAAACACACATTTTAATTGTTTATTATAATTTTGTCATGATAATTTCACCCAGGATTTGAACCCAAGGAGACAGCATTCCAGTCGAGCACACTAACCACTCCCCACTCACTTGGTGGACAGACTATAATTCGTCAATTCGCTTAACTGTTTCTTTGTTGACGCTGTTTCAGAGCAATACTTGCAAATGACCACTAGGTGTCACCGTAGAGATGGGTGTCGAAATGTTTCGAAGCCTCGACACATTTGCTTCGACTGCTTCAGTGTTTCACGAAGCCTCGCTCGCTCTGCCCACCACTACACAAAGCGTCCTCATTTCCCCCTGAGCGCGCAGAGCTAGTCACATTCCTCGGCCAAGAGCGTCTCCTCTCACCTGTTCTCTCTTAAATGTCCTCCAGGTGAGTTCAATTATCCATATACTCAGTCAATGGGAAGAGAACGTGCTGCCAAAAAAAGTTCATATAGGGGGGGCCAAAGCCACCACAAGAAAAGAAACCCAGTATTCATCACATTACTAATGTCGGATTTTAGGATTAATTTTTGTAACTGAAAATAATATTTAGGTCAAAACTGTCAGTTGTTTGTGAACTAAATCTGCAGTAAAGGGTGATCTATTTAAGCCCACGAAATACTTGAATGCACACAGCTCAATGTCAGTGTCTCTATGTTTTAGGTCAAAAAAACGAAACATTAAAATAACACAGATTAAATAAAATAACTCATGCACATTCATATTCCCCGCTGCTGTAACATTAGCATTTTTATTAAAATGCTACGCATTTAGCTCTATGTGACGTCTGTTTTTATATTGTTTATCAACAGTATAAATTTGTATATTGTTTAGATCATCTAGCCGAGTAGACAGATATGTTGCTTGCTGGTGGTAAATTGAGGAAATTTTTAGATATAAAGTCCAAATATTTTTATTCAGCCACCTAGATAGATTACATCTGAGGGAAAAAGAAAGGATGTCAAGTCAAGTCAAGTTGAGCTTTATTGTCATTCGGCTACATGTGGGGACATACAGTGGAACGAAATGTCGTGCCTCGCAGGACCATGGTGCTACATAAATACAGACATACAACAATGAAGTAAAAAACACTATAAACCTATACACAACTAACCTACAGATTTTAACTATAAGTATACTATATATAAGTATTTACCCTATACAAACTAAAAAAATAAAAGATAAACAATACAAACTATACGAATGCTTCACAAATACTGTACATGTGCAAAGAGAAACAGTTTGAGTCAAGCAGCTGGTTGGGGAACAGTGCAGGATGATTTGTAGTGCATGAGCATGTAAACATACATATATTGCTGAGTCTTTTGTGGGATTGTGTATGTGTACACACAGCAGTGTGTGTAAAGTGTCTAGTGCACATAGAGTAGAGTGTGTTACTACAGATGGTTTGTACAGGCCCACTCATCTGTGTGTAGCACACTTCGAATTGCACAAAAAAAGTTCCATATAGTTTTTTCTTTGGTGTGGTAAGGTTGGGGGGGGGGGGGGTGTTTGGGGTGGGGGGTGGGGGGTGGTCCATGTTTCAGGAGGTAGGGGTTTGCATGGGGTTTCAGAGGGGGGTGGGGTGATTTGGTGGTTTCAGAGGGGGGCGGGGTGATTTGAGTTCAGGGCTCTCACAGCCTGGGGGAAAAAGCTGTTGAGCAGTCTGGCGGAGCGGGCTCTGATGCTCCGGTACTGTCTTCCTGATGGTAGGAACTGGAAGAGACTGTGGGAGGGATAGGTGGAGTCCTTCACGATGCTGTTGGTTTAAGGAAAATGTCCAGGATGGAGGGGAGAGGGGCACCGATGATCTTTGCCACTGTGTTCACTGTACGCTGGAGGGTCTTGCGGTCAACAGCACTGCAGTTCCTGTACCAGACAGTGATGCAGCTGGTCAGCACACTCTCAATGGTGCCTCTGTAGAATGTGGTGAGGATGGGTGGAGGGAGACTTGCTCTTTTCAGTCGGCGGAGAAAGTGTAGGCGCTGTTGTGCCTTTTTGGAGAGTGACATGGTGTTGGTGGTCCAGGTGAGATCCTCTGTGATGTGCACCCCCAGGAATTTGGTGCTGCTGACTCTCTCCACAGTCGAGCTGTCGATGGTCAGTGGGGGGTGGGCAACGGAGTTTCTCCTGAAGTCCATCACAACCTCTTTTGTCTTCTCCACATTGAGGGACAGATTGTTAGTGCCACACCATTCAGACAGCTGTGCCACTTCCTCTCTGTAGTTTCATCGTTGTTGCTGATGAGACCTACCAATGTTGTGTCATCAGCAAACTTGATGATGTGGTTGGAGCTGAACCTGGCAGTGCAGTCGTGGGTTAATCTCCTTGCCTTGTGGGGCACCTATGCTCAGTGTGGTAGTGCTCGAGGTGTTGTGGCCGACACGGACTGACTGAGGTCTTCCGGTTAGAAAGTCAAGGATCCAATTACAAAGGGAATTGTTAAGGCCCAGCAGGTTTAGTTTATTTATGAGCTGTTGTGGGATTATTTTCTAGGTGGGTAAGAGCCAGGTGAAGGGTGGAGGAAATTGCATTGTCCGTAGAGCGGTTAGGACGGTATGCAAACTGGAGCGGGTCGAGTGTGTTGGGGAGGCTGGTTTTGATGTTGTGCATGACTAGCCTCTCAAAGCACTTCATCATGATTGGAGTCAGTGCTATGGGACGGTAGTCATTTAGACAGGACACAGGTGATTTCTTTGGTACCGGTATGATTGTTGTGGATTTGAGACATGTGGGGACAACTGCCTGGCTCAGCGAGGTGTTGAAGATATCTGTAAGCACATCTGTCAGCTGTGCAGCGCAGTCTCTCAGACCACGGCCAGGTATGTTGTCAGGACCCGCAGCCTTGCATGGGTTAATCCTAGTCCTTAATTCCTTACGTCAGCTGGAGACAGACAGAGCGCCCGGTCGTTGGGAGGTGTGGGCAATTTTTGTGCAGGTGTGTCATTCTGCATTTCAAACCATGAATAAAAGGGGTTGAGTGCATCGGGGAGGGATGTGTCCTCATCACAGGTCTGTGGCGGGGGCTTGTAGTCCGTGATGGTCTGAATTGTTTGCCACAGGCTCCGTGCGTCTCTGCTGTCTGTGAAGTGATTGTTGATTTTTTGAGCATATGACCGTTTTGCATTTTTGATGCCACAGGACAGATTGGCTCTTGCTGTTTTGAGGGCTGTTTTATCTCCTGATCTGAATGCTTCATCTCTGGTCTTTAGCAGCCCACAAATCTCTGCTGTCATCCATGGCTTCTGGTTTGCACGTGTGGTGATGGTCTTGGTGACTGTCACATCATCAGTGCACTTTTTGATGTAAGCAGTCACAGTTTCAGTGTACTCATGCAGGTCTGTGTGGTTGTTGTAGGTGGCTGCCTCTTTAAGCATGTTCCAGTCTGTGCACTGAAAGCAGTCCTGCAGTGCTGAGGTGGCATTGTCTGGCCATACTGTGATCTGCTTTTGAACTGGTTTGGCGAGTTTGAGAACTGGTCTATATGCTGGGATTAGCATAAGAGTGATGTGGTCAGAGTACCCAAGGTGGGGGCGGGGGACAAAGTCCAGTGTGTTGTTTCCCCTTGCTACAAAGTTTACATGTTGGTAGAACTTTGGCAAAACTGTCTTTAAGTTTGCGTGGTTGAAGTCACTGGCTATGATGAAAAAGCCGTCGGGGTTATTTGTTTGTTGTTCACTGATGGCGCTAAAAAGTTCACGAAGCGTGTGATACAGCGCTTAACAATGGCCGTGAACTCCCGTGGCAGATAGAACAGTCGACACTTCACAAACATAAACTCCACCAGCGATGAACAGTGTTTTGATAATACCGCAGCATTGTTACACCAGTCTTTGTTGATATACACACACAAGCCACCTCCGCGGGTCTTACCAGACAGTGATGAATCTCTATCCGCTCGCAAGCTGGTTAGCCCGTGCTGCTGAATCGCGGAGTCCGGGATGTTGTCGTTTAGCCATGTTTCGGTGAAAACAAACACACAACAATCCCTTGCCTCATGCTGTGTAGACCGACTGAGTTGAATTAAGTCCAGTTTGTTTTCTAGAGAGTGAACGTTTGAGAGCATGAGTATTGGAAGAGCCGGTCTTGTGGGGTTAGCTCTTAGCCTAGCTCGTATGCCTCCACGCTTACGTCCTCTCTCACACCGCTTGCGACGCTGCCTTGTGCGGGTAGCGTCAGTAGGCGAGGCCACGGTCTCAAGGTCCGGCTTCAGCAGTAAACAAAGGCCTCGTAGCTTCTCAGTAGCCGCCGGCGAGAGTTGGTGTTTGTATGTGTTGCCGATATCCAAAAGACTTTGGCGATCATAGATGAGTTTTGGGGTGATTTCCTTATGAGTTAGTGGTAAACTGACACTATTTGGAGACGAACAGACGACATTAAAAGACATAAAAGCACCATCTTTGGGACCCAGAGCAGCCGCTGCGTCTGATCGCGCCGCCATCTTGGATTAAATTGAACTATTGGATTAAATTGAACTTGGATTAAACTGTGATATTCAGAACATGGTAGATACAGTAATTATCAGAGTGGGAAGTGATGCCCTCTGGGGGCATTTGGCCAGGGGTGTTTTTACACCACAGACAAGGTTTGAGAAGAAAAAATCATTATGAAAAATATAATCGTATTTTCCTTAAAATGTTCTTCCTAACTTCAGACCTAATTTTCATATAATTTATAATTGACGTTCTGCAAAACAACGAGTTTTAAAACACTTTTTTTCTTACTGGTGAAAATATTGAATTTATGATCATTCATTATGCATAAAGTCACAGTAAAGCTGTCCAATTACTTTTTTTTTCTTTTAACATGGTAACATGGAGAGTTAACATACCGTCCATTCACAGTGGCTACTTTTGCCCTTCATAACAACTACTACTTTTACTTAAACAAAATAATGAGACACAGTGTGACAATTGTGTATTTCTATCCAGACAGATGCCAGTCACACCTAACAATGCTGATCATCTACAGAGAGGAACTGCCACTCATTTACAACAAAATACACACATAATGATGGATGTAAAGACATCATAGAGGATTGTGAAGATATTTCACTCAAACTTGACCTTCATTGCATCTAGTATGCATTTCATACATTATATATTTCTTCATACATTTCTTCATGTTCAATGTCAATTATCAGTTGTATTCATCTAATAACTATTGTTAGACCTAATTGACATTATTTTTTAATAAAGAAGCTTTTCCAAAAGCATTAAAAGACAAACCTTTTAAATTCTATAAAGTATGGGACCCCTTCTTTAGCTATCTTGGGACTGGAGAGAGAGACATCTACTAACGTTGGGAATACGGAACCTGGCGTGGAAGGACTGAATAACAACCCAACGGTGATGTCATTTTTATTTTTTTTTGCACTAAATAAATGTATTTATGTTTTTCTCTCTTTCTTTAATGATGAATTTGGTAATAATGTATGTTAATGTGTTTTTTGTAGAGAATTCAAACGAATGGCAATTTATATTAGCTCGGATGTGTCAACTTTGTTTAAACCCTGTAAATGTCAAAAAGCTTCAATAAAATGTTTTTAAAAACAAAACAAAATAAAGGCTATAAGGTCTTATAAAACCCAGGCAGACAGAGGGGTAACAAACTCGAAAATCTAATATTAAAAAGGTTCTTTATCACACTATTAAGGTCAAATAGCATTTTCAAAGCATTCTTTATGGAAAGGAGTACTATTTAGCACTTTAAAGGGTTCTGCTAGTGTAACAAAACCCCTAATCTGGCACTCTTTAGAACCATTTGTCTTAAGAGTGAACATACTTAAGGCCACATCCTAGTAGTGCATGCATGTGTGTGTACACCTATGAGACAAGTCTATACATTTTTGAGCCCAAATCCTGCTGCATAAATGCTTTTTGTCTAGCAATAATGGTCTAACATTGATATCAAACACATTTTCTCCACATTTAAACAAAAAAAAACTTTGTAACTGTCATTGAATAAACTTAAGGCAAGGCTCAACTATAATATTAACCTTTTATGTAAAAATCTGGAACAGTGTTCTGGTAGAAAAAAGTATTTTATACCTATGTCAGTTAAAATGTTAAATAATGAATGATTGTTTTTTCAGGGTTAGAATAGGAATTCATGTGTATATTGTGTGTATATTGTTATTTATGGATCCAATGGTCTTGTCAATGTAAACACCTTGAGTCCAACACAAATTTCTCCTTTGGGGACAATAATTCATTTCATTTAAACTTGTCACATTGATTTCTCATACCCACACATAAGCACAGTTTTCGTATTTGTTTCTGATGTATTTTTATACAAATCAATAATTACTTTTTACTCATCTTCTGTAGTCCAAAGCAATCACACACATTTAAAACTTTTCAAAATAAATAAAACTCCCATCTGAAGGAGAGGCCAAAGCCAGATCTAATAAAGTTTAAAGGAAAATCATTAAGACTTTGGGGTGGGCTCCTTTGACTTGAGCCAGCAAACACCCAGAATACTGTAGCAACTGCATTAGAATATGCTAACCACCACTAAAAACACCTTAGCAACTGGACAGTAACACTTCGGCAAGCACCCAGAACAATCTAGAATATTAACAGTGAGATTTGCAAGGCCATGCAATATGTTCTTTCCAAAATTCTAGTTGTATATTAATTGTTTTCCATTTCCAAATGTATTTTGCAATAGATTTACTTACTGAGAAAATGAAATGAAACAATGAAATTATTATTAAAACAATATTTTCTTCCAGTCAATGTTTCCTACAGGCTCCACTTAAAGACAACAATAATAAATGGTCACTGTGTATTTAATGAAATATTTTTTCCTGTCAAATAATAGTTGAAATGTTTCTTTACACAAACACTTTCACATACATACTTTTTAAGAAATAATCATTGGCGTAAAAAGTATGATACACACTCACATACATTTACACACATTTAGTGAGGGAAAGATATTTCACACTTTTTACTCTAGCCATTACTTCTATAGAAGTATAGATAGATAGATAGATAGATAGATAGATAGATAGATAGATAGATAGATAGATAGATAGATAGATAGATAGATAGATAGATAGATAGATAGATAGATAGATAGATAGATAGATAGATAGATAGATAGCCAATTAGCGTGGTCAAATAAAAATATTATTGTTTTAATAATATTTTTTCTCATGCATTCAATACTAATTGGCTTTGAGTTATAAATTGCAATTGTCATTCCATGCAAAACTTGAATGTTATTAAAAAAAGTAATGCTGATATGCTTTAAGCTCTTTACCGCATTAAAAGCTATTTCCTGAATGTTTCAAAACTTGCTTGGCATCGTATTTGCATGTTCCTGCAAATGTTGCCAAATGCCAACCATGATGACCGCCCTGCAGCTCAGTTGTGTCTGAGCCAAACATTCTACAGAAACGTGAACTATATATATACTTGCTCACATGTCCGTATCTCTTACAGGACACGTTACATATGTTTGTGTGATGCAAGCAACTCAGAGGGTGGGGTCAATCCTTGTTCATTTATGGTGAATAATCCTGCAGAAAAATATAAGCAAACATATGTTTAAGTATCAACCACTATTCTGGGCTACGTTTCTCAAAAACCATTGGTGAAAGTGGTTCTTTGATCTAGGCTTACAATACTTTTGGGAATTTTTTTCCTGTTCTTTATTTCAGGCAAAGAATGGTTAAATAATTCTGAAATACATTTTTAAGGCAAGTTAGTGACGATTTTTGTAAGGCGCGTTAATGTCCTGTACATAGATTTGTGTCACATAAAATGCATTCAGGAAGTTCAATGCCCTCAGAGTGTGTTCACACAGTCTACTGTAAAGAACTCTGTATATGAAAGTACTGTCAGTAACGTGGCAAACCTCTTTGAACAAAAAGAGTCTGGCTTCAGACTCTTTAAATTTAAAACACAATCGGATAAAGTTGACAGCTTCACACCTGCTGTGTTTTGACTGCTTTGGAATAGCTGTAAATAGTTTGAGATCAGCAGCCCATCAAGGCTTCCCTACAGAAATAATTGATAGCCACAATTCAGCCAATAACTATCAAGCTTCTCATCACTCACAGTCTTAAATACCCTTGGGGGGGATCTAGTGTTTAGCTTAAAGATAAACAGCTAAAGCAAAACATGATTAACAGATAGCATTGTGTTTTGAGTTCTGAAATAAAAGAAAGAAGAGCATTAAATATTGTAACGAGTTAAATGTCAAAACACATGGAACAGCAACAATTTGTATTTATCACTTAGAGCTGATAAAAACAAATAATTCTGCTTTGTAACCATTGCTAACTTTTAAATCAGTCAACTTTTTAAACGATCTCCATAAACTAAATAATTCAGCTACATAGCGTAGATACAATAATCTATTTAGTCTACTTTTTCTTTAAGCTTTAAATGTTTCATTAGTGTTTATCTTCCTGTGGTTTGAAGGAAAAAGGTCTAAATCTTTTTATCACCACAGTCATGCAGGCTTTCCTTTTATTGACCATGATCCATATAAGGTCCTGAATACAGTGCAGTGACCCTAATCAAATGCCTCCTGACATGTGAACCTATCTTGTTTCCGCTGTCAAAGCTACATTTATTTCCGACCATGCCAACTGTTAACATAGAGTGCAAACAAACAGCTGCAAGCTTAGCCCAGCATCAACTCATTATCTTTAATAGGTCATGGCTTAATTTAGTTTACTGTAGGTACACAAAATCATTTAATATAAATTATTAATAGCAACAGATGTTAATACATAGTTAGGTCTGAGGCCCTTTACAAATTCAATGTAATAAGCCTAAAGGCACTGTAGAGTTATTTGTTCATTTATTTGATGCACAATTGCTTTTGATTAAACCTCTAGTACAAGATTTCCAAGCTTACCTCTGTAATACTTTATAGGGGTAATAAGTGGACTGCTGCAGTGTAAATGAGATTATCTTATAATGACTCATGGATCATTTGATATTTTTATATAACAAGGGTGTATGAAATCCTAACAAATGTTTATATTGTATAATGGTAATGTAATGCTTTTTATTTCAACACTGTAACAGGAAAATTTTAGAGAAAATTAAATGGAGACTCCAAAGTTTATTTCCAGATATTGGTTTGATAATTTATATGTGGTTAAGCCTATAGTATACTATTTAGTATACCATATTTAGTCAAGTGTGCATCTCAACTTTTGGCTGGAACTTTATAAATATCAACTTTTTTTAGAAACCTTAGCCTGCGCACTCGTGTGGTCAACTAGTGTAACTGTGAGGAAGGATGCATGACAGATTTTACTCGCTTGCAACCATTTCTAATGGAAAGACAGAGTTGCTTCCTCGATCCAAATATCTGAACGTTGTCTGGAAACATCACTACTCCTTAAAGGATAAAACTTTCAAAACAAACATATATTAATTTCTATTCAATGTATACAACCAGTCAAAGGACTATATGTCATATTATTGCAAGTCCACCCCAGAAATCTCTGTGATAAGTTAATTCTTACCAGCTCTGAGAAAGGGGGAAAGGGAAGTGGTGGGTGGCCAAGTGACCCATACTCAGAATTTGTGCTCTGCATTTAACCCATCGAAGTGTACACACAGTAGTGAACATACACCCGGAGCAGTGGGCAGCCATTGCTGCGGCACCCAGGGAGCAGTTGGGGGTTCGGGGTTCGGTGCCTTGCTCAAGGGTCTCACCTCAGTTGTGGTATTGAGGGTGGAGAGTGTGACGCCCCCACCTACAATCCCTGCTGGACCTGAGACTCGAACCCACAACCTTCAGGTTACAAGTTCAACTCTCTATCCACTAGGCCACGACTGCCCATAAAAGTAGGCTACTAGCAACCACACGCTGTCCTCTTCCAGCAGAACCATAATATTGACCTGAATAATTGCGTTGAAAAACACCCAAGATAACAGGATAATTATTAACCCATCACATCATACCTGATTCACGTGTGACAACTTCCAGACCGCTAAACTCCTGGACTAAACTTAGCCCTTCCTTGGGATAAACACAGCCATTTGTTATATTGCGCCCCTATATGTTCAATTTAACATTTGGATTTTAAAAAATAGTTTAAAAGCAAATGTACAAGACCCCTCTAATTACACTACTCTTCTAATTTTGTATTTATTAATATAAGTTTCACTTGAATCAATCTGAATGTTTTCTTAAAAAGGTTTCTATTTTTGTAATCAGTGAACCAAGTAGGTTGGCGGTGTTTCTGTAACGAATGTCACCATCTTGTGGTCAGTGGAGGAACTGCATATTAGAGTCATTTTTTCTTCTTCTTCCTTGATGTTTAACGGTGGTTGTCATCCAACTTCAATGGTGCATTACCGCAACGTACTGTGCTAGACAGAGATAGACTACGGTATATGTAGAAGGGAGACTTTCCATCTCTCTTCTCCCCCTCCCCATATAATAATTTCCAAAACTATATTCTGGATCCCGTTTACTATGCCAGTGTCCTTCAGAAAGCTAAATAAATGTGTAGGCCTATATATGATATGTAAACCTAAAAATCCTTAACCTAGTGAAAATTATTTCATCCCTTCGATTCTTTCCAGTGATCTGTTGAATACTGTACAAATGTCTCCCTTTTTCCTCTCTATCCCAACTACTCTGTCACTTTTTCATAATTTCCATCCAGATTTTTGTTTTAGATTTTGCTTTACTTATTGAGATTGATATATCAACATCTTCTCTTTTACTGCCTTGTTTTGCCAAACCATTTCATTTAACCCCAATATGTGCTGGCACCCATGTAAATCTGACCTACACTCCCAACTGAGAAATCTTTGTGTAACATTCTAGTACTTCATATACTATGTCTTGCCTTGATTGTGATTTAAATGATTGCAAACTCTTTAGGACTGCACTACAGTCTGAGCAAATTATAACTTTATCTGATCTTGTTTCTTCTATCCACTGTAGAGCCAACCCATCAACTCCACTGTAAATACAGATACTTGGTCAGACAGTCTCTTCTGTACCTTGACTCCCATCTTTAGTACTCCATGTTTGGTGCTGCCCCCCTTTGCCCTGACTGAGGATCCTTAGACCCATCTCTACTTGCAGTATCACTGCAGGTGACGTCTGAAAAGCCCCACTACATATTCTAAGTGCTTGGGTTTATATTACTTCCAATTTAGCCAGTGTAGTTCTTGCTGCATCTCTATATGCTATACAGCCATAATCTATAACAGACTTAATCAGTGCAACATATCAGTGATTGCCTGCTCACCCCCCAATCCACTGCTGTCAAACATCTCATCACATTTAACACTTTTTTACACTTTACTATAACTTTCTCTATATTCAAGATTCAAGATTCAAGATTTGTATTTGTCACATACACAATTATACAGAGTATAACCAGCAGTGAAATGTAGGTCAGGTCCGCTCCAAAGACAAGTGCAATTATAAAGTATACAAATATTAAGAAAAATAAAAGTAGAAAAAATAAAATAATAAAATAAAATAAAAGATAAAGAATATAATATAAATGTGCAGGTCAGTATGTTGTTGACTTAAATAGTAATAAGAGGAATGTGCAAAAAGAATGTGCAAAAGTTGTACAGGGTATTTAAATAGCAGCAATATGAGGTAGAAAAAATTATGAATAGCTTATTGATATGGTGATATTTACATGGAGTCAAGTGATGTTATGACACAGAGTTAGAGTTTAGGAGCCTGATGGCCTGGGGGAAGAAGCTCCTTCTAAGTCTCTCAGTCTTTGCCATCAGGCTACGGAAGCGCTTACCAGATGGAAGCAAAGTGAATAGATGGTTACCAGGGTGATTAGAGTCCTTGATGATTTTAACAGCTCTACTTTTGCAGCGTTTGAGGTAGATGTCCTGCAGAGAGGGAAGAGCAGACCCTGAGATGCGCTCAGCTAAGCGCACAACTCTCTGCAGTGCTTTGGAGTCCTGATTGGAGCTGTTTCCATACCACACTGAGATGCACTGAGTCAATACACTTTCTATGGTCCCTGGATAGAAAGTTTTCAGGATTGCTGATGAGACCCTGAATTTCCTCAGCTGTCGCAGATGGTACAGTCTTTGCCTGGCTTTCTTAACCTGTGTTTGGATGTGTGTAGTCCAAGTGAGGTTCTCGGAGATGTTTACACCGAGGTACTTGAAGTTACTCACCCTCTCCACAGGGGTCCCACTGATCATAAGAGGAGTGTAGGGCTGCTGCTGTCTCTTCCTAAAGTCCATGAACAGCTCTTTAGTTTTGCTCACATTCAGAGAGAGACAGTTGTCCTGGCACCATGATGCGAGTCTCTCTACCTCATCCAAGTATGCGGTCTCATCGTTGTTGGAGATGAGGCCCAGAACCACAGTATCATCAGCGAATTTGATAATAGTAATAATTTTATAAATTATATATATCAATTTTCTTATGAAATATTATATATTGTTATGAACATCTGGCCAATTATTACTCCCATTATGACAATTCTTTTTTCAACATGCTGTCCCAACAGCAACACATTAATATGCTATTTAGATACAGTGTAAAGATACACTGTGTTTAATGGGAAAACCAGTTTATGGAAATTTGTACAGACATATTGCATAAAACAAAATGGTATATCAAATCATTTTGTTATATATTTTATAACATAGTTAAGAATCATCCTTAAACAAAGTTTAGAAGTAAAATGTATTGGTGATTTAAAAAAATAAAAATCCCATTGTCTTTGTCTTTTTAATGTCTATTCATGCCATTTTATTTTTAGGAAAACTTAGTCCTAGTGTCCAAGAAAAAAAGGACATAGAAAAAAATATGAATAAAATATATTTTTTCAAAAATGTTAATTTTCCATTTTTTTCTAATGCTCGTGGGGGGGTCTCAGGAGGATATAGCAGACACAACATAACAGAATCTGGCAATGAAGTCAGCACACGCTTTTGAGGGGGGGGGGGGGTCTCAGGAGGATATAGCAGACACAACATTTGACTTGCCATTTTGAGAACACTACAGAAAGAGCACGTTGTTTTCGCCTGTGTGGATACTTCAAAAGACGTTTGCTCTGCCTGTTTGGTTTACCTGTAACACGTTCAGAACGTGTGTTTTGTCCGACTCCAAACGCACGTATTCGACGCCCATTTCCTGTTATGATAAACGCACGTCAAAAACGCGACCGCGTTTTATAGGAAATCACACGTCGAGGATAATCCTATAATCCTAAAGCGCGCGCTAAGAACGCGCGATTTCATGGTAAACGCGCGTCCAGTACGCGCGGTTTGCTGTCAAGACGCACGCTTTTGACGTGTCAGTGTGCAATCAGACGCCCGAGCAGGCGTTTAAGAGTACTTTGGCTTTCCATAATCGAGAGTCATTGAGCTGGAAATGAGACTCAATTCTCTCTTTGTATCGGTATTTAGCGGCTCTTACTGCGCGTCGGAGAGCACGATGCTTTGTACTCGTACTTTGTATGACCTGTCCATTTTATAATTTAAGATGAATCTCTTCCCCTACCTTTTTCTTTGTAAAGAAAACCACTTGAGTTTTTTCCTTTGAAAATCTAAAACCCCATCTCATTGACCATGGTTCTACCTGTTCTATTGCTTCCTGGACTTTACGCACTGTATATGTTTCTTCCCCTCTTCCACAAGGCCCCGTCATCTGCAAACAGTGATCACTTTTTCACTTTTCACTTTTCAAATCCCAGGCCCTACATCTGAAGAAATCTGAAAAATTATCATTAATCATGATAATAAAGAGCAGAGGACTAATAACACTACCCTGAGGGGTTCCATTTTCTACCATATAACTACCAGATAATTCTTTGCCAATTCTCATCTGAATAGAGAGTCCATACAGGAAATCCTTTACCCAGTTAAAAGCTCTCCCAACATCAAGGAAGACTGCCACCACTGATTCCCTATTAACCTGGGTTAGATTAATTCATTATTAGATTAAATAATTAATTCCGCTGTGTGCAGTGGGAAATAAAGTTTTTCATTGTCTATATTCTCTTGTTTGTGTATCTGTGTAGTATAAATTGTGTTCAGTAGTGTTTATAAAAGCCAAGTGTGAAATGATTGAGTTATTAGACTTCCAAAAAGGACAGTTCATGGAAGTCTGTTTAGCTGGAGTGCCTAAACCCTTGACAGCCTAATTGTTTGTTGTTTGAAGAACAACAATATTTACGATTGTGATTATAATCACAAAGCATGGGAAGACTTCATCAGCAAAGATAAATAATGGGCGAAAACCAGACTGTCCAAATAACACAGAAGTACTGAAAAGTGACAGCAACTCAATATTCACATTGAAGACCCCATTTTCACAAAAAAACGACCGCAGAGAGTTTCACAAAGCCACGCTGCGACTGCTTGAAAACAGACACCAGCACTAAAGTGCAAAAAGGTTCATAAAACCTGGACAGTTGGACCATTAAGATTAAATGTAACATCTACCTTGGTCAGATACATCACCTGACATGAAAATGATCAAACCACTGTGGGCAGTTTTGGAGAGAAACAGTAATAATCTGATTCTCTCCTTCAGCATCTCTAAAGCAATTAGTAGATTTTCTGATCGACCACATTCTACTGGAGACTATTTAAAAGTTGTGTGAATCTATTCTAAGAACTTTGGAAGTTGTATTAAGGACAAATGGTGGTTAAACACCTTAATAATGAAATATTACCCATAATATTTCCCAGATGTTCACATTAGTTTTTCCAAACCAAGTTGTAAGTGTATATAATCTAAACAATAATTTAAATTTACAAACTAACAAACTTTAACTATACACTAAACATATTACATACGGGGCTGAGATGAGGGAGGAAGAAGTGCTAAAAAGCAAATCAAAGGTGGTTATGTGACCAGGATGTGAAGCCATAAGTACCTTGAACTGACATGGAGAGGATAGGATATCAGATCAATCTTTTATCATATTTACAGTTGCTTGAGGGCAAAATGAACTGAACTACTGAACAGCATACACTAGAACACACACAGACAGGCAGATCTTTTGTTTCATTAACATCAGAAACTGCAATAAATGAATAAATAAATAGTGTTGGCCTCAGTCTATAACTTTTAAGAAACTGCTCAGTAAATCTCAGCATGGCATAAGCCGATCAAAACTTCATTGTGTTTATTTGTTAAAACATCACGGCAGTTGAAACAATGACTTTGTTGGAGAAGAGACCCTAAATGACAGTAACAGGAAACCATCCCGATGATAAAACATTTTGAGACACTCATGAATAATGAGGGTAAAGGTCAAGAGTTTATAAAAGATAGTAGTTGGTCAGGCCCAAAGTATCTTTTATTACACACTTCAAATCTGCCTATAAAGTACATGTTGTTGTGAAATAAAAATCGAACTGAACCCCTTCTACTAGTTGCTGGAGTAGTGTCTTTCTTAAATGACAGCAAACCATGAACTCTGTTACACAGAGATGTTCGCATTATAGCTCCACCAGACATGTAGGCTGTCACGGGATGCACGAGAATATAACTAACTTTCTATTTTATTTACAAAAATAAGTTTGCATTCCTCTGAACAAGAGTTCCATAGATCTTTGTTGGCAATGATCAATACATATGTAAACCCTATTTAGGTTATCATTTACAAATATTTATATAAAATTTGTACAACACAAATTGCAACATTTTCCCTGTACAAGAGCAGTGATACGTCCACATCGAATGAATCACAATTTAACAAATTGTGCAAAATAAGGAAAACAAAAACATCCATCAACATAACTTAAAGGCAATTTGGCGGGTATTTATATCAAAGATAAAGCTTATGTTCAGTATCAATAGCCATGAAAACAAAACTGCTATGACCACTTTTATTTGTACACGGCTAAAATCTCTGACAGATTCATGCTCCACTTCACAACCTGAATTTGTCTTTTAAAGTGCATGCAATAATACCAGTAACTCTGACAGAACTGATTCAATGTAATAAATCCACTTCCTGATAAAACTAATGCCAATTAATTTAGGATACTGAACAATAAATAAAATTTTTGTGTTTTGTCTTTTTTTACCTTTTTCTAAGTAAAAAAAAAAGAAATAAAGTGTGGGTTCCACAATATGAACTTAATTAAATGCTCTTTATGTATTCTCCATATTTGAAAATCAGACACTGCTTCAAAATCTGCTTCTGCGTAAAGTTTATCAACGGTTGTCACATTCTCTGTGATACATACAAAACAGCTAATAGCCACGGTGAAGACGCAGGACACATTCTACAGTCGCAATGTCCTTTGATGACACCAAAGGCATTTCACACTTCATATCCACCTTACATGATGGGATCGTACTTAACATATCAAAGTGCTTACTTGTAATAAAATATTCTGAATTACTAATTTAATACCAAAAGTGGGACAATGGCATGGAGAAAAGGTCAGTTTGTCTAGATATTTCTTCTTTATGAGCTCAGTGATGCATCACCAAACCACTTTTGTGTCTGTGGCTGTTTAGTTTCTCCTCTCAGAATCTCAGCAAAGTTCTCACAGCCGATATGAGTTATAAGATATTGATCCAGCATTGTCACTGTTTGGGTGATCTTGGTAAATCCAATAATCAGGGACAGTGCAGGCACAATGTGTCCAAGGACATCAGTGTTGAACAGTCCCTTTGACCTCTGTTGGATCATCTGGCCTCATCCTTGGGAAAGTCAAATGAGGCCAATCTTCCGAATCCTAGCCGCACGCTCTCCATATCAAACATGTCCAGTTCTCGCTCCTGACGCTCAAATAAATGCTTGATTTTTTTCAGTTCGTTCCTTATGAAGTGAGGCCAGCTCTTCTTTTGGGGGAAGTCGTGGCCTAATGGTTAGAGATTCGGACTCGTAATCGAAAGGTTGCGGGTTCGAGTCCCCGGCCGGCAGGGATTGTAGGTGGGGGGGAGTGAATGTACAGCGCTCTCTCCACCCTCAATACCACGACTAAGGTGCCCTTGAGCAAGGCACCGAACCCCCAATTGCTCCCCGGGCGCTGCAGCATGGCTGCCCACTGCTCCGGGTGTGTGTTCACGGTGTGTGCATTTGTTCACTACTCACTGCTGTGTGTGTGCACTTGGATGGGTTAAACGCAGAGCACCAATTTCGAGTATGGGTCACCATACTTGACAATACGTCACAACTTTACTTTACTTTACTTTACTTTCTTCAATCTGGGGGCAGAGGTGTTGGCAGACTGTTTACTAGGGATTGCAGGTATGATTTATTTACCTATCCTATGAATTTACTGTAAAAAAGAAAAAAAAAGAAAACAGCTCACCTTCTGTTCCAAGTGAGCCTGACGTAAGGACGCCTTCTGTTCCAACTTCTGCACTTCACGCTCATGTTGGGCCTCCATCTGCGCCTTCGTTTTGTTCTGGTAGGCATCGAGGAACTCCATCTCCTGATGCAGCTGCTGCCTTAAAGCCTGACATTCAGCCTCCTGCTCTTCATCTAAACGTAACTGGGAGAGTTTCATGCTGCAGTTATTATCTGATGGGGTTTATTTTATTGTTAGATAATTAAAAAATCATTTTCATTACTGGAAATAAAATAAACATTAACTGAAATAAATAATTAAAAATAAATTATTTTATTTCAGCTAGGGTACTATAATTATTCAAACAAAATAAATTAAACCTAAAAATGCAACAAAATTACTAAAACATTAATTAAAATGAACACAGAAAATAAAGTCAAATTTGAAATAACAAAAACTGTAATAGTAGCTATAGATAGAATTGAGTAATGAGTCGTCTTCTATAGTAGTTAAAACAGTGATTAAAAACAATATTGCTCATATAAACAGCAATATAAGACTTAACAATAAGATCAGTTTTCATTTGGAAAACTGATTTGTGGAAGTAGAATTTTTGGCTTGGTTGTGGAAATTCATTTCCCTCCATAGCCACTAGAGGGAACCTCACAAACGGTCTTGGCCAGTAGCTGCTGCTTGTCACTGGTAAGAGAATTGTGAGAAAAGACCTTCTGACTGAATATGAAAACAGTTTCTATTGTATCAGGTTCTCTCCACTTCCAAAGAAGCAATGTGATTTTTTGTACGTGTGTGTAAACCCTAAACTAACTTACTCAGCGAGTACTGTATGTTTCAACACATTCCTCAGGTTAAAGGATCTAAGATTCGTGTTTATAACCTTTTCATGCACAAAGTGTGTGGTTTCACCGTTAAAAGGATGTTTCCCTCTGCTGACTGTGTACTTTACCGATTGAGAGGCCATCATCTCATTAATGCTTTGCTCATATTGTTCTGCCAGCTGTGCAAGTTTGAGGGTCTGTTCCTCCTTCAGAGACTTCAGGATGGCTTTGTGGTCACTCTTGGGGGAGACCTCCAGCTATGAAGGTAAATTTAGTGCAAAACAACTGAGTGTCCGTGACAGCAGAATTTGTAGTTGTAGAGAATAGCCACACATGTGTATCAGTAAATTTGAAGCCACAGACAAAAGTCGCAAACTTGTATATTTTTTTCTCTTTCCCACAAACACAACACAATAGCTACACCTTCTCAAATCCTTCATTGCAGATACACAAATCCTACTCTACGAATCACAAATCAAGAAACTCGTACTCTCACATGTTTTGCCACTATTGCTGCAGTGAATATGGTGCAAAACACATTCACACACCTGCATCAAATATGTGAAGTCACGGACGAATTTTGTACATCCACAGAACAGTATCTGAATTCTTGCAATGAGATTTGCACACTTGTAGAATGTTTTCTTACATATATGTTTTTTTCCTCAGATGCTTTTTCGAGCACAAACACAAATACATGACTAGTTTCGCGCACTCTCCCTTTTGCACCACCTATATCTGTGTGACAAATGGAGCTAAAGTGATTTGTGCATCTGTAGAGGCAACAGCGAGCACTCTTCAGAGATCAGAGGATTTCAGCCAATCAGAAGAGCTACACTGTATACGGTTTTTGTTGTTTTTTATAGTTGTTCATTTTTTTGTTCAAGTTTGTAGATCTTATCGTCTGCAACGTCGGGGATGTATTTTGGAGCCATCATTATGGTGATTACATCAGCTGGTAAGTTAAGTTATAACATCATTTTACTTTACTTACTTTTACTTGTAGTCATTTAGCAGACGCTTTTATCCAAAGCGACTTACAAATAAGAAAAAAGTAACTAAAACTAACACTCTGTAAATACTCTATACACACCCATTTAAGAAAATACAGAAATTAAATAAAATTGACAAATGCATACAAGAACAACATTTCAATAGTAAACATATAAAGGGAAAAAAAAAAAAAAAAAAAAGCGATACTTAGCCTATATCCTTTGCAGGTGTCCTAGCCCCGTGGAGTCGATGGTCTTTACACTCTTTGGTCTTCACACTAAGAGGGCTGCCGCGACTGCTGCCGCGGTATAATAACCTTTTTGATACCTATCTAACAAATCACTGCTAGAATTCAGCTGAACCCACTTTCCTATTAATCACGTAAAATACTGCGGTCAAACCAGCCGCGATTGAAATTATGGTGCGCGCGTATTACTATATTTGCAGGACTAACACGCATTCAAAGAGCTTTTCATTCTAGACGCCCAGAATTTAGATATAATGACATTTTCCGTTATTTTTTCTGTTTGTTTTATGTACATCTGCTTAATATTCATGTTATTTATTGCTGTCTTTGTATCTGTATTAGGGCTATATTCTTCTACCTACATTTCATTGCAAGATTTGTAGAAAAGGAGATATGGGACATTAGTCGATTTAGAGGTGTATTATGACCCCATTTCTAATAAGTACAAGAAATTAATGGTCAGTTCTTAAACAGGACGTCCTACACTATATGAACGCCTCATATGAAACCATTTTACTGCAGAATCTTTGAGATATGGGACATTATTACATTTTAGAGAGCTATAAAGACCTAAGTTCTAATAAGTACAAGAAATGAATAGTCAGTTCTTATATGGGACGTCCCATACTATATGCACACCTCATATGAAACCATTTTACTGCAGCATTTTTTAGATATGGGACATTATTACATTTTGAGGACTATAAAGAAACCATTTATAATAAGTACAAGAAATGAATGGTCAGTTCTTATATGGGACGTCCCAAATTATATGCATACCTCATATGAAACCATTTTACTGCAGCATTTTTGAGATATGGGACAGTAATACACTTTAGAGAGCTATAAAGACCTCATTTCTAATAAGTACAAGAAATGAATGGTCAGTTCTTATACAGGACATCCCATACTATATGAACACCTAATATGAAGCCATTTTACTGCAGCATTTTCAAGATATGGGACATTGTTCAATTTAGAGGGGGATAAAGAGCCCATTTCTAATAAGTACAAGAAATGAACAGTCAGTTCTTATAGAGGACATCCCATACTATATGCACACCTCATATGAAACCATTTTACTGCAGCATTTTCAAGATATGGGACATTTTTCAATTTAGAGGGGTACAAAGACACCATTTCTAATAAGTACAAGAAATGAATGGTCAGTTCTTATAGGACATGCCATAATATATGCACACCTCATATGAAACCATTTTACTGCAGCATTTTTGAGATATGGACATTATTATATTTTGAGGACTATAAAGACCCCATTTCTAATAAGTACAAGAAATGGATGGTCAGTTCTTGTAGAGAACATCCCATACTATATGCACACCACATATGAAACCATTTTACTGCAGCATTTTCGAGATATGGGACTTTATTCAATTTAGAGGGGTATACAGACACCGTTTCTTATAAGTAGAAAAAAGCAATAGTCAAGTCTTTTACTAGACGACCCATACTATATGCACACCTCATAATAATAATTTTTACTACACTGTTTTGAAGAAATATTGCATTATTCAACTTCAGAGGGCAAGTTGAAGAAAAAATCATATACAAGTTCATATGCAAGACGTCTCATGCTATCTACATACCTCATATGAAATCTTTTTTTCTGCAGCATTTTACTGCAGAGTAATGTGCTGTTGTCTAATTTCAGTGTCCCGAAAACACCCCATTTCTAATAAGAAGAAATGGACGATCAGTTCTTATATGGGACGTCCCATATTTTATGCACATCTCATATGAATAGGGATGGGTACCGAAACTCGGTATTAAATCGGTCTCAGGGCTAAATTATGAAAGACCGGAGTATCGATAAACTCTGACGTTATCGGTACTTCTGTCGGTATTGGAGAAATTAAGAAAACACACATACATTTATTGTTGCTCTCTCTCTCTCTCTCTCTCTCTATATATATATATATATATATAATGTCGCCAGCTGTTTTTATGTGCAATAATATTCAAACATTTGTCTATGATGCATTTTTGCTATGCGCAATTCAGAAGCCAGATCGCGCTCACGCGGAGGAGCTTCAGCACACGCAACATGAAAGTCCTGTTTAATTATGATAGAAGAGAGAACCAACTATTCAAACATCTGCTCACACTTTAGGCCTGTGGCTGTTATATTAAGCTAAGTATTTTTTTTTTTCGATTTTGGCTTCCAAGGATTATAGCCGCATTTCTTCTAGCACAACTCCCTTCCCTTCATAGCGGCGCGGATTCGTTCCTCCGAACCAAAACTTAACATCTGAATCAGCTCAATCAGTGATTGTTATAAAATGCCGTCTTTACTGTTGCTACATTGCAGGACATATTTGATAGTAAAACGTTGAAAGTACAATCTGCACAAGTGATGCTGTTCCCCAGGCTGAAATGTGTGTGCGCGTGTGTGCCTGCGCGGCGGCGTGCTCCAAAACGGACAAGCAAAGTACACTTTGAGCTTCGGGCGCGTCGAAATAACACACAAAAATATGCCAAAAAATACACACACAATGTGTCAAAATGGCCGGTTATGAGAGTCTTCACTTTTATGTTTTAAGTGGACAAGAACAGTTGGGAGAAAATCCGATGCGTGTCAGTATATTGTCTTAAAGTGTCAGACTGGAGCTTGAGCCATCAATGTTAATCAAAGAACAAAATGCAAAGAGAACATCACCCACAGCTCTTAATCTGAACAACGTTATAGCTTTAATAAACATAAATCTATCAGTACATACAGTGAAAACTATGCAGTGCTCATTTACATTTGATTACTTTTGTAACTATTACTTACCTGAACATTAATATTAGTAGACCTTCATGGAAAAATGAAAGCACTGTTTATTTCATTTCGTTTGTGTGTTTGTTTTATTGTATTTGTCAGTTTGTTTTACTTTGTTTCTTTGTTCATGTTGTTACTGTATCTTATCTTATGTATATAAAACACTAAAAATACCTGCACACTGGTGCATTTACAAATTGATGAAGTGCAGGCATTTTTAGTGTTTTATATACATAAGATAAGATACTGTAAGAATATGAACAAAGAAACAAAGTAAAACAAAAAGTACCGATAAGAATACCGTTAAAGTACCGGATCGATAAGCAGTATCGGTAAGAGTAATAATGCCGTTAAAACCTTAACGATACACATCCCTACATATGAAAACAGCTTGCTGCAGAATTTTAGAGATATGTAATATTGCAACACTTTAGAGGGCTATAAAGATCTAATTTTTGGCTAAGTAGAAGTCATGAGTGGTCAGTTCTTATATGAAGCTATTTTGCTGAGACACTTTAGAGAAAGGTTACACTTTAGAATAGGGAACACTTGTTCACTATTAACTATGACTTTTCCCTCAATAAATTCCTAATTTGCTGCTTATTAATAGTTAGTAAGTTAATTGTTAAATTTAGGTATTTGGTAGGATTAGGGATGTAGAATAAGGTATTGTAGAATAAGGCATTAATATGTGCTTAATTAATACTAATAAATGGCTAATATTCTAGTAATATGCATGCTAATAAGCAGCAACGTAAGAGATCCTAAAATAAAGTGTTACCTAGAGAAATGTACCATTATATTTTACTTCAAAGTCTTATAGAGAGGTCTAATCTACGTGTAATCTAAGTACAAAAACAGTTGATTCTTATAATTAATTTCCCATCTTCTATACATACATCTGAGGAAAACATTTTACTGTATCATTTTTAAAGTGCATGGTATTATTTAAATTATAGGATTATACAACTGTGCATGTATGCTTTCTAATAAGTACAAAAAATCAACAGCCAAATCTTATAATGGACCTCCCATACTATCTGCACCCTTTATATTAAAAACATTTTACTGTAGCAATATGGAGTTCAAAGTCAAGAAAATTCTCAGACATTGCACAATTTTTCCAGTATTGAAAACTAGAAATATTATTTCAAATAAGTAAAAAAAGGCTATTTCTTCAAAAGTACCTCCTACTTTTTCAGCACACCAAATGAGAAGTCTGTGTACTGTGGCAGTTTGAAGTTGCATACATCCAAATTCAACAAAGTTCTTAAAGACAGTACATTATTTCTCCAATTTTGAGGCTTATAGAAACAGCAATATAAATATGTAGATAATAAATAATGGCCTTTGCATGCAAGGTACCTCCTATTCTATCAGCACAGCTAAAATGAAGTCACACACTGTCAAAAATGTCACACTATACCTCACACAGTTTCAGAACACTTAATATGGAGTCTTTGCTCTGTAGCAGTTTGGAACATGGATGGGTCATAGCGTATGCCCAATCTTGTTTCTGGAGATCTCACTAAAGGTTCAGCTCCAAACCTAATCTTATTAAGAGTCAGGAACAATAGATAGTTACAGGCAGGCTTGTTGGAGCAGGACTGACACTGAACTCTATGGGAAGGTAGATCTCCTGAAAAAGGATTGGGTACCCCTCATCTATCATGTGCCTTTTAGAAAATAGACAGTGGTTCTACTTCTTTGGTTAAATAGCATTTTGTTGTATTTGTTGTATTCAGATGCATGCTATGTCCAGTACACATAGCCCTCTAAATCGAATAATGTGCCATACCTTGAAAACGCTGCAGTAAAATGGTTTCATATGAGGTGTACATATAGTATGGGACGTCCTCTATAAGAACTGACGATTCATTTCTTGTACTTATTAGAATGGTGTCTTTATACCCCTCTAAATTGAATAATCTCCATATCTCGAAAACGCTGCAGTAAAATGGTTTCATATGAGGTGTGCATATAGTATGGAATGTCCCATATAAGAACTAACCATTCATTTCTTGTACTTATTAGAAATGGGGTCTTTATCCCCCTCAAATTGTAATAATGTCCCATATCTCAAAAATGCTGCAGTAAAATGGTTTCATATGAGGTGTGCATATAGTATGGGACGTCCCATATAAGAACTGACCATTCATTTCTTGTACATATTAGAAATGGTGTCTTTGTACCCCTCTAAATCGAATAATGTCCCATATCTCAAAAATGCTGCAGTAAAATGGTTTCATATGAGGTATGCATATAGTATGGGGCTTCCCATATAAGAACTGACCATTCATTTCTTGTACTTATTAGAAATGGGGTCTTTATACCCCTCTACATTGAATAATGTCCAATATTTTGAAAATGCTGCAGTAAAATGGTTTCATATGAGGTGTGCATATAGTATGGGACGTCCTCTATAAGAACTGACCATTCATTTCTTGTACTTATTAGAAATGGTGTCTTTGTACCCCTCTAAATCGAATAATGTCCCATATCTCAAAAATGCTTCAGTAAAATGGTTTCATATGATGTGTGCATATAGTATGGGGCGTCCCATATAAGAACTGACCATTCATTTCTTGTACTTACTATAAATGGTGTCTTTATTTTCCTCAAAATTTAATAATGTCCCTTATCTCAAAAATGCTGCAGTAAAATGCTTTCATATGAGGTGTACATATAGTATGGGATGTCCTCTATGAGAACTGACCGTTCATTTCTTGTACTTATTAGAAATGGGGTCTTTATACCACTCTAAATTAAATAATATCCCAAATCTTGAAAACGCTGCAGAAAAATGGTTTCATATGATGTGTGCATATAGTATGGGATGTCCCATATAAGAACTGACCATTCATTTCTTGTACTTATTAGAAACGGTGTCTTTGTACCCCTCTAAATCGAATAATGTCCCATATCTCAAAAATGCTGCAGTAAAATGGTTTCATATGAGGTGTGCATATAGTATGGGACGTCCTTTATAAGAACTGACCATTCATTTCTTGTACTTATTAGAAATGGGGTCTTTATCCCCCTCAAAATGTAATAATGTCCCATATCTCAAAAATGCTGCAGTAAAATGGTTTCATATGAGGTGTGCATATAGTATGGGATGTCCTCTATAAGAACTGACAATTCATTTCTTGTACTTATTAGAAATGGGGTCTTTATAGTCCTCAAAATGTAATAATGTCCCATATCTCAAAAATGCTGCAGTAAAATGGTTTCATATGAGGTGTACATATAGTATGGGATGTCCTCTATAAGAACTGACTGTTCATTTCTTGTACTTATTAGAAATGGGGTCTTTGTACCCCTCCACATCGAATAATGTCCCATATTTTGAAAACGCTGCAGTAAAATGGTTTCATATGAGGTATGCATATAGTATGGGACGTCCCATATGAGAACTGACCATTAATTTCTTGTACTTATTAGAAATGGTGTCTTTATACCCCTCTAAATCGAATAATGTCCCATATCTAAAAAATGCTGCAGTAAAATGGTTTCATATGAGGTGTGCATATAGTATGGGATGTCCTCTATAAGAACTGAACATCCATTTCTTGTACTTATTAGAAATGGTGCCTTTATAGTCCTCAAAATGTAATAATGTCCCATATCTCAAAAATGCTGCAGTAAAATAGTTTCATATGAGGTGTGCATATATTATAGCATGTCCTGTATAACAACTGACCATTCATTTCTTGTACTTATTAGAAATTATGTCTTTATAGCTCTCTAAAATGTATTACTGTTCCATATCTCAAAAATGCTGCAGTAAAATTGTTTCATATGAAGTGTGCATATAGTATGGGACATCCCATATAAGAACTGACCATTCATTTCTTGTACTTATTAGAAATGGGGTCTTTATCCCCCTCAAATTGTAATAATGTCCCATATCTCAAAAATGCTGCAGTAAAATGGTTTCATATGAGGTGTGCATATAGTATGGGACGTCCCATATAAGAACTGACCATTCATTTCTTGTACACATTAGAAATGGTGTCTTTGTACCCCTCTAAATCGAATAATGTCCCATATCTCAAAAATGCTGCAGTAAAATTGTTTCATATGAGGTATGCATATAGTATGGGGCTTCCCATATAAGAACTGACCATTCATTTCTTGTACTTATTAGAAATGGGGTCTTTATACCCCTCTACATTGAATAATGTCCAATATTTTGAAAATGCTGCAGTAAAATGGTTTCATATGAGGTGTGCATATAGTATGGGACGTCCTCTATAAGAACTGACCATTCATTTCTTGTACTTATTAGAAATGGTGTCTTTATAGTCTTCAAAATATAATAATGTCCCATATCTCAAAAATGCTGCAGTAAAATGTTTTCATATGAGGTGTGCATATAGTATGGGACATCCCATATAAGAACTGACCATTAATTTCTTGTACTTATTAGAAATGGTGTCTTTGTACCCCTCTAAATCGAATAATGTCCCATATCTCAAAAATGCTTCAGTAAAATGGTTTCATATGATGTGTGCATATAGTATGGGGCGTCCCATATAAGAACTGACGATTCATTTAATGTACTTAATATAAATGGTGTCTTTATTTTCCTCAAAATTTAATAATGTCCCTTATCTCAAAAATGCTGCAGTAAAATGCTTTCATATGAGGTGTACATATAGTATGGGATGTCCTCTATGAGAACTGACCGTTCATTTCTTGTACTTATTAGAAATGGGGTCTTTATACCACTCTAAATTAAATAATATCCCAAATCTTGAAAACGCTGCAGAAAAATGGTTTCATATGAGGTGTGCATATAGTATGGGACATCCCATATAAGAACTGACCATTCATTTCTTGTACTTATTAGAAATGGGGTCTTTATCCCCCTCAAATTGTAACAATGTCCCATATCTTGAAAATGCTGCAGTAAAATCGTTTCATATGAGGTGTGAATATAATATGCGATGTCCTCTATAAGAACTGACTGTTCATTTCTTGTACTTATTAGAAATGGTACCTTTATAGTCCTCAAAATTTAATAATGTCCCATATCTAAAAAATGCTGCAGTGAAATGGTTTCATATGAGGAGTGCATATATTATGGCATGTCCTGTATAACAACTGACCATTCATTTCTTGTACTTATTAGAAATTATGTCTTCATAGCTCTCTAAAATGTATTAATGTTCCATATCTCAAAAATGCTGCAGTAAAATTGTTTCATATGAGGTGTGCATATAGTATGGGACATCCCATATAAGAACTGACCATTCATTTCTTGTACTTATTAGAAATGGGGTCTTTATAGTCGTCAAAATATAATAATGTCCCATATCTCAAAACTGCTGCAGTAAAATGGTTTCATATGAGGTGTGCATATAGTATGGTACATCCCATATAAGAACTGACCATTCATTTCTTGTACTTATTAGAAATGGTGTGTTTGTACCCCTCTAAATCGAATAATGTCCCATATCTCAAAAATGCTGCAGTAAAATGGTTTCATATGAGGTGTGCATATAGTATGGTACATCCCATATAAGAACTGACCATTGATTTCTTGTACTTATTAGAAATGGTGTCTTTGTACCCCTCTAAATTGAATAATGTCCCATATCTCAAAAATGCTTCAGTAAAATGGTTTCATATGATGTGTGCATATAGTATGGGACGTCCCATATAAGAACTGACCATTCATTTCTTGTACTTATTAGAAATGAGGTCTTTATAGCTCTCTAAAGTGTAATAATGTCCCATATCTCAAAGATTCTGCAGTAAAATGGTTTCATATGAGGCGTGCATATAGCGTAGGACGTCCTGTTTAAGAACTGACCATTCATTTCTTGTACTTATTAGAAATGGGGTCGTAATACCCCTCTAAATTGATTAATGTCCCATATCTCCTTTTCTACGAATCTGAAATACATTCTTTTTTTGTGATTGCCATCATAACAGGGATGATATCAACTGGTAAATTAGCCGAATTAAACTAGTTAAAGGTTTTTTGTTTGTTTTTAAATCGTTATCCATTCCCTATGAATCAACCCCATTATTTCAGCAATATAACACTAAGCTCACAATGTCAAATGCAGAAACATTAATACATGCGTTCATGACCTCGAGGCTAGATTATTGTAATGCTTTATTGGGTGGTTACTCTGAACCGTTAATAAACAAACTCCAGATGGTTCAAAATGCAGCAGCTAGAGTTCTTACTAGAACCAGGAAGTATGACCTCATTAGCCCGGTTCTGTCAATACTGCACTGGCTCCTTATTAAACATTGTATAGATTTTAAGATCTTGCTAATTACCTATAAAGCCCTGAATGGTTTGGCACCTCAGTATTTGAGTGAGCGCTTATCGCATTATAGTCCTTCACATCCGCTGCGATCTCAAAACTCTGGCCATTTGATAATACCTAGAATATCAAAATCAACTGCGGGCGGGAGATCGTTTTCCTATTTAGCGCCCAAACTCCGGAAAAATCTACCTAACACTGTTCAGGAAGCAGGCACACTCTGTCAGTTTAAATCTAGATTACAGACCCATCTCTTTAAACTGGCTTACACATAATACACTATCGCATTTCTATAATTCAAATCCGTTACAGGATTGTTAGGCTGCATTAATTAGGTCAACCGGAACCGGGAACACTTCCCAAAACACCTGATGTACTTGTTACATTGTTAGAAGAATGGCATCTACGATAATATTAGTCTGTTTCTTTTTTATTCCGAGGTCACCGTAGCCACCCAGATCCAGACTGTATCCAAATCAGATGATGGATCAGCACCTACAGATGACCTCTACAGCCAGGACACCTAGATGAGCCCCAGTGCAGCAGGCAAGCTTAGGGAGCTTACCAGGTCGTGGACGGCACCTTTTACTGCCAGAAACTGCCCTGCTAGCTCCTCCCCCCTCACCACCCTCACTGGTGGTGCAGCTAGGGGGTATACGGGGGTGGAGCAGTCGGTTGCGATGCAGTTGTGTCCTAATACTGTCTCCACCCGGCAGGGCAAACCGTGCCTCCTCTTCCGGGCCTGTAGGTACTCGTCTGGTCTGTCCGGCGATGCTTATGTGGCCTGTGGAGAAGCTGCCTCCACCTTACGCTACGGCGTTACTGCAGGTTCTTCAGGCTAAAAGCACTGAGGGACATGCACGAGCGTGGTCACGATCCAGAAGCTCTGAGAGCTTTGTACCGCGTCTGACCTCGCGCTACAAGCGACGAAGGTCATTGCGCGGTCTCTGGGTCATGCGATGTCCACACTGTGGTCCAGGACCGTCACCCCTGGCTGTGTCTGGTCGACATGGGGATGCCGATAAAGTTTGGCTCCTCAAGGGCCCTGTGTCCCAGACTGGCCTCTTCGGTGACGCAGTCAAGAACATGGCCCAGCAGTTCTCGGCTGCTCAAGAGCAGGCTGAGGCGATCCAACACTTCCTGCCCCGGCGGGCAGCTGCTGCCTCCACCCGTCTGCCGGCTGCAGCACCCCAGTCTGCTCGTTGACGAGGGCGGCCCCCTGCGTCCGTCCCCATTCCCGCACCGCATCCGCAGCAGCCTCCAGAAGCGGTGCCGTTGAGCTGGTCCTGGCGCCCGTCAAACCTGGCAAAGAAGCCCCGGGACAGGCAACCCAGAGAGAAGAGGACTGCTTCAGGAGGTGGTGGATGCACCTCCCCCAGAGTAGGGGCCGGGTGGAGAATCTTTTGTTTCAAAAATCTCGACAAGAAGCAGTTGTCTCTGCCTCTGGGTCCCAAGAAGGCATGGGGAGTCACGGACGGACCAACACCGGACCACACTCATCCTCCTCTTTCACCAGCTGGCAGCAGTGGGCGGTTCGAGAGCTTCATCAAAGGCTCTACTCACGCACCCTCTGCCAAACCACGGAACCAGGTAAGCGTGCACCGCACACTCAGATCCCTCTTTGATCAGCCACGGGCCGTGTTCCTGCGTTCCACCTCGCTGCCCCACCATGGGTACGTTGGTGGTCCCGCTGGTCCGCTTGTATGGTGTCTAGGTGCCTGGCAGCGCTACCCAGCCCGTCTTGCTGGCTCCGGTGGACCATCTGACTCGGCTATGCGGTTCAGTACCCTCCCAAGTTCAAGGGCATCCACCTCACAGCAGTGAAGACAGCTGATGCTCATGTCTCATGTGAAGAGATCGCTGTCCTACTGGCAAAGGATGGAGCCGGTCCCTCCAGCCGATATGAAGACAGGGTTTACAACCCTTACTTCATTGTGCCCAAGCAAAGCGGTGGGTTATGACCAATCTTGGATCTGCGCATCTTGAACCGGGCCCTTCACAAGCTTCCGTTCAAGATGCTCAGGCAGAAATGCATCTTCGGGTGCATCCGTTTGCAGCTATCGACCTGAAGGACGCGTACTTCCATATGACGATCCTTCCGCACCACAGGCCATTCCTGCGGTTTGCGTTCGAAAGACGGGCATATCAGTACAAGGTCCTGCCCTTCGGGCTGTCCCTGTCACCCCGTGTCTTCACGAAAGTGGCGGAAGCAGCGCTTGTTCCCATGAGAGAACAGTGCATTCGCATTCTCAACTACCTCAACGACTGGCTTATACTGGCTCAGTCTCAGGTGCGAACACAGGGACTTGGTGCTCTCACACCTCAGCCAGTTGGGCCTTCGGGTCAGCTGGGAAAAGAGCAAACTCTCCCCGACGCAGAGGATCTCTTTTCTCGGTATGGAGTTGGATTTGGTCAATCAGACAGCACGCCTCGCGCAGGAACGTGCTCAGTTGGTGTTGAACTGCTTGAATACGTTCTGATATCAGTTAAACAACAGTGAAGCGTTTTTTCCCCACAAGTTTAATGTTTATGAATGAATTTAACGTGAAAGAATATCATTAATCTTGACAAACTATATATCATTCTGAAGGTCTAAGCCTCAAGCATCGACGACAGATCGCTGTTTTTCGATGGAAAGCTTATAAGGAATGTATTTGCTACATTTGCGTAAGCAGTACACATCAAAACATGCAGAATAAAAAAGCAGTACGTACCAGATTCATTGTAATAACGAGTCACAAACGCGTCCACTGCTGAAATCCCAGTTTAGTTAGAGAGGTAAGGGTCCACAGAACAACATCCCAGCGAGCACTTTTAGTCCAACGAAACAATAACGTTGTAATAAGGATGAATATTCCTTTGTTTACGTTTCATTTCTTCGGGAGAGTTATTGTTCGCGTCCGTTATGGAATAAATTACGCTCAAAAACAGCGTCTTGGTGGTAAAAAAACAACACGGTGTTGTAGCATACAGTTTTACAAACAGAATGAGACCGTCCACGGAAAAAAAAGTCTCAGAAAAGCGGAATATAGTTTATTTGAATTTGGTGCGCTCTCCTGCCAGCGCGTGATGCACGCTGTGACGCAGCTGCCATCTGAGCGGGGCGTAACTTAGCGATCTGCTTTATCCATAAAAAAATGTTTGTTTTTTTTTCTTTTACATTTTTTATATGTGTGTGTGGGGATTGTGGCCGTATCGGCATGATTATCATATGTAAGGAAGCACATCAGTGTGTTTATTACCGACTCTATGACGGCTATCATTGTGATTCATTGATCAGCTATTATTGATTTTATGGCCCATCTGTACGATTATCATCTGTATGGAAGCACATCAGCGTGTGATTACTGACTGTATGACCATGCCTGCCAATATCACTTATCAATACTGATCTGGCAATCAGAATACTTCAGTATACATACTATATACAAAGCATTTCTTTTTTTTTTCTTTCCTTTTTTATTACTCAAATAATTATTTTTGTATTTTTTAGTGCTCAAATAAATCACTTATATGATGTCTAAAATTCTGTCTATTATTTTATAATTGAAAAACTATGCAGGAATATGTATAATGACTAAACTAGTTTGTATAATTCTGCAATCCATTTGGTGGTTATTTTTCCTCAAACGGGGGTGGGAGGACTATAAATAGTTTCAGTAAAAATATTGCAGGAATCTCATTTTTCATGGTATATAAACTCATAAGACATGTGGCTTTCAATCCATTACTTTTCTGGATTGCTCCAGGACTTATTTCATGTATTTGTAAAAAACATTCAGTGTGGAAAAATATTTTTCAAGGCACGTCAGTGTCTATAACTTTTTATCTTTTTGAGCATTATCAACTCTGGATGATGGATAGTAAAGCATAGAGTGTCTTCTTTCCAAAGATACCTAATTTGTTTGTGTAGCACACTTTGTCAGGAACTGTTACCATTTTAATTTAGGTAGGTTATTTTCACCTGTGAGGCCCAAAATGGGGGGCGAAGGTTAACAGGTTAAAAACTAAAATAAGCTATTCGTTTGTTGGTGTAATAAGATGTCACATTGATTTATGCCATAAAACCTGGTAATTTTCAGGAATCGCGTTAATAAAATTTTATAGTTTAGTTTTATAATGTTGGAAATTATTACAGTACACACGCTACAAAACAAATGTTCATCCAACAGCAGGAGGCGCTGTCTGAAAAAAACGATAGTTCTAGAAGTGCTGCTCTGAGCGTGCAGGTCTGAGTGTGCAGTTGGGCCTCCGGGCCTGCAGCTTCACCCTACTCGCCTTGTTGGCAAAGGCTATTTACTAACGTGTGATTGGGTTAGTCAACACCAAAATATGACGCTCATGTAGTATCAGTCTCAGTGGCGTAGATGGTAAAGCTCTTGCTTTTTAATGCAATCGACCCTACTTCGAGCCTGCCTTTTGCCAAACTTTTTTTCTTCTTTTTCAAATGTCATATTGCATCAGAAAGGCATTTAGTTTCAATAAAAATGAAGGAAATAATCAAAAAGTTGATTTACACTCAAACGTTATTGCATACAGTTTTATAATGTACTACAATACTCAGGTGCAGATAATTACCACTATTTCCAATAAGTAGAATAAATAGCAGAAAACATTGCTATTTTAACAGTGTAAATGGAATTTATAGCTATTTGCACAGAGTGTAAATAGCATCTATTGCTATTTTCACTTAGTGCAAATAGCCGCTGCCTTATTTTATATACAGGCTTATATACTTAAATTAAAACATTAAATGAACACAAAATAGACATCCAGAAGATGACACATTTACACGTCCAGGGACGTGCAGAAAAAACGTGTAATTCACGGCCAGAAGACATCAAAGAAGTCCAGTATATCCAATTTTCATTTTGGATATATTTTTCAACCATGACGGGACGTGTCAGAGGGATGTCTTTTCAACGGTCGTTAAACGTCCAAATGTTTGCTGGGTAGTGTTTCACTGCTGGAAATGTTAAATCATATAGTATGGAATGTCCCATATAAGAACTAACCATTCATTTCTTGTACTTATTAGAAATGGGGTCTTTATCCCCCTCAAATTGTAATAATGTCCCATATCTCAAAAATGCTGCAGTAAAATGGTTTCATATGAGGTGTGCATATAGTATGGGACGTCCCATATAAGAACTGACCATTCATTTCTTGTACATATTAGAAATGGTGTCTTTGTACCCCTCTAAATCGAATAATGTCCCATATCTCAAAAATGCTGCAGTAAAATGGTTTCATATGAGGTATGCATATAGTATGGGGCTTCCCATATAAGAACTGACCATTCATTTCTTGTACTTATTAGAAATGGGGTCTTTATACCCCTCTACATTGAATAATGTCCAATATTTTGAAAATGCTGCAGTAAAATGGTTTCATATGAGGTGTGCATATAGTATGGGACGTCCTCTATAAGAACTGACCATTCATTTCTTGTACTTATTAGAAATGGTGTCTTTATAGTCGTCAAAATATAATAATGTCCCATATCTCAAAAATGCTGCAGTAAAATGTTTTCATATGAGGTGTGCATATAGTATGGGACATCCCATATAAGAACTGACCATTAATTTCTTGTACTTATTAGAAATGGTGTCTTTGTACCCCTCTAAATCGAATAATGTCCCATATCTCAAAAATGCTTCAGTAAAATGGTTTCATATGATGTGTGCATATAGTATGGGGCGTCCCATATAAGAACTGACCATTCATTTCTTGTACTTACTATAAATGGTGTCTTTATTTTCCTCAAAATTTAATAATGTCCCTTATCTCAAAAATGCTGCAGTAAAATGCTTTCATATGAGGTGTACATATAGTATGGGATGTCCTCTATGAGAACTGACCGTTCATTTCTTGTACTTATTAGAAATGGGGTCTTTATACCACTCTAAATTAAATAATATCCCAAATCTTGAAAACGCTGCAGAAAAATGGTTTCATATGATGTGTGCATATAGTATGGGATGTCCCATATAAGAACTGACCATTCATTTCTTGTACTTATTAGAAACGGTGTCTTTGTACCCCTCTAAATCGAATAATGTCCCATATCTCAAAAATGCTGCAGTAAAATGGTTTCATATGAGGTGTGCATATAGTATGGGACGTCCTTTATAAGAACTGACCATTCATTTCTTGTACTTATTAGAAATGGGGTCTTTATCCCCCTCAAAATGTAATAATGTCCCATATCTCAAAAATGCTGCAGTAAAATGGTTTCATATGAGGTGTGCATATAGTATGGGATGTCCTCTATAAGAACTGACAATTCATTTCTTGTACTTATTAGAAATGGGGTCTTTATAGTCCTCAAAATGTAATAATGTCCCATATCTCAAAAATGCTGCAGTAAAATGGTTTCATATGAGGTGTACATATAGTATGGGATGTCCTCTATAAGAACTGACTGTTCATTTCTTGTACTTATTAGAAATGGGGTCTTTGTACCCCTCCACATCGAATAATGTCCCATATTTTGAAAACGCTGCAGTAAAATGGTTTCATATGAGGTATGCATATAGTATGGGACGTCCCATATGAGAACTGACCATTAATTTCTTGTACTTATTAGAAATGGTGTCTTTATACCCCTCTAAATCGAATAATGTCCCATATCTAAAAAATGCTGCAGTAAAATGGTTTCATATGAGGTGTGCATATAGTATGGGATGTCCTCTATAAGAACTGAACATCCATTTCTTGTACTTATTAGAAATGGTGCCTTTATAGTCCTCAAAATGTAATAATGTCCCATATCTCAAAAATGCTGCAGTAAAATAGTTTCATATGAGGTGTGCATATATTATAGCATGTCCTGTATAACAACTGACCATTCATTTCTTGTACTTATTAGAAATTATGTCTTTATAGCTCTCTAAAATGTATTACTGTTCCATATCTCAAAAATGCTGCAGTAAAATTGTTTCATATGAAGTGTGCATATAGTATGGGACATCCCATATAAGAACTGACCATTCATTTCTTGTACTTATTAGAAATGGGGTCTTTATCCCCCTCAAATTGTAATAATGTCCCATATCTCAAAAATGCTGCAGTAAAATGGTTTCATATGAGGTGTGCATATATTATAGCATGTCCTGTATAACAACTGACCATTCATTTCTTGTACTTATTAGAAATTATGTCTTTATAGCTCTCTAAAATGTATTACTGTTCCATATCTCAAAAATGCTGCAGTAAAATTGTTTCATATGAAGTGTGCATATAGTATGGGACATCCCATATAAGAACTGACCATTCATTTCTTGTACTTATTAGAAATGGGGTCTTTATCCCCCTCAAATTGTAATAATGTCCCATATCTCAAAAATGCTGCAGTAAAATGGTTTCATATGAGGTGTGCATATATTATAGCATGTCCTGTATAACAACTGACCATTCATTTCTTGTACTTATTAGAAATTATGTCTTTATAGCTCTCTAAAATGTATTACTGTTCCATATCTCAAAAATGCTGCAGTAAAATTGTTTCATATGAAGTGTGCATATAGTATGGGACATCCCATATAAGAACTGACCATTCATTTCTTGTACTTATTAGAAATGGGGTCTTTATCCCCCTCAAATTGTAATAATGTCCCATATCTCAAAAATGCTGCAGTAAAATGGTTTCATATGAGGTGTGCATATAGTATGGGACGTCCCATATAAGAACTGACCATTCATTTCTTGTACACATTAGAAATGGTGTCTTTGTACCCCTCTAAATCGAATAATGTCCCATATCTCAAAAATGCTGCAGTAAAATGGTTTCATATGAGGTATGCATATAGTATGGGGCTTCCCATATAAGAACTGACCATTCATTTCTTGTACTTATTAGAAATGGGGTCTTTATACCCCTCTACATTGAATAATGTCCAATATTTTGAAAATGCTGCAGTAAAATGGTTTCATATGAGGTGTGCATATAGTATGGGACGTCCTCTATAAGAACTGACCATTCATTTCTTGTACTTATTAGAAATGGTGTCTTTATAGTCTTCAAAATATAATAATGTCCCATATCTCAAAAATGCTGCAGTAAAATGTTTTCATATGAGGTGTGCATATAGTATGGGACATCCCATATAAGAACTGACCATTAATTTCTTGTACTTATTAGAAATGGTGTCTTTGTACCCCTCTAAATCGAATAATGTCCCATATCTCAAAAATGCTTCAGTAAAATGGTTTCATATGATGTGTGCATATAGTATGGGGCGTCCCATATAAGAACTGACGATTCATTTAATGTACTTACTATAAGCCAGAAGCATTTGAAGCATTTGTTTTTATCTTCCTTTACTGCACACTAACATAATTTAACACAGTAATTTATATTTAGACTATGTTCGCACTGTGGTTGTTTGACAACCACATTTACTTAAAAGTGGAAGTAGCGAAATGTCTTGTTAACACAGCAGATACTGCAGGTGTACATTTGGTGAATGCAGTTTTCACTTCTGTAGATAACCTTTGTGGGAACGTAACCATATTGTCGACTCAAATACAGGACTGACAAACATTTTCTACTGAATGTGGCTATTGTTTGTTTGTTTTTAAAGAAAGGGCTAATTGAATAGAACATGATCTTAGTAAGTGTGATTGAAAGCTTCTTTTTTTATTTACAAAAACAGATTATTTCTCTGATTTTGTTGGTAACAAATGGATGCGATGTCAAATTAGATCATTTATATTGCATATTTATTCTATTTTAATCCTGAAACTCATACACCTAAAGTATAGATCATACATAGATTGAATCGTAAATATAATTTTTCATTAACCGACATATGTTGAAACCATTAATGGGCAGTTTCCAGCTCAAAGAGTCCACTATTGTAGCCTCCAAGGTATTTATTAATCCACTCCATTTCTTTTGGAGTTATTGCTGTCATGGCAAAATTTCCACTCAAACATTTACATTTATAAGCTACATTTGGAATAAGCCTTTATCTAAAGCAACATATTGCTTTCAATGTATAGTCTGCATGTTTTATCCATTCATACATTTATTATTATTTGAACATCAAACCCATGACCTATATTCAGAGAAAGATTTCTTTTAGTAAGTCATATTCTTTGAACTGGTGGCCCTTTTACGAGCTAAATTCTATTAAATGGCCAACTGGCTGCTTATGACCAACTTGTCCCTTGTATTTTAAAAGATTCCATAGTAGTGCCAATTGCCAAAAAAAAAAAAATAATAATAATAAAATGATTATAAGCCTGTTGCACTCACCTCTTTGGTAATGAAATAATAATTTAAAAAATAAGTTAGGAAGGGGATTTTTGCCAGTCAGCACTTGATCCTATGTAGTAGATAAGGTAGAGGAGTGGAAGATACCACTTATACATTACTAAATATGATGTTAAGACATTAAGGTACAAATTGTTATGTTCAACAAAAACACATATAAACGGAGCTTCGGGTGAATGCTAGTTTACTCAAGGAACTCCAGCGGCAACAGCACGGAATACGGTATAACTGTGAAGTGTCCGCATCAGCATGACTTAACGACAGTATTACTACAACTATAACAATAAAGAACTGGTTAGCAACCACAACATTCCCCCCCCTCCCACCACGCTTAAGTATGAAACATAGCTTCAAAGTCCTGGAAGTGTGCAGGATGTGCCCTTGTCCTCACAGAGCGAATAGTCATAGGGGCATCTTCAGATTGTGGGCTCTGACAGCATTCGGTTCTCACTTCCTGTCTGGTGGCTACATCAGAATCCAGATTTAGTGGTGGCAGAATGGGGTCCATAGGCTGGTTCAGGTTTTCCTCCATAACAGAGGGGGTGGGCACTCTACGAAGACAACTGGCATGACAGCGGGATCCATTAGCTAGCTCAAAAGTGACCTGGAGGGGCTCAGACAGGAAAGAGCTCAATTTATTGCGGCGATGTGGCCTACAGGCTCTTACCCAATCCTTTACTCTTATCTTTGTGGGCCGAACATGATGATTGCTGTCATATCTGGCTCTCATGTTGCGCTGATGTTGATGAACCCGTACCCGAATCGAAGTGTTCACTGGGAGCTGGTGAGGTGGGCGCATCCTGTTCAATGGTAATTCTTGTTCCCTGCCAAGCATAAGACAGGCAGGGGACACCCCAGTGGTGGCATGTTGGGTAGTGCGATAATGCAAGAGGGTCTGGGAGAGAGCAGCCTTAAATGGGAAACCTTGGGCAAGGTGTGCACGAATGCCATTTTTCAGGCTTTGATTAAATCTTTCCATGCTGCCATTAGCTTGAGGATGGTAGAAGGTTATGTATGTGGGCTATGCCTCTTGAAGCCAGGTACGATGAAAACTCACTGGAAACGATCTGCGGCCCATTGTCAGTGGTAATGGTCTGCGGGATTCCCCATCCGGAAAAGAGTTGGTCCAGGAGATCAACCATTGTGGAGGCTGTAACTGAGCCCATAGGCACAACCTCGGGCCACTTTGAGTGGAGGTCACACACCACAACTAGAAACCGCTGATGGTGAGGAACAGACACACAAATGTCCAGCTGTAGATGCTTCCATGGCTTGGTGGGCCAGTCAACAGGTTGCAAAGGTGGCGGTGCTGGAGCACCTGTTTTACCACTAAGCAGACAAGGTGCACTGTCACGTACAAGAGCTTCTAGCTCTCTGTCAATCCCTGGCCACCAAACCAAATCTCAGCACCTCTGCTTCAGTTTAACTATCCCCACGTGACCCTCATGTGCTATTGACAGCACCCGCCCCCTAAGGGACAGAGGAATGACTGCTCAGTGCCCCCACGCAATGCATGACTCACCCCAACATGCCAATTCTGCCCTGACTCGGGAGAAAAGTGTCAGGTCAGCGCTCACCTGAGCAGGCCAGCCGTTCTGAATGTACGTGCTGAGGGTGACGAAGAGTGGGTCTGCTGCAGACTCTCGCTTGAGTTCTTCAAGAGACACTGCGGCCTGTAAGGGCTCATACACTAACTGCACAAGATCGCTCTCTGTATCTGACTCTGGCTGCTTGGCTGTGCTAGTTGGCTCTGCAGCTGAACATGACAGGAAATCTGCAACCACGTTGTCTTTTCCAGGAGTGAACAGCAGCCGGTAGCTGTACTGATTCAACCTGTCAGCCCATCGGTGAAGCATGAGGGGCTTGTGGCCCCTTCCGGCAAAGGACATGAGGGTAGTGAGAGCCTGGTGGTCTGTTCTGAGAGTAAAGGATCGTCCATATAAGTAAATGTGCCAGCACTCACATGCCCAAATGCACGCCAATGCCTCTCTTTCTCCCACAGAGTATTTCTGCTCAGCAGTACTCAGAGCCCTTGAAGCAAAAGCAATAGGCTTTTCAATGCCATCGTGCAGCTGTGACAGGACTGCTCTGACTGCTAATGTTGATGCATCACATGTCACCAGGGTGGGACTGGAGAGATCAAAATGAGCTAGAGTTGGTGGTGACGTGAGAAGGTGTTTGAGTCATTGAATAGCCTGCTCACAATCTGCCGTCCATGCCCAAGGGGTGTTATGCTTGAGTAGCTGTCGTAGAGGGGCAGTGATTTCAGAATACTGAGGTAAGAAGCCGAGCTTGTAAGCAGTCATGCCAAGGAAGGATGCAAGCTGTCCAGCTGAGGTTAGCACTGGAAGGTTGAGAATGGCTTTTACGTTGGACTGCAATGGTGTGATACCTGAGCTGGACACCCGAAGACCTACAAAGTCTATTGCTGGGACAGCAAACACGCATTTTTCTGTGTTTAATGTCAGATTGTGTCTTGACGGAGCTGTGAACACCCGTCTGAGGCATTCGTCATGAGTTGCCATTCCTTTCCATGTACGAAAATATAATCTAAGTACACAGCCGTACCTAGGAGTCCTGCTAGAACAGCAGCCATGATTTTCTGAAAGCAACTAGGTGGTGAACTTAGGCCAAAAGGAATCCTTTTAAAATTAAACAAACCCATGTGAGTCACAAATGAAGTCAGGTTTCTGCTGTCCTCGTGCAGGGGTATCTGCATGTAACCTTGCTTAAGATCCAGCTTTGTGAACACTGAGGAACCATAGAAGAGTGTTGCGAGTTCCTCAATAGTCTGCAATGGGTATTTGTCTGGCACCACAGCCTTGTTAGGTCCACGAAGGTCAACACAGAGACGTATGCCACCAGACCGTTTTTGCACAATCACAAGGTTTGAGACCCAAGGGGAAGCATCAATGGGCTCAATGAGGTCTGCAGCTAGCATGCCCTGTAGTTCAGTGGTGACCTTGTTGCGCATGGCGAGAGGCACTCCTTGGCTGGATTACAGGAGGTACATCTGGGTTAAGCAGGGGTTTGTGGGAAAAAACAGAGAGCCATCCCAAACCACTGAATAGAGCTGGAAACTGTGTCTGCCATGGAGAGTCCACCTGAAGAATGGTTGCACCACAGTTGTCATGCAGAGAAAAATCAAGGCTAAGGAACAAGTCAAGCGCCATGCTGAGTTACGTAGAATGGAAACTCTGGTAGACATTTTCGCCCATATTGTACTGGCAGTTTAACTACTCCAGTCACTGCAATGCTGGCTTGGCCATAACCACAGAGCTTCAGAGGTTGTAACTCAACAGTCTTTCAGCTGCACACCACATGTAGAGAAAGTGACTGAGTGAAGACCAAGTGTATGAATTACTGCTGGTGAAGGCTGCAAACTGGACTTTGATCTGCACCGCCTTGCAAAGTGGTTAAGCTTGCCACAATGTCTAAACTTTTGGCCGATAGCTGGGCAGTCTGGGGACCTGTTGGCATTAACGAATGGAGCCACAGTTGCCACATTTCCGTTTTTGTTGCCTTGACTGAAGCTGTGTTTGCTGGATGATTGCACCTGCAGACTGGAACTCATCATCCATGACTGTATTTGCAGGTACATCGGTTTTAGAGGTGACATCGGTTTTAGCTGCATTAGTCTCTGCAATTTTAGCTGTGCACTGTGCAGCTTCTTCAATTTCTTCAAGTATTTGCAGCGCAGAGTGTTTGGAAGATCCGTAATCCCTCAGCGCCGAGACAAGGAGGAGAAGTGCGCGCTTTCTCAAACAGAGCTTCAGGTGAATGCTAGTTTACTCGAGGAACTCCAGCGGTAACAGCACGGAATACGGTAGAGCTGT
The DNA here is from genome assembly GCF_936440315.1 of Barbus barbus. Lineage (NCBI taxonomy): Eukaryota > Metazoa > Chordata > Actinopteri > Cypriniformes > Cyprinidae > Barbus > Barbus barbus. The sequence continues at coordinate 34,634,120 of NC_136734.1, read as the reverse complement.
GATGCATGTGCATCAGCATGACTTCACGACAGTATTACCACAACAGATAATTACAATGAAGAACTGGTTAGCAACCACAACACAAATAATCATGTATGTTTGTGTTTCATTGATTTTTTTCCTCTGCTTTTAACTGGGTTCAGCCCAATATTTGGCAAGGACTCTTACCAACAATATTCACTTAAAATTGACATTGTGTGACTTAAACATTGTGTGTTGGTTAGTGGATTTTTTAACTAACAGATCTCAAAGAATATGTGTTAATGGTGTGTTGTCCAATGCATTGTTGTCTTCTTCTGGTGTAGTATAAATATTTAGGGCCTGTATTTGATGATAAACTAAAATTTGAAGCAAACACTGACATTATATAGGGAAAGCTCTTCAATGTATTTTGAGGAAACTAACAACCTTTCGTATAGATGTTTCTTTTATCCACATTTTTTACACCCGTTTTATTAAATTTGTCTCAAGTTTTTCCAATATTTGTTGGTATGGCAATCTGAATGTAAAGAACTGGAGTAAGTTGAACAGTATAGTTAAAATGTGCAGCAAGGTAGTGGGCACCAAATTTATGAACATATTAACCAGGAAGGGCCATTTAGTCCTTTCCGATGTCACCCACCCATTGTGTACTGAATTTCAACTGCTTCCCTCAGGAAAGATAAACTCCCTTTGTGCAAATCAAATAGATTTAATAATTATTTTATGCCTGCTGAATAATGTTTTTAAATGACTTCTTATAAATGTGTATTATTTAGTGTGTGTTGTGTTGCTGTTTGTATATGTATACTGTTGTGTACATAAAGAATGGCCTTTAAGGATGATAAAGTTAAGTAAGTTTAATTTACTTTTAATAAACTTTTTTTGCCTGCATGAGTGGAGGAAACCTTAATGAACAAACTTTTTTACATTATTGACAGCTATTATGTGTATTATGCTGGAATATTTCAGTATTTAAGTGTCATTTTTTTTAAATCAATTCATTAATTTATTTGAGAATAAAATTGCTCTGACGATCACTCCAAAACAAATGTCTAGTTAACACAGATTTATTTCAGAATGAAAATTACATGTAAATCTACTGAACAATCATATTATATGACTTTAGTAGAGGCTCTCATCAGGTTTGGGGGTTTCATTCTTCTTTGATCTGAGAAAAAGAAAATATGACATACAGAAGTCATGTAAATACTCATGTAAGTACATTTTTCAAGCGTAAGCTGAATACTGTATGTTTCTTCTCAGTAAATGCAGGCAAGCATTTACTTTACAGAGTAAAGATTCGCAACCAACCTTTCCAGCATCACGGCTCTTGACTCTGAGCTTGTTGACTTGAGACTCAGCAATGTCAGCACGCTCCTCAGCCTCCTCCAGCTCATGCTGCACCTTCCTCAACTTGGACAAATGAGTGTTGCCTTGCTCCTCCTAAAGAGTAAAATTTTTAGTGTTTGTTAACTAAGCTGTGGAACATCAGTTATACTGTTCCACTACATAAATTACTAATGAATTAATAATCAATGTGTCAAAATGTTCAGATTTATTTAACATACCGCCTCCTCAGCCTGCCTCTTGTAGGCTTTGACCTTCAACTGCAGCTTATCAACCAGATCCTGAAGTCTGTTGATGTTCTTCTTATCCTCCTCAGTCTACAAACAATAAAAAAAAATTCATAGATTTGTATGGATAAACCTATGGATATGGTAGGGAATGATCATACCTGATAAGACAGCTCTTTCACTCTCCTCTCATATTTGCGGACACCCTTAACAGCATCAACTCCACGTCTCTGTTCTGCTTCAACTTCAACCTCAAGCTCACGAACCTTTGATAGCACATAATAAATAAGTGAACTAAGGTTTCAAGATGGTGCTTTAATTTTTGGAATACGTGTAAGCAACATCTTCAAGAGATTTATTTACTCTGCTCTCCAACTTCTGGAGTTGTTTCTTTCCTCCCTTCATGGCCAGATTCTCAGCCTCATCCAGACGGTGCTGCAGGTCCTTCACTGTGACCTCCAGATTCTTCTTCATCCTCTCAAGGTGAGAACTGGTGTCCTGCTCCTTCTTGAGCTCTTCTGCCATCATTGCAGCCTTTTGCATTGATATAGATATATATTAGATTGACATTTTTAAGTACACAAATGTTTTGTGAAACATTTGGCAGCTACGGTTTCTCACATCAGTGATGGCTTTCTTGGCCTTGTCCTCTGCGTTTCTGGCTTCCTGTACAGTGTCGTCAACTTCACTCTGGATCTGAACAAGGTCAGACTCGAGCTTCTTCTTGGTGTTCAGGAGACTTGTGTTCTGCAATATGGAAAGCATCCGTATAAAAATGTTAAACAATGCTCTCAATTTCCTTAACTTCACTGTAAAAACAACATGCCCTAACCTGAGAGTGCAGCAGCCCAACACGCTCACTGATGTCCACCAGCTCTTGTTCAGCCACTTTGCGGCCTCTCTCTGTCTGCTCCAGAGCAGCTCTCAGCTCTTCAATCTCAGCTTGCATCAGAGTGTTTCTGCGCTCCACCATTGCCACCTGCTCCTTCATGTCTTCCTGTCCTATCAGAGCATCATCAAGGTGCAGTTGGGCATCCTGGACATAACAATAGCATTACAGTAAGCTTTTGATGTGCTTTCTGTTTGCCTTTACTTAGCATAGGTTAGATTATACAAACAAATTTATGCACCCCAAAGACAAAGAGATGCCACATACCTTGAGTTGTCCCTGAACGTTCCTGAGCTGTTTCTGGGCCTCAGAAGCTTGGCGATTGGCATGGCTCAGCTGAATCTCCATCTCATTAAGGTCTCCCTCCATCTTCTTCTTGATTCTCAGGGCATCATTCCTGCTCCTGACCTCAGAGTCCAGAGTGCTCTGCATGGATTCAATGACTCTCTGGCTGTTCCTCTTGATCTGCTCCATTTCCTCATCCTTCTCTGCAAGCTTCCTGTCAATCTCACCCTTGACCTGGTTTAGCTCAAGCTGGACACGGAGAATCTTGGATTCCTCATGCTCCAGGGTGCCCTTTGAAAAATAACAAATAAAAAACATTTACATTTCAGATTAAAAATATGCATTAACAACACAATATAATGCTTCTAGCAAGAATTACATCTCAATCTCAGGATACTCACTTCAGCTTCCTCCAGGGCAGTCTGAATCTCAGACTTCTCAGTCTCCACTGTCTTCTTGGCCTTTTCCAGCTCATGGATGCTCTTACCAGTCTCACCTAACTGCTCTGTCAGATCTGAAATCTCCTCTACAAGTTAGAAAGAAAATATTAAATCAACAAATATACTGTGAATCACTACAGATTTAACACTGTAAAACAGATTTAAATAATCAACTTAGTAATGTCATTCTTACGCTGCAGATTCTTGTTTTCTCTCTTGAGGGTCTCCAGCTGATCCATACTCTCCTCATAAGAGTTCTTCATCTTGAACAGCTCAGTGCTGAGTGAACGAGCCTCTTTCTGGGCACCTTCCAGCTCTGCCTGACCTTCCTCATATTTCTGCTTCCATTCTGCCAGGACCTTTGGTGAAGATATTTCAAGGTCAAGTTTATTTAGAACATCTTCAACAAAGCCGATTTTAGCCATAATTTAGGAAGAGAATATCATATAATGATTAATTTTTTTTACCTTGTCAAAGTTCCTCTGCTTCTTGTCAAGATTGGCAGCCAAAGAATTGGCTCTCTCCACATCAATCATGAGGTCCTCCACCTCACCCTGGAGTCTCTGTTTGGTCTTCTCCAGAGATGCACATTTGGAATTTACAGCCTCAATTTGTTCCTCTGCCTCCTGCAAGCGCTGAGCCAGCTTCTTCCTACAATGAATTTGTAAAGTTTTAACACAAAAGGCTTTTTCCATATGAACAAATAGTAATCAGCTTTTGTGATGTTTATACTTGGCCTCTTCAAGCTCCTCAGTGCGCTGGATGGCATCAGTTTCATATTTGGCTCTCCACTGAGCAACTTCACTGTTGGCCTTTGACATTCCCCGCTGCAGCTCAGCCTTTGCCTCCTGCTCTTCCTCAAACTGCTCACGGAGCAGGTCGCAGTCATGACGGGCTGATTGCACAGCATGAGCCAGTGCGTTCTTAGCCTAGGAGAGAAAGTCACATAATATTAGCTTTATTGCTTAGTAGCATAGTCAAAACTGTGTTTGTTTTGACTATGCTATATTACCTTAACCTCCTCTTCAACATGCCTCTTAAGCTCTTCAGTTTGCTGAGTGAAAGCTTGTTTGCCTCTGGTGAGCTGAGAAACCAAAGCCTCCTTCTCCTCCAGCTGACGACCAAACTCACCTGTGTAAATTTAAACTCACTGTGTCAGATTGTGTTAATGTCTCCAACAGTTAATATCAAAACAAACTATATAAAAGAACATTTTAATGTATGTTTTCTCTAATAAGACTCAATTACTATTGAAGTACTATTAATTTCTTTGTGATTGTTTATGGTTACCATTTTCAGTTTGAAGTCTTGCTCTTTGAGCACTGAGGTCATTTATCTGGCGAATGTTCTCGTCATTCTTAGACTTTATTTCACTAAGTTGGTCCTCGAGGGTGCGGGACATTTTCTCAAGATTGCCCTACAAATACAAGATCATTAGATGTTTGAAAAACTTCAAGACATGTTCTATATTCTTTAGGCATAAAATTCCCAACCTTTGCTTTGGCAACAGTCTCCATGTTGCTGGAGAGATCATCAATCTCCATTTTGTATTCACTCTTCTCTTTCTCAAGCTTCTGCTTGACACGCTGGAGGTTGTCGATTTGCTCTCCCAGCTCGGCCACACTGTCTGCCTGCTTCTTACGGAGGGCAGCAGCTGTAGCTTCATGCTGGAGGGTGGACTCTTCAAGATCACGACGCAGCTTCTGGAATTCAGCTTCACGCTTTTTATTCATCTCAATCTGAGAAGCAGTGGCTCCTCCAGCCTCCTCAAGCCTCTCACTGATCTCCTCAAGTTCCCTGGAGAGATCAGCTCTCTGCTTCTCAACCTTGGCGCGAGCAGCACGCTCAGCCTCAATCTCTTCCTCCAGTTCCTCAATGCGAGCCTACAGTGGCAAGTAGTTAATCAGAATTTTTAGTGATCTGGATTTGATCAAAATCTCTCAATTTCATACCTGAAGCTCCTTGATCTTCTTCTGGAGTTGAGCACCCAGAGTTTGTTCATCTTCAATCTTGCTGAGCAGCTGGCTTGTTTCAAAGTCTTTCCTGTGGGTGTTCAATAATGAGTTTTTTAAACAATAACAAATTAAAAAGTTTTCATTAAAAGATTGTTTTAATTACTTTTTAATTTTCTCCTCAGATTGCTGTTTGTCATTTTCCAGGTCCATGATGGACTCTTGGGCTAATTTCAGGTCTCCTTCAAGCTTTCTCTTGGCTCTCTCCAGGTCCATGCGGAGCTTCTTCTCTTGTTCAAGGGAACCCTCAAGCTATTGGACAGTGATATAGAAAATATTTTCAGGGTAAAAAAGACAGTTAATTTAATTAATTAATGACATGTTTAGTTAGTAACTCACATCATCAACTTGCTGCTCAAGTTTTGTCTTGGATTTGGTCAGGGTGTTGACTTTGTCCTCCTCTGCCTGGAGATCATCCAAGGTCTGCTGATGTGCCTCTTGGAGGGCTTTCTTCTCCTTTGTAAGCTTGGCAACGCTCTCATCCTGAGCTGCCATTTCCTCCGTCAAGTTCTTGACCTGTGTGATTTTTTTTTTTGTTCCAAATGAGTTTTTAAAAAAAAATTTACAATACATATTCTGCATCATCATATAAAACAGAGATGAATCTAATCTTAAACCAACATAATCTCCAACCTTATTCTCAGTGGCATGTTTCTCCTTTTCCACTTTAGCCAAGGTGAGCTCCAGGTCATCGATGTCTTTCTTCAGCTCAGAGCACTCATCCTCCAGTTTCCTCTTCTTGGCTGTCAGTTCAGCATTGATCTCTTCCTCATCCTCCAGTCTTTCAGTTGTCTCTTTGAGTTTAGCTTCAAGCTGAATTTTGCTCTTGATCAGACCCTCACACCTCTCCTCAGCATCTGAGAGATTCTCAGATTCCTGTTTAGAAAATATATCACTATCACTGGAAACCATACTGTTAATTTTAATGGAGCCAAAATTCAGTTAATTCAATTTGGCAAACTCACAGATGCTGCTTGCAGCTGCAGATCATTTTTCTCTTGCAGCAGTGCCACCATCTTCTCTTCAAGCTCCTTCTTTTTGGCTTCAGCCTTGGCAAGATTTTCTTTGCATTTTGTATAATCCTCTTTCATGTTTGACAACTCCTTCTCAGTCTCAGCACTCTTCAGCAGAGGCTTAATCTTGTAGTAAACCTTCATCCATGGCCAGTGTTTGACATTCATGAATGAGCGAATGTTGTATTGGATAGTGTAAATGGACTCCCTAAGAATAATTAATTATTAAATGCCATAATTATCATTATTTACCATTCACACTGGTATTATTGATATTATATTTATTCATGACATTCCTCACCTCCTCTCCATCATCTTCACAAACTCCCTCCTCATCAAGTAACCGCGGCAAAGAGCCTGAGTCATTGTTACCAGAGAAGCCAGTTTCTCATCACGCATCTCCTCAAGAGTACCCAGAAGACCAGCTTTGAAGAACACCTGAATTCACAACAAATCAAAAGATATTGATTTAAACAGAATGAGCATAAACAATAGATCATGATTATTCAATGTTTTAATTGCTGTAAAGTAGAATATGAACCTTTGTGTGTCCAAATTTGTACTGCTCGTGATCAACGTCAATGGATCCCAGGAGTTTCTCAGAAGCCTTCTTGTTGTCAATAAACTGTCCCTCTGGGATTACACCGGCATTCAGCACCTTGTATCTGTTGAAGATCAATCAAAATGCTTCATATCCTCTAATTAAAAGCCTCATACAGAAAATGGTGTTTTTTCATGTGGTCCCATTTACCTCTGCTTGAAGTCACCATAGAGGATTCTGCTGGGGAAGCCCTTTCTGCAGATTCTGATGCCCTCCAGCACACCGTTACACCTCAGCTGGTGGATAACCAGGAAGTTCTCCATGAGACCTATAAAGAACAGTTTAGATTATCAGCTTGGTAAATTGACATCATCATTATTATATATATTACTTTTGTTAATGTCAAAATATCTGTAAGCCCTTTATAACTTTACCTGGAGTCTTGGACTCATTGGGAATCAGGCAACGCACAAAGTGAGGGTGAGTGCTCCTCAAGTTGGTCATGAGCTTGCCCAAGTTCTCCTGTTTAATCATGAATTGTTACAGCTTTCTTAGTCACATTCTCTCAGTTGTTTATATATATATTTCTCTGACTTAGAGTCAAGCAAGCTGAAACAAACAAACACAAAGACATACTCTAAACTGAGAAGATACAGTCTGCATGGAACCACCCTTCTTCTTGCCTGCCTTCTTGCCACCACCGGTCTCTAAGTAAATGAAAAGACAAAGGAAGACACATTGTAATAACCAGAAGAAAGTGCAACATTAAATCAATGTTTGGTTAATTAAATTAACACGATTTAATTAACATTTCAGGTTTTGTCATTACCCTCAACAACAGGTGGGTAGAGAGTAGCTAGCAGTTTGACAGAAGACTTCTGGTAAAGCTGCAGAACAGACTCATTCAGTGGATCCTTGTTCTTGTCCAACCAGCCAGTAATGTTGTAGTCCACAGTTCCAGCGTAGTGGACCAGAGAGAAGTGGGCCTCAGCTTTGCCTTTGGCAGGCTTTGGCTTCTCGAAAGCATTGGACTTGCCAAGATGCTGATCATACAGCTTGTTCTTGAAGGTAGTGTCTGAAGCCTTGGGGAACATGCACTCCTCTTCAAGGATGGAGAAGATACCCATGGGCTGTTTATAAAATAATACTTATTATTAAAAATGTATACTTTTGAAAACGGAAAATGGAAATTAAGTTCATAAACCAGTAAAAACCTTCTCAATGAGCTCAATGCAAGCAGCCAAGTCCATGCCGAAGTCAATGAACGCCCAAACAATGCCCTCCTTCTTGTACTCCTCTTGTTCCAGCACAAACATGGTGTGGTTGAAAAACTGTTGCAGTTTCTCGTTAGTGAAGTTGATGCACAGCTGCTCCATGCTGTTGTACTGGAGAAAGGAACAGGACCATTTACTGACTGCTGAATGTAACTCAATTTGCCATAAAGAGAGATAAACATAAAAGATTCTTACATCAAAGATCTCAAAGCCAGCAATATCCAGCACACCGATGTAGAAATTTCTTTGTTGTTTTGTGTCCAACATCTGGTTGATACGAATGACCATCCACAAGAACATCCTCTCATAGATAGATTTGGACAAGGCGCTAACAGAGTTGTAAACCTGTAAGTAGAATAGAGGGGATATTTTATTAAAGACTTTTTGATTTTGCAATAATAAGTCAGATTCAATCATGATTTTCAGGCTGAACACAAGGAATTGCTGGAAATATGTTACTACATACCTGTGGCACAGTCTGACCTTTGGTCACAAACTCATTTCCGACCTTGACTCTGGGGTAGCACAAAGCCTTCAGCATATCAGCAGAGTTCAAACCCAGAAGGTAGGCAATTTTGTCAGCATCTGCAATTTAAAAGGGTACAAAACATCCATACATTTCTTGCCTTGAAAACATTTAGTTTTTCCTTCATGAAAATAGAAAGAATCAGTGCTTTTGATTCTCTCAATCAAAACACTGCATGTGATCACACATATTAGTACTACTTAGTCTCACCCTCTGTGCCATCAGGCTCAGCCTGCTCCTCACGCTGCTTCTGCTTGAACTTCACGTTTCCATGATGGAGCACTGCTCCAGTGAACTTGTAGATGCCCATCTTCTCCTCAGAAGTGAAGCCCAGAATGTCAATAGCAGTCTGGAAATTACAGAGAAGAATGAACTCTATGATCAGCCATATTTATATAGAATGCATTAATAAAAAAAAAAACAGCATTGACTCACATCAGTAGCAACCAGCTCCTCTTTATCATCAATGCTTGCCACTGTGATCTGACCCATACTGCACGTGGGGAAGTCATAGGGGTTGGTGGTGATGAGCGTCATTTCTGTAAAATGCACATAAGAGCATTTATGAAAGAGTATTATCTGGTATTATCTGAGTATTTACAATATTATCTGGCATCAAAACATAGAATCAAATATGTGCACCTACCAACCAGCTCAGGCTTATGGTTGGTCATCATCTGGTAAAAGATGTGGTAGCCTCTCTCATCTGAAAGCTGGAACGTGACTCTAGACTTCTCCAGCAGATCTGTTGAGAGAATGTACTTGAGTCACAATCATCTGAAGAGTGACAAAGACAAATGTAGGATGCATAAATTAAATTAAATCATGTTCACCTACATGTCTCAATGTCAGCACTGGCCAGTTTTCCTGTGTTGCCAAAGTGAATTCTGATGAATTTACCCTTTTTTAAACAAAACAAGACGACACATGAATAATAGTAATGATAATAGTTTTATAGTAATATGTGTGTGGAAAAATCCAACACAACTAATGAAATGTACTGTAAATAAAAAGTGGTGAACTTACAAAACGAGAGGAGTTGTCATTTCTCACAGTCTTGGCATTGCCATAAGCCTCAAGCAGAGGGTTGGCAGCAATGATCTGATCCTCAAGAGAGCCCTGCATTGGTTGAAGGGTATATTATTGTTATTATTATTATTATTATTATTATTATTACCCAAGTAAACATATATTTTTACATAGTCTCATACCTGAATTTTGCCGGCAGTCTGCTCTTTCTTCTTGTCACCATGAACTGCAACTGTGGCAAAGTACTGGATGACACGTTTAGTGTTCACAGTCTTTCCAGCACCGGATTCTCCACTGGTTTATTAAAGATGAGAAGACAAACATTGATCAAATATATACACTTTTCAGAAGACAGAAGTATACAGTATATTTATATTCTATTTTGTATACTGTATCTCCATATATTTATATTTGCCATATCTCTACCTTATACTTACATCTGTTGCCATAGTCAATGAATTGAAAATACTTACGTAATCAGGACAGACTGGTTTTCTCTATCTGTTGATTACAATGTGTACAATTTCTGTCAGGACCACTATCGTCAATGATAGACACTTAGCATACAGTTTGGCTTGGCGTTATAGTTCTGTTCTGGGCAAAAACTCCCTGCCCATCCATGCAGCCTGTCATGAATGAGCAGGGAGAGCAGCAATAATAATAACCCCCAAAGGGTTAAAAGAACAGAACAAAGCAGAAATCATTAATGTACTTAATTACATTTAGTGTAACATAACTCAAGTGTAGGGAGTCTGATTCAACAGGAATGTCAGAAGCCAAGTCCTGACTGTGGTGAAAGGATGAGTTGGGGATGGAGGAGGGTAATTTGCTCCTGAGCAAGCAAGCTGCTGAATAATACTGAATAGCGCTTATGTAGGATTATCGTAATAGGTGTCGTATTCCTATAGGTAGATGTGATCAGCTGAGAGTCAGCTGATGCAAGCTTGACTCACGTGACCTGCCAGAACTAACGCTAACGCTTAAATTCAGGTAAATCTTTCTTTTATGTACGGCAACATTTAATTAAAGCAATAGAACTAACTTCCGTAAGGTCTTACCAGTCTGCATGAACTGATAGGCGTTGTCAGAGACAGAAAAGATGTGGGGTGGGGCCTCCATACGCTTTTTGCCTCTGTAGGCAGCCACCACTTCTGAATCATACACTGGGAGCCACTTGTAGGGGTTCACAGTAGCGCAGAACAGCCCAGAGTAGGTCTGAAATGAGCAGAGAAGTGGTCAGATTGCAAAAATACAGACAAAATGAACTTGAACACTATTTCACTTTGCTTTAGAACTTACGTAGATCATCCATGCAGCATAACGCTCTTTGAGGTTATACAGCACAGAGGGTTCATTGAGATGGGTCATCATGGCCATGTCCTCAATCTTGTCATACTTGGGAGGATTCATTGGATGGACGTCTTCCTCTTTAGCAACTACCTCCTATTAATTTGATCCATTAAATATAGCAGAAAATAAATTAAATATACAATACATTTTTGTACTGGTATCTAGTCTAAATGTTGAAAATTCACCTCCTTAGTGTCAAGCACAATAACAGTGACTTTGGCACCGTCTTTGCTCTTGATTGTTCCCTTGACGTACAGCTCTTTAGGATAAGCCACATAGCAGGCAGTCTTGGCATCAAATGGTTTGCTCTGAGCCTCGATTCTCTCTCTCTCAGGCTTACGGAGGTAAATGGCAGCCTTGCCATAAAGGGCCATCTCCGCGTCCGTACTCATGGTGGCGGCTTACTAAAATTTGGAGGAAAAAAATGACTATAGGTGATCAAGTATACAAGTAAAGAATTCACAGAGGGTCTCATGTAGGTCAGGTCTTTATAGATTTACAGAGTATTAAAAAGTGAAGAAGCCTATTAAAATAATAAAAAAGTGGATACACTAGTCTTTAACTGATGGTGTGCCTGCTGCACGAGATTAGATCTGCCGCATAAGATACAATTTGCTGATACAGTTTAATACGTAAAAACAAAATGCATAAACACAAATGAAACATAATTGTTTGTATCTTTTATTTATGTGTACCAATGTGTACATACACTATGTATAAAATGTGTCCCTAGTCCCACTTAAAATCTGCCCTTGGACATGTGTGAAATCTCATTTATCAAAAATAGCAGCACATCTACAATAAGCAGTCTACATGGATTTGACAAAAGACCCGCTTATCAACCAAATTTGTAATGCAGTAACACAATGTATTGCTACCACCTACCTTCCTTCTCCTTGAGACCAGATGAAATTTTCACAGCCCTGCCAGGAAATTCAGTTAAACAAACTATATTTAGACATGTTTAGATGTAAAAGTCAATGTAATATCAATGTTTATTTTCCTTTAAAATAATATCTTAAAGACTTTATCTTCTGTCATATCAACTGGTTTAGCTCACTCAAGTAAGTAACAACATCAAATGCAAAGTACTTCAGCTTCTTACCACAAGTTGAACCTCTTCTAATCTCTGAGACTGGTCATGCTCTCGTCCACACTTATATTGAGGTCAGTTTGCACACTAAGCAGAGGCTATATCTGGACAAGCTTTGGAGTTTTATTTTATGGTAAGAAGCTACATCTATTCTCTGTCATCAATATATATAACAGCCTTTTACACAGTTATAGTTATCACATACATTTGACAACACATTACTTCAAAAAGATGTTCACATTTGGATTAAATTACATGATAGATTTAAATATCATAGTTATCTTTCATAGGAATTATAATATAATAGTTTTACATTTACATATTTTTATATATGTTTACATATTTACATTTATACTCTTTCATTTTAAATGGACTTTCAAGAAAAATAATTTCCTTTCTGCATAGGACTGTGATTGATTTTAATCTTCTTTGGGAAATTATGTAATTATCTATTTGGGAATTATTTTGTTGCAGTTTAAATTGGAATAATATCAAAAATAGAAATGACAACTCATTTTATATAACTCAAGAACAACTAATATAACAGATGTACAAGCCTGTATAAGTAACGATTGACCAATGGTTTCCCAATCTCTGATAAAAAAAATAAAATAAAAATACCATGATAGTTCACTGCCAATGTATTGCAGTGTCTATTAATGTGTCTATTAATACCTAATGAAAACTGATCCTTTATATGATTGGGATGGCTAAACTATATTACTTGACTAGTCCAGGGGAAAGATTCAATGTTTCATTCATTTGCGTTGTCATGAACACTGCAGTGTTTATATTTTATTGCTGTTTACTGCAGTGTTTCTAGACTTTAAATGTAAAGCAGCTTTAAGCTTCATTAGCAGACATTTTTAAAATAAATTTTAAGTCAATGTGAAAACATTATGGGGGGGGGGGGGGTTGCTTACATTGAAAAGATTCACTCTTCTTTGTCTTGGGAAATGAGTAAGAGGCTAAGTAGACCCAAAGTGTGAATTTGTTTATGTAATCTGTGCTTTTTATAGTAAATATATCACATAGTATAAAACAAATCATACACTGCCTATATAGCCAAATCGGATTGTTTATAGTTCATAGTTTATATAAATAATGCATTTATAAACTAAATGAATGAATTCAATCTTACAGTTCCTGCATCACAGTCAGAGGTGTCACTAGTGGGGGAAAACTGAGTACAGTGGGCCCAAAGTTATAAAACAACCCACCCCCCTCCCTCCCCATCAGAGTTTCTACCAACCCCCCAGACTGCACTGACAAGAAGTCTAATGCAATAAACTGTATAAAGAAGACAAGAAGACCTAGCAACTTGCACTGGCAACAGCTCTTGGCTTGTAGTTTGTTGTTCATATTGCTGTAGTCGAGCAATAGTGAATGTTTACATTTATTTAATTAGCAGTCTGGAAATGTTAGCAATTCCGAATACTACATTCAAACCAGATTGGCAAATAAGCTTAGCATAAGTGTAAATGCAGTAGGGAAAATAGACTTTAGGCAGGAAGTGTCTAGATCTCCCTAACAGATAGCTTTGCCCCGATAATATATTGACCTCTTAGATCTCTGGATCATCTGTAGAGGCTTAATCGTATTAACTGGAAGGCTAGTTAACTGAACATTGCAGTAGTCCAGTTTTAAGCTTTACATTATACAGACAGGTATGGTCTGATTTCTGTTTTTACTACTGCAATGTTGCTTGAATTGATTATTCTATTAAATTGCTTGAGGAATTTAGTGTCTCCAAGGATGCAAACTTTATAGCAAAAATGTTGGTAATTACAACCCGCTTTAGATTACAACCCGCAAAGAACTATGTACGTATGCTGAATTTACAGTGTACATTTCTGTAATTATAGTGTACCTATATAGAACGTACGTGTAGGTATATTGGAACAATGGGTTACGTTTGGGTAATAAAGGGGTAATAATCAGATATGCAACCTGCAAAGAACTGCGTAATGTCCATCATCCGCTGCATAGTACCATCTCTAGGCAAAAGAGTACATTCAGTGACAGAATGCTGTCTGTGTCTTGTTCTACAGAGACTGAGAATGTTGTCCCACAGAGACTGAGAATGTTGTCCCCTCAGGCGATACAGCTGTTTAACTCTTGCCTTTGAGCAGGAGTGAAATGTGACTTTTTATTTTTTTGTGGGTGTCTGTTTACTTACTGTTGCTACTGGATTTTTGAATTTCTCACACATACACAGCCCCACACATGCACTCTAATGTAAACATTCACTAACATTAGCAAATAGTAATTGAAAAACTGACCATGAAAGCAGTATTTTCCAGTCAAGATGGTAAACAGATCATCTTTTTACCAAGTTCAAGGGGATACCCATATGTTTGGAAATCTGTATTTTTATTTTTAAAAATCGCCATCACACCACTGCTCACAAACAACGGGGATGCAACGGGAGTTGCACTTGCCTCAAATTTTAAAGGGTGAATTGCATAGTCAACAAAATTTTTTGCTTAATGCATGACAGAAATGTTTGCACTGAACTATGTTCTTAGGGTTTCTGTGGGTCCTTAAACAGTATTCAGTTTAATTGATTAAATTTAAGGCCATGAAACTCTTGGTACAAAAAGTCTTAATTATTAGCGGTCTTAAATTTGGGGACGGAAAGACAAGAATTGCTATATAGATTTCACTGAATAAATATGACCGCTGAATGTATCAAAGTCAGATGCTGCTGCTTTTTGAAATGCGGTTACCGAGGAAACCGCTACATTTCTGCAGTTCCGAAAGTGAAACCTGCTGGCAGAGAACGAATTAGAATTTTCAATAAGCCCGCGTCTGCTATTTTTGCTATACATTTGTTAAATGTGAACTGATGGATCGACAAGAAGCTAAGCATGATGAAAATCTACATTAAAACACTAAGATATATTTGTTATAATACAATAACTGATTGATAATTGTTTAAATTAATATAATAATTAATACTTTTGACTCATCCCTTTTCTTAAAAAAAATTTAAAGGCTGAAATGTGAAGTGCAGGTCTTAAAAAGTTATTTAAATGTCTAAATGTGACTTTAAAAATCCTGCAGATACCTGGTTATATTATGGTACCAATTGCAATAACTTTTTTTTTTTTTAATAAGCCCTTTTTAACTGTCCTCTTGTTGTTTTGATAATGTTCTGTAGGCCACTAATAAAAAAAAAATGATCTCTGTACATTTGTTTGTTGCAAATTTACAGACAATGCAATTTAGATGTTTACATTGGCTTGTTGGGGTAATATTTCTGTCAACTAGTGTTGTTTTTGGCGGCCTGTTTTAATTTGAGTTTTAGTCTAGTCTTTGTGTGAAGCTTTTATTAGTTTTAGTCACGTTCATACTCTTTTTAGTCTAGTCAAGTTTCAGTCAACTAAAAGTCTGAGCATTTTAGTCTTATTTTAGTCAGAATTATCCATGACTATTTTCGTCTAGTTTTAGTCAACGAAAATTGGATTTTAGTCTCTTTTTAGTAATGCAATTCTATTTAACCCAGTCAATATAGTATAAGTACCTAGTAGCAGTGGCATACCGTGGGGTTTTAGTCAGGGCCTTCGGTAAGCAACTGTAAACTACATGTACACATCTTACACATCTCTGTTACAGCTAACGCAGCTATATGCATATAATGCACATATTATGCCGCACACAGGCTCTCAACAAACAATGACAGCTGATCAACTATTTTAATAGTAGGCTAGATTGGGGTGGGTTAAATGCAGAGTAAATTTCCCTACATGGTCAGTAAAAGTAATCCGCAAATACACAGGTCACTATGCACATTCATGTCACTCTAAAATGACGACGCGCTCAAAGCAGCAAAACTGTACAAATGCTGGACTTGCACACACCTCCCCACAGTATTATCAACGCACCATGTACACCTCCATAACAATGTGCATGATACAATACTCATCAAATAATACAGCACTCACCTGTCACTTGTAAATAAAGTCCATGGGTCTGTCATTCCATGCCCCTTTACTCAGATTTAAAAGTAAACACAGCCAACAAAATAACTTGTGCTCGATGCTAGCTGTTAGCCACTCATAGTTGCAATCTTTGAAATGGCGCATAAAAACTTTGCTGGCCTTTGTTAGTGAATTCAGTTTGGGTCCTTTATCAGTTATTCTCTTTTGTCTGCAAAACAGCGCCTTGAAAAAGGCGATTTTAGTAGATCAGCAACAAGATCTGGTGTAGGCGCCGATGACTGCAGCTGTCATTTTCTTTTCATTTACTTTCATGTTCGCACCTTGGAAATCCCTGTCTAAAGGGGCGGTCTAACTCTGGGGGTAGCACTGGGCACGTAGCTGGACCCAGAGGGCGGGCTGTCACTGAAAGTCAAAATTTGATTGCCTGATGATTCGGTCACTAATGCTTGTAACAAATCAGATGTGACTTCTTTCAACAAAAGGGTAGCACTATCTGAAGTGCTGGCCTCTGACTTTTTTTTTTTTATGTAGGATATTCCAGTTCAACCTCAACTAAACTAATCATAGGCAATTTAGTGGACATTACAAAAATGAAAATGATACCTAAATAAATCAATAAAATTCACACAATTTTATTTTTATAGGGCCGGCAGAGAAGGCCCTGCTTCCCCTGAAGGCTTACCACTGCGCTAGTAGTATAGACGAAACCAAAATTTTCTTTTAGCCAAACCCATTTCAAACAAGGTAATCTTATCTTATTGTTACCTTATAGACTTCATTACAGACAAGGAAGACGCTCTGATTTGAATTAACATTTATTTTACCAACCAAACATATTAACCTGTTTGTTGTCGTCTTCTAAATAATGCCGCGAGTGGGGCTTGAGGAAGTGACGTCGCCTGCGTCTGCGCAGTGCAACCTGATGCAGCCCCAGAAGTGAGAAACGGGAAACAGAAATACTGCAAAATAATAACGCGACTAAACGAGACGAAATAACGTTATAACATTTAGCATAGTTTTTATTTTGTAAACCACATTGTCTCGTTTCTATTCGTCAACAATATTGCATTATATATTTAATTATAGTCATCGTCATATGACCAGCATTTACGTTGCATCTCGTTTTCGTCACATGATAAAGGTTCGTTGACGACGATATTTAGTCATAATTTTCGTTGATGAAAGCAACACTACTGACAACAGAGTTCCCCTTCAATTCGGTCACTCTACATTGCTATGGGAAATACCTTTTTCTCGAATACTACTGAAGCCTTATTGAATCACGCCAGTGAAACTGGCCAATGGCGTTCAAGCGAGCGAAACATGAGCGGGAATCCCACTCTATTTAAGGCAGTGCTTGTACGTCATCCATTCAGAATCTTTTTCTTCAGCCAGCCTTCTACTAGAAGCAGAAAACCTATCAACAAGAAAGAACTACTCACCGTGATCTACACGCTGCAGCGGACACGCATTGTCTTCCCCTGCTGTGTTCTGGTGAGCTTCGGAAGCAAAGATGACTCACGATTGCTTCTCCTGTGCGGAGCCAATTGAACTCTGATGGCCACGAATCGTGCGTCTTCTGCCTGGGTCGCGCACATGCAGAGGCGGCGCTTGTGGGGTCGGACTGCCCCCACTGCGGAGATATGAGTCTCCGGACTCTCAGTCTCCGTGTGGCCATCGTCCAAGACGATGAAATCGCCCCCAACTAGCTCTGCCGCGCTCTTCCTCTGCAGCCTCTTTCGAGCCAAGAAGGAAAGTGCCGCGGGTTTCTGATGCGGATCGGTCAGGATCAGGTGACGAGCCCGCGCCGGCTCAGTGCCCATGCACTCCTCATCCCCTTGCTGCAGGTACTCACCATTCGGGTGCATAATCCGGGATCCTCCCTCCTGTCTTCTGTGGACGGAGCTGACCAAGTGGGGTATATCAAACTCCCCCCCGTGGAAGAAGCCATCGCTGCCCATCTCTGCCCTTCAGCCACGGCAAGCTGGAGAGTGAGAAACAACAAGTCTCTTCCCTCTAAACCTTGCCGCACTACTGCAAACCTCGCCGGCAAGGCTTTCTCCGCGGTGGGCCAGGCAGCTTAAGCATTGCACCTGATGGCAATACTCCAGGTATATCAGGCCAAGTTGCTCAAGTCTCTGGATGAGGACGGGCTGGACCCTAAAGTGTTCAAAGAGCTCCGACGCGCCACGGATCTGGCCCTCAGAGCGACTAAGGTGACAACTCGAGCGATCGGCCGCAATATGGGGAATCTTGTGGTGCTGGATTGTCACCTGTGGCTTACTCTGACCGAGTTGAAGGACTCGGTCAGAGTAAGCCACAGGTGACAATCCAGCGGCCGTTCTGGACGCTCCCGTGAACTCCTCAGGTCTCTTCGGAGTGGCGGTGGAGACGTTCACAGAAGCAGTCAAAAGCCATTAGCCACTTCCTGCCAAAGGGCGCCGGCGCAAAACCTCCTGCGCGTTCCCGCTCCTCCTCATCGCAGCGCGCGGGAAGACCAGCGGTGAGGTCAAGACAACCGTGGCCAAACCGTCATCAGGGCTCGAAGGGCCAGAGACCTGACAGAAACGGAGGATCACCGACACCGGAATCAAAGCCGCGTTCCTGATGCTGTCTCTCGGAGGAGGAAAGCTGCACCCAGCGCCGAAGACGAGCCACTGAAGAAGTCCGCTCGCTCCGCTGTGTGTGCTCACCATGCCCCCCTGCCTGTTGCGGGTGGCGAGAGCAATTGTCATGTTTGTGTTTTGACTGTTCCACTATGTAGTGTAATAAAGTCAAAAAAAAAAAAAAAAAAAACTCACCTCAATATCAGGACAATTTTCCTCCTCTCACTCCCCTCTCCCCATCACTCACTCTCGTTTGGTATTAAACTCCCCGCCCCCAAACGGCGAGTTATCCCTCACGGTGTGCAGTCTGCCTTGCCCGCTGTCACAGTTCACAGAAGCGTGGCAGGCACTGCCAGGGGTATCAGAGTGGGTTATGAAATCAATAAAGAACAGCTACACGCTTCAGCTCTTCCGCAGACCGCCCTGTTTCAACGGTGTGTTAATGTCCACTGTACAGGAGAAGAATGCCTCAGTTCTGCGAGAGGAGATACACAATCTTCTCGCAAAGCGCGCTGTGGAGGCAGTACCCCTCACAGACCGAGAGAGCGGCTTCTACAGTCGTTATTTTCTGGTGCCAAAGAAAGACCCAATCTTGGACCTGAGACCACTGAATCGTGCGTGTAACCTGTGACACCCGAATATCTTGCAAGTTATTTTACCAATGGACCAGTAAGTTCAGCAGTCTAGGTTCATCTGAGGAGAGAGATGGTGCGACAGCAGTGAACAACTCAGATACGGGGTTGAGGTAAGAATAAGAAAAGATTATATTTTAACAATGACCACAGAAATATAATAAAAATAAAAAATAAAACAATTTGGTATCTCACACTCAGTGTACAATGACCTCAGTTTAGTTTACATTCAATTGTAAGGATTTGTACCATTTTTTCGTCACAGACATTATGGCAATATCACTCAGAGTAAGTTGATGTTTCCCTTCTGTTTTTTTTTTCTTTGTTGATAGCTAATTGACCAAGTTAAATTTTAAGGCTGTTTATCATTAAGGATGTCATCAACCGTTTCCCTTCTTTAACCGTTTTGTCTTAAATTTGATTGTAGTTTTGTAAGGTCCACACATTTGGCCCAAAGAAGGTATCCAATGGTGGATGAAGGTTTCCTGCGTGTTCGGTCTTTTCAGTGTGCAAAGTTCTTCAATTTAAGTTTAACTCTCTGACTCCATTTTATTATTTAATCTGACTCCATTTTATTATGACCTCGTATTTAGCTTGAAATACAAATTGATTGCTTGTCTATTTCTAATTAGTATTCTTCTGATATTTGATTATTCTAGTTAACTCTTGACTTTATATTTACTCGTTCATTCGGTTGCTCATGTCTCTAATAAGGATACAACGTGATCTACTAGAGTCAATAATTACAGAGTAAAACAGAATAAGGTCAAATGTAACAATTTATTATCAGTCAGGTAAATACTGTATGTGTTATGTCAATTACATAGCCAATTCAAAGAGATCAAATCATATCAATACAAAACATCGAATTCTCAAAGATAAATCTACGAGTAAAGGATGCATACCTGACTCTATAGAAATACGTAGTGTGAAGTATTGAGACACACCACACTACGGGCTTCTGGCTACAGAATCGCGCCGATCCTTTTGCAACATTTGCTTAAGTTTTCTGACCAAGATAAACATCCCCCGAAATGGAGAAAGGAACTAACAATTGGAATTTGCTTTGATCAAGCAAACACCTTTTGGGACAGAAGGTAATTTGCATGAAAGGCACTGGGAACTGACCCACCCTCTACAGTGTGCAATACATCTCTAAACTCTTAGGATCTGTATTACCTTTTAGTTTACTTCTTGTAAGAATGAGCTCATTGTACCAGGCGCCCTCAGACAATTCAAATGATACCAAACATGACTGTAAATATCACTTGCATTCATGTAGAACATTATATTCTACTATCGACCATTCTGAGTGAGCTGAGTGAAGGGAAGGATGGGTGAGTGGAAGGAAGGGGATGAAAAGGAACTGATGCATATGTGAGAGAGGCATTTTCCCACATTTTCTCTCAGTGGGATGTGGAGGTAGATGTCTGTATGTTAATGCGCTGTGTGTGTGTTGTCCATCTCAGAAGTTCAAAGTGTCTGAGGTTCTGTAATTCTTACAGTTTAGTTATTTAACACTTTGAACATTTACCCAACAAATTTCTGAAAGAAACACCCAATAAAACTAAATTACATTCAGTCTGAGCACGTCAAAATTAATCAAGAGTCCAATGCTTGTAATGAACACTCAGAATGATTCTTTGAAAAAAAAAAAAAAACATTCAGTTCATATATTTAGTCCAAGAATCCAGGAATTGATGAAATCCGCAGTCTCTAAAGTCTATGCCAAAATAGGAAGAGTGATATGATATTCCACTCCTACCGTTTGAAGATAAGTTCAATTTCTTTTAAAAAGGGAATGCTCACAAGCTCCAGTTAACGGACGGCTCGCCAGTCCAACTCCACCGTTACGCAAACAGAAGAGAGTTGAGACAGTTCACAATCCAGGAAAGGTTCACACTTCACTTGATTCGCATCCAGAGCAGACCACATTCAGCAGATGAACATTAACAGAACATCACATGGAACCAAAACAAGAAGAAAAAAAAACCTGGCCTTGAAAACACAAGGCCAAAAGAACAATTAGCACTTTACAATGTATATATTAATTCAGTTTAACACAATTTCAAACAAACAACAATATCCATTCATATATCTCGGTGTAGTGAACTTCTTTGTATGATTTTTTTCTTATTTGGTGTTCCCTTTTTAACAATAAAAGCATTCCACTTAAATTTTATGCAGTCATTTGTATAATTACCTTGTTTGACACACAAAGCATGTTAATTATTTGGTATTTGACAGGAATTACCATTACTTTTGTCTGTTTCACTCTTAAATCTGTTTTCATCATTTATGCTACACCAAATAAATGGTTAATTCATGAAACACATTTTTAACAAGACTTGAACCATATTGTAACGAAAATAAAATGAAAATCACATTAACTCACCAAGGAAACTCATTCAAATGTACATATGAAGAAACAAGAAAACTGCTGATGTTACACGTTTGAAGATATCACTCTCAGACACACTCTGCTTTTCTCTCAATACTTCGTTAGAAATATATATATATATATATATATATATATATATGACCAGAGGTGGGTAGTAACGAGTTACATTTACTTCGTTACTTTTACTTGAGTAAATTTTTTGAGTAACTAATACTTTGAGTATATTAAAAATTGGGTACTTTTACTCTTACTCAAGTACATTTTTAGTGAAAAAACGGTACTTTTACTTAGTTACTGTGGGCGACGCTCCTCTCGTTACTTTATCTTAATGCAATACGTAATAATAAAGACAAAAATGCTTCAATTTATTCCAAACGCGCCGTCTACCTTTCTCTGGGCAACGAGCGATGTCCGTTCGCGAATGATTCATTCTTTTGAGTCAATTCTGTTCGAAGGCTCGATCAAACCAGTTGGCAAACCAGTGAATCGGTTCGCGAATCAGTTTGAATGATTTGTTCAGTTCCCTGCGGCACGCGCTGAGTCTCTGAAGCAGTTCTCACTCAGAGTTGTAACAGAAAGTTTAAGAACATCAAGAGCGTTGAAGACATGGCTTTGGATCTACAGTCAATTGAAAGCAAATCTGCAAAGGCTATGGTTTGCTAGCTATGAAGATCTTCATTAGATGAGCACCGCGTGCGCTGTCGGTTCCACAGGTATAGATTCGTTTACAGTACACGAACCAATATGACATTGCCATTTTTTTGCAAATGTACCTTATACATTAAATACAATCTAGAATTAATTAAATAAGCTGTCACAGAGTATGAAATGAACACCCGCCAAACCCCCGTTAGTTCCAGGAGGAATGCCTTTGCCTAGACACAATTAATATTGATATTTTCACAATATTTACGCTTGCAGAAATAAAAGCTACATTTGTTTACATTTTGCGGAACAGACGGAAGAAGATCCGTCATATGCATTTATTTCGTTATGTTCAGATGTTCTGTTGTGGTCATGTCAGGAGATTTCTCTCTTCTCCATGTCAGAGGTTATATAAATACAAAATACATAATTAATATACTTAATTAATAACATAAATATACTTTAACATATAATTTAATTCAGTGATGCAAATCTGAATTTTTATCAGCTGTTACTCCAGTTTTCAGTGTCATATGATCCTTCAGCAATCATTCTAATATATTGATTTATTATCAGTGTTGTTGAAAAAAAGAGCATATGCTAGTTTGGTATGTTTTGAAGCTGTGCTGCTGGTTTATGCTGGTCCTTAGCTGGTCATGTGCTGGTCTTAATATGGTCAGACCATTTTAGGACCAGCCCAAACCAGCATCCCATGCTTCAAAACATACCTATACCAGCATATGCTGTTTTTTTCAACAGGGTTTTGCTGCTTTTTTTGGAACCTGTGACATTTTGTTCACAATTCTTTTATGAATAGAAAGCTGAAAAGAACAGCATTGATAATAAATCAAGATATTGGAATGATTTCTGAAGGATTATGTCACACTGAAGACTGGCTTAAAGGCTGATAAAAATTCATTTGCATCACTGAAATAAATTACATTAAAAAAACATCTTTTGAACGGCAGTTGTGTGTGTGTGTGGGTGTGTGTGTGTGTGTGTGTGTGTGTGTGTGTGTGTGTGTGTGTGTGTATATATATATATATATATATATATATATATATATATACACATTTTATCTAAATATCTATACATCTAAATAAAAATAGACTATATTCAGTATATGATTCAAAGTAGCGAGTAACTAACTACTTGAGTAGTTTTTTTATCCGATACTTTTTTACTCTTACTCAAGTAACTATTCAGACTATTACTTTTACTTTTACTTTTACTTGAGTAAATATTTCTACAAGTACTTTTACTTTTACTTGAGTAGTTTTTGGGTACTCTACCCACCTCTGTATACAGTGCTCGAATTGAATCAAATCTTATGGGGGGTCCCCACCATCAGACTTTTTTTTTGGTGGGGGTGGGGGTTAGTCTCGCAATATACAATTTATACAAAATAAACAATATATTTGATCATAATATGCATAACTATATACTATTTAATGTTGCATAACAAAGAGAGATAAGCTACTATTCTTCTTTTAAATGGCTTACTCCAAGTAATACTGGATTTAGAGGGTGACAAAGCAGCAGACCCAAAAGGGCAACTATGGCACTTGAAGATCCGTAAAAGCATGTGACATAAAAATGCATTGAAATTTCTCAAAAACTGTAGAAAATATTCAGATGGCTTTCAGACACACTGAATGGTATTCAAATTCAGCAGTGGCACAGGAATAATTATTTCATAATGTTTCAGAAAGCAGTGATAAAGGAGCAGTCAGTAACTTCAAATGGACCTGTTTAAGGACCTTTTTATTGCTTAAACAGTAGCAAAAGGATGGAAAACTGTTATCAGGCTGTAATGATACTATAGAGATGAGATTAAGTATTATTCAAAGAGTGCAAGACAACTGGGCAAACAGGATATAGTCTTTATAATAGTTTATAAGTTTAACGTAGGCATGTCCAGGAGATTCTCAAAAGTCAACTCATTTATCCATAACAGCTCTCAATGTAATTTCAGGAACCAGTGGGTGAAGACATAAACCAAAACTCAAGACAGGTAAGTATTCACTGGCTAGTATCATTCATCTCATTGGATTATAACAGAACTCAGGACAGGTAAGTATCCCTGGTAAACATCAAATTTCTTCAGAAGCAGGGATAACGAAAGTCTCAAATGGGGAATGAAACTCAAACAGAAATGCACACTCAGGATAGGTATAAACTCAGTCTCTTTTTCTTTCTCACTGCAGGTAGGAATAAACGTAAAACTTCAAGAAATAAATTCAATCAAGAAATAACTGTCTCAGGGATCAAACAAGGAAAATCTCTTTTTCAATATAAATAGCACTCGTAGAAAACACTTATCTGAAGTCCAATCTGAGACACAAATAACATCCAGGAAAAAACAGAAGACGAAGAGTCCTCCCATGAGTGCACAGAGAGTATTTACAACATTCAAGCCAGACAAAGACCGATTGTCACTGCAGTATTTTTTTTAAAAGCACACCAAATGCTCCACTAATGCAGATCAGGTCAGGCTCTTTACTGCTCTGGGAAGCACAAGCAGGCAAACAAGGTAGATGGCAGAGCAAAGTCCTGAGTGCATGTGACACAGGCAATGTTGGTGGACGAATAAATGTTAATCCATAACTTTTCCACCCAGAACAGTCCACAGTGGTCTGTCTGGTTTTGTCTGTGCTTGCCTTCCTGTCTTGGTTGCAGTCGACAGCCGATGGCCGTCTTTCAGCCAAGAGAGCACAAATGATTTTGGGTCGAACTGCTCTAGCGGAGGGCCATTGATGTCTAGAAACAGGACAGAAGAAAGGCGTTTGGCCCTCAGGCAATTTCTCCTCTTGTTAGCGGTATCACTCATGGCTGAAAAGCCACGTTCACATTCAGCTGAGGTGGCTAGGTAGGTTTTGCTTGCAGTAATCAGCCTCTTGATTGTTTTCCCAGGACTATCACCTTCAAGTTTCCAGAACCTATACTCCTCAACAGCAGCTCTGGTGGGTACTCCCAGATGCTTAGCAAGGTCATGAATTTCCTTTTCACCATAGAGGACAAGGGAATTACGGTCTTTGGGCCAACAGGAAGGTTCGAGAGGTGCCAGAAGCTCAGTAAGCTCTGAGTCAGGGAGACGTACAGAGAGATTATCAATGACAGCCTGCAGGAACTGCCCCTTGTTGATATTCTCCTTGGAGGCTTCTAGTGTGATGCCTTTGAACATGCATGATGTTATCCTCACTTCTGCTTTTGCTAGTGACTTTCCTGGTGTTGTTTTCATGGCCTCCAGAACTTCCATAGTCAAATGAGTCCACCGACTGGCATTAGTGAGAGATGTGTTTCGATTCTGCAGTTTCAGGGAGAGGCTTTGTAACTCACGCAGCACATCTTTCATCAGTGCAAGTTCTTTAACAAAACCTGTGCTGCTGAGTTTCCTCAATAGTCCACTGCATTTTCGCCGATCCAAATCAGTGCGGGCAACATCCACAGAAGCATTCTGCATTTGTGTGGCAAGTGCTGGAAAGTCCTGCCAAACAGCTCTGACAGTGCTGAAACTGCTGGCAACCCAGCGAATGGAGAAAATTTGCCCAATCTTCAGCAGTGAGATGTTAACATGAGTGGCAGCATCATGGAGCAGTCTGGCATTTTTTGGAGATTGGTGGTAAAACGTATACAACTTTGAAATGAAGATTTCAAAGTGGTTACATCCAGTTATAGACTTGCATGCATCGTGCACTGCCAACTCTAGCTTGTGTGCAAGACAATGAATACTCTTCAATGAAGGGAAGTCTTTTCTCAACTTTGCAATCAGTCCACTCTCTCTTCCTGTCATGACTGATGCTCCATCTGTGGCAATGCTGATCAGGTGCAATTTTAAATATTCATTGTCCAAACCTGCTGTCAAAAGTGTGTTCTTAAGAGCTTGATACAATGCCTCTGCTGTTGTTCCCTTATCTAGCTCTACAAGATCAAGGAAAATGTTTTCAATGTCATCTCTGCCTGTCACATCTGCTCTCAAGTAAATTATTAAATAGCTTTTGCCAAAGTTACTGCTTTCATCAACAGTCAAACTCACAAAAGAATCATTGGACTTCAATGCAGATATCATTGACTTTTTCATTTTAGTGGCAATGTGTTCAATACATGTATGATCTGATCGGTGTAAAGGGCCCATTTTTCCTCCACTGATCTCTTGTAGCATAATCAGTCTGCTCATTTTACTGAATGCTAATCTTTCTTTTTGCCACAAAGTAGGCTGTTCTTAGACTGTTGGCTGTTTCTCTGACAAGAGCATCGTTTACCTTCTCTGTTAGTGTGGGGAGGATCTCTTTTTCTTTCTGGGCTTCAATTTCTAGAGCCCTCTGATGAGCCTGACTGTCGCGGTGTTTGTATATTTTTTTCCTCATGGCACGTACATTCATTGCTTGGACCCTCCCTAAAGCCCACTCCTCTGCCACTTGAATACCTTTTTTATTTGTACACATTCGTTTTACATTTCTACATGCAATACATCCAATTTTGTTTTCACTGATGTATAGCCATGGGGAGTTTTGTTCCCTCCATACTTCTAACTGATTTCTCCAGGTATCAGCTTCCTTGGAGAAGCTGCTGACTTGCTCTGTGCTTTTGTTGGTGCTGAGCTGTTCAAAGCTGTTGGTGGGGATTTGCTGTTCTGAGCTGTGGCTGACCTGCTCTTCGCTTTCTTTGGGGCTGACCTTTGCTGAGCTCCTGCCACTGCCCTCTGCTAAACTGGAATGCACTGTGCTTGCCTTAGTTGAGGTCCTCTTTATTTGTACTCTAGACAATACAACATTTTGGTTTCAATTTTTTTTAAATAAATATACATAATAAAAAGAAATATACACTACTGTTCAAAAGTTAATATCAGTAAGATGTTTTTAAAATAAGTCTCTTTTTCTGCTCAAAGTTGCGTTGATTTGATAAAAAACAGGAATATATATACAGGTGCATCTCAATAAATTAGAATGTTGTGGAAAAGTTCATTTATTTCAGTTATTCAACTCAAATTGTGAAACTTGTGTATTAAATAAATTCAGTGCACACAGACTGAAGTAGTTTAAGTCTTTGGTTCTTTTAATTGTGATGATTTAGGCTCACATTTAACAAAAACCCACCAATTCACTATCTCAACAAATTAGAATACTTCATAAGACCAATAAAAAAATAATTTTTAGTGAATTGTTGGCTTTCTGGAAAGTATGTTGGTTTACTGTATATGTACTCAGTACTTGGTAGGGGCTCCTTTTGCTTTAATTACTGCCTCAATTCGGCGTGGCATGGAGGTGATCAGTTTGTGGCACTGCTGAGGTGGTATGGAAGCCCAGGTTTCTTTGACAGTGGCCTTCAGCTCATCTGCATTTTTTGGTCTCATTTCTCATCTTCCATCTTGACAATACCCCATTCTCTATGGTGTGTAGGTCTGGTGAGTTTGCTGGCCAGTCAAGCACACCAGCACCATGGTCATTTAACCAACTTTTGGTGCTTTTGGCAGTGTGGGCAGGTGACAAATCCTGCTGGAAAATGAAACCAGAATCTTTAAAAAGCTGGTCAGCAGAAAGAAGCATGAAGTGCTCCAAAATTTATTGGTAAACGGGTGCAGTGACTTTGGTTTTCAAAAAACACAATGGACCAACACCAGCAGATGACATTGCACCCCAAATCATCACAGACTGTGGAAACTTAACACTGGACTTCATGCAACTTGGGCTATGAGCTTCTCCATCCTTCCTCCCGACTCTAGGACCTTGGTTTCCAAATACAAAACTTGCTCTCATCTGAAAAGAAGACTTTGGACCACTGGGCAACAGTCCAGTTCTTCTTCTCCTTAGCCCAGGTAAGACGCCTCTGACGTTGTCTGTGGTTCAGGAGTGGCTTAACAAGAGGAATACGACAACTGTAGCCAAATTCCTTGACACGTCTGTGTGTGGTGGCTCTTGATGCCTTGACCCCAGCTTCAGCCCATTCCTTGTGAAGTTCACCCAAATTCTTGAATCGATTTTGCTTGTCAGTCCTCATAAGGCTGCGGTTCTCTCGGTTGGTTGTGCATCTCTTTCTTCCACACTTTTTCCTTCCACTCAACTTTCATTTAACATGCTTGGATACAGCACTCTGTGAACAGCCAGCTTCTTTGGCAATGAATGTTTGTGGCTTACTCTCCTTGTGAAGGGTGTCAATGATTGTCTTCTGGAAAACTGTCAGATCAGCAGTCTTCCCCATGATTGTGTAGCCTAGTGAACCAAACTGAGAGACCATTTTGAAGGCTCAGGAAACCTTTGCAGGTGTTTTGAGTTGATTGGCATGTCACCATATTCTAATTTGTTGAGTGAATTGGTGGGTTTTTGTTAAATGTGAGCCTAAATCATCACAATTAAAAGAACAAAAGACTTAAACTACTTCAGTCTGTGTGCACTGAATTTATTTAATACACAAGTTTCACAATTTGAGTTGAATAACTGAAATAAATAAATAAGCTTTTCCACGACATTCTAATTTATTGAGATGCACCTGTATATATATTTATTTATTTAAAGTAAATATATATATTTATTTATTTAAAGTAAAAACATTAATATTGTGAGAATGTGAAACAGCTGTTTTCTATATTTTTCTATTTTCACATCATGATCATGATCCTTCAGAAATCATTTTAATATGCTGATTTGCTGCTCAAACATTTCTTATTATTATCAATGTTGAAACCAGTTGTGTACAAATGGTTTTCAGGATTCTTTGATGAGTAGAAAGTTCAAAAGAACAGCATTTATCTTAAATATAATCTTTTGTAACATTTTAAATCTTTACTGTCACTTTTGATCAATTTATGCATCCTTTCTGAATAAAAGTATTAATTTCTTTAATTTATTTCCACCCAAAAACCCCAAACTTTTGAACGATAGTGTATAATGTTACAAATTATATCTATTTCAGATAAATGTTGTTCTTTTGAACTTTCTATTCATCACAGAATCCAGAAAAAAAAATTGTACATAACTGTTTTCAACATTGATAATAATAATGAGAAATGTTTCTTGAGCAGCAAATCAGCATATTAGAATGATTTCTGAAGATCATGTGTGTTACGTTCCCTTTTATTCTAGGGGTGACGGGGAAGTAGCATATACCATTAAAGGTGTATGAAAGCGTAAGAGAGAGAGAGTGTTGGCTTTATCTGCAATCACAGCACTCACACACAAGGAAACTCTTCAAGAATTAATTTACAAAGTAGTGTCTCTAGTACAGCAGTAAAAAAAAAAAAAAAACAGAAGTAAACAGTACAGGCACTGAAGACTGGAGTAATGATGCTGAAAATAGTTTACTATTGTATTATTATTATTTTAAATTGTAATAATATTTCATGATATTAGTGTTTTTACTGTATTTTGGATCAAATCAATGGAGGCTTGGTGAACAGAAGTGACTTTTGAACAGTAGTGTACGTTCAACGATTTCAGTGCAGTTTACATAGTTACGTCCAGTAGGTGGCGGCGTGGACTGTTATGAGTGAGTCTGTCAGTCAGCAGACTATTCAACCATTTCTGTCCAAAAGTCTGCTTTATTCAGGAACTTACTATGGCTATCAATATGTCAATCATAGCTATTTCAAGAGTGAATCCCGCATTTATATGCCGATGTAATTCCCGAAACTTTGCAGCGTGTATGTGGCCGTTGGTCTTAGCAGCATGAAAAACAAGTTTTATACAATTCTGAATGGATTATATATAGCACAGAAACTGCACAACGAGCACTCCCTTTATAATTACTAAAAAGCTGTCACTCATCTTCATCGAGATCTCTAGCACCCCAGAACCAGGCCTAATAATAATTTATGCAAGGAATACAAAATACATGGAGTTGATAAATATAGTGGAAAGATATAGAGAGAAAATTACCCCTCAAAAAAGTCAGTAAGAAGCTTCCTCTTCCCGACTGCGAGTGGAGGTTTGTTATTCTGCATTTTTTTTTAGCTGAAGTTAGCTTGACGGAGCGGCGCCAATCAAGCAGTCATGTCAACGATGTCCTGCGCTTAGCGGTCTTTAGATGTGGGGCGGGGCGTTTAAAATTTAAAGAGACATGACAACTAGCCCATAAACAAACTTAATATAAATTATTGTAAATAATTCACGAAATTTTATTTACCATATCCATTGCTTGAATTTAATCACATTTGTCATTATCATTTTTACTCAAATAAAAATGTCTGAGGGACCCCCCTAAGTCTATTTTTTACTTCTTATGGGGGTCCCTAATGCCTTATAGGGGGTCCCGGATCCCCCCCAGCCCCCCTTCAATTCGAGCAGTGTCTGTATATGACACAAATCATATTAGCATTATGCTAACGCTAAAATTGCATTATTAACATGCATTTAGAACGTTACACGAGATAAATCAAACTGTTTCTGCTGTTACACAAGTACTTAGTGTTATATCATCGATGTATAACGATATAAAGACATATTAAATAGATCTTACGTCGTTTATATTCAATTCTGAAGCACTGAATCTCCTGGAGCAGTGACAGACATCTGCTCTCATCTCAAGTTCACGAAGAAAAGAAAAATCTGGCGCAATAGCGGAAGACGTAATGACGTCATTCAAAACGCGATTTCATTGGATGCGATTATAATCCTCATTATTTTACATTTATAAATATTTATGTTCATAAATATTTTATTAATCACAGGTACATATTTATTCTCGCTGCACCTTTCATCCTTTTGATGTTAATATTTGCTCTATTATTCTATCCTATCTCTGCTACTACCCACTAGCAGGGCCGGCGCCAAGGGGAAGGCATTTGCGGGCAGTGCCCTCCCCCCAAACGAGTTGCTGTGCCCCAGTGTACTGTACTGTGTACTGTTCCATACTGTAGAGTGACTTCTATTATTTTATGTGGCCCAGGTCTGGCCCAGACACTTCAAGCCAGAGACTCGGCTTGGTCCCCGGGCCAAATGTGGCCCAGAAACTGCTAAATGTAATTTAAAAACATTAAGAAGGCTTTAATTATAAAGTCACTTTAATATAAATATATATTAACAATTAACAAATGCACTACAGCAGCGGTTCCCTAACTGGGGTGCGCAGACTGACCAGCAGGGGTGCGTGAGAGAATGTTTGTAATGGCAGAAAAATTGTCTTTTTATTATTTTTATGTATTTACCTTGGATAAACTTCACATGTTGTATTTTTATTGAGAGAGAGAGAATAAAAAAAAACACATTACAAGTTGTAATTTGCAACCTATAAATTATTCACGATTTCATTTTGCGGTTAATCGTCTGGTTCACAATAGCCCCGCCCTTTCACATTAGGCGCTAAGTGATAGTAAATTCATTGATTTATATATATTTGTTTTTTCATTTACTATATTCATCAAAATGGACACCTGGTTAAAAATGGGCACTTTAAAGAAATCAAGGGACAGTAGGGATGAGCCATCTACAACAGCCTCTTCTATGGAGATGTGCACCGGCCTTGAATATATGGAGAAACCCGATCGAGCGGAATCAGAGGAGAACGAACGAGAAAAAGAGGCGGGAACAGAGAAATCCAGCAGAGATGTACTGATGAAGAGAATTAGGCCTACACTAGAGAGTGAGAAAATGGCAAGTAAGAAATGCAAATATTGCAACAGTTACATTGGTTTCGGGTTTACATGGATTGGATATGCAAAAAATCCGCAATGTGTAGTCTGTGGTGAAGTTTTAGCAAATAGCAGTCTCAAGCTCTCATATATGGTCCGGCACTTACAAACAAGACACAGCCACTTACAAGACATGACTGCAAGTTTTTTTCAAGGGAAATTGGAGGAACTGCAGAAGTAGAAAAAAATTATCCACTCCCATTCAGGCTTAAGGGTTTCCAAAAATGCACAGAGAGCTTCATATCTGGCGAGTAACCGCATAGCTAAAAGAGGCATGCCCCACACAATTGGAGAAAATCTGTGCTTACCTGTTGCCAAAGATATGGTAAACTATATGCTCGGCGAGAAAGCTGCAAAGACGCTGGACAAAATCCCTCTCTCCGACAATACAGTGGCTCGATGCATTGATTCAATATCTGCCGACATCCTCAGCCAGCTAATAATAAAAAACAGCGAATTTTTCTCACTGCAAGTCGATGAGTCCACTGACGTAGCCAATCTATCTAATATTCTGGAGTATGTCCGTTATTTACTTGAGAACACAGTGCATGAAGATTTTTTGTTTTCCCATCCCCTTACCACTTGTTCAAATCTTTTTAATTTGATGGATAGCTTTTCAGAGTAAACGAAATTGACTGGGCGTGCTGCGTTGGAATTTGTACAGACAGGGCGAAATCAATGACAGGGAGGCACAACGGAGCAGTAGCTTTCATCCGAAAAGTTGCACCATCAGTTTCCTGGGTACACTGCAGCATCCACCGAGAAGCTCTAGCGAGAAAAAACATGCCAGATGAACTTTTGTATGTTCTTAACGACGTTGTAAAAATCGTCAGCTTCATAAAAGCTTGTCCATTAAATTAACGTATTTTCCGCACAATATGCAACGAAATGGGCAGCGAGCATGAAACACTTCTGCTGCACACAGAAGTGTGCTGGTTATCGCGTGGAAAGGTCTTGTCAAGAATTTTTGAGCTCAGATGCACGGCCGTAGCCAGCTATGAGGTCACCGAGGTCCGGACCTCGGTCATTTTTTTATATTCAAAAATAAAATCTCAAGCTCTCTGAATGATTATTTAGCCGTTTAAACCACCTCATATCACAAGAGTGTTTGCAATTCATGTTGCTGCGAGAAGCTAGCGCAGTGAACGGCGCTTGAGAGCGCGGGTGCAGTCTCCGTTTGTTGCCAGATCCACCTATTATACGTGTTTTTGACTCGTTTTTCCAATTTATTGTGACACTTTGGGACGTTTATAAAGTGGAAAGTTGAACGTTAGTGTTAGTGATATATTCTTATTTACAAAACACAAGCTTTGAACTTATTTCGGATATCTTTTTCTTTCTTTTTGTAATTGCTTGTTTTTCGTAGCAATATCTGGCAACATTGTACATTCATAAAAAAAGCTTATAGACAATCTGTAACTTAATTGCTGACAGGAAGATACCACAATCGGTAAGACAAACGCAGTGATCATCGTTAATATCTAAAAGAAATGTATAACACTATCAAAAACAATAGCATAATACAAATCTGTTTGTAACAGAATGAAATAGGCTAACTTACTATGCCAAATAACGTTAACGTTACTGGCCAGCAGACGTCTCATGCTCTTTAGTTAACCTTAAGTCATCAAAAAACATTAATTAAAGCAGTGTTTCTCAACTGGTGGGTCGCAAAAACGTTTTGAGTGGGTCGCGGAGTGTGCAGTCAAAGAAACAACAAACGTAATTCTGTTTTTTCTGACGCTAGACTATTATTTTGAAAGACGTGCGTGAAAGCGGTTGACTCTTCTATCAGTAGGCCTACCTGAGAAAAACGCTTTTTCCTCATTCAGTATCTACGGTCAAATGAGATGTTGTCAAGTTTTATGTCGGTGTCATTATTCTAACGTTATTTTTATAACTTGTTATAAAATAAAAATTCCCTCACCTAAAAAAAAAAACTTTCCAGTCCTGTCAGTCATACTGTGCTGGTTGCGCGCACTCTTCAATTACACTGCAAATTTACCATGGTAACAGACCTTAACCCTCAAAATGCCACTTTATTTTCACTGTGTTTTTTTGTAATGTATTTCTAAATGACTGTGGTCTCATCACATACCAACTTATTAACAAAAACTGTTTTGGAATTGCTACCTTACCTTTACCTGTTACCTTATACCTCATTCTCATCAGTATGTGCATTTTCTTATATACCGTGTGTATGTGTGTGTGTGTATATATATATATATATGCAAAAGCCTCTAAGTGCCATCTGAAAATTTCTTCTAGAATGGTCATTTTTATCAAGCTCGTATATTTAAGTTCAGTAATTTCACTTAAATGTCAATTAATAGGTCATTTTAATTGTCATTTAAGTGAAATTACTGAACTTAAATATACGAGCTTGATAAAAATTATCATTCTAGAAGAAATTTTCAGACGGCATATATATATATATATATATATATATATATATATATATATATATATATATATATATATATATATATATGTCAATTTCCAAAAAAAAAAGGGTCGCAGCTTAATGTCCATGGTAAAATGTGGGTTCAATGGCCTAACCAGTTGACAACCACTGCATTAGAGCACAGCCAAAGTTATTATTACTTATCCATATAGCAATGTTTATTATGAAAATCTATTACAGTAATCAGTATTGTTACATAACCCATTGTGATGCAATAAAGAAGGTCTAATTTAACAATGTTTATCCTCCAAAACAGACAGAACAGAGAGAGTGTAGAATGGCAAAAAGGTTCCGGCAAAATACATTAGATGTATTTCTTAAAAAAAAGACACACACACACACAAACACGCGCACACACACACACACACACACAGAGAAACACTATAGCAAATAGCCTGTAAATAGTTTGTAACATGTAAAACATTATATTGAATAAAAAATATTTCACAATCATCTACATGTCTGTCTATTTTGAAGTTTAGGCTATATGTAGTACATTTGTGGGTGTTATTATAGCACAATTCTTAACACCTTACTTCGGACCTCACTAATTTTCAAACCCTGGTTACGGCCTTGCTCAGATGTGAAGTGCAGGAATTTTTTGTTTATAACCCATTTCATTTGTCTTCATTATTGCAAGATGACATCTGGCTTCAGAAGCTGGCATATCTAGCAGACATATTTTCTACTCTTAATTAACTTAATTTAAGTCTGCTGGGCCTTAGTACTACCATTTTTAACACCCAGGACAAAGTTGAAGCACTTATTAAAAAGCTAGTCTTCTGGGCTAACTGGATAAATACAAACTCCACCGAGTGCTTTCCTCTGCTGTCTGAAATTTTGCAATCCCGGGAAGCTGCACAAAGTGAAGCTGCACCTTTTGATGTCACTCCTCCAATCCCACATCTCTCATTTCAAGAGCAGGAACAATTACTAGAGATATCATCTGATGGGAGACACAACATACTTTTTAAAAATAAGTCGCTCGTGGATTTCTGGGCTTCAGCAATGGTGGAGTATCCAGGATTGTCAAAGCAGGTACTGAAAGTGTTGATGCCCTTTGCAACCACGCACTTATGTGAGGCAGGCTTTTCTGCACTGACATTGTTGAAAACCAAACATCGACAAAGACTAGATGCTGAGAATGATTTGAGAGTAAAACTGTCGTCCATTTGGATGATCTGTGTGAAAAAATGCAGGCCCATCCATCTCACTAAAACAGGTAGAAAGCAATATTTTTTATTTATAACTAAAATTTTTATATTTTCTAATATACAGAAAATATGTGTATTTAGTTATTGTAGTTAAAAAATGTGGAGTTTAATCAGAGAAAGGTGGTGGGGGTGCTTGACAGGTGTCAAACACTAGAAAGGGGTGCACACAGCAAAAAGTTTGGGAACCACTGCACTACAGTATAAACATTAACATTCTTTTTAAACCACAAAGTAACAATTATATTTACTGTATATTATGAAGACTTCATTTGCAAAAACAGATAACTCCATTTTTAAAAATCATGTTTTTTCATGGTGAATTCCAATTGATCTCAATCAAACTGCAGTCGGGTTATTTTGATTAGGTAAAAAATAACTAATAAATACTAGCAAGCTAACAATAAAAACATAACAAAAAACATGATTTTTAAAACATTTTAAAAATGGAGTTATCTGTTTTGCAAATAAATTATTCATATATAAAACATTATGTGCCAGTTCCATTCAGATCAAATGGTGTCAGTGTAGTCAAGTCAATAAAATTGCTGAATATTAGGTGTCTTTAACTAAGCAAGACAAAAGGCAACAGTGACAAGGAACCCAAACAAGACCAGGCTCAGTCAGGAAACCAGTTCTCCTCTGACCAAACAAATGAATGTTGTGTGATTATTCCAGGCTGCATCACAAGTCAGATTGTGGATTGATATCATTCAGAATATTTCATACAACATCTGCTTAAAGAAACATCATGCCAGCAGGTGAAACTGGTAAAAAAGGGTCTATGCAGAGGGCTTGTCTGGTTCTCGTAGTATTTGCTGAGGGTCTGCGCTGGGGCCATCAATGAGGTCTTCACAGGGATAAGTTATCTAGTTGGCATGGTCTCCGCTGACATTCGGGGATGTGTTGTGGTCGTTCCTGGGTGCAGGTCCACCGTCTGGTCTGGATACCGGCTGGATCAGCTGATTACTGTAACCTAGGGATAAGGGTGAGACAGTATATAAGCGACTAATATAAGCATTGATGTCATTCTTCTTACAAATTAACAAGTACTTTAGATATTATGGGAAGTGTTGCTGCTTACCCTAATTGGTGCAGCATAAAGATCCTTTAAGGGATTTGAATTATAGAAATGTGATAGTGTGTTATGTGTATGGAAGGCTAAAGAGATGGGACTCTTAAACTCACACAGTGTGTCTGCCTCCCAAACTCTGCCCTTTTGATCTTCTTCATAGTCCCCTTGACCTCCATTTCAGCAGCATTAGCTTGAAAGTTTTTCCAAATTGTAGCCTTGAAATATATGTATAAATATATATTGTAAGGTAATTATTAACTCTTAAGCATTACAGTTTTTTGCAGTCATTAGGACCAGACCCAGAATTCGCACCTCATGTGTTTGATGAATGTTCAAGCAGCAGCTCAGAATTTCTGTAAAAAGAAAGAAAAAAAAAGATGTCAGATTACATGCATAAAGTGTTCAGATTAAATTTTTTAATTTGTTTGCTCATAATAATCCCCACCACAGTAAAATAAGTATGATTTTAATCACATCATTTATTTTTGATGATTTTAATTCCTCATCATATACGCTTCAAAAGTTTTCATTTACTCTAAAAAATTAACCTGCTCTAGTGAAGCAGACAGATTAGGCCTCCATTCAAGAATAAAAGATGATGCACTTCCTTTTTACGGTTTACTCACATATCTATAGTTTTTTCTGAGCTTCCCACACGGCAGTGTTACCACAAAATAAATATTATTATTAAATTCAGGTTGCACATATTGAATTGTCTTAGTTATTGTAAATAATGCTACAACAGCGTGCTCAGTTTGATTCACAAACAAATGACTCATTTGAATGGTTAAGTGAATCAAATCAGAGAGTCACTCGTATAACATTAGATATTTATGGCGCCACCAGCGCAGTTTGACTCCTATGATTCACTACTCGAATGAATGAATGAATTCTAGCAATCAATAGAATTTAACTCATTACAATTTAATTAGCTAACTAGGGATGTAACGGTATGAAAATTTCTCATCACGATTATAGTGACCAAAATTATCACGGTTATCAGTATTATCGCGGTATTGTTAAAATGTGTTGGAGATGTTCAAAAAGTACCGATACATAAATCACTTCACCAAGTTTTATACTTAAAAATCAACAAACCGCAAATAAAATTACTTTTTGTTTGCATAATCACTAAAACAATAACATTACCAATGAGGTCTGGATTTTAAATGACAACTTGACTGACACCAGTTTAATAGCATGTTCAAATAAATAATGTAAATGTTCAAATAAAGCTTTGAAAAAGTTTCATATAAAGGTAAACCTCACATTTCAGCCTTTAAAGAAAAGAGTTAAGTGAAAATGATAATTGATTAATAAGGGGAAGGGGAGGGGGGAAGTGGTGAGTGGCCAAGTATGGTGACCTTTGTTCTCTGCATTTAACCCATCCAAGTGCACACACACAGTAGTGAACACACACCCGGAGCAGTGGGGTGCTGCGGTGCCCGGGGAGCAGTTGGGGGTTCGGTGCCTTGCTCAAGGGTCTCACCTCAGTCGTGGTATTGAGGGTGGAGAGAGAGTTTTGATGATTCACTCCCCCACCTACAATCCCTGCCGGACCTGACACTCGAACCCACAACCTTCAGGTTACAAGTCCAACTCTCTATCCACTTATCTGCTCCATAAATAATTCTATATAGCTTATCTGAATTGTTTAAATGTGTAGATCCACATAAGCTTGTTTTTCATCAACCGGTTAAAATTTACAGCAGGTCATGCAAAGTTGTTCCGTTTTTTGGCCAGACAGAAACTGCACTCAGGCTGAATGTAAATAAGTGTCTGTAAATCCACTCTCTGACAGCAGGTGGCGCTTTATATGCAAAAGCTGAATTACAGCTGATTCCTGTGAACTCCGCGAACAAAGCAGTATTGTGTTTAAGAACACTTCCTTTAGGTATTATGGAGCTGAGATGAAAACAAAATGCCATCAAATCGTTTCTGAAGACAGTCAGATCCTTCAGAGGTACATTCATATAATTAATTCACTGATATATTTATTTGTATAATTCCCTCTTTTAAAACCTCCCAGCTTTTCCGCCCTATTTTCACTCAGAATGAAACTACTCTGCTGCCGTGCGCTCGTGAGACTGTTACACTCTGCTTTATGCTGGACAGTATTTATTTATCGTGAGTTGTTCAGATCGTGGTAATCGAATACGGTTTCAATGATAATTAAAATATGAAACGGTAATACTAACCGTGGGGAATTTTATCATGATTTATCGTCAAACCGGTAATCGTTACATCCCTATAGCTAACATTATCGTGCACTGGATACAGCTCATCAGTTTTTTATATATAAAAAAAAAAAATCACATATTGTTTTTCTAAAGAGACCGCGCCTATCATCAATACTCAATAGGCTATTTTTGGGACCGAATGGTTTGACGTTATCATCACAAACCTCCTAATAGAAACCATCTAAAAACTATACTCTTCGTGGCATTTAAAACATCAAACAACACGAGATTGAATATTAAATCAATTAAATAACGCACTTTTTGCAGCTGAAGTATTCCTCTTGAGATCGGTGCCCGCCGAAATAGCAGCGGCCTGCCGGAGACAAAACCAACTCGGGCCGAAGATAGATACACACAACTACACCGAGTGCGGAACTGCCGCACGTACAAACAGCTTTCAGCCCAGCTTTCAGCCCCAGCTCTGGCCCATTACCTTCCCACCGATGTCGAGACAGAGCTGACAGTGCCGCATTTTGGCTTGCTATCTGGGCACAGGCGCTTACTGAGATTTGCATTCGAGGGGATAGCGTACCAATTCATGGTCCTGCCCTTCGGCTTATCCCTGGCCCCTCGCACGTTTACAAACTGCGTGGACGTTGCTCTCTGTCCTCTGAAGAAGAGCGGAATACGCATCCTGAACTATCTCGACGACTGGCTAGTCTTAGCCCAATCAGAGTGCGCGCTGCTCAGCGACAAACTCAGACTCCTCGCTCATATTCAGAGCTTAGGGCTGACTGTAAATATGCAAAAGAGCATGCTGGTACCGAGCCAGAACATCTCCTTTTTAGAGTGGAGCTGAACTCAATCAATATGCGAGCGCGTCTGTCGGAGGAGCGCTCACAAAAACTGATCAGCTCTCTCGCAGTCTTCAAATTAGGGCGTTCTTCCCCGCTAAAATGCTTTCAGAGGACACTCGGCCAGATGGCTGCTGCTTCGACAGTATGCAATCTAGAGCTTCTACATATGCGACCGCTTCAGCTCTGGCTAAAGAGCCGGGTGCCACAGAATGCATGGCGCACGACGCTGACCCCTTGGCACAATATGACTCTGTATCGCCGGGGGGTTCGTATTGGCCAAGTGATCAGGAGAAAGAATGTTACGACAGATTAGGGATGGCTCGATACCATAATTTTGGATTCGGTACGATACCAGAATGTAATACCTCGGTATCGATACTAAATCGATACAATAGGTGACAAATAACCAGCCTCAAAAGATAAGTGAATTTATTTTTTTAATAATAATAATAATAATAACAGATTAATATCTTAATACCTTTGTATCAAACTGTAACAAAAAAACCTACAGGGAACATAGGTTACATTTTGATGTTGGAGGAAAAAAAATTGGCTAACTGAAGTAATAAGATGAAAATATATTCAAATCTTCTTATCTTTTCAGTGTAAACACAGTGCAAACTAAATGTCTCAAAATGTAACAAAAAACTACCGGGAACATAGGTTACATTTTGACTGAGTTTAAAGAAAAAAATACAACTTAAGTTGCGCAATTAATGCAACAAATGTTGCTTTATTGTAAAGTGTTATTCTAACAGTCAAAGTAATATTCAAAATCATGTTATTACTTCTCTCTCTCTCAGATTGTTTTCAGATTTCAGACTCAGCCAAAGAAAATTAAAGCATTAAATATGAATCTCACTCTCTCTGCTGCTTCATTAGCGTTCGGCAGCGCATCAGAAACTTTCCCTTCATATCATTGATATTAAAATTAATATAGCAAAACTCGCTCAATTCAAATCCAATTAATATTCGATTGTATGAAATGCAAGTGTATATATTACGTGACCAAAACATCACTGGTTCTAGCATGTCTCACACGCACGTTTGAGCTTACTTTATTACATCTGTATGTGCGCTGATCAGTTGTAAATAAAAGTTCAAATTAAATCTGAATTTATGAATGATGCACAAACCTGTCGATCTCATAATTCTCTGAAAAGAACAGGATGAGCAAGCGACAAATGCTTGAAAAGATTTGTGTTCCTGTGGCAACATGATTTAGGCCTATAGCAACGCTTGCATACAGGTGCAGTTTGGTCAGTTCGTTCACCTTTGTCATCTGTTTTGTATCCAAAGTAATGCCATATTTCACTTTTACTGTTCTCTTTATTTATTAATTTCGGGTCACGGGTGCGTTGATAGAGTTTCATCTGTTTGATCCATCGCGTTCTTCTGTTGTCACATTTACCGGTTGCGCAGCAATTTGGGAAGCACTGCCACCTACAGGTGCATTTCGCAACAGCAGCGTATGAAATACCGAATTGAGCAAAATTATGATATCGTACCGTTTAAAATATAATAAATACCGGTACTTTTCCAGTACCGGTATACC
The DNA here is from genome assembly GCF_936440315.1 of Barbus barbus. NCBI lineage: Eukaryota > Metazoa > Chordata > Actinopteri > Cypriniformes > Cyprinidae > Barbus > Barbus barbus. The sequence continues at coordinate 34,592,920 of NC_136734.1, read as the reverse complement.
GCGCATCCCTACGACAGATGCATCGAGCATGGGCTGGGGAGCCAAATGCGATGGCAGACCAGCCTTCGGGACATGGTCAGAAACGGAGAAGTCATGGCACATAAACTGTCTGGAGCTCCGTGCTGTACACCTGGCGCTCGAGTGCTTTCTCCCAAACATTCTTCACCGTCACGTTCTCATCAGGACGGACAGCATGACAGTGGTAGCGTTTATAAATCACCAAGGCGGTGTGAGCTTGCGACCACTGCTGCGGCTGGCGAGAGACCTCCTTCTGTGGGCAGATCGACACCTCCTCTCCATCCGGGCAGTACATGTCCCCAGCTGCCTGAACTACGGTGCGGATTTACTGTCGAGGGGCGGGTAATCCACGGGGAGTGGAGATTACACCCTCTGACAGTCAAATTGATTTGGAGTGTATTCGGCAGGACGGAGGTGGATCTCTTCGCATCAGCGGAGAACACTTACTGCCCGTTGTTTTATTCTCTGACACACTCTCCCCTGGAAGTGGATGCACTAGCTCACAGCTGGCTGAAAATACGCAAGTATGCTTTTCCTCCAGTGAAACTTCTGCCTCGCGTGCTTTGCAAAATCAGAGAGGAAAAGGAATCTGTTCTGTTAGTGGCACCGAAATGGCCCAATCAGCCGTGGTTCCCAGAACTAGTGGAGATGCTGGTAGCCCCCCGTGGAATATCCCACTGAAGAGAGACCTCCTCTCTCAAGCACAAGGAACGATATGGCACCCAAATCCGGAGTCATGGAGCCTTCATGTCTGGCCGCTCGATGGAGCTTGCCAGTAACACATGCACTTCCTCCGCGCATGCTGAACACTATCTCTGAGGCTAGGGCTCCTTCCACGAGGTGTCTTTATGCACATAAATGGAGGGTTTTTTCAAGTTGGTGCATATCACGGGGCGAAAACCCAATCAACTGCCCAATACCAATAATTCTTGCCTTCCTCCAAGAGCGATTTGGTAGTGGTCGTATGCCATCCACAATGAAAGTGTATGTGGCCGCTATAACAGCCTTTCACGCACAAATCGCCCGATCGGCAGAAATGAACTGATCATACGATTTTTAAAAGGAGCAAGAAGGCTGAACCCTCCTCGACCCTTTTACTCTACCCACTTGGGACTTGGCGCTTGTGCTTGATGCTCTCACGGGACCCCCGTTCGAGCCCATACAATCAGCGAACTTGCGAGCGCTCTCTCTCAAGACAGCGCTCCTGCTCGCGCTGGCCTCTGTTAAGCGAGTTCAATTGAGGACTCGTGTATTGAATTCGGGCCAGGTGATTGCAGTCTCACCTTGAAGCCTAGAAAAGGATATGTGCCTAAAGTGCTTTCGACTTCATTTAAAGCGCAGGTCATAACACTATCTGCTTTCTGCCCCGGTCAGTGGAGCCGCTTAATACACTGCTGTGCCCTGTACGTGCAGTGCGCACTTATATCGAGCGCTCTAGACAGTTCAGACTCTCGGAGCAGCTATTTGTATGTTTTGGTGGATGCACAAAAGGACTGCCTGTGTCCAAGCAAAGACTGTCACACTGGATCGTCGACGCAATTGCTTTGGCTTACAGCTCTAAGGGCACTAGTCTAACAAACAAGCAAACAGTTTGCTTTAGTGTTCAGTTAAAAGTCGTGTGCACAAATTACATGAGTTTCTGATTCTGCCTTGCAATTTAATGTCCCTTTATGATTTTTGATCCTTACTGCATGCTCTAATGTATTAATACTTAGGAAAGTATTTTCTGTGGCCAAGGAAATATCCTTTCTTAGAATTGATATGAACTTGCACTGAATGTTCGCTGGACGGACAGATCAGTTGATGGCAATTTAATTCTTCTACAGTTATTATTGTCAGCTGATATAAATAATTGTAATTAATCATAATTAATTGTAATTATTTATATACAATTCCCTTTTAAGCTTTTACTTTTACTTTTACTTTTGTCATTTAGCAGACGCTTTTGTCCAAAGCGACTTACAAATAAGAAAAAGTAACTAAAACTAAAAAGTTACAACTCTATAAATACTATCTACCCACATATTTAAGAAAATAAAGAAATTAAATAAAATTAACACATGCATATAACAACAACATTTCAATAATAAACATATCAATGAAAAAATTAAATAAAAAGCTACTACTATCCCTTGCCGGTGTCCCTGCCCGGTGGAGTCGCACGGTAGAGTCGATGGTCTTTACACTCTTTACTTTTTTACTTTTGTCATTTAGCAGACGCTTTTGTCCAAAGCGACTTACAAATAAGAAAAAGTAACTAAAACTAAAAAGTTACAACTCTATAAATACTATCTACCCACATATTTAAGAAAATAAAGAAATTAAATAAAATTAACACATGCATATAACAACAACATTTCAATAATAAACATATCAATGAAAAAATTAAATAAAAAGCTACTACTATCCCTTGCCGGTGTCCCTGCCCGGTGGAGTCGCACGGTAGAGTCGATGGTCTTTACACTCTTTACTTTTTTACTTTTGTCATTTAGCAGACGCTTTTGTCCAAAGCGACTTACAAATAAGAAAAAGTAACTAAAACTAAAAAGTTACAACTCTATAAATACTATCTACCCACATATTTAAGAAAATAAAGAAATTAAATAAAATTAACACATGCATATAACAACAACATTTCAATAATAAACATATCAATGAAAAAATTAAATAAAAAGCTACTACTATCCCTTGCCGGTGTCCCTGCCCGGTGGAGTCGCACGGTAGAGTCGATGGTCTTTACACTCTTTACTTTTTTACTTTTGTCATTTAGCAGACGCTTTTGTCCAAAGCGACTTACAAATAAGAAAAAGTAACTAAAACTAAAAAGTTACAACTCTATAAATACTATCTACCCACATATTTAAGAAAATAAAGAAATTAAATAAAATTAACACATGCATATAACAACAACATTTCAATAATAAACATATCAATGAAAAAATTAAATAAAAAGCTACTACTATCCCTTGCCGGTGTCCCTGCCCGGTGGAGTCGCACGGTAGAGTCGATGGTCTTTACACTCTTTGGTCTTCACACTAGGAGGGCTTCACACGACGACTGCCGCGACCGCTGCCGCGGTATAATAACCTTTATTATACCAAACCAACAAATGATCATTTCAATTCAGCTGGACCCACTTTCCTGTTTATCAACTACAAATGGCCAAGCAAGTGCACACACTGACAAGATACACGATACAGATTATTAAGAAGCTAAAGATTATTACACTGCTTTAGCCTAGATTTAAACTGCTGATTTTGTCTGGCCAGAGGAGAATGACACTATTTTGACACACTATTTCCCCGTCTAAATACTGAAAAGCTGATATAATGCCACCCAGCTTTATATCAAGCTTGATGTAAAGCTGCATTGACACAATTTGCATTGTTAAAAGTGCTATACAAATAATAGTGACTTGACTTGACCTCTCTGTGCGTTCAGATTCCCGTGGGCTCCCTTCAGCATCCGCCGTCCCTGGGTCTCTGCGGACTCCTTAGTGGATTGTTCAGCCTCTCGCTCGGATTAGTGAGCTGCCCTGTCGGCTTCATCTCCACTGCCACTGTCGCGGCTTGTTTCAGCTGCTGCTATCCACCCATCTGTGTGGTAAGAATTTTGCTCTGGCTCCCGGTAAACATTGGACTATGGTGGCTGGTATCTCTATTTTCACGTTCCGTACAATAGAATCGCCAATAACTAGAGCACTTTCATCAGGTTTCTCAGTGGGAGCGTGACTGAGTGGGGAGAACCTGTTTAATGTTTTGATTGGAGCAGAAGAGCGGTTTTTGAGCCGCGACTAGGCTGCCTCACAGTCACCCAGTTGCCCTGCTGCACGGGCTCTACCGGAACCGAACAATGTACAGGATTCCCTGAGCTAGTCACATCCAAAGCAGTATCTACAGCCCTCACATTCTTACTGTCCTCAACTAAAGTTTGGATGCGTGTCTCTAATTCTGAAATCTTCTCTGTCAGCCTAACTATTTCCCTGTATTTATCACATGTAAATCCCTCGTCGCCGACAGAGAGAGATAAACTGTACATGTGGCAAACAGTACAAACAACAATAGCAGAAGAAGAAGCCATTATTCACCGTGATTGAAGAATGATTTGCTTACCACTGTTGTTTGATGAACTCATGAAAAACGGAGCGAGATAAAAGAAAACAATAATAGGTGCGAATAGAAACGTGAATGGAACTGCGAGTGACAAGCTAACCAACTAACGAATGCTAACGCGCTGCACTCACAGTTTTAAAAAGTGAACGATCAAATTAGTTTGATTAGTTCGATAGATAATACCACAAATATGGTGGGAATTAAGTTATATATTATGACTTTAAACAACAGAGAGTGAAAGTAAGATAGCGATTCAACAGAAAAGCGAAGCTACACGGAGCTACAATCGCAAACCTCTCAGCAGCACGACAGACAAAAGCAATTGATCAGCCAACAAAATACGAAATGGCAGACTATTCCATAGTTTAGGACCCACAATAGCAAAAGGCACGATGACCTCTTCAGGGCTCGCAAAATCGCTAGCCTGACGTCCTGGGGCTATTGTGTTTTCCAGTCGGGGCACCATAATACATCACTAGCCCGACGGGCTACCTTAAATAGGACTCCCCGGTAGATAGATAATAAAATAAAAATAACGACTTTATTCAACAAGATGGATACGCACATGGATACGCTGTTTTCATTCAAATAAAAGCGTAAAAGACGTAGCTGACACAGAACAGCATACGCTATTTGCATCCAGCTGATATTCTCCAAAATGGCGCTATGGTGACGCAGATGAGATAAACTGTTAAATAAAGTCATTATTTTTATTTTATTTGCATACAAAAAGTATTCTCGTTTCTTCATAAAGTTCAGATTGAACCACTGATGGCAGATGGACTATTTTGACTATGTTTTTCATACTTTTCTGGGCCTTGACAGCAGAATTTTCTTGGCAGTCAATGGGACAGTCACAAACCTCCCTGTTTTCATCCAAAATATCTTAAATTGTGTTCCGAAGATAAACAAAGCTTTTACAGGTTTGGAAAGACATTGGGGTAAGTGATTAATGACAAAATTCCTTTTGGGGTGGAGTAACCCTTTAAATTTTGTACAATTAAATTTATGAGTTTGTAAGGCCTTAAAAAGTTTTAAATACATTAAATGGTATAAGAAAAGTCTTAATTATAATTTCAAAAGGTCTTACAGTTGGGGGTGGAAAGGCAAGAATCGCAATATGGCTGGATTAAACATCAAAAGGCAATTATGTAATTGAATAAATATGAGCGCTGCACGTTTTAAAGTCAAAACACGGCAAGGATGTCTTTATGTGAATGCATCTCTGAAGGGAACCGGCTGTCCTCAGAAACGTATCATTGGAGGCGTTTATGAGCCCGGTGCTGCTTTGTGTACAGCCGTTACCGGAGGAACCGCTATATTTCAGCTGATCTTAAAGCGCCACCTCGTGGCAGAGAATGAATTTGTGTTTCCAAAAAGCCTATTAGTGATGGGTCGTTCTTGAACGATTCGTTCATTTTGAACGAATCTTTAATGTGACTCGGGAAGAACGAGTCGTCTCGGGGAGTGATTCGTTCAGTCGCACATGCGCATTGCACAGCATTCTCGGGTTTGAGTCGTTCGTTCTTCACGTGACAGCCCCATACGCTTAACCAATGCAGCCTGAGCCGGAAAGAGAATTGATTAGTTCGTCTATATCGAGTCTCGGGTTTGAGTCGTTCGTTCATCACGTGACAGCCCCATACGCTTAACCAATGCAGCCTGAGCCGGAAAGAGAATTGATTAGTTCGTCTATATCGAGTCTCGGGTTTGAGTCGTTCGTTCTTTTGTCACGTGACGTGACAGTTTTGGACAAGTCAAGTCAAGTCAAGTCACCTTTACTTATATAGCGCTTTTTACAATGCAAATTGTGTCAAAGCACTGCACAAAACCTTGGGAGAAACCAGGCTCAGTCGGGGGGCAGTTCTCCTCTGGCCAAACAAACCAGCAGTTCAGTTCCAAACTGCAGCAAGTCAGATTGAATGGGCTCAGCTGGTTCCAGTGGTCTTTTCCGATGGCTGTCTAAGTGGCGGGGTCCTCAATGGGGATCTGTCTCTGGCGTTCATCTAGGCGTTTGGCCTCTGCCTACGATCAGGGACACATACGTCATCTCCCGGCGCTGATCCTCCATCTCAGGTGTTCGGTCATCTCAGATCATGTAATGGTTGGATCCGGACTGAAGTTCTGTAATTCCTGGCTACCACGGGATGTTAATCCCGTGGCAGAAACGTAGAGACAAGCAGAGACATGATTAGCGTAGCTGCTGTTCCATCTAAGCAAAAATAAATTGTTCAACCCAAGCTAAAGAATAATAATAATGTACATTTGATCAGATATAACTGCAGTACAAGATTATAAAATGCATTATGTGAATGCTTGGCTAAAGAGATGTGTCTTTAATCTAGATTTAAACAGAGAGAGTGTGTCTGAACCCCGAACGTTATCAGGAAGGCTATTCCAGAGTTTGGGAGCCAAATGTGAAAAAGCTCTACCTCCTTTAGTGGACTTTGCTATCCTAGGTACTACCAAAAGTCCAGAGTTTTGCGACCTTAGGGAGCGGGTTGGATTATAGCGTGGTAGAAGACAAGTTAGATACGCAGGTGCTAAACCATTTAGGGCCTTATAGGCAAGTAATAATAATTTGTAAATGATACGGAACTTAATAGGTAGCCAGTGCAGAGACTGTAAAATTGGAGTAATATGATCATATTTTCTTGATCTGGTAAGAACTCTAGCCGCTGCATTTTGGACTATCTGTAGCTTGTTTATTGAAGATGCAGGACAACCAGCTAGCAGTGCATTACAATAGTCCAGTCTAGAGGTCATGAATGCATGAACTAGCTTTTCTGCATCAGAAACAGGTAGCATGCTTCGAAGCTTGGCAATGTTTCTAAGATGGAAGAATGCTGTTTTTGTAACATGGGAAATATGATTTTCAAAGGACAAGTTGCTGTCTAAAATAACACCCAAATTTTTGACTTTAGAGGACGTAACAGTACATCCGTCTAGTTGCAAATTATAATCCACGAGATTCTGTGTGCTGTTTTTTGGTCCAATAAGTAATATCTCTGTCTTATCTGAATTTAGGAGGAGGAAATTATTGGTCATCCAATCTTTTACACTTTTTACACAATCTATTAGCTTAGATAGTTGAGAAGTTTCATCTGGTCTTGTTGAGATATATAATTGAGTATCATCAGCATAGCAATGAAAACTTATCCCGTGTTTTCTAATAATATTTCCAAGGGGCAACATGTAAATTGAAAATAGCAGAGGACCTAGGACAGATCCTTGTGGTACTCCATACTTTACTGGTGATAATTGAGATGACTCCCCATTTAAATGAACAAAGTGGTAGCGATCAGACAGGTAGGATCTAAACCATCTTAAAGCCTGTCCTTGAATACCAATATATTTTTGTAATCGATCTATGAGTATATTATGGTCTATAGTGTCGAACGCAGCACTAAGATCAAGTAATACTAGCAACGAGGTGCAGCCTTGATCTGAAGCAAGTAGTAAGTCATTCGTAATTTTAACAAGTGCAGTTTCTGTACTATGATTGGGCCTGAAACCTGATTGAAATTCTTCATAGAGATCATTTTTTTGCAAAAAGGAGCATAATTGAGTAGACACAACTTTTTCTAAAATCTTTGACATAAACGGAAGATTTGAAATGGGTCTGTAATTTGCCAGTTCATTAGAATCTAGTTGTGGTTTCTTAATAAGAGGCTTAATAACCGCCACCTTGAATGGTTTTGGGACGTGACCTAAAGATAACGATGAGTTAATAATATTGAGAAGCGGTTTTTCTGCTACGGGTAACAACTCTTTCAGTAGTTTAGTAGGTACAGGATCTAATAAACACGTTGTTGGTTTAGATGCACTGATAAGTTTATTTAGCTCTTCCTGTAGCTAAAAAGAACAGAGAAGGACAGAGAAATTAGTTAATTTACAACCTTCCTTACAAACGGGTGTCATTATTATTATTAGAATTATTAGTATTATTATTTACTCTTACAGTTATGTGATGCTTTTCTGGTCTCAAATTATTGCTTTTAATTTCTGTCACATGGTTCTTTTCCATAACACCATGTGGTAAAAAAGATAATAACGAGTTGGTTAAGCTCTTCTTGCACTACACATATATCTGCACAGTTTTGTTTTATTTAACTGGTTTGCACTCTATCTATTCTGCCATGTGCCTTATGCCACTTTATCTCTTTTTTTATTTTTCTACAAACGTCCTCATTTGTATATCTGTATAGTTGTATGTACATATGTTTAAACTGTATTTATCTGTATTTGAACGTCTACTGTCAGTGTCTTAAATGTTAACTGTATGCACCAAGGGTCTGAGAGTAACGCAATTTCAGTTCTCTGTATGTACTGTACATGTGGAAGAATTGACAATAAAGCTGACTTGACTTGTTATGCTTTGTTTTTATTTTATTTTTTTAGTCTAATCTTCATAAAATACAATACCTTGTTGTATTTATGTCTTTTGAGTTAACCCTTTAGATTGGACTATAGTGTTACTTACTATACTTTTGTAACATATGACACTTTAGACATTAACACTCTGTACACACTCCTGAATTGTTTTTTATTGTTTATTTTTGTGCCAGAAAAAGCTATAGCAAAGAAGATAACTATTCCAAAATGAATTTAAACTATTTAAATAAAAAATACAAGCAAATTAAAATATACTAAAGCCACAGAGCCTTAAAAAACTAAAACAAAATACTGCACAACAAGCTAGGCCTTTTTTTAATAATAAATAAAATAAATAAGCTTTAAAATAAATAACACTTTTGTGCCAAAAAAAAGCTTTCTAGCTAAGAGAATAACTAATCCCAAATGAATTTAAACAATGAAAAAAAAAATGTATATATATATATATACACATATATACATTTATACATTTGGTGGTGTGGTGGGGTGGTGATGGCGCAGTGGATAAGACACATGCCTTTGGTGTGAGAGACCCGGGTTCGAATCCACTGTGAGACACCAATGTGTCCCTGAGCAAGACACTTAACCCCTAGTTGCTCCAGTAAATAAGCTTTAAAATAACACTGTGGCTATATTTTAGAACATGCTTTAAAGCATGTTTGCATTCAAAAAAATTAACAGACCATTTTTATTTCTAGGAAAATGCTTATTACACATATTTTGATAATTTTATGATAATTCTTAAATATGATCCAACATACAAAAAATACAGTTTTACTTTATGGTAGCCTATTTGATATGTACTGATCCGGCAAGTGGTCACGTGACAAAAGAACGAACGACTCAAACCCGAGACTCAATCGAAGAACTAATCAATTCTCTTTCCGGCTCAGGCTGCATTGGTTAAGCGTATGGGGCTATGACGTGATGAACGAACGACTCAAACCCGAGACTCAATCGAAGAACTAATCAATTCTCTTTCCGGCTCAGGCTGCATTGGTTAAGCGTATGGGGCTGTCACGTGATGAACGAACGACTCAAACCCGAGACTCGATATAGACGAACTAAACAATTCTCTTTCCGGCTCACGCTGCATTGGTTAAGCGTATGGGGCTGTCACGTGATGAACGAACGACTCAAACCCGAGACTCGATATAGACGAACTAAACAATTCTCTTTCCGGCTCACGCTGCATTGGTTAAGCGTATGGGGCTGTCACGTGATAAACGAACGACTCAAACCCGAACACTTGTCCGATAAGAGGTGGTGCGCTAATCATTGACTAAAGACCCAGGTAAACAATTAAGTAATATTTTCTGTTTCTTATAGCATAGTTTTGTATTGTTTGTAGTGTGATAAACATTTGCATAAGTAGTAGATGTGTTTGGAAAGTAACACATAACATTTGAATTATATTTTGCTAAAATGAACGAAATGAACGAAATGACTCGAAAAAAGATTCGTTCATTTTGCTGAACGAGACTCAAAGGTCCGAGTCGGTAAAATGATCCGAACTTCCCATCACTAAAGCCTATGTTGTTTAGATCAATGCCCAATTGTGCATATCGACCCATGTTTTTACCAGTGGTGGTCAGTAACGAAGTAAAACTTCTTCGTTACTGTACTTACGTAAGTTTTTCAAGTATCTGTACTTTACCACATTCCAAAGCATAAGATCGTAGTTTTTACTTCACTGCATTTCATAAAACATATCGTTACTACTTATAATACATCACATGCTCTGAGACGCAGAAGCCGTGTCTGATTCATGAAGAAACTGATTCTTTTCAATTAACCAATTTTTCAGTGAAATTGGTTCGCAAATCGCAACAAACGATTCATTCACAAATTGGAATGATCCGATTACAGCTGTTCTCGAGTCGAAAACTCGCTGATTCAAATGATCCTTTTAGAGCGAGTCTTCAGTGAACTGAACTCACAAGTAAAGAACCGGGAGATCTTGTGAGCGCACGTGCAACTGATGCTGCGAAAAGTAAGTTACTGTAATAAACCTCTTATTTTACCTACAGAGGCTTAATTAAATTAATGGAGGACAGAGGGTACATCACAACACCAAGATTTTATAGAAAATTATAACTTTATTAACGATTGTATATAGAAAGATATAACCATTATGTAAAGAAACATTTAAATAAGTTCAACGAACATTTACTCTGTACACCCTCACTAGAACAATTGACGCTACACAAGTGAGACTTCAACACTGCACTCTAGTGGATATTCCCAGCCCCCACACGGCACACTAATAATCGTGATCAATTAATCAGTTTAAAAGATGAAAAGATCAGTGCCTCCCAGTTCCGTACACAGAGTAATCATGTTCATATAAACCTTAAAACTCACAACTACATCATACACACTCACACATACACGCAACACAAGAAGAGAATTTAAAATGTAAAACACTTCCCCGTTTTCAGGAAACAAGATCCCACCCCGGGGTCTAGGGAAAGGAATCAGCCGTGCCAGGTAGATATCTTCCACGGAAGCACGCACTCTTCTTCGCATTATTCCCGCTCCCGCAGTTGCGGCAAATGATCACAGCGTCACTGGTCTTGATTAGCCCTTTGTGCAAGCACAATTCTCCTTGGGAATCACAATATCGATAGTAATCATAAGTCCACTTTGCGCAGTCTCTTTGAAATTGGGACATATAGCCAGCGCTCCTAAACCCTCCACACCATTATCTAACTACACCAATTCGATCTATCTAGCTATCTTCGTTGCCGGACAAACCCTAATAGTCTCGAGAAACGCAAAGCGTCCACATTTTCCCCTGAGCGCGCAAAGCCAGTCACGTTCCTCGGCCAAGAGCGTCTCCTCTCACCTGTTCTCTCTTAAATGTCCTCCAGGTGAGTTCAATTATCCATACACTCAGTCAATGGGAAGAGAACATGCTGCCAAAAAAGTTAATATAGGCGGGGCCAAAGCCACCACAAGAAAAAAAATCCCCAGCATTCATCACACTATCCCCTCCCCTCGGGTAGACAGGACTCGTCCTCGAGTCACATCAAATCAGTCCCGGCCGGCGCCATAGGCGGGCAATGGGGGGCCTGCCAAGTAATGAGCCTGCCAAGTAAAGAAAACGCTGTACTATTCAAACATCAGTTATTATTTATTTACCCTTGCATTGCGAAAAAGCGGAGATCTGTTTCTTCCAGACTGTGCGCAGCTCGTCATTCTGAAATGAGGCGGAGTGGAGTTACGAGCTTTCGCTGAGAGCTTGAGGATCCAATGGCGTTACAAAGTTTTACAAGCTCTTTTTAATGATTGGCACTGGTTAAACATTTTAAAACCCTCTGATTTAAAATAATAATGACGAATTATAATAGAGATGAAGTATGGATAATTTTTCACGGCAGACCTGACTGGGCTAAGGCAGGGCCGGTGCCAAGGGAGGGAATTAGCGGGCTGTGCCCGCCCAAACGAATTACTGTGCTCCCACTTTCCATCCTCTCCCCTCCTTACTGAACGTGATTGATTTCAAAAGCGAAAGAGAAACCAATAAAACAGCGCACATAAGAAAGCGATTGCACGCTTTAGCGAGCGTCAGCGACTGCACGCAATCACAGATTGCACGCTTCCTACCCGAACCCCACCCACACACACACACACACGTGATTTGTGCCCCCCCCCCCTAGAAATTCAAATGCCCCCCTGATGGAGATGCCGTGGCGCCGGCTCTGTATCAAATTATAATCCCTGGTCCAAGCTGGTGGTCTCCGAGAATGAGCTGGCTGCATCCTTTGTGGACATGGTTCTGGAAGGGAGTAGGGGTCGACCGATTATCGACCTGGCCAATTATTGGCACCGATATTAAGCATTTTTATGATAATCGGCATCGGTCATTTTCAAAACCGATGTGCCGATAAAATTATTTAATTTTGAAACGCGCTATTTGGCTCTGATGCAGCCTGTCGGAACTCACCACTCTGTGGCCTAGAGCAGTCTCCGCCCACCGCGCATCTGATTTGTTGAGAGTCAGGAGTCCGACCAATCAACCTGGAAGACTAAAGGCGCTCTCACACCGAAAGCGCTTGCTAACTGGTGCTGCTTCATCACACATCAGTTCTCTCTCAAAGGCAGCAGCAGACGTTGCTCAAGTTGCAATAAATTACAATCCACTACACTGAAGTTGTAAACCTCAATATTATCTATTTATGGTTTCCGAGATGGGGGAAACGCGGAATCCAGTCATATGGAATTTACTGTATAACGCGGAGTCACGGAATTAGTCAAAGTTTGGATGAATTAATCAAAAGTAGGTCAGTACACTTAAATCGACTCATGATATGGACTATCTGTAAACATTACGCTGCAAAAAGACTATTTAAATATGAATTCTGCATGTTCGGCGTGTCTCTGTATATGTGAAAGGCACAGATGCGCGGTTTTGACACACACACACACACACACACACACACACACACACACACTGAAGTGCGCGACGCTCGCGGAGTTTTCCGCATCTGCCATGTCACTAAATGAGGACATAAATACATGAACATCATCCCCAGAACTGCTCTGAGAGTTACTTCATGAGCATCTGACTGTTTCGTTTGAGTAAAACGATCGTCATATCATAAATAGGCTACAGAAACTTAAGAGGTCCTCATGGCAACCCGTCAAAATAAAAGTTCGGTTTATTTACTAATGCTATTACAATTATTACAACTTTTGTTTAAAAGAACAATCACACAATACGCTATTTCTTACATGTTTTAATTTTAATAGTAAACATTTGTTTGCCAAAAAATAGAGTTCAACTCTCATTTGATTAAAAGATAAATTAAATTAATGTTTTATGCCTTCATTTGCACTTCTCTGTAAATGAAAACTAATGGAAAGTACTGTCACATAGGCCAAGACTAAGTTACTGTCACATAGGCCAAGATTAAGTTACTGTCACATAGGCCAAGATTATGATGACGGAAATTGGGACATTTCAATAGGCTATTGAACCAAGTGAGCCTATAACAGGCTATTAGTGTTATAGTTTCATTAAAATAGTTGCGGTCTTCTTCGCAACTTCTACAATGGAGCTGAAGACAATTAAATTATTTACACTTATTATATACATTGCGCTTTTTAAATTAATCAACTGATGTGCATTAGATGATGAATTGAATAGTCACCTCTTGTAGGTTATGATTTAGTCAACCGAAAATAATTAATGAAGAATTATGAGAGGTTATGCTATTACACATACATTTCTAACATGTAAATTATTGAAGCCAAATACTTACATTTCCCCAAGCTGTTTAGCTGTAGTATTTAGTATTCATAGGCTTAATCATGAAGCATGCAGTGGCCCCACTTTTAACTCTCTCTTTATATATTACCCTTATTGTAGATGGATGCATGGGGGAAGACAAGAGTAAGAAGTGCAACCAACACTAGGGAAGGCCGTTTTTGTCAGAGCCCTTGTTATTCTTAATTTTGACATTCATTTTCATTTTTACACCAGGCATATATATCGGTTCAATATATCGGTTATCGGTCTACTTGGTCTGTAATAATCGGTATCGGCATCGGCCCTGAAAAACACATATCGGTCGACCCCTAGAAGGGAGCCTCTAGCTTCCATCTTCTGGTCCCCAGTCTCCTGCTGCACCTCACCCGGACCAGTGTCCACAGCAATGGGATGTAAGTTTCCACTGGAAAAACCACCTTCCACAGCAGACTCTGATCTCTGATTTCCTTCGATACCAGATGCAATAGCTCTCTCGCTTATCTGGGCAGCCTCTGGAGCAGGTCGATGATACCCCCATACAAATTTATGTTCCTCTTCTGCACGGCTTTGGACCTCAAGATGTCATTTAGCAGTCCGGTCCTCAGAGGTAATTTGGTTATCCTGCCCCAGAGACTCTGAAACAGAACAAGCAACATAAGGCTTCATTCGTGTGAAATACACAACACTCTCAGAACCACCCTCTGATAGCTGCACTCTATAGAGCACATCAGACACCCTCTCTAAGATTTTAAATGGCCCCTTAAAGCGTCTCTGCAACTTAGGGCACACACCCCGTTTACGAGCTTTATTTTGAATCCAAACTAATTCACTAACTACATAGTAGTGGAAATTTGCTCGAAAATCAGCACGTCTTTTGTTGCTGAGAAGCTTAATGCTGATGCCTTTTTACTGCTTCTACTACTGTAGATAAACTTTCTGCTATTCCAGTTACATATTAATTTACAAACTGAAATTTCTGCATATTATCTACCCCCAACATAATATCCACTGGAAGGACTATTTCCTGCCCGAATAACACCTTATACGGCGTAAAACCGGTGCTTGCCTGCACACTACTACGATACGCCATCATCACGTATGGCAGCAACCTATCCCAATTCAACTGGTTTTCATCCACAAACAATGAAAGCATTGACAATAGAGTACGATTAAACCGTTCTATTAGCTCGTCAGACTGAGGACGATAGGGAGAAGTACAAGACTTATTTATTTGCAACAATTTACACAACTCTTTAAGTAAATTAGACTCAAAGTTTCTCCCCTGATCAGAATGTAAACTCGGAGGCACTCCATACCTGCACACCCACTCCTCCACCAACACTCTAGCAATGGACTGAGCCTCTTGATTAGGCAGGGGGAATGCTTTGGCCCATTTGGAAAAAGAGTCACCAATAACTAAAATATACTTGTTTTTATTTAAAGTCTCTGGTAACGGGCTCATTATGTCTACAGCCACTCGCTCATATGGACGGGATGCAACAGACATCTGAAGAGGGGCACACGGTGCCTTTCCACTAGCCTTGCGAGATGCACAATCATGACACTCCCTACACCATTTTTTTACATCCCCAAACCACCCAAGCCAATAAAAACGATCCTTCACCTTAGCTTGTAACTTCTGAATACCTAAATGCCCTCCAGTGGGTGTATTATGCAACATGGACAACACCCCTGGAACCAGACTTCTAGGTAAAACCACCTGTACTACAGAAGCAGCATCAGAATTTGCTGGAGGTATCCTCACCAACCACTCATTTTGAACCTGCAATTGGTCCTATATTGCCAAATACTTAACTGTTGGGAAACTGAGCTAAATCCTGCTCTTGTTATCCCCCGAGCCATTTTTCAACTGAATCAACAGCTGAATATTTGGGTCCTCTTGCTCAGCCTTAACCCAATCATCTTCGCTCTCCTGAATATCTCTTCTAGGATATTCAGCGCACATAAGAAAGCAACTGCACACTTTATGGAGCGTCAGCAACTGCACATGATCACAGATTGCACGCTGCCCACCTGAAACCATCCCCCCCCCCCCCCCCCCACACACACAACACGATTTGTGCCCCCCCTAGAAATTTAAATGCCCCCCTGATGGAGGTGCCCTGGCGCCGGCTCTGGCCAGTGCTCCTAAACCCTCCCCACCATTATCTAACTACACCAATTCGATCTATCTAGCTATCTTTGTTGCCGGACAAACCCTAATGGTCTCGAGCAACACAAAGCTAGGGATGGCTGACGCGAAACTGACGTTTCAACATGGTGTCGAGATCCCGAAGTGCAGATGTTTTGAAATACTGCTCCGAAAGCGTGATTCGAAACACCCATGTCACGTGACTAAGGCGATTCGAAGCATCGGGGCATGTCATAAGTGTTTCAAATCACACAATTGCACATCTGTCTCAACCTAACTCCCACAAAGTATAAAGGTGGAGTTAACGCATCTTCACTTCTTTTTGTAAGAGGATTTTTTCAAAGGCTGGAGAAATTCTATGCAAAAAAAGAAGTAGGCTAAGTCCATCAACAGCAGAACAATTAATATTTTTAAATAAAAATATATGTAAAAAAAGTAAGACATTGTGGCTTGATGTATTATATTGTCTATTTTTCATTATCAAAATAACACTTATTTATTCACAAAGACTTCATTCAGATGTCAGACCGATGTTTCAACACTTTACAAGAACAGAACAATAAAAACACACATTTTAATTGTTTATTATAATTTTGTGACGATAATTTCACCCAGGATTTGAACCCAAGGAGACAGCATTCCAGTCGTGCACACTAACCACTCCCCCAAATCACTTGGTGGACAGACTATAATTCGTCAGTTCGCTTAACTGTTTCTTTGTCAACACTGTTTCAGAGCAATACTTGCAAATGACCACTAGGTGTCACCGTAGAGATGGGTGTCGAAATGTTTCGAAGCCTCGACACATTGGCTTCGACTGCTTCAGTGTTTCACGAAGCCTCGCTCGCTCTGCCCACCACTACACAAAGCGTCCTCATTTTCCCCTGAGCGCGCAGAGCTAGTCACATTCCTCGGCCAAGAGCGTCTCCTCTCACCTGTTCTCTCTTAAATGTCCTCCAGGTGAGTTCAATTATCCATACACTCAGTCAATGGGAAGAGAACGTGCTGCCAAAAAAAGTTCATATAGGCGGGGCCAAAGCCACCACAAGAAAAGAAACCCAGTATTCATCACATTACTAATGTCGGATTTTAGGATTAATTTTTGTAACTGAAAATAATATTTAGGTCAAAACTGTCAGTTGGTTGTGAACTAAATCTGCAGTAAAGGGTGATCTATTTAAGCCCACTGAAATACTTAAATGCACACAGCTCAATGTCAGTGTCTCTATGTTTTAGGTCAAAAAACGAAACATTAAAATAACACAGATTAAATAAAATAACTCATGCACATTCATATTCCCCGCTGCTGTAACGTTAGCATTTTTATTAAAATGCTACGCATTTAGCTCTATGTGACGTCTGTTTTTATATTGTTTATCAACAGTATAAATTTGTATATTGTTTAGATCATCTAGCCGAGTAGACAAATATGAATGTTGCTTGCTGGTGCTAAGTTGAGGAAATTTTTACATATAAAGTCCAAATATTTTTATTCAGCCACCTAGATAGATTACATCTGAGGGAAAAAGAAAGGATGTCAAGTCAAGTCAAGTTGAGCTTTATTGTCATTCGGCTACATGTGGGGACATACAGTGGAACGAAATGTCGTGCCTCGCAGGACCATGGTGCTACATAAATACAGACATACAACAATGAAGTAAAAAACACTGTAAACCTATACACAACTAACCTACTGACAGATTTTAACTATAAGTATACTATATATAAGTATTTACCCTATACAAACTAAAAAAAAAAAGATAAAAAATTCAAACTATACGAATGCTTCACAAATACTGTACATGTGCAAAGAGAAACATTTTGAGTCAAGTGTGTAAGTCATTGTGTGTAAAGTGTCTAGTGCACATAGAGTAGAGTGTGTTACTGCAGGTGGTTTGTACAGGCCCACTCATCTGTGTGTAGCACACTTCGAATTGCACAAAAAAAGTTCCATACAGTTTTTTCTTTGGTGTGGTAAGGTTGGGGGGGGGGGGGGGGTGTTTGGGCTGGGGGGTGGTCCATGTTTTCAGAGGGGGGGGTTCAGAGGGCGGCGGGGTGATTTGAGTTCAGGGCTCTCACAGCCTGGGGGAAAAAGCTGTTGAGCAATCTGGCGGAGCGGGCTCTGATGCTCCGGTACTGTCTTCCTGATGGTAGGAACTGGAAGAGACTGTGGGAGGGATAGGTAGAGTCCTTCACGATGCTGTTGGTTTTGCTGGAGCATCGTGTAAGGAAAATATCCAGGATGGAGGGGAGAGGGGCACCGATGATCTTTGCCACTGTGTTCACTGTACGCTGGAGGGTCTTGCGGTCAGCAGCACTGCAGTTCCTGTACCAGACAGTGATGCAGCTGGTCAGCAGACTCTCAATGGTGCCTCTGTAGAATGTGGTGAGGATGGGTGGAGGGAGACTTGCTCTTTTCAGCCGGCGGAGAAAGTGTAGGCGCTGTTGTGCCTTTTTGGAGAGTGACATTGTGTTGGTGGTCCAGGTGAGATCCTCTGTGATGTGCACCCCCAGGAATTTGGTGCTGCTGACTCTCTCCACAGTCGAGCTGTCGATGGTCAGTGGGGGGTGGGCAACGGAGTTTCTCCTGAAGTCCATCACAACCTCTATTGTCTTCTCCATATTGAGGGACAGATTGTTAGTGCCACACCATTCAGCCAGCTGTGCCACTTCCACGATGAAACGCTCTGTAGTGCGTTTCATTGTTGTTGCTCATGTGACCTACCAATGTTGTGTCATCAGCAAACTTGATGATGTGGTTGGAGCAGTGCAGTCGTGGGTTAATTTCCTTGCCTTGTGGGGCACCTGTGCTCAGTGTGGTAGTGCTCGAGGTGTTGTGGCCGACACGGACTGACTGAGGTCTTCCGGTTAGAAAGTCCAGGATCCAATTACAAAGGGAATTGTTAAGGCCCAGCAGGTTTAGTTTATTTATGAGCTGTTGTGGGATTATTTTCTAGGTGGGTAAGAGCCAGGTGGAGGGTGGAGGAAATTGCATTGTCCGTAGAGCGGTTTGGACGGTATGCAAACTGGAGCGGGTCGAGTGTGTTGGGGAGGCTGGTTTTGATGTTGTGCATGACTAGCCTCTCAAAGCACTTCATCATGATTGGAGTCAGTGCTATGGGACGGTAGTCATTTAGACAGGACACAGGTGATTTCTTTGGTACCGGTATGATTGTTGTGGATTTGAGACATGTGGGGACAACTGCCTGGCTCAGCGAGGTGTTGAAGATATCTGTAAGCACATCTGTCAGCTGTGCAGCGCAGTCTCTCAGAACACGGCCAGGTATGTTGTCAGGACCCGCAGCCTTGCATGGGTTAATCCTAGTTCTTAATTCCTTACATCGGCTGGAGACAGACAGAGCGCCCGGTTGTTGGGAGGTGTGGGCAATTTTTGTGCAGGTGTGTCATTCTGCATTTCAAACCGTGAATAAAGGTGGTTGAGTGCATCGGGGAGGGATGTGTCCTCATCACAGGTCTGTGGCAGGGGCTTGTAGTCAGTGATGGTCTGAATGGCTTGCCACAGGCTCCGTGTGTCTCTGCTGTCTGTGAAGTGATTGTTGATTTTTTGAGCATATGACCGTTTTGCATTTTTGATGCCACAGGACAGATTGGCTCTTGCTGTTTTGAGGGCTGTTTTATCTCCTGGTCTGAATGCTTCATCTCTGGTCTTTAGCAGCCCACGAACCTCTGCTGTCATCCATGGCTTCTGGTTTGCACGTGTGGTGATGGTCTTGGTGACTGTCACATCATCAGTGCGCTTTTTGATGTAAGCAGCCACAGTTTCAGTGTACTCATGCAGGTCTGTGTGGTTGTTGTAGGTGGCTGCCTCTTTAAACATGTTCCAGTCTGTGCACTGAAAGCAGTCCTGTAGTGCTGAGGTGGCATTGTCTGGCCATACTGTGATCTGCTTTTGAACTGGTTTGGCGAGTCTGAGAAGTGGTCTATATGCTGGGATTAGCATAAGAGTGATGTGGTCAGAGTACCCAAGGTGGGGGCGGGGTACAGCCTTGTAAGCGTTCTTTACTGTTGTGTAAACAAAGTCCAGTGTGTTGTTTCCCCTTGCTGCAAAGTTCACATGTTGGTAGAACTTTGACAAAACTGTCTTTAAGTTTGCGTGGTTGAAGTCACTGGCTATGATGAAAAAGCCGCCGGGGTTATTTGTTTGTTGTTCACTGATGGTGCTAAAAAGTTCACGAAGCGTGTGATACAGCGCTTAACAATGGCCGTGAACTCCCGCGGCAGATAGAACAGTCGACACTTCACAAACATAAACTCCACCAGCGATGAACAGTGTTTTGATAATACCGCAGCATTGTTACACCAGTCTTTGTTGATATACACACACAAGCCACCTCCGTGGGTCTTACCAGACAGTGATGAATCTCTATCCGCTCGGAAGCTGGTTAGCCCGTGCTGCTGAATCGCGGAGTCTGGGATGCTGTCGTTTAGCCATGTTGGTGAAAACAAACACACAACAATCCCTTGCCTCATGCTGTGTAGACCGACTGAGTTGAATTAAATCCAGTTTGTTTTCCAGAGAGTGAACGTTTGAGAGCATGAGTGTTGGAAGAGCCGGTCTTGTGGGGTTAGCTCTTAGCCTAGCTCGTATACCTCCACGCTTACGTCCTCTCTCACATCGCTTGCGACGCTGCCTTGTGCGGGTAGCGTCAGTAGGCGAGGCCGCGGTCTCGAGGTCCGGCTTCAGCAGTAAACAAAGGCCTCGTAGCTTCTCAGTAGCCGCCGGCGAGAGTTGGTGTTTGTATGCGTTTGCCGATATCCAAAAGACTTTGGCGATCATAGATGAGTTTTGGGGTGAATTCGTTATGAGTTAGCGGTAAAGTGACACTATTTGGAGACGAACAGATGACATTAAAAGACATAAAAGCACCATCTTTGGGACCCGGAGCAGCCGCTGCGTCTGATTGCGCCGCCATTTTGGATTAAATTGAACTATTGGATTAAATTGAATTTGGATTAAACTGTGATATTCAGAACATGGTAGATACAGTAATTATCAGAGTGGGAAGTGATGCCCTCTGGGGGCATTTGGCCAGGGGTGTTTTTACACCACAGAGTAAAGCTGTCCAATTACTTTTTTTTTCTTTTAACATGGTAACATGGAGAGTTAACATACCGTCCATTCACAGTGGCTACTTTTGGCCTTCATAACAACTACTACTTTTACTTAAACAAAAGGAAGAGACACAGTGTGACAATTGTGTATTTCTATCCAGACAGATGCCAGTCACACCTAACAATGCTGATCATCTACAGAGAGGAACTGCCACTCATTTACAACAAAATACACACATAATGATGGATGTAAAGACATCATAGAGGATTGTGAAGATATTTCACTCAAACTTGACCTTCATTGCATCTAGTATGCATTTCATACATCATATATTATACATTATATATTTCTTCATACATTTCTTCATGTTCAATGTCAATTATCAGTTGTATTCATCTAATAACTCTTGTTAGACCTAATTGACATTATTTTTTAATAAAGAAGCTTTTCCAACAGCATTAAAAGACAAACCTTTTAAATTCTATAAAGTATGGGACCCCTTCTTTAGCTATCTTGGGACTGGAGAGAGACATCTACTAACATTGGGAATACGGAACCTGGCGTGGAAGGACTGAATAACAACCCAACGGTGATGTAATTTTTTATTATTTTTTTGCACTAAATAAATGTATTTATGTTTTTCTCTCTTTCTTTAATTATGAATTTGGTAATAATGTATGTTAATGTGTTTTTTGTAGAGAATTCAAACGAATGGCAATTTATATTAGCTCGGATGTGTCAACTTTGTTTAAACCCTGTAAATGTCAAAAAGCTTCAATAAAATGTTTTTAAAAAACAAAACAAAATAAAGGCTATAAGGTCTTATAAAACCCAGGCAGACAGAGGGGTAACAAACTCGAAAATCTATTATTAAAAAGGTTCTTTATCACACTATTAAGGTCAAATAGCATTTTCAAAGCATTCTTTATGGAAAGGAGTACTATTTAGTACTTTAAAGGGTTCTGCTAGTGTAACAAAACCCCTAATCTGGCACTCTTTAGAACCATTTGTCTTAAGAGTGAACATACTTAAGGCCACATCCTAGTAGTGCATGCATGTGTGTGTACACCTATGAGACAAGTCTATACATTTTTGAGCCCAAATCCTGCTGCATAAATGCTTTTTGTCTAGCAATGATGGTCTAACATTGATATCAAACACATTTTCTCCACATTTAAACAAAAAAAAACTTTGTAACTGTCATTGAATAAACTTAAGGCAAGGCTCAACTATAATATTAACCTTTTATGTAAAAATCTGGAACAGTGTTCTGGTATAAAAAAGTATTTTATACCTATGTCAGTTAAAATGTTAAATAATTAATTATTGTTTTTTCAGGGTTAGAATAGGAATTCATGTGTATATTGTGTGTATATTGTTATTTATGGATACAATGGTCTTGTCAATGTAAACACCTTGAGTCCAACACAAATTTCTCCTTTGGGGACAATAATTCATTTCATTTAAACTTGATTGATTGATTGATTGTCACATTGATTTCTCATACCCACACATAAGCACAGTTTTCTTACTTGTTTCTGTTGTATTTTTATACAAATCAATAATTACTTTTTACTAATCTTCTGTAGTCCAAAGCAAACTCCCACGGACTTGCTCTGAAGGAGAGACAAAGCCAGATCTAATAAAGGGAGAATCATTAAGACTTTGGGGTGGGCTCCTTTGACTTGAGCCAGCAAACATCCAGAATACTGTAGCAACTGCATTAGAAAATGCTAACCACCACTAAAAACACCTTAGCAACTAGACAGTAACACTTTGGCAAGCACCCAGAACAATCTAGAATATTAACAGTGAGATTTGCAAGGCCATGCAATATGTTCTTTCCAAAATTCTAGTTGTATATTAATTGTTTTCCATTTCCAAATGTATTTTGCAAAAGATTTACTTACTGTGAAAATGAAATGAAACAATGAAATTATTATTAAAACATTATTTTCTTCCAGTCAATGTTTCCTACAGGCTCCACTTAAAGACAACAATAATAAATGGTTACTGTGTATATAATGTAATATTTTTTCCTGTGAAATAATAGTTTAAATGTTACTTTACACAAACACTTTCACATACATACTTTTTAAGAAATAATCATTGGTGTAAAAAGTATGATACACACTCACATACATTTACACACATTTAGTGAGGGAAAGATATTTCACACTTTTTACTCTAGCCATTACTTCTATAGAAGTATAGATAGATAGATAGATAGATAGATGGATGGATGGATGGATGGATGGATGGATGGATGGATGGATGGATGGATGGATGGATGGATGGATGGATGGATGGATGGATGGATGGATAGATAGATAGATAGATAGATAGATAGATAGATAGATAGATAGATAGATAGATAGATAGATAGATAGATAGATAGATAGATAGATAGATAGATAGCCAATTAGCATGGTCAAATAAAAATATTATTGTTTTAATAATATTTTTTCTCATGCATTCAATACTAATTGGCTTTGAGTTATAAATTGCAATTGTCATTCCATGCAAAACTTGAATGTTATTAAAAAAAATAATGCTGATATGCTTTAAGCTCTTTACCGCATTAAAAGCTATTTCCTGAATGTTTCAAAACTTGCTTGGCATCGTATTTGCATGTTCCTGCAAATGTTGCCAAATGCCAACCATGATGACCGCCCTGCAGCTCAGTCTTGTCTGAGCCAAACATTCTACAGAAATGTGAACTATATATATACTTGCTCACATGTCCGTATCTCTTACAGGACACGTTACATATGTTTGTGTGATGCAAGCAACTCAGAGGGTGGGGTCAATCCTTGTTCATTTATGGTGAATAATCCTGCAGAAAAATATAAGCAAACATATGTTTAAGTATCAACCACTATTCTGGGCTGCGTTTCTCAAAAACCATTGGTGAAAGTGGTTCTTTGATCTAGGCTTACAATGCTTTTGGGAATTTTTTTCCTGTTCTTTATTTCAGGCAAAGAATGGTTAAATAATTCTGAAAGACATTTTTAAGGCATGTTAGTGATGATTTTTGTAAGGCGCGTTAATTGTGTCATATAAAATGCATTCAGGAAGTTCAATGCCCTCAGAGTGTGTTCACACAGTCTACTGTAAAGAACTCTGTATATGAAAGTACTGTCAGTAACGTGGCAAACCTCTTTGAACAAGTATGCAGTCGGCCAGCCTGGCTTCAGACTCTTTCAATTTAAAACGCAATCGGATAAAGTTGACAACTTCACACCTGCTGTGTTTTTACTGCTTTGGAATAGCTGTAAATAGTTTGAGATCAGCAGCCCATCAAGGCTTCCCTACAGAAATAATTGATAGCCACAATTCAGCCAATAATTATCAAGCTTCTCATCACTCACAGTCTTAAATACCCTCGGGGGGGATCTAGTGTTTAGCTTAAAGGTAAACAGCTAAAGCAAAACATGATTAACAGATAGCATAGTGTTTTGAGAACACATGGAACAGCAACAATTTGTATTTATCACTTAGAGCTGATAAAAACAAATAATTCTGCTTTGTAACCATTGCTAACTTTTAAATTAAAGTCAACATCCCTAAACTAAATAATTCAGCTACATAGCGTAGATACAATAATCAATTTAGTCTACTTTTTCTTTAAGCTTTAAATGTTTCATTAGTGTTTATCTTCCTGTGGTGCATGTTTGAAGGAAAAAGGTCTAAATCTTTTTATCACCACAGTCATCCAGGCTTTCCTTTGATTGACCATGATCCATATAAGGTCCTGAATACAGTGCAGTGACCCTAATCAAATGCCTCCTGACACGTGAAAAGCATCTGAACCTGATGTATCTTACCCTATCTTGTTTCCGCTGTCAAAGCTACATTTATTTCCGACCATGCCAACTGTTAACATAGAGTGCAAACAAACAGCTGCAAGCTTAGCTCAGCATTAACTTATTATCTTTCATAGGTCATGGCTTAATTTAGTTTACTGTAGGTACACAAAATAATTTATTTAATATAAATTATTAATAGCAACAGATGTTAATACATAGTTAGGTCTGAGGCCTTTTACAAATTCAATGTAATAAGCCTAAAGGCACTGTAGAGTTATTTGTTCATTTATTTGATGCACAATTGGTTTTGATTAAACCTCTAGTAGAAGATTTCCAAGCTTACCTCTGTAATACTTTCTAGGGGTAATAAGTGGACTGCTGCAGTGTAAATGAGATTACCTTATAATGACTCATGGATCATTTGATATTTTTATATAACAAGGGTGTATGAAATCCTAACAAATGTTTATATTCTATAATGGTAATGTAATACTTTTTATTTCAACGCTGTAACATGAAAATTTAGAGAAAATTAAATGGAGACTCCAAAGTTTATTTCCAGATATTAGTTTGATAATTGATATGTGGTTAAGCCTATAGTATACTATTTAGTATACCATATACAGTCAAGTGTGTATCTCAACTTTTGGCTGGACCTTTATAAATATCAACTTTTTTTTAGAAACCTTAGCCTGCGCACTCGTGTGGTCAACTAGTGTAACTGTGAGGAAGGATGCATGACAAATTTTACTCGCTTGCAACCATTTCTTATGGAAAGACAGAGTTGCTTCCTCGATCCAAATATCTGAACGTTGTCTGGAAACATCACTACTCCTTAAAGGATAAAACTTTCAAAACAAACATATATTAATTTCTATTCAATGTATACAACCAGTCAAAGGACTATATGTCGTATTATTGCAAGTCCACCCCAGAAATCTCTGTGATAAGTTCATTCTGACTAGCTCTGAGAAAGGGGGAAAGGGAAGTGGTGGGTGGCCAAGTGACCCATACTCAGAATTTGTGCTCTGCATTTAACCCATCGAAGTGTACACACAGTAGTGAACATACACCCGGAGCAGTGGGCAGCCATTGCTGCGGCACCCAGGGAGCAGTTGGGGGTTCGGTGCCTTGCTCAAGGGTCTCAACTCAGTCGTGGTATTGAGATTGGTTATTCACCTACAATCCCTGCTGGACCTGAGACTCGAACCCACAACCTTCAGGTTACAAGTCCAACTCTCTATCCACTAGGCCACGACTGCCCAAAAAAAAAAGTAGGCTACTAACAACCACACGCTGTCCGCTTCCAGCAGAACCTGATATAATTGCGTTGAAAAAGACCCAAGAAGCGAACAGGATAATTATTAACCCATCACATCATACCTGATTCACGTGTGACAACTAAACGCTAAACTCCTGGACTAAACTTAGCCCTTCCTTGGGATAAACACAGCCATTTGTTATATTACGCCCCTATATGTTCAATTTAACATTTGGATTTTAAAAAATAGTTTAAAAGCAAATGTACAAGACCCCTCTAATTACACTACTCTTCTAATTTTGTATTTATTAATATAAGTTTCACTTGAATCAATCTGAATGTTTTCTTAAAAAGGTTTCTATTTTTGTAATCAGTGAACCAAGTAGGTTGGCGGTGTTTCTGTAACGAATGTCACCATCTTGTGGTCAGTGGAGGAACTGCATATTAGAGTCATTTTTTCTTCTTCTTCCTTGATGTTTAACGGTGGTTGGCATCCAACTTCAATGGTGCATTACTGCAACGTACTGTGCTAGACAGAGATAGACTACCGATATATGTAGAAGGGAGACTTTCCATCTCTCTTCTCCCCCTCCCCATATAATAATTTGCAAAACTATATTCTGTATCCCGTTTACTATGCCAGTGTCCTTCAGAAAGCTAAATAAATGTGTAGGCCTAGGATATGTAAACCTAAAAATCCTTAACCTAGTGAAAATTATTTCATCCCTTCGATTCTTTCCAGTGATCTGTTGAATACTGTACAACTGTACTCTCTTTTTCCTCTCTATCCCAACTACTCTGCCACTTTTTCATAATTTCCATCCAGATTTTTGTTTTAGATTCTGCTTTACTTATTGAGATTGATATATCAACATCTTCTCTTTTACTGGCTTGTTTTGCCAAACCATTTCATTTCATTTAACCCCAATATGTGCTGGCACCCATGTAAATCTTACCTTCACCCCCAACTGAGAAATCCTTGTGTAACATTCTAGTACTTCAAGTTCAAGTTCAAGTTGAGCTTTATTGTCATTCCGCTACATGTGGGGACATACAGTGGAACGAAATGTCGTGTCTCGCAGGACCACAGACATACAACAATGAAGTAAAAAACACTATAAACCAGTGGTGTAGTGGAGGGTATACGCAGGTATACGGCGTATACCCACTTCTTTATCCGTTGGCTTTGCGTATACCCACTTCTAAATCCCTTCTGATGCGCAACATTCAGATCTTGAAGACTCTGATTCGCATGCTCAGGTGTGAGCTAAACTCTGCAGGAATGGTCCAGGTTTGAGGATCCCTGATTTAGACAGTCAATGTTGACCATTTCTACTCGATTTGGTTAGCCTAACAAAAAAAATAAAAATAGTTCCAAACAAAGATCACAGCAGAACAGTTGCGCAACTCAGAGCAACACACTTTACTGAATTAATCATTTGAGTCATTGATTCAATAAACCATTCATAGAGGCTCTTGCTTCATGAATGAATTAGTCATCTGATCAAATCATTTGAATAAATAACTCAATGGCTCACTTGCTGCCACCTACTGGCGGTTTACTTTCATATTTAAAAGTAGCTTACTGTATTTTCCCCAACATATTTGTATATTAAAAAAAATAATTAATTAATAATTTTAAAACACATAGCATTATTCATGCAGTTGTAATTTTGGAAAAAGCATTCATGTTACATTTCAGTATCATTAAACTGTGTAAATGCAAATAAATGCTATTGACTTCTGCTTCTTCCATTTTATTCATGTCGTATTATATTAACTGGATTTTTTTATGAAACAAAGGTTGATAACACATTTAATAAGGTTAATAAAAAAAACTGCCCTTTATATAAAACCTTTATTTATGTTGCTGATGTTTTTTGGCTAGTAGAAGTTGTTAATGGCCGGTAACTTAAAAATGTATTTGCAAAATTGTATGGTGAGTGAAAAAGTTAATTTCAAACCCTGTTGCAGACCCCTGGTATAGTAGCATGTACAGGCAAGTCAAGGCAACAGGTTTAGTTGGCGTTTCCTTGGGGGATGGGAGAGTATACCCACTTCTTCAGGCACCACTACACCACTGCTATAAACCTTTACACAACTAACCTACTGACAGATTTAACTATAAGTATACTATATATATATATATATATAAGTATTTACCCTATACAAACTAAAAGAATAAAGGATAAAAAATACAACTATACGAATGCTTCACAAATACTGTACATGTACTTCATATACTATGTCTTGCCTTGATTGAGATTTAAATGATTGCAAACTCTTTAGGACTGCACTAGAGTCTGAGCAAATTATAACTTTATCTGATCTTGTTTCTTCTATCCACTGTAGAGCCAACCCATCAACTCCACTGTAAATAGAGATACTTGGTCAGACAGTCTCTTCTGTACCTTGACTCCCATCTTTAGTACTCCATCTTTGGTGCTGCCCCCCTTTGCCCTGACTGAGGATCCTTAGACCCATCTGTGTAAATATCCAGATACCCATTAAACTCCTCATTCAGATGATTATAAAACACTTCATAAATCCACCTCCTCACTACGACTATGTAATATCTGCAGGTCCACTATAGGTTCCACAAACAACCAAGGTGGTCTGACTAGCAACGGAACTGTTGGACTAAATTCCATACCCTCCAACCCCAAATCTTTTCCAAAAGCACCACATACCCATCCAACTACTCTAGTGGGGTGGGACCTACCATGTCGTTGTAGGTTTGCCCAGCAGTTAGCCGACTGTTGTAAAGGCATCTCACCCATCTCTACTTGCAGTGTCACTGCAGGTGACGTCTGAAAAGCCCCACTACATATTCTAAGTGCTTGGGTTTATATTACTTCCAATTTAGCCAGTGTAGTTCTTGCTGCATCTCTATATGCTATACAGCCATAATCTATAACAGACTTAATCAGTGCAACATATCAGTGATTGCCTGCTCACCCCCCAATCCACTGCTGTCAAACATCTCATCACATTTAACACTTTTTTACACTTTACTATAACTTTCTCTATATTCAAGATTCAAGATTTTTATTTGTCACATACACAATTATACAGAGTATAACCAGCAGTGAAATGTAGGTCAGGTCCGCTCCAAAGACAAGTGCAATTATAAAGTATACAAATATTAAGAAAAATAAAAGTAGAAATAAATAATAAAAATAAAATAAATAAAATAAAATAAAAGATAAAGAATATAATATAAATGTGCAGGTCAGTATGTTGTTGACTTAAATAGTACTAAGAGGAATGTGCAAAAAGAATGTGCAAAAGTTGTACAGGGTATTTAAATAGCAGCAATATGAGGTACAAAAAATTATGAATAGCTTATTGATATGGTGATATTTACATGGAGTCAAGTGATGTTATGACACAGAGTTAGAGTTTAGGAGCCTGATGGCCTGGGGGAAGAAGCTCCTTCTAAGTCTCTCAGTCTTTGCCATCAGGCTACGGAAGCGCTTACCAGATGGAAGCAAAGTGAATAGACAGTTACCAGGGTGATTAGAGTCCTTGATGATTTTAACAGCTCTATTTTTGCAGCGTTTGAGGTAGATGTCCTGCAGAGAGGGAAGAGCAGACCCTGAGATGCGCTCAGCTAAGCGCACAACTCTCTGTAGTGCTTTGCAGTCCTGATTGGAGCTGTTTCCATACCACACTGAGATGCACTGAGTCAATACACTTTCTATGGTCCCTGGATAGAAAGTTTTCAGGATTGCTGATGAGACCCTGAATTTCCTCAGCTGTCGCAGATGGTACAGTCTTTGCCTGGCTTTCTTAACCTGTGTTTGGATGTGTGTAGTCCAAGTGAGGTTCTCGGAGATGTTTACACCGAGGTACTTGAAGTTACTCACCCTCTCCACAGGGGTCCCACTGATCATAAGAGGTGTGTAGGGCTGCTGCTGTCTCTTCCTAAAGTCCATGAACAGCTCTTTAGTTTTGCTCACATTCAGAGAGAGACAGTTGTCCTGGCACCATGATGCGAGTCTCTCTACCTCATCCAAGTATGCGGTCTCATCGTTGTTGGAGATGAGGCCCAGAACCACAGTATCATCAGCGAATTTGATAATAGTAATAATTTTATAAATTATATATATCAATTTTCTTATGAAATATTATATATTGTTATGAACATCTGGCTAATTATTACTCCCATTATGACAATTCTTTTTTCAACATGCTGTCCCAACAGCAACACATTAATATGCTAATTAGATACAGTGTAAAGATACACTGTGTTTAATGGGAAAACCAGTTTATGGAAATTTGTACAGACATATTGCATTTGCTAGTCTGAGGGAAACACTGGTGTCTGTCAGCAAACATAAACAAAAAAGCATGCTTCAGAACTGTTTTGAGAAGGTGCTTAAGTTTTGAGCCATGTATTATTACTATGAATTAGGCTACTACTATTACTCTTACTATCTTGTGCCCTGCAATAACCATTTACGCAAACTCTCTTTTGATATAAAAGGAAAAAAAGGGGAAAGCGGCCCAAAAAATCAGCATCATGTATCGGCCATAGGCTGCCCTGATTTCTAAATATCGGCATTGGCCAGAGAAAAAAACATTATAGGTTGACTTCTACTGCTGACACTTAAATTAATTGTTTTGCCACTTTTGCACTTGTTATTAAAGTATTTTGAATGCAAAGGGAACCTTTTTTTAAAAATGAGTGTTTATTTGTTATATGTTATGTATGTTTATTAAAAACACGTTTTGTAATAACCAGTTGTTGCGGACCTTTGACACTGATGAAAATTCAGATTTGGACCTTTGAATGTAGACTTTGAGAACCCCTGGCCTAAACCCTTGACAGCCTAATTGTTTGTTGTTTAAAGAACAACAATATTTACGATTGTGATTATAATCACAAAGCATGGTAAGACTTCATCAGCAAAGATAAATAATGGGCGAAAACCAGACTGTGTCCAAATAACACAGAAGTACTGAAAAGTGACAGCAACTCAATATTCACATTGAAGACCCCATTTTCACAAAAAAACGACCGCAGAGAGTTTCACAAAGCCACGCTGCGACTGCTTGAAAACAGACACCAGCACTAAAGTGCAAAAAGGTTCATAAAACCTGGACAGTTGGACCATTAAGATTAAATGTAACATCTGCCTTGGCCAGATACATCACCTGACATGAAAATTATCAAACCACTGTGGGCAGTTTTGGAGAGAAACAGTAATAATCTGATTCTCTCCTTCAGCATCTCTAAAGCAATTAGTAGATTTTCTGATCGACCACATTCTACTGGAGACTATTTAAAAGTTGTGTGAATCTATTCTAAGAACTTTGGAAGTTGTATTAAGGACAAATGGTGGTTAAACACCTTAATAATGAAATATTACCCATAATATTTCCCAGATGTTCACATTAGTTTTTCCAAACCAAGTTGTAAGTGTATATAATCTAAACAATAATTTAAATTTACAAACTAACAAACTTTAACTATACACTAAACATATTACATACGGGGCTGAGATGAGGGAGGAAGAAGTGCTAAAAAGCAAATCAAAGGTGGTTATGTGACCAGGATGTGAAGCCATAAGTACCTTGAACTGACATGGAGAGGATAGGATATCAGATAAATCTTTTATCATATTTACAGTTGCTTGAGGGCAAAATGAACTGAACTACTGAACAGCATACACTAGAACACACACAGAAAGGCAGATCTTTTGTTTCATTAACATCAGAAACTGCAATAAATGAATAAATACATAGTGTTGACCTCAGTCTATAACTTTTAAGGAACTGCTCAGTAAATCTCAGCATGGCATAAGCCGATCAAAACTTCATTGTGTTTATTTGTTAAAACATCACGGCAGTTGAAACAATGACTTTGTTGGAGAAGAGACCCTAAATGACAGTAACAGGAAACCATCCCGATGATAAAACATTTTGAGACACTCATGAATAATGAGGGTAAAGGTCAAGAGTTTATAAAAGATAGTAGTTGGTCAGGCCCAAAGTATCTTTTATTACACACTTCAAATCTGCCTATAAAGTACATGTTGTTGTGAAATAAAAATCGAACTGAACCCCTTCTACTAGTTGCTGGAGTAGTGTCTTTCTTAAATGACAGCAAGCCATGAACTCTGTTACACAGAGATGTTCGCATTATAGCTCCACCAGACATGTAGGCTGTCACGTGATGCACGAGAATATAAGTTACTTTCTGTTTTATTTACAAAAATAAGTTTGCATTCCTCTGCCTTCTCTGAGTTCCATAGATCTTTGTTGGCAATGATTGATCAATACATATGTAAACCCTATTTAGGTTATCATTTACAAATATTTATATAAAATTTGTACAACACAAATTGCAACATTTTCCCTGTACAAGAGCAGTGATACATCCACATCGAATGAATCACAATTTAACAAATTGTGCAAAATAAGGAAAACAAAAACATCCATCAACATAACTTAAAGGCAATTTGGCGGGTATTTATATCAAAGATAAAGCTTATGTTCAGTATCAATAGCCATGAAAACAAAACTGCTATGACCACTTTTATTTGTACACGGCTAAAATCTCTGACAGATTCATGCTCCACTTCACAACCTGAATTTGTCTTTTAAAGTGCATGCAATAATACCAGTAACTCTGACAGAACTGATTCAATGTAATAAATCCACTTCCTGATAAAACTAATGCCAATTAATTTAGGATACTGAACAATAAATACAATTTTTGTGTTTTGTTCTTTTTTGCCTTTTTCTAAGTAAAAAAGAAATAAAGTGTGGGTTCCACAATATGAACTTAATTAAATACTCTTTATGTATTCTCCATATTTGAAAATCAGACACTGCTTCAAAATCTGCTTCTGCGTAAAGTTTTCATCAACGGTTGTCACATTCTCTGTGATACATACAAAACAGCTAATAGCCACGGTGAAGACGCAGGACACATTCTACAGTCGCAATGTCCTTTGATGACACCAAAGGCATTTCACACTTCATATCCACCTTACATGATGGGATCGTACTTAACATATCAAAGTGCTTACTTGTAATAAAATATCCTGAATTACTAATTTAATACCAAAAGTGGGACAATGGCATGGAGAAAAGGTCAGTTTGTCTAGATATTTCTTCTTTATGAGCTCAGTGATGCATCACCAAACCACTTTTGTGTCTGTGGCTGTTTAGTTTCTCCTCTCAGAATCTCAGCAAAGTTCTCACAGCCGATATGAGTTATAAGATATTGATCCAGCATTGTCACTGTTTGGGTGATCTTGGTAAATCCAACAATCAGGGACAGTGCAGGCACAATGTGTCCAAGGACATCAGTGTTGAACAGTCCCTTTGACCTCTGTTGGATCATCTGGCCTCATCCTTGGGAAAGTCAAATGAGGCCAAGCTTCCGAATCCTAGCCGCGCACTCTCCATATCAAACATGTCCAGTTCTCGCTCCTGACGCTCAAATAAATGCTTGATTTTTTCAGTTCGTTCCTTATGAAGTGAGGCCAGCTCTTCTTCAATCTGGGGGCAGAGGTGTTGGCAGACTGTTTACTAGGGATTGCAGGTATGATTTATTTACCTATCCTATGAATTTACTGTAAAAAAAAAAAAAACACAGCTCACCTTCTGTTCCAAGTGAGCCCGGCGCAAGGATGCCTTCTGTTCCAACTTCTGCACTTCACGCTCATATTGGGCCTCCATCTGCGCCTTCGTTTTGTTCTGGTAGGCATCGAGGAGCTCCATCTCCTGATGCAGCTGCTGCCTTAAAGCCTGACATTCAGCCTCCTGCTCTTCATCTAAACGTAACTGGGAGAGTTTCATGCTGCAGTTATTATCTGATGGGGTTTATTTTATTGTTAGATAATTAAAAAATCATTTTCATTATTTGAAATAAAATAAACATTACCTGAAATAAATAATAATAAAAAAAACAAATTATTTCAGCTAGAGTATTATAATTATTCAAACGAAATAAATTAAACCTAAAATTGCAACAAAATGACTAAAACATTAATTGAAATGAAAACAGAAAATATAGAAATAAAGTCAAATTTGAAATAAAAACTGTAATAGTAGCTATAGATAGAATTGAGTAATGAGTCGTCTTCTATAGTAGTTAACAGTGATTAAAAACAATATTGCTCATATAAACAGCAATATAAGACTTAACAATAAGATCAGTTTTCATTTGGAAAACTGGTTGTGGAAGTAGAATTTTTGGCTTGGTTGTGGAAATTCATTTCCCTCCATAGCCACTAGAGGGAACCTCACAAACGGTCTTGGCCAGTAGCTGCTGCTTGTCACTGGTAAGAGAATTGTGAGAAAAGACCTTCTGACCGAATATGAAAACAGTTTCTATTGTATCAGGTTCTCTCCACTTCCAAAGAAGCAATGTGTTTTTTGTACGTGTGTGTAAACCCTAAACTAATTTACTCAACAAGTACTGTATGTTTCAACACATTCATCAGGTTAAAGGATCTAAGATTCGGTTTTATAACCTTTTCATGCACAAAGTGTGCGGTTTCACCGTTAAAAGGATGTTTCCCTCTGGTGACTGTGTACTTTACCGATTGAGAGGCCATCATCTCATTAATGCTTTGCTCATATTGTTCTGCCAGCTGTGCAAGTTTGCGGGTCTGTTCCTCCTTCAGAGACTTCAGGATGGCTTTGTGGTCACTCTTGGGGGAGACCTCCAGCTGATGGTTCCTCAGTGCTTTGTACTGCTTGTTTTGCACCTTACACGTATCTTGGAATTGCTTTTTGATCTGCATTTCCAATGTCTGTAATGAGAGGATTTTAATGCATCATATAAAAGGCTAAATACAATTGTGCTTTTGGCTTTTCTATTGTCATCTCTTTTTCATGTCCATATTCTTACCTTTATATTTTACATTAGTTCTACCTACCATTACAATTTGTGCAGTTTACCTTAAGGTTCCTGGGCTGCTGTCGGCGTTCCAGTGCATGCTTCCTGTGAAGCTCCCTCTGGCGTCGACTGTTGTACTCCTCCTGGTTCTCCAACTCAGTTTGATGCTGGTGGCGCATCAGCTCAAAGCGTAGCCTTTGTAAGGTTTGTAGTTGCCGTTGTTCCAACTCTTGGGTGTACTCATCCTGCCTGATCATCAATGCATGCTCCATTTCTTTTTGTGTCTTCTTCTTGTTAAGTTCCTTTAACACAAAGAGCAAGTCATTTATAATTAATATTTAAAAAGGATAAGGTTTTTAAAAAGAGCTTTGTGTTTTTTTTTTTGTTTTTTTTGTAAACAGATTTCATACTTGAAATAGCAGAAGATACTGTCTACTATACTTTTGTTCAGCAAGGATGCATTAATTTACTTCAAAGTAATGGTAAAGACTTTAATGTCAATAATACAAATACAAATAACATACACCCAAACTTTTGAACGGAAGTGTATATATATATTTTTTTTTTCTTCAAACAATAACCTGGATATCACTCAGAGGTCTAAATAAAACCTCAAAATTCACAAGAACAAAACAATGTGCTTAAGACATTCTTTGTTGTGACTCATATTATTTCTTGCCTCCCGCATTTGCTCTTGTTCAAACTCGTGCTTCTTGATAAGGCTTCTTCTTTTTAGAGCACGGCAACTCCTTTCGTAAACCAGTCTTTGCTGGTTCAACAGCTGGGCCTCCTCCTCAGCCTGGGAGCGCTGCATTGATTCCTTATGCTGTGACAAGCGCTCCTGTTTCTCCTCTTTTGGTGTATCGGCGTCTTCATTCATTTCCTATTGTATGTAGAACAAATTAGATGATTTTTACTCCAATAATAGAATATAGCCATTTATAGGTAATATGAAAAATTTGTCTGATGTTGTTAAGGGCCCTGTGACAAAGAAGGCCCTCTAAAAATTCTCATTGGGCCCTGAACAGTGGGGCGCATACATACAAGCGTGTCCTGAGTTTGTACTGTGTTCTGTGAATTTATTGACTGTACTGATCTCACCTCTTTCATTCTTTCTCTGCATAGTCTGTACTGCTTTTTCTGTGTGTCCAAGAAGGTGGTCAGTTCCTTCTTCTGCTGGACCAAGATCTGTTGCTGGATTCTTTTTTCCTCAGCTGCCGAGGCTTTCAACTTTGAGGGACAAAAGAAATAACATCTGGTTTTGCAGCATTAACCACTTACAAATTAATCATCTAGGCCCAAAGGAGGATTAATATCACAAAATTTCACTGTGGTCAGCTATGCATTAGTAAACTCATAATATTTTGTCATCATGGTGATTTGAGTCATTTCATTCAAATCCACTTATCAGTCTAAGACTACTAGTGAAAATCTGTATTTATTTTAGTTATTACAATTTATGAAAATACATTTGAACTGCAGAACGTCTTTCACCTTCTGTTTTAATCACAGCAGTGCTCAAGCTGCATGAACTACACAAGTTTGTGTAAACCTTATGTTCATGTTCTCCAACATGACTTGAGATGGAAGCAAGAACATCTGACTGCCTGTACAAAGGAGTTCATGTGATTGTTTGATAATACTAATTTCTGGAAACAGTTAAATATTTCATAATAACTTTAATTCATAACATTTCATTGTTCTACATCTTTCAAAATGTTAAAACTTTCTGTTTATTTCCAAGTTGAAATTAGATTTTGCATTCCAGGGTTTGAATGCCTCTGGACCCCATGGCTTGTTCACCATATATATCGACTTGCAGACAAAAATGTGACATCCTGTAAACTTTTCATGACCCTGGCCACAAAGTTTAAAGTAGGAGCACACACCTCCTTGTCCAGTTGTGCAGCTTGCTTCTTGGCCAGCCGCTCCAGTTCAATGTAGGTGTTATTGGCCTGGGTCTCCACTTCTTTCTGCAGCCGGAGCTTGTGCTCATCCATCTCGGCCTTTAGCCTGTTCTCCAGGGCAATCAGCTGCTTCTGGTGCTGCCGCCGCATGCGCTTATACCCTGACATCTGCTCGCGCTGCACAACTTCCTGCTCATGCTCCTGGATCTGCTCACTGACCTGCAAACACACAGTGTGTTGGGGGTCAAAGGTCAGGTAGGGCAAGCAAGAAATTGAGTATTTATGCTCTCTTTTCGACTTTTAACCCATAAGATGAATTGTAAGATCTTTAGATAACTGCAAGTTAGAAGTTTTCTTTAACCTTATAATGACCAGTTCTGTAAAGTAAGTGACTTTCTTGTCATTTCTTTAATATTACTATTTACTCAGAATTTTTTAAATGTAAACATATGCAACCATATATCAATATAAAAATCAGTGTATTATGTAGAGATATTATGTATATAATGATCTGCAATGTTTGATATACTAGGCCTATAAATTTTCTATAAAATATTTTCAGTTTCAATACTTTTTGAAAATGTTTTTTGTTCACAACTAGCATGATGTTACAGAATGGATTGATTTGAAAAAAATCCATGTTTTTAAGAAATATCTGTATAAAACTTTGGACAACAGGCGCTATTGAATACATGAAATGTTATGCATAATGTTTTTATCAATATCAAGATTTCAGGATATAACTGATATCCACGCATAAAGAAAAGTAAACAATATATTGTGATTTCCCTGTTTGGTGTTTCACTATAATCATACTATAATTATGATTGGTGCATTATAAATGATCCTGTGGTAGGGTAAATTAATTTAGAAATGGATGAAAAAAATAGATCATAAAAACTGCTTGCATACAGATTTTCAAAAAATAAATAAATTAATAAAATAATTTTAGATGTTACATTTCCGCACATGTCAGCTACCAGATATCACAAAGCCTGCCTTTCACATTTCATTGAGCAAAACAGGTATTAAACACCTACAGAGGCTGTGTCAAGGTAGATCTCACAAATGGTAGATCTCTCTTTAATTTTTACCACGGGGATCTATTTTGCTTTTTTCTATTAGCATTTAGCTTCATTTTACATCATTTTACATTGACGAAAAATATAATTTCATAGCTAATCAGCTTCATCTTGATGGGTTGAACACACTGTGCCTGAGTGAAATATAATGGCTATAACAGTGTCACTGACTGAATCAAAATGCAAATATGAAAGCAAATATGCTGTTTTAATGATGAACTGAAACTCTCTCTCTATAGGTGTGTGTGTGTGTGTGTGTGTGTGTGTGTGTGTGTGTGTGTGTGTGTGTGTGTGTGAAAAACGTCTGCCTTAGTTTGCATTCTACAAAGGATCTATATGTGGAGAGAGAGAGAGAGAGAGAGAGAGAGAGAGAGAAACACATCATATACAGCTCCAGAAAAGAGCTCCGAATCCCAACAAAATGAATATCTTTACTACAACAAAAATGAAACGTAAAATAAGACTGCGCTCCGGAGACAGAAAGCCATGGGGGGGGGGGGGGGGGGGGGGGGGGTTGAAAAAGCGCTTATTAACAGGATGTGGTTGCCATGGCTACTGATGTCGGGTTGAGTGGATGACCATGGCAGGCCTGCATTTCTTATGCAAAAACGGCGAGCGGAAGAGGAGAGATAGGCTGCCTACCAAAGATGCTGGTGTGATGATGGCAAAGCGTTGGCGGATGCTGCTGCTGCGATGATGGCGAGCCCGGCTCTTGTGAAAAGAAGAAGGCCGCAGCTCTGGCCTGATGTCCCTGTCTCCAGCCTCATCCCTCACGCAAGCATGCTTCTGCAGGGGGGGAGGAAAAGACGAAGTGAGTGGGGGTGGGCGCTAACCGAGCGCCCTGCTGCTGCTGCTGATGCTGAGGATGATGCCGCTGCGTCTCCCTGCTGCCCGCATACAGCCTGCTGCTTCCAGCGCATCCTCTTCAGCCTTCATCTGTTACTGGCGTGAGTCGCTCACGGGCATCGCGATGGATGACTCTCGGTACGTCGAGAGCGGGACTCTCTTCAGACTAGCGGCTGCACTTCCTGAGAAGGAGAAGGAGGAGGAGGAGGAGGAGGAGGAGGACGAGGAGGAGGAGGAGGTGGAGGAAGCAAACAGATCCGGTGGGATAGAGTGAGTTACGCAATGCTTACAACGGGCAATCAGCGGAAAGAACGCGTGCGCGTCTTATACTTTTAACGTTTCCTGCGCTACGCCCTATAAAGTGTACTTTTTGAGGTGATTTTTGTGCTAATTTAAAAAAGTGTTACATGTAAAGAAAACAATAGTAGGCTAGCTTTGAGAATTATGATGCACTCATAATACGTGTATTTTCTGTTTTCTGGAAGCTAGGCTACATACATACATACAAACAATACTAAAATATAATAAAACCTTTCATTTACATTTCATTCATACATTTTCAGTCATATATTTTATACTGTACTGTAATTGTCAGCAAAATGTCTCAATTAACACAATTAGGACTACCTAAACTTTAATGGTTGCACTTTTAAACACAAATCGATAACATGACATTGTTGTTGTATTTTTACTGTTCTTACAGAATATCAAGATTCCTCTCATTGATTTGTGAGAGAGCTATATGCTCCCTTGTTACAAATTATCATTATTCTTATCTACGTTGCAACAAGATCAGATTCTACATAATTTTTTTGAGGTGAAAAGCCTAAACAAGCAATTATGAGAAATACTTTTTAAGGAGACTGGGGGATTTCCTAAGACTGTCAAGTAAAACATTTCCTGTGTGGTTTAGAGGTTAAGAGAAATTGTCTTTGATCTTTTTTGTCCCTAATAAAAAAACAGACCTGTCTGCACGAATACTGCTGAATTTACACAATCTCACTTCCAAAGAGTTGGCGCGAGTTGGTAAACAGTAGAAGGGGGTGTCTTGGTAGAAAGTGCCTCTATACTGCTCTCAAGACCGGGCTGCCACACCCACACTCAAACCCCAGGATGTTAAAACAACAATACCAATACAGGGGAAAGTGACCACAGTCAGCATAAAAGGGCAAATCCAACACTTCCAGTTTCTCCTCCTTCCCATGACACTTTACCTATAGTGCATGTTTTTTGGTAAGAATTGTGGAAAGTACCAGGTAGTGAACTACGTTTACCTGTGTTTTGCTGAGAAGACACTGATTTCCCCTGTGACTTACCACATCAGTGTCACACTTATGCAGGATCAACAGACTTCTTACCCAACAAACTACATTTATTTGCCTAAGCATATGAATATATTTTTACAGATGTGGCTGTGAGAACAGTCTTTAATTGGGAGACTATAGTAAGTTTGTGCAAGTTCTAAACTTTTTTGGCTCTGGGGTTTCCCTTGTAGGCCTGAGTCATAAAGATTCCAAATAAAGCTTAGCTCAGTTAACATCAGATGCATGTTTTTGTCCACTTCAGTCATTCTGCATGCTAGAAAAATGCAATTGCATCACACAAAAGTTGAATAAAATCGCAGCAAATCAAAGCACTGCAAAGTCTTTGTTATCTTCCTTCCTTGTCTGAACTTTATAGGTGGCTGAAATTCCCAAATTTGTGCTTTTGCGTCAAAAGATCGAAAGGTATCAGTGAAAATCTAGTGTTGAGAAACTACCTTCCTATTACAAGACCACTTCCTGTTGAACCAACAGGCATAGAGTTCAGAGCAAGAGTGGATGAGCGGTGTGCTGGATGGTGGTTCCTTTTCTCACTTTTGTTGTTTTTGGCATGGTTTTGACAAATTTAGAGCAATGTTACTGACTGAACATGATGATAAACACAATGTAATGGCAGAAAAGTCTGATCTCAAAATAGGCTATATTTGCATACAAATGTTAATAAATAAAAGTAATCTGCTTAGCCTATTTAATGTTATCACAAATACACATGGCATTGTGCAACATAAAAATATTTTTAAGATATGAGAGGTAAGAGTAAACTCTCATGACATTTTTGCTTATCTGACATCAAACGTAAATTAGTTATGACAAATAGACATGATTGCTCAAACTATCCAGACTCTGCATCACGTAAGGAGATACAGCCACACAAAAACTGGGTGGCAACTAAAGAAGGAGGGAACATTACACATAGTACATGTGATAATGAAGACGTAAGAAGAAGAAAAATTCTGGGAACTCTTGTTGCCTCAGAAAGCTGTCCGCGTCATTTCCTTCCAATGACAAATGTGTGGTTTCAGTCTTTAAAAACTTTTTCAGAGTTGTGATCATGACCAGTTTGAAACTTTGTCAGTGAACGGAGAATGAATTGTCATGTTAGGAACATGGTCTGCCTATCTCAGAGATCTCAAGCAAAATTCAGTAAGTATTACATCCACACTGCACACATATAACAATATGCTTACAGTCATCCTTAACAATGGTCAAACATGGAACACTGTTAATGCTGTGATTGGATTAATAACCCAACTTCAATATGCCTAAACAAAACATGCATATTTGTTAAAGTATGTTGCATTTGATCGTTTTACATGTTTATTGATTATATATATGTGCACTCATAAGATGGACATCTGGTCATTCTGACAGCAGGGAATGTGAAGCTAAAGATCTACTACTGCATCTGTGAAAGGGTCACCATAAAATATGAATATGTTTGGTGAAACATGGCCTTAATTACATTTTTTTATTATTATTATTATTCAGGAATAATCCTCCCTATCCTCATCTTGATTGCTGTTGTGCATCCAACAATGTCATGCAAGAATGAGAACTGCAGCCAGCATCTTCACCGTAGTCTGAAGCTCACTAGGATGACGAGCAAAAGGACAGCAGAGCTCTTAGAAACATATGTAAGTACACTCTTTCTATAGTTACATTTTTGAAAGTATAATTGTTAACCTTGCAAATGACGTTTATGTCAGTGGTCCTAAATCAGTTGTGATTGGTACAACAAAGAAGAGATGCTCTGACAAATGTGAGCCCAATATGGTCAACAGTTGCTTGGGTGGTTTCCACATACAGTGAGGTGATTCCTTCCATTGAAAAAACTGGGCTGTTTTGAGAGTGGGTGGGAATATGTGGGAACTGTAAATTTAGCTCTTTGACAGTGTATACTGTACATGAATAGACATAAATGTGGAAATGAGTCTTTCAGATGAATAGTTAAATATGGGTTATGCAAAAGACAGTCATGACACTGAATAGGGCTAGGTGTCACAGAGTGGGTTTATTTTCAAGAATCAGTTTCTGTCTAGGCCACTGGTTCTTAACCAGGCCCACTAGGGGGCCTCAAGATGACTTTATGAATTTGAGTTGACAAAACAACTAAAATTAAGATTGATTGATAAGAACCAGGGTTTTTATAGACTCTTGTCTCCTCTCATTCAGAAAGCCAGTCAAGGAGATTCTGCAGACCTGATCTGTGATATGCAAATGGACAATGTTCCAGTATCAACCATCTCTGGCCAGACCATGTCGGAGCGCATCTTGAGTGTTTATACCCACCTGAAAGAGTTTCTTCCGCACATGAAGACAGTGATGAAGCAGCAGAAAGACTTAAATCCTCCAACAAACCCTGTGGCGGAGGAGCTTCACAGTATGATTACACATGTTCGCCACATTGCTCTGAGGGTGAACTGTATCTTACAACTCCTGCAGCCAAATATACCCATTCCTGAGCCAGCTGAAAGGCCAACGGGAATTCCCCCTGCGCAAAATATTTTCCAGCAGAAAGCCTATGGATGCATTGTCCTGTCTCGGCTTCAGCAGCTCCTTAGTCAAGCAGTTCAAGAACAGAAGTCTCTTAAGGGGAAAATGTGCAGAAAGAGGACCAAAAATGTTTTTTGATGAACTCTGTTCGGTGACATAAAACAATATTGACATAATTTATTAATATTTATTTTTGTACATCTATTACTGTTGAAGATATGCCCAGAGTATGTTTTTGTTGATATATTTATTCATATAATTTATTTTTGTCCTAACTGTCATATCCATATACTGTATGTGGGCAAAAAGTGAAGTTATACAAATTGTTTGTTTTGTTTTGTTTTCTCAAATGGACTGTTATGTGGCTGTCATAGGCTGTCGTGGTTCCTTAAATTATTTGACAGTAAAACATATTTTAATTTGATTTAGTTATGAAGCAACAGCTGTCATCAAAACTGTATACAGTATGACTAGATGTATTGCTTGTTGCCCTGCAAGAAAGAAGGCTCAAAACCACTCTAGTTACTCAGCATTTCCTAACAACACTCTATGATGTTTTATATGTCATCACAGGCTATTTTTTTATTACAAGGAAATTTGCAGTGATTAACTGTGATGTCACACGTTAGCCATATTGGCTTTTGTGGTGAATGCTAACGTCTATAGCATGACCTGAATAACCTAGTAAAATGTATATGTCCGAGACATTGCCTTCAGTTGAGACCATTTTAGAAGACAGGAAGTGCAAGAGACTGATATCAGCCCTTAATGACGCATTCATTTCACCACATCAGAAAGGGGAAAAAAAACTGGCTAGCCGTCTCCCCTGTCACAAGGTATGAGTGTATGTTTGTGTCCATGTGAGTGAATCTCAAGCCCCTTATAATTAACACACTGTGGTCTGAACATTTCATGAATGCTTTCTTTGAATGTCGTGATTATGAATGTATGTATATATTTTGATACTTATTTATATGAACCCAGTATGTACAGTATGTCATGATGTAAATTACTTTGCATTCAAAATAAACGAAATAAAAAGAAACTTCTGTTCTTGTTCTTACGCTGTGTACAAATGTCGCAAAGTTGCACACATGGACATTCAAAAGTGCTTCTTCTTTTCTTTCCATTCAGTATATTGCTGACACTTTATATAACAACAAAATCAACAGTCATATTATATCATAATAGTAACATCATAATGCCATATCACATCAAACAACATGCAAAACTACATAACCACTAAGGACACATATTAATAGTTAATGTTAAATATTTTGTCTGATTTATTAATTGGATGTTGTGAGTGGGTGATTTCAGTAAAAAAAAAAAAAAAAAAATTAAAAATTGCCATCTCAGGCACTTTGCCCTAGTCACACGCTTCTGTGGAAATAGAAGTAGGAAGATTCATTATAGGTCAAGTTGTGCATGGCAACGTTTTTCAGGAAAAACAGGGACAAGAAAAAAAATGCTTTATCAGCATCCCCCCGATGCCATTTTGTTAAACACGATTAACTATGCTATTACTATATTCAATTGGAAAAAGCAATGTCTTTTACACATATCTCAATTAAATATTTAGATGCATTGTCACACTG
The DNA here is from genome assembly GCF_936440315.1 of Barbus barbus. Classification (NCBI taxonomy): domain Eukaryota; kingdom Metazoa; phylum Chordata; class Actinopteri; order Cypriniformes; family Cyprinidae; genus Barbus; species Barbus barbus. Next base: position 34,548,737 of record NC_136734.1, on the reverse strand, counting down.
AATCAGTGGAGGTCCTTCCCGGCACAACACTACATATCAGAAGGTTAGCAGTGCCAAAAGTGTCAATGAACGCTGCAGAAATTTCATTAATGCAAGACAAAAAAGAAACTAAATCTAAACTGTACATAATGTAAACCACTGGGAGACTACAAACGATTGTCATTACTGTATTGTTTTAATAAAAAAGCTATTTAATATAAAAAAAAAAAATATTAGTAATTTTTATTAGATTAGTATTTTTTAAATGACAATTTTAATGGTATTTTCACACCATAAGCACAGGGAAGGAAACCTTTATGATGTAGCCATGCACACTTGCTAGTCCATCTTATTTAAGCATCTAATGTTGTGGAAGCCTCTAGCCTACAAGCCACAGAAGATCTGGACTAGGAAGGATGCAGACTCACTAAGATGCATCCTTCTCTTTGGGAAGCAACCTTTATTCAGAGGCCATAAAAATACAAGTGTTCAGAGCATACCAAAAACAATGCACAGTTCAATCAGACAGATTGCCAATGTCTACACTGATAAGTTTTGACTGGGCTGTCCTGCCTTCTTATTAATCATGCAGATCCACCAAACTCTACCATTACATAATCCAGAGAGTTTTTTTTTACTAGTTCTAAGTTTAATGGCAGGAGTTTTTACACCTCTTTAATCAGCACACTGTTCATAATGATCTCTAGCAGCTGAATGGCCCTGGAAACTTCTGTCCTGAAGATGCAAAACATCTGTAGCAAACAACCCCGGTAGATATTTGATATGAGACACTGCATCAAACTTCCTGATGTCTGAAATGCTGATTTCTGAAGAAACACAGATGGGGGTTTTGTAGCGGTGCCTGCTTACTAGCAAACCAAGGGAGTGGCACGTCTTTTCATGAAACAGAAAAAAGAGGGTAGTGGGTCACACAGTTTTTTAGAGGCAGCTTGTGGTGGGGAAGACCCCCTAATCAAATAACATACAATCAAAACAGGTGCTTGTGTGAGAACCTCTTTCCTGTCTAGTGCTGGCAACCTCACTTGACACTTTCACATGAAATATGAAAGTGATCGTCGTCTTTTTACCGTCAAATACCGAAGAGATCTGAGAAATGCTTTGAATTGTCAAGGGAAAAAAACAGCAGTGCATTACAAAAAGCCTTAAGTGTTGCAAGATACCGTTTTATTGTGGTAAATGCTAGTTGCAAGTTGATTCAATACACAGTGGGTGCATATACAGTCTTTTTTTCCTTTTTAAGGTTACCAGAAGAAACATGAATTCCTTTCTTAATTTTGAGACATTTTTGCACTTTCACAGAGTAAATGCCAGTTTCATTTTTGCAAATAAAACGCTCTACACAGTTTATTTCTACTGTTAAACCTACACCTATACAATCCATGTGCTATTTATAACTGCTAACACAGCACAACTTCAGCTCTTTGTCTCAGAGTTTATCATTGAACTATACGTGTCTGTAGTTACAGATTATCATTGTCATGGTGTCGTTAATTGTTTTAGAATATTCTGTATTGTTTGTAATATAATGTTTGTTGATACACTTCTAATTGCCCTTGCAAGAACATGCTGAAACATGCTTATTGGTTGTACAAGTACCTGAGTATTTCTACAGTATATCGACTGACATAAACAAAGCTGTGACATTAGCGATATCTGCTGGTTGATAGGAGTCACTGCAGTTCTTTTCTTGAGACTATGGATTCAAGTATTGTTTTAATTTATTAGAATTGCACATAAAAAAGCACACAAAATATTGCTATTGCTATAATCACAGTGTTAATAATATGATTGCTCTATTCAGGATAATTATTTCAGTGAAAATATATTACGATTGCATTTGGTTATAAGCATTCAACTTTTTTGGAATAGTAGGGTATATAAGTTATTTTAGAATAAAGAGATAATCAAAATAATTACAAAAATGAAGTAAAATAAATTAATTAATACATGCCTGCATAGTTTTAATTCTATCGTACCATAATTATGCAATATGTGCATGCAAAGCGAGGAGTTTCAGATACCAATACACACTTTTCTTATTGCTTTTCGTCCTTTATAAAATACACACTCTGAGCATCCTACAAATAGTTCATAGAAGTAGAGATCTATCCAAACTATTCCAAACCAGCCTCATCTAATAAAGTGGTTATTTTACCAGAAAATATACATTTAACCGGCAGTACCTAGACAGAATGTTACTTGCACAAAAGAGTTGTGTCCATGTTTAAGAAGCGAATGTGCATTCTTGTCTCGATTTCAATTCCTTTAAGAATCTGTTGAGAAGGAAACCAAGAAAGAGAGTGAAGGCAGGTTACATCAGTAAGCCAAGTCTTACGTGATTAAATTATACAACGTCTTACACATGTTGTATGTGATAATGTTCAATGCAATGCAAAACAGAATACTTGCCTAAAAGAAAATAGCCAAATGCTCAATTAGACCATATGGCTTGTGCATATAAATGGACAAATTGACAAACCTTCAAAAAATGCTCAAATGTTATTCCTTCGTAGAACTCATCAGGTGCCTGAAAAATACAAACAAGCAAACAGACAAATTAGCAAGAGATTTTGAATGTGTGTGTGTGTCTTTGTGACAAATGAGGACATAAATTTGTATAATGACATGTATATGACATAAGTATTACAAGGAGAAAGTGACTTATGAGGACATTGCCCCATGTCCCCACTTTTCAAAACGCTTAGAAATCATACAGAGTGAGGTTTTTTTGGGGGTTTTTTTTGAGAAAGGAAAAATGCAGTTTCCTGTAAAGAGTAGGTTTAGGTGTAGGGTTGGTGTAGGGCGATACCACATACAGTTTGTACAGTATAAAAACCATTATGCCTATGGGATGTCCCCACTTTTGACAAAAACAATTGTGTGTGTGTGTGTGTGTGTGTGTATACTTATCAATACTTTGGGGACAAATTTGTCAGAAGAGAATTAAATCTTCCATATGGTGACATCCAATCAAGGACATAATAATTAATATATCAATTATATATCAAATGAATGGATAGATGGATGGATGGATTTCTCTAATTCTTAAAATACAAAAAGCTGAAACCTAGAGCACCCCAGGTCACTCACTTAACAAAAAAAAGTGGCACCATTTACACAAACTGTTTTTATTATTATTTTGCTGAGCTCAAAAATACGAAAAATTCTTATACATTCAGATTACAACTTTACAGATTTACTGATATAATATTGATATATTTTATCTATTCAATGTTGGTGATCTAGCCTCTAAAGAACATACCATGGGACCTACTGAGATACTGGCCACCTCCAGCATTGCAGCATCTGCAATGCCCTTAGCTGTCTCTCTTCCAAGAGCTCCACTACGGGACAACAACTCCTCTACTACCTAGAGAAGAGAGGCCGCAACACTGCTGATAATCTGTGAAGATAATCATGAACTACACATATGTACACATATTTTATAAATTATTTACTCAGATGGATTTAATTACACAAAAATGGGTAATTCCTTACATGTCTGTATTCCTCCAGTGTTATGGTTCCATCGTTGTCGGTGTCATGCATGTTGAACAGAACTATTAAGAAAGAGACAGTGCTGTATCAATTCTGTTGTGACTTTATGGCTCAGTTGACTGGTATTTTATCTCCAAGTATCCTAGTTTCCAGAGAATGTTTTGAATATCATTTCTGCATGCCCTTACAGCGCAGTTTGGCTCTTCTCATTTCTTCTTTCTGCTCCTCTGTGATATGATGGGCTGGTGCTCTGAAGTACGACATGACGGTAAGGAATTCCTCAAAACCAATTTCTTCCACAGATCCCACACCATCTTTCTGGAAGTTCCTGTGAAGAACAAGTGGGGATAGTAATGTGTTATTGCTCTACATCAACAGGTTTGCTGAGCCCTGGATATTAAACTTCACTATTAGTCTTCAGGTTTGTGGTTTGCAGATGATTTTGACCCATGGGACCTGGAAAAAACACACGCTTAAAAACTACACAATGTTGTAGCATGATAGCCATATAAAACCACAGCGCAACAAGACTTCCCTTTATTATTAAGGTCTTGTTTCACATCTGTTTTGAATGAAGACAGTGCCACTGATATATGTGATGTTTCTAATGAAACACGTGATGTAGTATTCAAAGGCAATCTCCAATTCTGAGGCAGTAGCAGATCATTTCAAGCAACACATAACTCTTTTCACTATTAATACCAAACCTACACAGAATACAAATAAGCACAAACCTTCCATCGAAGAAAGCTTCTATAATCTGGGACCGAATTGGGTTGCTTTCCAGGTCTTGGATTGTTTTAAGGTCATCTCTCCTTTAAATGAGAACACAAAACAATTAGGTTTGACAAGTAAATGGTAGGAATTATGGTTTGTACTGCATGTACTGTGTACACTTGTTTATATGTTGTGTAATCAACAAAACCAACTAGGCAGACACATGAATCAAGCATAACAATAATATTTCTAATAGTCAGTACAGGCAAAACCGGTTTGATTTGATTCTTGAAAAGCATTTTGAACAATCATTCTGTTGCAACACTCAGGCAGGAACAATTCTGCAGAATGCTCTCCCACACACAACTACTACTTGCAGATTACCGTAATGTTTCCTTGTTTTGGCTGAGCTGCTTAAAACGATTGTGGAGGATTGCGATCTGCTCCAGTGAAACTGAAAGAGAATGAAAATAATAGAGATGACTACTGAAAAGCTGGCACCACGCACTATGTGTGAAGTTAACGCAACTGCTAAAACTTCTTTAAGACACCTTACACACATAGCTGTTGTCTGACTGACTCCTCTGAATTATGAATGATCACATGAGACCTTAAAGAGATCAGTCAACCAAAAATACAATGTTCTGTCATCATTTACCTCATTTTGTTCCAAACCTATATGACTTTATTTCTTCTGTAGAGCGCAAGGGTGATTTTAGAGACTGATAACATCAGTCATTGTTCACTTACATGGAAGAAGATGAAAGCAAGCGGTGAGGCTGTCATTAAGGTTGCCAGAAAATATCTCCATCTGTCATATGGCTTTTGAACAACATGAGTGTGACGTAAACAATGAATCGTTGAATTATATTTTTATGGTGCACAATTTGTTGTTTAAGTCCATATTTTGGGTCTGCAGTACAGTTATCATACTTGTAAAAAACAGCATTTGCAAGCATACAGTTGTGTCTTCCTTTGTCCATATAAACAATTATGTATGCTAATAACAAAATATCAACATTAGGTACTTAGTTTTCCAACAGGTAGGCTAAGTATTACACTAAATACACATGCAGTACAGTAGATCTGAGCTGTAAATTACACCAGCTCGATGTTTAAGTTGTGAAAAGAAAATATTTCCGACATGTCACTAAATGATTTATATCACTATATGTTTCCTGTGTAAATGGTGCTGCGTTTGTCAGATATTGGGTTATTAAGTATGCTACATTAAACATAAACCCTTCGTAATAGTTATACTCACAGCCTGTCTTCTGTGACAGGGTTCGATATTGATGGTCACCCGGCAAAGACTGGAAGCTTCCCATCACGATAATGATCCTACACCAAGCGTGTCTGTGAGTCTGTTCCTCGATCCTCCGGGGCTTTAGGTTTCACTCGTACACCAGTGTTTGCCTTGCAGAACAATCGCATGCAATTTGCATTGTGCCTTGTGAGAATGAGAACACGTCCCCTGGGTCCTAGCGCCGCATAAACAGCCTCTGAGTCTGCATCAACTGCTATTCTAACGATTCACGCCTACTTTGCTAATCCAGTTTCTGATCGTTGATCACGGCCAATCCCGATATTAAAATATAATCAAATATTGTGTCTACACAATGAAGACTGAAGTGAACGGAGCCATCTAGGCTGCATTCATTCATAATAGATGTCACCGTGACAGCAGCAGCCGTCGAGCTCTTTCTGGAAAACAGAAACGAAACACTGACATTTCTGAGAGGGCCACAGAAAAGCAGCCATCGATAAACTGACGGAATAATAGCAAAGGAAGGATATGCTAAAATATGCTAAATTATTATTGCCCAGAATAGTTTATCATTATCAGCATTCTCAACCCTTTTCTTGGAAAAACAAATGACATTTATTTGTATTCAGCTTCAGGAAGTAACGATAAGCACAAAACTAACCCATAAACTAGATTAGCTTGACAAAAGCTTTAAAAAGGAGGAGCATTAAAAATAGAGAAAGCCACTAACTAATTTGTATGGTTTTCCAATACAAATATCTAAATATTCTTAAATCAACATGACTTAATAAAAAAGACTTAATATGAAAATTCTAAAAATGTATCATAGCAGGTTTATGCTTAAAACAAGAAACAAATCTGCCAGTGGGGTAAGAAAGGAAAAACAAGATTAATGTTTTTTTTAACCCATTGCCTTTTTTTTCTCTAGTAAATCTATCATGATTTAAGAATGTTTAGATGGAAAATTACAAAAAATACTGAGTAAGAAAATATTTTTCCAGTGCAAATTATTAAGGTAAAGTATGAGCTAAGGTAGTCTACTTTGATGTAAAGTAGATTTTATGTAACTTTATGCTCAATACCTATTTTTTTAAAGCTACTGTGTCAACAAGACTCGATTTAGAATTCATATAATTGATATCGAAGCCTACTATGGCTGGAAAGGAGTACAAAAGTACTAAATTTCATTCAATTTCATTTCGTTATGTATCAATCCACCACACGATGGCAGTAAAGATCATGACATCAACCCATCAATATGTTGCCCAGTAGATAGCTAGACTTAGATTTTTTTTTTTTTTTTTTTTTTGTCACTTTGAAAGCACATAATGTATATTAAATACCAATAAAACTGACAATGACGGAATAAACCAATTAAACGTTTACATGACTTGTGCTCACATGCATTTCTGGCCTTGTGGGGTTGTGGAGCAGGAACTGCTAAACATTCATTGGCTACTTACTGATCCAGGGAGTACTTAAAGATTTTGTTTTGTTAAACCTATAAAGCAGAAACAGATTAGTCATGGTTATTTTAATGCATTTTCTGTTACCTTTTGGTAGAGACAAACAATATTGCAATAATAATATTACATTATAGTATTCTAAGATCAACTAATTTTAAAGGCATTCAGTTACAGAATATTGAAGTACATATACATCTTTTTTATATATATATCTTTTTAATTTATTTTCAATGTCACATAAGCCTCCAAGCATTAGCCTACATATAAAAAGATATGAGTATGTTAGTTTTGCAAGAAATTACATTATTCTTTTAATTGCTGTCAAAATGAGTAAAACTGCAACAAAAAAACAAGTTAAAAAAAAAAAAAAAAAAAAAAAAAAAAGTTATTGTGCAAGTCAGCTATCTTATTTGTGACCCTGGACCACAAATCTAGTCATAAGGGTCAATTATTTTTAGATTTATTGAAACTGAGATTTATACATCATCTGAAAGCTGAATAAATAAACTTTCCACTGGAGTATGGTTTGTTATGATAGGATAATATCTGATACAACTATTTGAAAATCTGGAATCTGAGGATGCAAAAATATCAAAATATTGAGGAAATCGTTTATAAATTTGTCCAAATGAAGTCCTTAGCAATGCATATTACTAATCAAAAATTAAGTTTAGAAATATTTACAGTAGGAAATTGACCAAATATCTTCATACAGCATGATCTTTACTTAATATCATAAAAATGATTTTTGGCATAAAAGAAAAATGTATTATTTTGACCATGTATTGTCGCCTATTGCTACAAATTGCTACTATTGCTACTTATGACTGGTTTTGTGGTCCAGGGTCACATTTGAATCCAACTAAGTCTTGAGCTTACACATTATGAGAGCTTAAAATAAAGCTGACAGTCTGACCCAGTTTACTTTACTTTTTATCCAAAGTGTGGAGAATAGTTGGTAAAAACACTTGAAACCACCCTTGACCTGTCTAGCTGAGCTGCATATTTATGTCCACTTGAGACAGCACACACAACAGCCAAAAACAGAGAAAGGTTGTATCTTTTCTGAGTTACTTCTTCCAATGCACTGAAGCTCTGATGTTCTCCAGAAGCCCAGCATGATATTGAACAGCAACAGAAAATCCGCAAGATCATTTCATGTTAATAATTGACATAAAATTAATTATAGGCCTCAAGTAAATTTTTTTTTTCAAGAAGATTCAAGTAGTAGCCACATGAAGTCTTTTGGAATGGATCACCATAACTCTAGGACATTTTGAATGCAGCTGACCAAAGGCTGCCACCAGATCCACATTTCCTGCAGAGACATTGTCAGATGAATATTTTTACATAAGAACAATATTGGTTCACACAACACCTGCATGGCCTGGCAAGACTAGAATTTACATCTTTATTTGTTGACTAGTTCTGGTAGAATTTTCTTTGAATTTCATTGTGATATTCCCACAGTAAAAGAGAAATACTTCTCTTTATACTTTAGTGACACCTTTAAAATGCAGATCTTAATAGATTAACTACAGAGTACAATTTGTGTTAAATGCAATAAGGAAATATTATGAATCAAAATTTTGTGCTAGTTGAAACGTAATATTTAAGGTGACTTATTTAAATATAACTGGTGATGCATGAGAATGAAGAGAATCATGTTCTGATGCAAAATTTTAATTATTAACTCTTTATTTACAGTAAGCCTTTGCTAGATTTGAATCTCATTGATTTAAATCACAAGAAACGATTTGGTCTCGCATGAACACCAGACTCCAGAAGAAACTGAATACTGTAAAAAATGATTGTACATTTAAAGGTAAAATACTGTTAAAAAAAAAAAAAATGCTACAATAAAACCTGTTAATTGGTTAAATTTTACAATAAAATACTGTTACATTTACAGGTTTTGGAAGTGCAAAAGAATGAGTCATCTTATCATTTTCAGTGATGAACCATAAATTGACACTCCCAAAAAAAAATTCATTAAAATACATGTTTCTTCAGTTAGGTACGGTATATTAGGGCTTGTTACATAATATGTTGTTAAATAATGTTTATTGCATTATTTTAGCTTTGTGTGTTACCATGATGGTGTTTTGCATTTGTGTGCACCTTGTACTATTTACTTAAGCTTGTAGAAAAGCTGTGACGAGCTTTGATTCATAATGTGGCTTTCTTATTACCAGCTGTGTTTTTGGTGGTTCTCAGTATAGTACAAAACACATTTTAGTGCTTCAGTAGATTTTTATATTAACATTATACAGGTTTTTAAGTTTAAGTTAAATCTGTAAAACATTTTTTAACCGTAACTTTCATAGATCGTTTTTTACAGAGTAAAAAATGTAAGGGATATCCCTTGTCTATCTTAGGGCTTTCAATAACTTTTCACAACTGAACCATACCTGTATAGTATTTTGCCTATAATAATGCATGTAATACAACCCGAATTCCGGAAATGTTGGGACGCTTTTTAAATTTGAATAAAATGAAAACTAAAAGACTTTCAAATCACATGAGCCAATATTTTATTCACAATAGAACACAGAGAACATAACAAATGTTTAAACAGAGAAATTTTACACTTCTATCCAGGTTTCAAAAAAGTTGGCACGGGGGCAACAAAGGGCTGAAAAAGCAAGACATTTTGAAAAGATTCAGCTGGGAGAACATCAAGCAACTAACTAAGTTAATTGACATAAGGTCTGTAACATGATTAGCTATAAAAGGGATGTCTTAGAGAGGCAGAGTCTCTCAGAAGTAAACATGGGCAGAGGCTCTCCAATCTGTGAAAGAGTGCATAAAAAGATTGTGGAATACTTTAAAAACAACATTCCTCAACGTCAAATTGCAAAGGCTTTGCAAATCTCATACAGTGCATAACATCATCAAAAGATTCAGAGAAACTGGAGAAATCTCTGTGCGTAATGGATGAGGCCGAAGATGTTTGTTGGATGCCCGTGATCTTCAGGCCCTCAGACGACACTGCATCAGTCATCGGCATGATTCTGTCATTGACATTACTAAATGGGCCCAGGAATACTTCCAGAAACCACTGTCAGTAAACACAATCCACCGTGTCATCTGCAGATACCAACTAAAGCTCTATCATGCAAAAAGGAAGCCATATGTGAACATGGTCCAGAAGCACTGTCGTGTCCTGTGGGCCAAGGCTCACTTAAAATGGACTGTTTCAGAGTGGAAAAGGGTTCTATGGTCAGACAAGACCAAATTTGACATTCTTGTTGGAAATCACAGACGCTGTGTCCTCTAGGTTGAAGAGGAGGGAGAACTTCCAGCGTGTTATCAGCATTCAGTTCAAAAGCCAGCATCTCTGATGGTATGGGGGTGCTTAAGTGCATACGGTATGGGCAGCTTGCATGTTTTGGAAGGCACTATGAATGCTGAAAGGTATATAAAGGTTTTAGAGCAACATATGCTCCCGTCCAGATGACGTGTATTTCAGCAGGTCAATGCAAAACCACATACTGCAGCTATTACTACAGCATGACTTCATAGTAGAAGAGTCCGGGTGCTGAATTGACCTGCCTGCAGTCCAAGGCTTTCACCTATAGAGGACATTTGGCACATCATTAAACAAAAAATATGTCAAAGACGACCATGAACTCTTCAGCAGCTGGGAACCTATATCAGGCAAGAATGGGACCAAATTCCAACACCAAAACTCCAGAAACTCATAACCTCGATACCCAGACGTCTTCAAACTGTTTTGAAAAGAAGAGGAGATGGTACACCATGGAAAACATGCCCCTGTCCCAACTATTTTGAGACCTGTAGCAGGCATCAAATTTGAAATGAGCTCATTTTGTACATAAAATTTTAAAATTTCTCAATTTAAGCATATGTTATGTTCTCTGTGTTCTATTGTGAATAAAATATTGGCTCATGTGATTTGAAATTCATTTAGTTTTCATTTTATTCGAATTTAAAAAACGCCCCAACATTTCCGGAATTCAGGTTGTATTAGTATTAACCGACAAACCTGCAACCATTAACAGAGTTCACATGCAGTTCTCCACAATCAACGTTCAAGACAAATATAGCCCACCTTAAAGAACAAACATTAATATTAGTTTAGGGAATTACAGGGGAAAAAAAACTGAATAATTCCAGTGCAAATCCTGGCTCTGGCTCTCGGCCAACTTCTGATGCTCCTCACGCTTCGGCCGCCCCCACCAGCAGAGAGAGTCACTGTCTGTGTCTCAGTACCCCCAGGACGCACTCTCATTCAGAGCAGCTGTTGTCTGAGAGCTAGAGGCAGCTCTCTGACACTCTGTCAGACTCTCCTCTTAGAGCCCCTCCTCTGCATGCCAAACAGGCAGCGTGTCCTCACGTTCTCATGATGGCGCTTTCATTAAAAGCAAGTATCTTCAATTAAATCACCATAAGTGAAAGTGAAAGTGAAAGTGAAAGTGACGTGACATACAGCCAAGTATGGTAACGCATACTCGGAATTTGTGCTCTGCATTTAACCCATCCAAAGTGCACACACACAGCAGTGAACACACACACACACACCGTGAACACACACCAGGAGCAGTGTACTGAAAAAAGTGTACTGAAGGCACGGAATTGTGCCATGACCTCCGCTATTTGATCTGTCAGCCCAAATTAGGTATGCCACATCTAAAAATTGGAATTGTTTTTATTTGAAGCTTTGTTATTATTCGGGAAGCAGAGAGCTGCCTTCTTTCATTGTCAGTTATGTCAACTTTTAGCGGATAGGAGTGGACATCATGTCCTTGAGCTTTATAGCAAAGCCGCAGTCCAAAGAAAAGAAATTCATTACACCTCCGAACAGACAGCCTACTCCTTCGGTAAACAGCGTAATGTTTCAAAGCTCATGAGAGGGTCTTACTGATCGACCTACATATTCCATACCCTTCTACAAAGCATTCAACGAGGACTAAAACACATTTTCATTTGCACAAATAACCATAAAAGCTATTTCAAAATAATCATGTCCAACTCTGTTCATATATTGAATAATTCTCTGGCAATTATTGTATTAGTTCAATAGAGTACCACGCATGCATGTGGTACTGCTGACGCAGGAGCTGGATGTATCTTTTTTTTCTTTGCGCACAAAAAATAGTCTCGCAGCATCATAAATTTAAGGTTGAACCATTGATGTCACATGGACAATTAACAGTGTCCTTACTACCTTTCTGGGGCTCGAACATGTAAGTTTTGTTGCTGTCTATGCAGGATCAGAAAGCCCTTGGATTTCATTAAAAATATTTTAATGTGTGTCCTGAAGATGAACAAAGGTCTTACAGGTTTTTGAATGGCAGAATTTTCGCTTTTGCGTGAACTATCCCTTTAACACTTGATGCAATGTCTGCAGCCCTGATCATAACTGCTTGATATCAGAAATGGGAAACTCATGCTCTGTTTTATTGTGAGCAAGTCACTCTTCCCCTACCCATCACATTTCACTCTTCAAACTTTCACTTGGAGAAATTATAAAGTTGCACTAAAATTTACATTTAGGTACAAAACACTATGCAGGGCAATTTAGAAAAGTTAAAGAAAAGACCTACTAATGCATTTTTGTTCCCAAAGAAAGTCCATGGGAATTGTGAGAGCCATTACAGGTAGGATCTAAATGAGCTGTTTAGGAGGTTGCCTACGGTGACAGCTCACACCAGATAAATATTTAACTCACACATGGTAGAAAATTTAAAACTAAGAGCACTGCAGTTGAGAACAGCATAAGAGAGGAATACGTAAAGAAATATGACACTGACCAGCACCAAACCTCTTCTACAGGAGTTTTACTTGCTTCAAGCTTCTTCATTATGTAAGCCATGGAACCACGTTATATTATAACATCTGCAGGAAGTGATACAGTTTGTGATAATTTCACCAACAATTTGGAATGACAAAGAAGTGTCAAATTTCATGCAGCTAGTAGCATAATTTGAAATGTGACAATAACAATTCTAATATCTACAAAACTTATGCATCAAAGAAACAAGTGCAGCTGTCTTTAGAATTTTGTCTTTGAACTTCCATTTTTTTCTGTAACTCTGCATTGTTGTTGAGTAATTCAATGGTGAAATGGATTTACTTATTGTAGAGTTAACAAAAGTTATGTGCATTGTAATGGATAAATTACAATGTATGTGATAAATGTAATTCAAAGCGGATGTCATGTCAGTAAACCAGGAAAATTTTAAAAAGGACAGTTCATTCATTAATTCGCATGACCTGACCTTCACGCTGTGGAAATACAAAAAGGAAGACAGAAGACAGAAGACAATGAGTGAAGTGCTGAAAAGAGGCAGGGCTACATAATCACAAAAAATACTCATAACGTAACTAGTGTATATTCATGGTAACTGCAATGTAAGCTGTTTTACTGTGACAGTTTGAAATTTAAAAAAATGCGTGCTATACTAAAGTTCAAACGCAGGCTTGAAATAAGGGCATGTCACATTTTTTGTATTAAGTGGAGTTTTAGAAAGGCTCCTCTGTAAATCCCATTAGCTTGCCCCAGGGGACAAGCATACTCCAAATTTCATAAATTTTCAAGACCAGATTGCGCTGTTTCTTAGAAGAGGAAGCAAAATTATTAATCAGATCAATGCTGTGAGTGCAGTTAACTGTACAAATGATTATTCATGATGACTTGTAAGTGACTGTGAATATATGAAGTGAAGTGAAGTGAAGTGAAGTGAAGTGAAGTGAAGTGAAGTGACATACTGCCAAGTATGGTGACCCATACTCGGAATTCGTGCTCTGCATTTAACCCATCCAACGTGCACACACACAGCAGTGAACACACACACACCGTGAACACACACCCGGAGCAGTGGGCAGCCATTTATGCTTATAAATTATATATATATATATACATACACACACACACACACACACACACTGTATACAGGTATGTAGTAAAAAAAGGCTGTATTTACGTATCACAATTTATATAAAATTTTACACAAGATATTTCAATTTCAAAAAATCATATTAATTTGTATATATGTTTATATGATAGTTTCTCTCGTACTCTCTTCATGTGTGCAGACATCAGACAGCCGTTAAACGGCAGTCGCTTCTCTAAAACGCTTCTATCCACTTCACATATTCATGAGTACAACACAAACAAATTAAGTTACTTGCAGCAAGCAGAACATTTCCACCTTTCAACCTGAGGAAGTTCTCATTCTGTGCATACCATTCAGCCAATTAAAGTGTGACATTGTTTCATGGCAGCAACAAGATTAATTGTGCGACTGCAGCTTCCTGAATTAGATATATAGAGGCTCTTGAAATACCCCTTTCAAACTGGTCTTTCCTAAGGTTTGCCATATTAATCTCCCCCTCTTTTCATTCTACGGCGGGGAGCTCATCTGCTCCGTCCCTGCATGCCATGAATCAAGCATTTGTGACTTGCATACAGAGGAAGCTTCCTCAGGCTGTTCTCTCATGATAATCCCTGACAAACGTCTGCTTCCCAAAGAAACTCACATTTAGCCTGATTTTTTGGCGGGTTATGACGTACACAGCAGGAGACAAGCAACCTTGTCTGTGTTTTGAGAAGCCGACTGGACTTCAGGGCTAACATTTGACCTTGGGGAATTCATTAGTACATTTAAAGAGATAATAAAAAAATATTGGCCCACTGTTGCAGATCTTTCGGGGAAGTAGAGGTTTCTTTTACGATGCCTTTGTGGCAACTGATCTGTCTTTTTGCTTTAACTCTTCCCAAACGGCTTCTTGCGAGAGACGATGAATGTAACAAGGAAGGTGGATGACAAAGAATGGTGAAACAGTTGTACAAACAAACAGCAATAAAGACTGCCCTACATTAATATCATCAGAACAATTAATCAGTGCACACAGTCATAGGGGAGAGCATCCCCTTCACTTGCTTAATTCAAGGTCAAAACCCCAAAAATATCAATGGATCACTCAATTAAATGCTCTGTGTTGTTCATTATATGCGTGGAGGGGGTATAATGGGAATGCTCGTCTATAGCATAACCAGGAGAAATTAAATAGGCAATATAAGGCTGCTTTTAGTAAAAGTGTAATTGCTTCAACACAGTATAAGAACTCAAGGATCCCAGTCTAGTTCCTTGTGAATAAACCATGAGGTTTGTCCCCAGGGTCACCTTGCAGGAAACAATAATGGTCAGACTGCCAGTATAAACTCCTGGTTGAGAAGGATGGGGTGAATCTAGTCAGACAATGGCTAGCATAGTGGATCCTTGAGGACAATGAATTAGCCAAAAGTTTTAAAGCCACATAATAGAATACTGCAGTGCAATTTACCTCCTGACAGAAGAGAGTCTGAAGGGCTTTATTTTTGTCCATTAGGTCAAGGTTTTATGTTGACATTGTCTCTGTTTAAGACATTGTCTCTGTCTACTTAAAACGGCACACAATAGCCTACCTGAAAGAATATGAATATGAAAAATTTAGTCAATTACACACATAACCTTGCAATGGGAAAGATCAGAGAAATTGGCACCGGTAACATTGCATCTCAGGCTTTGTTGGTCACATTGAAAATAATGCTGTACCTAGAATATCGAATACATTTTTGGTGTTGTGTTCAGTGGTAAGTGTATAATACTTTTATGGTTTTAAGAGGAGGTTTTTTTTTTTTTTAAAAATCACATTTAACAAGTAACAAGCTTTGGAATCTGTTAACCAATAACATTTCTGATATTTCTAAAGGATGTGCGAGAGTAAACAGCAGGAAATTCAATGTCAATCCGTTCATAAAATTGCCTTAATCCACTAACACGTTAAACACAACATTGAAAAAAAGGCAAGTCACCTTCTCTGAGGGTGACCTGCAGACACTGACGCTGACATAAATGTAACTAGTATTTCATAAAACCTTTTATCAATTTCAGTTGACCTAATCTGTCAACAAAGTCATCCGGAATCCTTTTAAAGGTGGGTAATTGAGTCTGCTTAAAAGGTAAAGTGTATTGAGGCATGTGGAGGCAGTGTATATTCAGCATTCAATGTTTCCAGCATTCAGTCACCAATTCCAACAAAATACACTGTTTTAAAATTGTTTTCTCAGCTGACCAGGGCGCCCTATTAAAAGTCTTGAGAAAATGATTTTAATTACATGCATGAATTTACACTAAACCAGCTCTGGTTACATGAATACATAAAATAGCGAGACCCAAGCAAAAACTTTATATGTTAGCCTTGGGTTGGAGGTACGGGGTCAAAGGAGTTTGAAAAGGACATATTGTCAAGTCAGTCCTGCTACTCAGCTCCCGTGGGTGAGCAAAGATATCACCTCTACATGAGAGGCTTGGGAGAAACTTTTTGGTTTTGGAAACCTCAGACAGGAACAAGAGCAGAATGTAAATGGCTTCTTTACTCTGACTAGTGAAATTTTTCCATCATACCGGTGAGCCAAAATCGGATTCATGCCAAGATTTAGATTCGTGCCAACAGAATTAGACAGATGCTGCTGAGCTTTTCTCAAAGACTGATGTTCTATAAACTGCTACACCTCAATTTATTTTCTTATGTTTGTTCTTTTTTAAGTGCAACATATGCAATATAGATTTTTTTTGGATACATACTGTCCTGTGGTGCAAAGGATATAAAATCTATTAAATGTATTATACTCTCTTAAAAACAAAAGCTCTTCATTGGGATCTGTGGTTCCATGAATAACCTTTAACGTCCATGGAACCTTTGCATTGCACAATAATGCAATGAAAAAAGCTCATTCTTTATAGTGAAAAAAGGTTCTTTAGAACCACGCAAAATGTGATCCGGGACCACAAAACCAGTCTAAACTCGTATAAAGAGTATACCAGAGTTTTATACTGAAATTTGAATTTAATAAGCTTTCTATTGATGCATGGTTTGTTAGGATAGGACAATGTTTGGCCGAGATACAACCATTTGAAAATTTGGAATGTAAAAAAAAATCTAAATATTGAGAAAATCACCAAGTTGTCCAAATTAATTTCTTAACAATGCATATTACTAAGCAAAAATTAAGTTTTGATATAATTACGGTAGGAAATTTACAAAATATCTTCATGAAACATTATCTTTACTTTATAGCATAAAAGAAAAATCGTTCATTTTGACCCATACAATGTATTTTTGGCTATTGCTACAAATATACCTCTGCTACTTATGACTGCTTTTGTGGTCCAGGTTCACAAATGGTTCTTTAAAGACTGACCACTAAATGAGGCACCAAAAATGGTTCTTCAATGGTATCACCATGAAAACTCCCTTTTGGAACCTTTGGAACCTTGCTTTCATATGGTATGGTATTCTCCCATATAGTATTATCAAAAATGTGCTTTATGATGGAATTTAGTTGTATTTGAAAACCAAACTAAATGTTTATTGGACATGTTTTCATTTTATATACATGTTATTTTATAAATAACAAACTACAGTTTTGATCACTAAGAACACAAGCTTCGGCTGCAGGTCTTCTGAGATGTCTTTTATGAACTTGTATCTGTTATGGCCTTTAAGTTTAATGTCACCAAAGAGAATACTCTTGGCCTTTTGTAGTAGGTAACAGTTATGAGACAACTATATTACTCTTTCCTTCTTTGTTCTTCTTTGTTCCATTCGGTCCCTATAAATATTTATAACTGGCATTTCTGCAGTGCTTAAAGACTTTTATAAAAACGCTATGAATAATACTAACAAGAAATTGAATATCAATACATTACTTTTAGAATCCATATAAATCAGATAAAGAACCTTGAAAATGAAACCGATTCATATTTTGTTTATATTGTCTTTGAAATGAACATTTGCCACTTCAGAGAGATGTGAGTAATCAGGTCAAACTGCAGTTGTCCTTTTCATGTGCTATCTCTCCACGAGAGCCAGATCAGCAGCCCTCTCTCCTCAGACTCCAGGAATAGCACCAATTTCCTTAAATGCTATTAGCAGACAGATACGACAGAATGGAGGAAGGCTGATACAATTATTGTGTGATTCAGACCATCCACAGTCTTTCGGCCTTGAATGTTTACAGGTCCAATTCTGATGCGTACACACACACACACACACGCAAGGAATGGTTTGAGGTTTTCTGGTTTTTCATCTTATTTAGGCACACACTCAACAGTCAATATGTCCAGTCCTCTCTAGGGTGGTGCATATTGTGCCTTGGCTGGTACAGCTATCATTCAACATTAATTGAACTGAGGGCCACTGAGGACTTTTAGGGCATGGTATTTCACGCCATCCTGATAGGACACCAGGATAGCAGGAGGAGAGAATTGCTTTGAAGTGATTCATTTGTGGAGGACACCGTGCCATACATCAGTAATGCCACACTGAGTATATGAGTTTTCGCTCTATAAGCAATGGATCTCTTACACGATGGAAGCTTTAAGTCTCGCTAATCTTTTGTGACATTGTTTATCTTACACATAAATGCTTGATTTATTTTTGAAGCTAGAATCAATGCCACATTTTGAAAAACATCTTAAATTTACTATTTAAAACCATTGCATCTACAGTATTTAATACTAAAAATGCCACAAGTTTAAGTTTAACCAGAATGTCGCAATAAATCCACTTAACAATGAATTGCAAATTTACCAATCATTGACTGCACTTTATTTTACAGGCTGTTCTGAGTCATTTAATATAGCTATGACCCTTTTTCACAGAATGTGATGAAGTTTTTATATTCATTCTTTATATTAGTGTTTCTAAAACAACAGCAGGGAGTGACCGCCAATTTGACATCTTTTCCTCCTGTTTGGACCATTTTATCTTTGCAAAAGTCATAGAAACACTATTCACTATTTTTTTCTCTTTTTGAAGTAAAAAATATATTTGTTGAAGTTTCCGTTCACCACTATAGAAGTTTACCCGACTTCCACTTCTTAGAACCTTGGAAATGTGAAGAAAAACTATTAATTTTTTGATTCGTTGCCAAAATTATTAGAAATATGAAGTATATCCGAGGCGCATGTTTTCAATCAAGCTAAATAAATGATTCACTCAGTTGTAAAGGTTAGTTTCCCCCTTCCACATGTAAATGAGAGGGCACTAATGAAGTCAAATAACGATGCCAGCAGTGAGTGGTTACACCAGATGTGTAAAGAGATTAGATGAGGCTGAATCACAGTCAAGGCCATTCTTATCTGATCAGCTTGATGAGAACTGTACACCAGCTCCACCAACTCGAAATAAATTATTGTAACAGTTGAAGTGTTCTAATTGCATCATGAGGACATTTAGAGACTGTGGGGGTCCTGTAGGACCTCAGAACTCATGTGAGCAAAACACAGAGCTGACAGTAAACAAGGACGTTCAAGGACGACATCCAAGCTGTGATATCTGCACTGAGGCAGCAGTGCTCATGATGATGACAGAAACAATTTCACCCACCAACACAATCTTCTTATGGTTTACTTGATGTTGTCTCCAGTAAGAACTACAGGGCAGTTAATAGTGATGAAACCCTCAGAGAGAAATTCCTCTTGAGGTTGAGATTAGTCCGGTTAACAGCGTCATTGTTGAGTATTTAGAATAGAGAGGCTGGGGGAAATTATTTCAATGTGTTTTTCTGCATTTTTATAGACATCCACAACATACTTGTGTTGTTCAAAAACACATTAAACGTAACATTTGATTATTTAATGAAAAAAACAAGTTCAAATCAGGTTAGTGTTTTTCCTATACTGTGATAGCAAGAAACTTACTGCAACAACTGAAAGTTACTATTGTTTAGGAAAGATGACATTAATGTATGAACTGATTGACCTTTAATGAAATATTCACAAAAATATCCTGAAGATAAAGGGGTGTTCAGAGACATGACAAGCATTTCTTATTTCAATATGTCAGACTGATTTCATGCCATGACTGATTGGAGACTTATTTGCATTATGTCATAGTTCTGCTCTCCTGGGAGGCATAAATATCTTTAGCTGAGCAAATTATTTGGTAAGTTTAGGCATCCAGGAATCTTATGCAAAATACATTCTTAAATAAAACACCTCACTTTCTGAGTGATATCCGCATATTTAAATGACCTTATTATTTATATTACTAAGGTGGGTGGATGCATTATGTGAACAGTTACAGTGTCCATAAAACAGGTTGAAAAAATGTGCTTATTTTACTGTGATCAATTGTGAAAACAACTTTAACATGATAATTATTAGGAGACCCAACTCACCAGAGTCAAACCAGAAGAATTAGGTCAAACTATCAAAGAGCTTAAATTATTTGAGCATATTTCACATTATCAAGACTTGCTGAGCCCCTTTAATGGGTTAATTTATCTGAGTCGCCTTTGTTAGATATAACTCAAATCATTACTGGGTTGAAATGAATCATTGCCCTCTACATGACTCTATCTAAGTCATAAATATCAAGCAAATATAGACCCTAAGCTGTTTTCTCTCTTGATAAACTGATTATATTCTGAACACATGTGGATTTCTATAAAAAAAAAAAAAAAGAAAAAGCAACAATGAACAGTCATCCGTGTAAATGCGTCTCTGGGCAATTTCAGAGGCAATCAATATTCCCAATAGTGTTTGGGACAGTAAACGGTTACAGTGCAATACAGGTTGCATTTATGAGGTTTTGAAGTATCTCTCTCTGCTCTGTTAGTTTAACAGATTACATTTTTCATGCTGTGAAATATGGTACTGCTTTGTTTTATCAATAATGTTTTTCTCTGATGCAAGCAAAATTGTCAACAAGTACTGATTTATCAGACAAAGAAAAGCTAGTGTTTTACTACATCATTTTATTTGAATTAAAAGAAACTATGACAGAGTGAAGCGCATCAGAACAGACTCTTCCATTCCAGTCGTGATATTGTGTCTTTCTCTTGATCCAGTTTGCTCTAATACCAGACAGTTTTAGGAGGACTAAAGCCTAAGGATGAAAGAACTTGGGATATTTCAAAGAGGATGTGAATTAAAACACAAACCACGTCACTTGCAATTAAACAAAATCAATACATGCATCTCCACTAGGAGTGAAAAGGAATATAAGAGCGCTCTGCTCATGAAACCTTCTTGTTTTCAAAGTTTTAGAAGTTAAACCACTACAGAGACCAGCTTAAATCAGTAATCCCACTGTTATCATGCCCTTGACTAAGACATATAACCTCAGATCATTATAAGAAATTGATCTGGAATTAGTGTACTATAAATCTTTTTGTATTAAAAGAGGACTGCTAAATGGCAAGTTTCTAAGTCAGAGCAGTGAAGAAAAAAATTAAGTATAACTTCTCCACCATATTCAAATGCACGCTAACTGCTTCCAGACTTCCTGATAGCATGGACATTTGACTTGAGAGACATGGGGAAAGAGTCAGGTGCAGTAGAGAGAGACCATTGCTGAGACAAGCTGTCAAACAGTCCAACACCACAAGCTGAAAGCTTAGACAGGGCGGCACTTTCTCAACATTCTGAATAATGAGCTGCTGCAAGCCTTCAGCACATGCAAAACAACGTCTTCATATACATAGAAAAGACTCGTGCAGAATAAGGCTGGATTTAAAGTGATAACACATAGGTATACACAAACACACATCTCTTAATAACATATGACCTTCTTGAGCACTTAAAAGGAAAGAAATATAGCACTTGTCTTGTGCAGCGTTTGGAATGGGCGTTTATTACCTATTTCCATGCCTGTTAATTTAACCTCAATTGAAATAATTCAGAGCTGCAGTTCTGCTTTATAAATCAAGCATGACTTTGCAAGCCATATTTTACCTATTTTTATAACCTAGTCCTTTATTCTGCCCGAGAGTAAAAGCTAATTTCATTTATTATAAAGTAACTTTGGAAAATGTGTTAACTTTGGTTCATCCAGATGCAATAAATATCGAATAACTGAGATGCAACTCTTAAAACAAAGCAAATTTTCCAGCAACTTTATTTTTTATCATAACCTCATAACAAAACTTAAACAAATTTACCTGTATGCACTGTGAGCTGGACCACGGTAACATTTTACTGTAGACCTAATATTTCATGGTTTTCTTCATATAAATGAAACCTCGCACATAGAATATTTTACAATTAATTAAAAAATTTATTATATTAGCCTAGAATACTTCATTAAACGATAAGGCCCGATGCACTTCCATAGAGATATGGAAATCCTAAATATATCTTAGAACTACTTCTTCAGCTCAGTTCACATTCGCTGAGTTGCCGACAAACAACAAAACTGAAGAAAAGGCTTTTGGAAAAATTGAAAGAGTTGGATTGAAAGTGGCCTTTGATATGTTTCTCGCGTTTGAGCGCGCGCGTATAGTGTAAGCGAGTGACTTTGGCTGAAGGGACACGCATCAGGCGATCGCGCATTCGTGGATCAGACCTCACCGAGGACGCAGCGGTGCACAGCTTTCTTGGATTTCTGTTTAGCATCTCGAGTTTGCGCAAATCAATTACCATCAGTCATTTCTAGAAGATCCACACGTTATTTGTCGTTCTGTAACGGAGGATCTATGTGTCTCGTGTGCTTTGTCGTTTACTTAAGAGCATGCCACATTTTTTCCGATGTACCTAATGGACAAAAATAATTAAAATTCTAGAAATCTCGGTGATTGGAATGTTTCAGCATATTCTGATTTGTACAACTCGAGACCGTTCGACTACCTGTAGGATTGCATTAAGCGCGTGAGGCGGTATGCCCAGGAGGTAATGCGCATTAGTATAATGTGACACAATTCGGGTTTGTTTGTTTTTTGCACTCGAACGGAGGTTTCTGTTCATATCGTGCACATCTGTAACCGGTGAATATAAGCTAATGGAACCACCGTAATCTCAAGGAGAGCCGACGGCACGTTGTTTTCGAACAGGCGTTGGAATGCTCTACATTTATCCTTCAAACCCTGTTGAAGATGTACAAAACACGGGGACATTTCCAGCAATATACGCGTACCTGTACCATACAAGCTCCGTCTAAATGGCAATACTTGAATGTTTGAATTCGTGAAATCATATGGCAATAGTTTTTGCACCTGATGCAAAGCAATCCGCAGTCGATCGACTGAATGATCATTCCTGCATGAGTGTGCAGAGTGACTAATCGCACTTGGACCACAATAAGACAGGATGGAGACGAATCAGACATGCGTTTTGATTGTTGGCTTTGAGCTACCAGTAAGCGCTCTGTAGTAAAGTTGCCGTGGCCGAACTACAGGTGCTTTATGAAGATCAGGACACAATCGTTAGTTTGCCCTCGCAGAAATGCCAGTGCGTGCTGTGACTTCCAGGTTCATGTACAGGGGACTTTGCTCAATTCCAGATATCCTCTCCTACAGGGCTCCCGTCAGCCTCCCCGAGGATGAAGTGGAAGGTAAGTGATATTTCATTGTGAGTAGCAGAGAGACGTTATCTGTGGCGATAGTGCTGCCAGTACTTTGTGAATGTGGATTTCAGCACCATGGAGAGCGCCCTGCGGCAGCCTCTACTGCCCAAAATGAAGAAACTGCTTGTTTTTTCCTATACACTACTATTGAAAATTGTCGACAAATAATAAAAAAAAAAAAAGAGTACATTTTCATTTAGGTTTCATTGTTGGTTTTGAGATAAGCGTATGAACAAACGCAGATTAGATTAAATCAGATTAAATCTATAGTGGAGTTCAAATTTACAATATGAAGGGTGAAGGTGGGCGTTCATATCTGATCACACACTAATACAGCCGGAAATGAATCTAGTATTTTAAAATTTGTATTACATTCCAAATCTTTGGCAAAGACACGTTTAAATAACACATGTAAATTACATGAATTGATCATTTTAATGGTTGCACCACATTAAAGAATGATCTTCATTCACGTGTCTTTGGAAAAAAAACACATTTCGTGTAACTACATAGATTAAATGGCATAGTTTAGTTTATATATATATATATATATATATATTTTCTTTCTTTTTTGATTTTATGCATACTGTTTTTGTATACAGCCTTTTCCATGCATGTGATACACACACACCTAGCTAACACTTATTTCAGTTTCAGAGAGATAGAGGCCTACCTCTTAATTACATAGTAATGTGGGGAATTTCATTATCATATTATTTTTCTTATATGAAAAAGAAACAAATTTGAATTAAAATGTCTATGCTTGTCTATGCTTTAGCTGCAATTAGGTTACTGTCCAGAGGCCATATGACACGGTTTATGCCATATTAGCTTATAAATTTGCAATGATATAATTTATCTAATGTTAAAGTTAACAAACTTTCACAATTAATCACATACAGATTTGCATTACATATACACATAATCACATAATGTCACGGCTAATAAAAATATGGCTTGGCAAATGAAAATATTTTCAGAATAACAACATTTCCTTGTGACACATTACTTTTAATGACAGATATTAATGAAGTTTTATTTGATTGTCTCCTGATATTTAAAGGACAATTAATCATAGCACTTACTTATCCTGATTTTACTCACTCTGATTAATTGGGAGGAAGTCTCAAAGTGGTCCAACTCTCCAATCAAGCATACTGATATAGATAAATGTTGTCATGTTTAACATGAAAAAAGTTTGTGTCATTGTTTGTTGTAACATGGCGATGTATCTGGCACATCTGCAGAGATCCGTGAAGCCTTTAAGGTGTTTGACCGCGATGGTAACGGGTTCATCTCAAAACAGGAGCTAGGAGTGGCCATGCGGTCTCTTGGTTACATGCCTAATGAAGTGGAGCTGGAGGTGATCATTCAGAGACTGGACATGGATGGTATATCAGCCCTCACAAAAACTACAGAAACATTCATATCTTTGGAAACACATGCTCCGTGTATTTTAGCACATAACGCACGTTGTTAAATTGTGTGATATTCTCTATATTGCTATTAGTTTGTCTTGTTTTGATTACACGTAAGCCCTGCTAAGGCAGCATTTATCAGAGAGGCATGGTGGAATTGCAAATTCAATACAAAACACCTGCAACAGCAAAACAATTCAATATTGTAATGGTTATTGTGAATCATTGAACAAAGGACTGATGTTTCTGATAACGATTCAAAAGATTAGAGTCTGGCTGTTCTGCTGGATCAGCATAAGATTACAATCTCCCTCAAGAAAAGGTTACAGTGAACTGGCCTGTGTCTGTGTATCTTTTATTTCGCAGGAGACGGTCAGGTTGACTTTGAAGAGTTCGTAGCACTTCTCGGACCAAAATTGTCTTCAGCTGGTATGCCTGACAGATTCCATGGAGCCGAGTTTGACTCCATATTCTGGAAGGTGTGGAGGTTTTCTTTGAAATAATCTCAATTATTTCCCATATTCTCAGTGATTAGTTCTGTCTGGCTTCTGCTTTACTTTGTTCCATTGTTGTGACTCCCTGTGATTACTGGTGGAAAGATTATTCATACATTATTCACACTCTGCAATTAACTTGCTGACATTTCTTTGGTAGTAATAGCACTGAATTAAAATGAATGTTGAAAGTGCCGTTTTAGTCCATTAGAAGGCAATATTCTCTTAAATGTGCTATTTAGTTAACTCATCTGTGCATTGGCTGCTGATCATTTATAGCAGTTATATCATCATTTACCGGGATATTTGACATTTTGAACATTGCTGCCTTAATGAAAAACTCAATTTTACTCTCCTTTCTCTTTGTGTCATTAGTGTGACATGCAAAAGCTGACTGTGGATGAGCTGAAGAGACTGCTGTATGACACCTTCTGTGACCATTTGACTATGAAAGACATCGAGAACATCATCATGACTGAGGAGAGTCACTTAAACAGCCCGGAGTGCCAAGTAGATATTGACAGTAAGTCTTCATACGCTAACAATTCTCAAAACCAAAGCAAAAAAATGATAACAAAATTGCGGCAAACATGATACATTGACCTTGGCTGTTTGTCTCTAGCATATTCGCTCCCTGCATGTGCCCACACATCCGTTTCATTATGAAGTGTCTGGGCATTATCATGTCAATCAAAATTGTCTGTCAACTCCATTAAAAACCCAAGACACAGAGGCCATTGCTGCAGTGTAGAAAAACGGTCTATTTTTAGCTGAAACATATTCTGTTGACAGTCCTAGGGAAATAAAGGAGCTCATGAATCTGTTTGAAGCAGGACAGTGGGGAATGTATCTGTAATACTGATGAACACTTGAACATCTCGTGCTCTTTAATAGAAAATATCGTTTTACTGAAAACCAGCCACTGGCAAGTTTTTATTCCTTTTCGTAAGAAGCTTATACACACATTGTGTCTAATTGAAGCAAAAAAACAATACACACTTGAGGAGAACGTTAAGAGATGAAATCTTTGTCTTTCCAAAAAAAAAAGTATGCAATTACACACAAGCGCGAGTGCTGTTGTTTTATCATCCGCAGCAGCTGGAAATATTAATATTGAAAATAGTTAATATTGAGTAATTTACATTTTAAACACAATACTTGCAGTTGTCTGTTCAGAAACCCCAATGATAATATTTTTTAATGGATCCACAACAGCACTGTGGCAACCCTGAGCAAAACACAATAACCGCGTTTGTTTTTTTAACATAACTAGCGCTTTTTGAATGAATCATTATTGAGTAAATTACGTAATTACTCACCCATAAAGACCTCTAAATTGACTTGAATTAAAGTTTTAGAAAGAATGGCTTGAATGAATTATTTATCGACTCATTACTGATTGAATCCTGTGAATAGGTTGAATGAATGATTTATTGACTCACTCACTTGTCAGCCACCTACTGTTGAAACTATGTAAGCCTGCAGAAAGAGTCACTGAAAAGTCTCTGCTACCAAAGAGCACACTGAAATGCATAAATACAGACAAATGAAGTGATACAAACTGTGAAAACTACTAGAGTTGTTGGATTTTAATGCTGCCTGACCCATCAGATTCAAGGACTGATGATGTATAAATATAAGTCTATGGGAAAAATCCAGTATTACCTATAATAACCTTTCTTTTCCGATTTCTTCAACTTGTCCTCAAAGCAAGTCCCATGCAACAAGTCAAGCACACCTGTGTGCGCAAGAGCTTGATTTGTGCCTTCGCCATTGCATTCATCATCAGTGTCATGCTCATCGCAGCCAATCAGATGCTTCGAAGAGGAATGAAATGAACAGTTCTCTTTCTAAGACAATGAATGGCTGACAAAAGGAAACAAGGTAAACATGCAAAAAAGTCTACTAATTTTACTAGTTTCTAATGACCACAGTTTTACAGAAACACCAAAGGCTGCACTTTCATTCTACTATTAACTCAAGGTAAAGACAGACTGTTGTTAGACAGACAAAACAACATAGTTTAAAAGTATCTTTATCATTGTCCTATAAAATATGACAGTTTTTCTTTGCTAATGTTACAAAATAGACATGTAATATAAATTAGCACATCATACTTAAAGTATTGTATTGTATAGTTGTAATTCACTTTATATAAATCTTGTGTCAGGGTCATTAAGTAACATGACACAATGACATTGACAAAATTTTGTAACAATGTGTGACCGGGTGATGTACCTTACGCAATTTTAGATCCAGTAGAACCTAGATTTATTTTACCAACATGGTCTCAAACATCACCGGTTTGATCTGTGGGGATATTAATGGATAAAGAATATAGAGAGGAAATAAACTAATTTCTCAACACTTTATCTAGGTCACCATGAGTAGTTAGGCTTAGAGCAATTTAAAAAGAAAATGAATGTACTAGAAATCTACCAGTAATAAGCTGTGATGGAAAATGGAGTATAAATTTGGTGACAATCCAAAGTGTTACTGAATCTAACCTGTGCAATTGACTTTTATTAACTTGCAAAAACAGTATTTCCTCCAGTCTTGACTCTCAGGATTGTTTGTCGACAGGTCTTTTATTATATTGTCTGCTGGTTGTGTGGGAAAAAGTATTGTGAAAAATGACTGAATATTACAGGCTACTCGTATAGTGTGCCACGTGAGACTAAATGTTTTTGTCGATATCTTGCAATATAACTGTTCTGAGTGTTAATACATATTTGCATGACGTGTTTCCTAGCATTTTGATAACATCAATGTTGTCAATGAATAATCAGTCTGTATCAATATTATCATTACTTTCTTTAAGAACCCGTGGTTTTCATTGTTCTGAGGTGTTGTGATCTGTTTATTGGTCCATTTTTAAATTTTAAGTCGTGACATTAATGTTCTCTCATCGTAACCAAATAGTTGTCCACATTATGGTCAACGTGAAAATTACAGGTTAAGGTTAAGCTTGCTTTTAAAGCAACTGTATGTATTTTTTTTTTTACTTGAATTATTAGTTTCAAAATAATTCGACCAAATGTTCTGTTTCGTTCAACTTTCAAACTTTCAAATGTCTGTTGTGGGAGTTAGAGGGTACGAATTTCCACCAAAAGCACGGATTGCTTTACGGCAGCATGCACGTGTACTGCTTTCCTGTGTAATTACGACAGTGAATTCCATTCACTTAACTCCAGGGGGCTCCAAAGTTGCAAAAATACACAAAACTACATACAGTTGCTTTAAGTTTATGCATTCATAGTGTAACTCAAAGTGAATGAACCAGTGCAAATTATTCAAAAGTATTATTTTGAAGTTAACATAATAGCTTTAAGTTTGGTGCGAGTTAATGGTAACAAGCAATATTTGGCTTATGCATACTCTGAAATAAATGTATGCATCCAGCATCTATCTGTAATTTATGCATTTGTCAGTAATCTCAGTGCCTAAACAGTGAATTGGATGGTGTTGTTCTGTGTGTCTTAGGTTTGAAGTCCAAAGTCTATATTTTTGTGCACTTTCTCAGTATTTAATTCATGAGTTTATGCTATATCACAGTTGACACTTAACTGATATGTACAGTGCCTTGCAAAAGTATTCATTTTTTTTCACGTTTTGTTATGTTGCTGCCTTGTTAACTGCCTTAAATTAGTTTTTTTTCTACATCAGTCTACACTCCATACACCATATTGACAAAGCGAAAACAGAATTGTCACAACTTTGTAAATTAATTACAAAAAAACTGAAATAAATACATTTCATAAGTATTCACACCCTTAACTAAATATTTAGCTGAAGCACCTTCACAGTCTCAAGTCTTTTTAGTTTGATGCGACAAGCTCTGCTCATCAACATTTGGCAATTATCTGCTATTCTTCTCCTCACCTCTTCACCTCTCAAGCTCTGTCAGGTTGGATGGGGGCAGACGCACATTTTCAGGTTTCTCCAGAAATATTTGATTGGGTTCAAGTCCAGGCTGTGGGTGGGCCACTCAAAGACATTCAGAGAGTTGTGTATAAGCCACTCTTGCTGTGTGCTTAGGGTCACTGTCCTGTTGGAAGGTAAACCTTCTGCCCGCCTGAGGTTCTGAATGCTCTGGACTGGGTTTTCATTAAGGCTCTCTCAATATTTTGGTGCACTGAGCTTTTCTTCTGTTCTGATGAGTCTCTTAGTCCCTGCTGCTGAAAAACAGCTACCAGCACACTTTACTTTTGGTATGGTACTCTGCAGGTGATGAGCAAAGCTGGTTCCCTTCAAACATGATGCTTAGAATTGAGGTTCATCAGACCAGAGAATCTTGTTTCTCCAAGTCTGAGGGCCCTTTAGGTGCTTTTTGCAAATTCTAAGTGTGTTTTCATGCGTCTACACTAAAGAGAGGATTGAGTCTTGCCACACTGCCATAAACCCCAGATCGATGGAGTGTTGCAGTGATGTTTGTCCTTCTGTAGATTTCTCCTATCTCCACATATGATCATGGAGCTCAACTGGAGTAACCATTAGGTTCTTCGTCACCACACTAACCAAAGCCCTTCTCCATCAATTGCTCAGGTTGGCCAGGAGGGCAGCTCTAAGAAGAATCCTACTTGTATCAAACTTCTTCCATTAAGGGTAACAGAGAATACATGCTTCTGTGACCCTTTAATGAAGCATAATTTATTTTCTGAACCCTTCCCCAGATGTGTGGCTTGACGCAAACCTGTTTCTGAGCTCTACAGACTGTTCTTTTGACCCCAGGGCTTGGTTGTTGCTCTGATATGCATTATCAGATGTTGGACCTTTTATTAAGACGTGTGCCTTTCCAAATTTTACCCATTCAATTGAATTTACCACAGATTAACTTCACTCGAAGTGTAGTAACACCTACAAATATAAATATATAATATAAATGTTCCTGAGCTAAATTTCAACTGTCTCAGATAAGAGTATGAATACTTACGCAATGGAATCATTTAAGTTCTTTATTTTTAATAAATTTGCGAAGATGTTAAAAACCTGTTTTTTGCTTTATTATGGTGTATGGAGTATAGATTTATGTGGAAAAAAAGTCATTTAAAGCTGTTTAGCATAAGGCAGCAACATAACAAAACGTGAAAAAAATTAAAGGGGGTATGAATACT
Organism: Barbus barbus; assembly: GCF_936440315.1. Classification (NCBI taxonomy): domain Eukaryota; kingdom Metazoa; phylum Chordata; class Actinopteri; order Cypriniformes; family Cyprinidae; genus Barbus; species Barbus barbus. The sequence goes on along the minus strand of NC_136734.1, from coordinate 34,518,404 downwards.
TTTGCAAGGCACTGTATAAGTTGTTCATTAGCATTTCTTTGACTTAATTTGGAAAAACAATAACGTAAGTTAAGTCTGTTATGACTGATTATTTAAACGAATCTGCAACTGCATATGATAGTAATGATTGTGTTGCATTGGTTTAATGAGGCTATAGAGTGAAACATATCAATATACAATTAAGACTTTTTCAGAGTAATAGTATTACTATTATACATTACAGAAAGTTTGTAGTCCTCAAACTCAGACATTCTGACTTCAGAAATCATGAAGGCAATGCTGACATGAGACAACCTTTGCGCAAAATATATACGCAATGATGAAAACCTGTTTCTTTGCAGTTGCATGCATTTGTAATTTTCTGACATGTTGTCTTTGTGGTGTCAAGGTCAGCCTCTGTTGTTAAAATATGCAATCTATGCTTATTTGATAACAATTTACTGTGATTTAAAGTTACGATTTATATATCTATACATAAACAAATTGAGATATACTGATTTCAGGACATTAGAAACATATCACACTCTCGATTTCCAAAGCTCAAGCATGTGATCTGCTGTGCTAATTGTTTTTACACTAATAGGGGTATTATTATTTAACACTGCAATATGGTTTTTTTTTTTTCAGTCAGAGTAATAAATGGGTAAAAATCCTAGGATTATATGGAAAAAGTTTTATTTTTGTATTTTTCCAATATTTCTTTATATAAATTCATCTTATTCCACATGGAAATATTACGGCACATTTACCTAAATTGCATCTATTACACCCAACTATATAATAACAGTTACAAATTAGCTCACTTGATTATATTAATGTAGTGATGTAACAGTAATATATCCAACTGATGTATGTAACTTTATAGTGCATCAATGTAGCCCTAGAAAACAACCAATGATGTGCCAACTTGTGCTGATGTTACATTTAATTGTACCATGTGAACAAATGAATAAAAACAGTGGTGCTTCTTCTTTGGTCTTTCTCACTGTTGTTTTGATTGTTTTACATTACACACATTACTATAGTATGCAGCACTTTAAAAAAGGATGCTGGTTTGGCTTCATTTATTTGGTCATATTTCCACACAAGTATGCATATAAAATGCTTCAGTGGAATGGGTCTGCCAACATTTTTTTTTTACTCCATGACCTTTATATACTGGTTCTGGTATTAAGTTACTAATCTCAACTAGACCAGCTAAAAGTATCCAGCAGTGAAACAAGAGGGGTTTAGACAACTAATATTATCTCACCAGGCCTGTAAAAGTAATGCATCCCAATCAAGTGTAACATTCATCAGTGCAGACAAGAGGAATTCACCAAGGCCATGCAAGCTAACAGGACAATACCTCCCTGCAACAAGCAATCAGGACTAAACTGAAAATGCTTCCCTCATCTGAATTTCAATCTAAACCACTGACACAGAAGGCAGACAAAAACAATAACTCTCTCGTAATGTTCAGCTTGGGAACACTGTCAACTTCTTGATACACAGCAAATAAAAGCAATTCATTATGTTAACGCCCAACTTTTAAAAGAAAATAACACTGTGTTCTTTTCCGGACACAAACATTACAGCTCCATATTATGAAATTCATTGCACTGGATTTATTCAAAATATTCCTATAAACTGTCCACAATGTAAACTTGTTTATTCTTGCAAAACATCATTTTTCTTTAAGCCATAAAAGTTCATTGCATTTTTTTAATCATGCACCCCAACTTGTAATGCTTTACAATTGAACTCCTTTACAAATAACTTAACAATTTTCAAAAATCATGTTTTTTCATTGTGCATTCCAATTAATCTCAATCAAACTGCAGATGGGTTATTTTGATTAGGTTAAAAAATAACTAAACAATACAGCTAACTAACACAATAAGTAACACACAATAAAAACATGATTTTTGAAAATGTAAAAAAAAAAAGTTATCCGTTTTTGCAAATAAACTCTTCAAATTTGCTACAAATATGCGCTCTGTTCTCCCTTCAAGAAACAGTTCAAACAGAAAGGAAAGTTAGCTGAAAATTCACTCAACCTCAGGCCATCCAAGATGCAGATGAGTTTGTTTCTTCATCTGAACAGATCTGGAGAAATTTAGCATTACATCACTTGCTGCTTACTAATGGATCGACACTTATTAACTGCAGAGGATCTATTACTAAACAAGTGATGGAATAGATTCGGAGAGCATTACAAGGATCAAACAAGCATTACAAGGATCAAACAAGCATTACAAGGATCAAACAAAATGATCTTGGACAGCTTGAGGGTAAGGAAATTTTCAGCAATTTTGTTTTTATTTTTGTGTGAACTATTCCTTTAAGGAATTGCATACAAGGGCTTTGTAATGATAATAGTTAGCAGCATGTTCTTGAAGAAAAAGGGAATAATTAATAAGAACTTTTATAAATTATTTTTAACCCCATTCATTGTGTAGCGTCACTCTCCAACCACCAGTTGGTGGGGGATGAAGAGATGGAGGAAGATCTGGAATAGACAGCAAATACGGAGGTATCTCAATGGTTTCAGCACATTCTTCCTCTTCCATCTTTAAAACTCTGAAAATAAAATGAGTTACAGGTGACTGCTGAGCTCAAGAGCATATGTGTGTTTTCTCTACCGCTGGAACCTATATGCAGGTAATTATGCAAATGACAGCTGTAGCCTGCAGGCATCTCATTTAAATGTGCATCAGGGTGACCTCTAAAATGAGATTCTTCATGCATTTTGAATGCTCTGAAACACACTTGCACCCGAGCAGCTGGAATCCTTCATTCATTAAGTTCAGCAACATGCTCAATCATAATATAAAATTGGTTGTTTTAGACAAAAAAAGTGCCTCTGCAATTGCTGTAATACTACACCCCAAACAATGGGTAACATAAGCATCGTCCTTCATGTTAGAGTGTGAACTGTGAGTTCCATGCGAGTAAGAAAAGTGATCATTTGTCAACATCAAAGTCAAAGCAATTAAGAACTAAACCCATTTTAGTGAATGAAGGACTTCCAGCCTTTTCAAATCATTCTGTGCAGTATCCCACATTAAGTACCTTCCTGATGTCAAAGCAGCCAGTTTCTTCTCTCTTCTGGAGAGCCATTCATCAATGCTGCGCCCAGTAGATGATCCATCTTGGTTAGGGTCTTCCTTCTGCCGCTTTTCATCTGACAGGGAATTGCCACAATTGCTACTCAGTTTAACAGACCGTGAAAATTCCAATGTGTAAGCCAACAGCTTGCCTTCTCAGTAAACTATGACTTAAAGATCAATTACACATCTAAAAGACGAAGGTCCAAGAAAGCTGCTGCTCATTGCTGTAGCATCTCACCATCAATCTGTTGCTCCAGCATCTTCATATGTCTCTCAGACATGTGTGAAAAACGACAGCTTGTTCCAAATACACATTGTCCTGAAAGACAGCAAGAGGGAAAATCAAACTTATCAGATTCGTAATAGAAAACATACTGCACTAAATAAGAAACACAGCGGTGTGGCTTCCTCTGTCAAATTTCTCACCTGTCTGGAGAAACTTTCTGCAAGGCTCCTTTGTCCGCTCTTCATTTAAAACTGTGGCAGCGTCTGAAAATAAAAAATAAAAACGTGATTAATCTCAAATTAATTGTTTTATACCCTCCTACCGCTTTGTGAAGTTTTCTGTGAGTACCTCTGAAGTTGTCAAACCAGGCTTTTTTCGCCCGGTGATGCTGGACGCCGTTTAGGTGCTTCTTTCTGTTGTGCAGGTTGTCTTGAAAACTGCGGTCACAGTAGTCGCAGTAATATCTCTTCCCCATTGCTCACTATGCAGAAACACTACAAATCTGACTTAACTTAAAAACGCTAATTTATTTATAATTTAAAAAATAAAAGATGATCAATTTGAATTTTAGAACTCGTCCTCGATTACGGCATGTTCCTTCCGAGCAGTTCAATATGGCGGACACAACAAACTGTCTGCGCAGTCTCAGAATTAAGTGGCGTATAGCACCCTCTGGCGGTCAAACGCCGCATTACAACCATGCTTACAACACGTTTGCATTTGAGACAGATTGTTTTGGATCCAAAAAGGATCATAATACACATATAACAACCCTATTTGATAAATAAGACCATGGAACACATAAGGGTCAATTGAGATTCATGCATCATCTGAAAGCTGAATAATAATAATATGCTTTCCATTGATGTATGGTTTGTTATGATAGGACAATTTGACCGAGATACAACTATTTGAAAATCTGGAATCTGAGGGTGCAAAAACATGAAAATATTGAGAAAATCGCCTTTAAAGTTGTCCAAATGAAGTTCTTAGCAATGCATATTACTAATAAAAAATTAAGTTTTGATATTTATGGAAGGACATTTACTAAATAAATTAATGGAACACGATCTTTATTTAATATCCTAATGATTTTTGGCATAAAAGAAAAATCGATCATTTTGACCCATACAATGTATTGGCTATTCCTACAAATATACCCGTGCTACTTATGACTAGTTTTTTTTTGGTCCAGGGTCACAAATATAATATTTAAATGGTCTATAATTAATTAATTCAAACAATTGCTCTGTCTTTGTCATAAATGATCGCAGATCATGTAATACATAATAGTAGTCAGTGGGGAGGTTAGTTATACAATTTCAGAATTCTAAGTAACGTTGCATTAAATTATTATTATTTTATTAATTTATTTATTTATTTAGCAATTTTTTTGGGGGGTCTTACTGCACGATTGAACGATTTCGCCTGTGTAATTTTACACCAGTTACGATTAGTAATAGTAAAACAAATACGTTCACTAACTAAAAATAAACTTTAGTCCAAAAAATATAGGAGAAATACAGCTATTTGCATTACTTAAAGAGACAAACTGACCGAATTCACTCCAGTCGCGTGGGGAAAAAAATACAAAGAAAGTAAACGATGACTTGGTTGTGAAAAAAATTTACAGCGATGTGAATACTGATTGTCTCAGGCCCTATATATTCATAAATGTAATCTATATTCCAAAGTATTGACCGAATTTCTTAAAATCATTTCCTACACTCCCACTCAGCAGGCGGCAGTAGTACTCCAGCTTTTGCTATCATACCTTTCGTATTAAATATGCGGCTCTGCATCGGTTCACTGAAACAGCTCATGTGCTGGTGTGTGGCGGTATAACACACTGAACGCAGCCCACTTTGACTAAGCATTGAGCAACTCATCCATCTTTGGATGTGCTTCCATGCGGAGTGCCTGACTCTGACTGTAAGCAGAGACTGAAATCTCCCATCGGAGCACTGGAGAGGGACACTGGCCCCGATGGCCAAGAACACGTTGTCTTCGCGCTTCAGAAAGGTGGACATTGATGAATTCGACGAGAATAAATTCGTGGACGACCACGACGAGCCTGCCGACCAGCAAGGACCTGATGCGGTGGAAGTCGACAACCTTATCAGGCAATATCCTTTAATGTGAGCGCTACGTTAATAGGGGTTGCGACATGAGAGCGCGCGCCTCTGTACAGTACTAGGGCACCACGAAGTGATGATCGTGCGGCTTTGTTTACAAGATTTTAACAGCGCGTCGGTTTGTGTTTCTTTAAGCTGCGGCGATACTTTGGTGTAGTTTATAAGTTGCTATAAAATGTATCACGGTTAGCACACATATATTATACAGCATAACTGTTTTCAACATTGATAATAGTAAGCAATGGTGTTTTGAGCACCAAATTAGTTCATGATTATAGTTTACTTTCCTTAATCCAAATGTTTATCAGAATCAGCTTTATTCTCCAAGTGTGCGCAAACACACGAGGAATTTGTTGTGGTTTTTAAGAAGCTCTTGGTACATGCATACATGCATATCTGACATGAGAACAGAAAGATTTAAATTTGACTTAACAATAAATAATAATGTGTATAAATCTGCAACAGAGGATTTATGTACAAATTTGTGCATTATTTACTCGATTTAGAAAATATGCATATGTATTTACATAGTACTTGAGAGAGAGGCAATAATTAGAGATGGAGAATGAATTACAGAACACGGGTAATAATTTCTGTGTTAGCTGTTTAGGCTGGAGATGGCATGGGGGGTGTTTTTATGCCTAGATGATCTAGTGCATTTGTAGCATCTGCCTTAAGGTTGTTTCCCAAATGTTGCACAGTCTAAAAAAAAGTTATTGAAAGTGTGTTTTATTCTTGGTCACAGCTGTAAATGCTGAAATTGCTTAATAAGGCCCAAGAGAACTTTGCAATCAATACTCTGTGACAGGAATAATTTAATATGAGTACTTTGAAATCGAACATTTCATCAGATGAATCAATAAGTTACTTATTCAAAATGGGACTTTTCCTTGTGGTCACAAATGTGACATGTTTATGATTCCTTTGATTATGATTTTTATGAAACAGCGATATTACACCGTTTGAATTATGACATTTTAAATGCTTTTTTTATTGTGCTTTAAGACAGAATGATCTTTTATAGAGGTAAACTGGAATTCAACCGCTTGGGACATGTGACTGTTTACAACAGTCATGTAAAAATGAAATCAAGACAGCCTGTGCTTTCATTTACAGTTGACAACTCTACATGAAATACAGCAGAAGTAGTTTTTAGATCATTCAAATTCAAAATACATTTTCATCACTAATTTGCATCCAACACCTGATGGGAGGAAAAAGAAATGTCAGATCTGTAAACGCTGCTTGTTGCAGCAGTTTGTGTTTTTAGGACAGTATGAAAGTATTTCTTCTTATTTGAAGTGACGCGTTTTAAAAATGTAATTAAGCTTTGACAGGATTTCAACTTTTATTTTATATAATATAACGTACTCTTTCCTCGAGAGTGTTTTGCTGTCTTGTTTAGAACAAGAGCGGCGTGACAGTCCAGATACATCATTCTGTCACAGATTTCCAATTAGGTTAGGCTGTGTTTATCATAAGCAAACAGTACATTGTCTCACAGTAATAAACCTTTTGTGGGAATTGTGAATCCACACGCTATTGTCACATTGCCATTCTTGTTTCCTTGTACTGTATAGACTGAGGTGTACAATGGTGTGATTGTCTCTGTGATCTTTCTATTTGTTTATGATCTCCATGGTGCAGGTTATACTCACAGGTGAAATATGCCTGAACGTACACTCCTCTAGTTTTGTCATCATTCTGTTATGTAAAGGGTTGGGATTTGGCCCTGGCAGGATGTGAAATAAAATATTTGACTTCTATATCTGAGGCCATATCAGGGCTTTCTATTCAATTGTGCCCAGAGACCTCTGATTTGCATCAGGCTTCCTCTTCCTCTCTGCTCTACCATAGTACCTGGTTTAGTAAGTTCCTGTAGATGGTATCTGATGGAGCAGCTGTAGCCAGTGAGACCAAATAGTTCTTTTCAGAGTTCACTCTTACATAGGGGATTCTCTTTAACCATCTCACTGTACAGTTGAGTGTCCTTTATCCTTTAATATGTGTGATGGTTTGTCCAGCTGTGGCAGGCATCAGCATTTGACTTGTTTAGCAGCATTTCTGTGCAGTGGGGCAGAATGCAAAGAGCTTGATCTTGCTGAACCGCAATGTGTTGTTATAGAACACTGAGCTGCACTTTGAAAAACAGGAGGTCCCACAGGAGCCGTACTTGGTCCCTGTAGAGTTTGTTGATGTTTTGAATCAATCCCTGGCAGTACATGCTTTTATACAGGGAAAATTGTAACTTTTTACTGATAATATCAATGAATTTATAGACTATGTATATATTGATTTGTTTGATCAAAATACACTAACAAAAAGCAATTTTGTAAAATATTAAAATTAAAAAATGTTTTCTATTTTAATATATTTTAAAATGTAATTTATTTCTGTGATGACAAAGGAAGATTTTCAGAAGCCAGTATTCCAGTCACTCGAGTGTTCAGAAATTATTTACAATATGTTGATTTCATGCTGAAAAAAACATTTATTATTATCAGTGTTGAAACCAGTTGCTTAATACTAGCTATGCTGCTTAATATTTCTGTGGAAACCATGAGATATGTTTGTCAGGATTCCATAATGAATAGAATGTTCAAAATGCATCCTTACTCAACAAAGGTAATCATTTCTTTAAAAACAATCTTAATGTGTACATATGTACGTATGTGTACAAGTATCTCCTCTGTATAAATTCACCAGCGTGGAAATTTCATTGGACCTTTTTCATTTCTCATTCATGCTCCTTTCACTATTTTGAGAAGTGTCTGTCATCAAGTGGTAATGCAAATGTAAGGGATTCTCTGACAACTTAGTTCAAAACGTGGCCGTTCAGCTTGTACAATCTTTCATACTGCAACTCAAATCCAGAAGTTCTATTTTACAGTGAAGAATTTATTGTTGGATAAGTTATCCCAAACTTAGGTGGAATGTCCTCAGCACAGCATGACAAAAGGACATCTGGGGACAAGAAGTTAGAATTTTTCTGGAACACTAGGACGCTGAAGTCGAGTTTTCTCTGTTTTGCTTCTATGTTGAGGTCTTCTATTTTTAATATTGAGGTCACAGCGCCTAAAATTTGAATACTTGGATTAAAAATTTATATTAATGTCTCATCTAATTCAGAGGCTGAAATTAATCTAGCTGGGATAGCCATGTCTCTCTCCATATTAATGCAGTGTCATTCAGAGCATGTGACAGTTGTTGCAGAATGCAGTGGCAGGCAGCTGCAGCGCACCAAACAATCAATCATCCACGTTCCTGAGAGTTTAGTCCCATCTGAAAGATTCATTTGTTTTGAGAAATTCCTTCTTGGGCTTGAGTGTTGCGTATATGTTTGAGACCACTTTATCCGAAAAACTTCATTCCTCCTAGTGTCAGTTTATGCAAAATTTAAAGCTTCCTTTTCTGCACTGTAGGTATGGTAAGAGCTTGAGCTATTGATGTCTTCCTTAACCAGCTTTAATGCACAGGGGACATGATGGCAGCCCTTCATATTGCTCTTAGGAACCCTCCAATCAACAGCAGGAACCCAGCAATAAAGGTACAGACCGTTTTACCAAGAACTACATTTCAGAATGAAGCATATGGGGCGCAGACTGGACAATTGCATCTTTCCTGTCTTTCGTTCTCTCAGGAAAGAGCTCAGGCTGTGGTATTGAGGGTTCTGACATCATTTAAGAGCAGCGATATAGAGCCCGCTGTTAAATCTCTCGACAAGAATGGAATTGATCTTCTCATGAAGTACATCTACAAAGGCTTTGAGAGGCCCACAGAAAATAGCAGTGCCATATTGCTGCAGTGGCATGAAAAGGTAAACCCAAACTATCAAGAGTGAGGTAAAAAAAAAAAAAAAAGGGCCTTAATTTGTTTTACATAATCCATGGGATATATATTCTTTAAATAACATAAAAACATTTTTTATATAACAGGCATTTGCTGTTGGAGGACTAGGCTCTATTATTCGAGTTATGACAGCTAGGAAGACTGTATGACTACCTGACCGAACCTGAAGACAAGTGACGCTGTCACACCGAGGACACCAGGCAGGTTTGCCTGTTGCTTAAAGGAAAGAAGAAAAGACCATCATTTTGAATGCCTCTGTCTTGAAGAAAAAAACTATGAACTGTAAACTGTAGAGAAACACCAAAGCACTTGTTTCAAACTGAAAAAAATTTGCTTGTGTAAAAGTGAAGTAATGTTCACATGCCAATATAGCAAAATTATTCTATGATATATACTGGCATCAAAAAGATTTCAATCCGACATGGTTTTGAGTGGGAAGAAATGTACTGTGGAAGACAAAACAAACCCGGTATATGTGCTATGAGTAACATGGTGAATACAGCATATTTAAGATCAGGTGAATGAGAGCAGCAGAAGTGAGCTCGTACATTTTAGGTTGTTAATGGATTTGAAGTGTTTTCTGTGGTAAAAAAAAAAGGTAGATTTTATCAATGTTGTATTTTTAATTTTTATTTTATTTCACATCTTTGGTCCCATACTCTTGTTTTGTTTTTGTGCAGAGATTTAATAATGGAACCAGTGATGTACACCAAAGGGGTAGACTGGGGATCATTGTAAAGTGCCTGCTACATAAAGTAAATGGATCTCCTTCATGTTGTCATCTGTGTTTGATTTACTTTTAATGCAGTATTTATGTAAAGTATGAACATGTTATTATCTAACCGGCCCCATATTGAAATGGTAATACTGTACCACATACACGTCTACTCTGTTTGACAGCTCTATCGGGACGGTGACCTACAGAGGCAGGAAGGGCAGGGTAATTAAGATAATACATAATCAGGAAATTAAGATAAAGGGGTCTTTATATTATTCTGAAGGATGTGCTACTGATAACTTCTATCATGCCAAGACCAGTTCCTCTGAGATATCATTGAAGGAACAGTGCTGGAATCTCACTGCTGGGCCCAGGAGCCGCATATATAAATGTCTAATGTTTTCCACATAGTCTATATATTTATATGGACTGAATCTAATATTTACGATTTTACGCCTGGCAATTTGAGTATGTGAGGAGTTTTACAATCAAGTCTTAATTAGAGATGCACCGATACTAAAAAAATCGGATTATTTGTATGTTATGGCTGTTAAATGGTCTATATGGGAGCCTGTGTCCACCACCGAATAAAACATAAAAGGTAATGGTGACTCTCTCGCTCACATTTCTGACTTTTTTCTCATAATTGCAAGTTTACATCTCACAATTCTATCTTTTTTTCTCATAATTGCAAGTTTACATCTCACAATTCTATCTTTTTTCTCAGAATTGTCTCATATAAACTCGCAATTCTGACTTTTCTATAAACTCACAATTGCAAGTTATAAAGTCAGAATTGCAGGATATAAACTTCCAATTGTGAGAAATAAAGATTTTTAATAAAGATCAGAATTAAGACTGACTTAATTCTGACTTAACTTGCAATCGCAAGTTTATATCACGCATTTCTAGCTTCCGTTCTCAGTATTGAGAGTTTATATCTCGCATTTCTGATGCAAGTTTGTATTTGGCAATTATGAGGCAAAAAAGTCAGAATTGCGAGAAGTCGCAATTACATTTTTTTTTTTTTATTATTCAGTGGAAACAGGCTTCCATACTATACAGTATTAACCCTAATCTAAATAAAATACTAAAAACTAAAATCAATCATTTAAATTCTATATAAGCATTGCAACACAATAATGAATATTGGATTTAAAAATGAATTCGGAAGTTTGATAAAGATTGCATTTCAGTGTTTTTAAATGTTACAGTAAATCAGCGTCAGATGATGTCAAAGATGATCTAATGAACATAACACGAATGTCCAATACTGAATGACACAAATAGATGGAAATATATTTTAAATATCTAAAATATCATGCAACCCCAATCTTAATCATTTCTGTATCAGTTATAGTGCTATTAGTACACGAAACGGATGAAGGAACACCACAAATTAAACAAAACATTCATGAACTTTTTAATGTTCTTAAATAGCATTCTTAAAAACAAAAAGCTTGCATGTTTAGTATCATCACATTTTTTCTGTATTCTTCTTTTTCTGCATTTAACAACAAACATCAAATATAATTTGGCAACAGATAAGACGAAACAGTTTAGTGATTAAAAACACATGACAATTGGACAATGCAAGTATGTTCAACTAGCAACTCTAGAACCCCTTAACTTATAAAGAAAGAGTATTCTGACCATTACATCATTTTTGAAAATGTTCCCTCCCACAACAGTAGGAACTGGTAGAAATCACCCGTACTACACCTTAGATCTGGCCCCATGTTTACAATAGAAAACAAATGCAGTTGATTTTCTTTCTGTTCCTTCCAATCATGGCCACTAATGCATTTACAGGTTGCATTCAAATGGAGCAGGGGCATCAACATTTAACAGATTAGCTAATTAACATGCATCTACTACAGAAATTTGGGCAATTGGTAAGAAATGCTTTGTTAAAATTATTTTTAAAAAGGGTTTGCATTTTCAAGGGTTTGCAAAATTGCATTTTCCCTTAAATTTTAGGTTGGTAGGTTTCTGTTGTGGTACATTTCACGTTTTCAAGTGCTTAAGAGTCTGTATTCACCCCTGTGCTCTCAGCTAAATGATACGGTGTGAATACAGCACTATACTGGGACAGTCCCAGCAAGAACTCGCTGGGTTAATTTACAGGTTCCTGGAAAGTTATACACACATACTAATAAAAAGGCAAAAGCATTTGACAGTCCACCAGTCAAGGTCAAACAACTAGACAGAGAGGAAACAGTGACATCCACCATCTGTTTCCCTCTTCATCTCCATCCAGCCCTTCTCCTTTTGGCAAACTAAAACGACACAATAAAAAAAAGCTAGGCCGTAAAACAAATTTGTGCCTGCAAGAGCACAGACAACTCTGTTGTCGGCTTAATTTGGGCAGTGGATATTCCATGGGAAGGTTAATTGTGTTTGGCAGTGATTTGTTTGTTAGCAAACTTTTCTCTTTTCATTCAAGAGGAATAGTCAAAAAACAAACAAAAAAAAGATGCAAGTGGAAGAAGCAGCTACGTGCAAAAATATCAAATACAGACAGAGATGACAGAGTACTAGAATCGTACGGGACATTGTGCTCTCCACATGCAAGAATCTTTTGGTCCCATTCGAATGGCCACGATCAACCCTGCAGTTCGGGGGGAAAGTCGGTAAACGCTGAAATATCAGTCACCATGTGTGGTGTTTTCTAACATAGATCACAGACGGAGGAAATGATAAGCTATTTGCCAAGCGTGACATAACGGAATGATCAGACATGCCTCTTGCCAACAGCACAATAAATAACATCAGAATCAAACTTAAATAGTGCAAGTAAAGTGCAAGGCTATTGTAACCGTTTTCATCGTAATTAATGAAACAAACGAAACACCGAACACATCACTTCTTATTAGACCGATGCAGTGCACTTGTCCTTGAGACAGATGGAGTTGTGAAAGAGGGACGCTCTTATGCCATGATCCTTGGAATGTCAGCTGACTGCACTCTTGTGAAGCAGCGGGAGGGTGCGCAGTTGAGACAGTGGCATGGTCCATTCACAGATTAGACAAAAGAACACTGCCCCGTCACATGCAGAGGGTCATTTTTTCACAGATCTGCCACGACGAACAACCCAGACAGACACACTTCTCTGCATCACATTGACTTCTTATAGAACTATACATATATTTATATGTAGATATATACACAAATTTGTACTTATATACAGGAGTACGCCTGTACATCTCTGTGACACTATAAAAGAGAGCTCTGTTGGCTATTGGTGTCCATTGCACACATGGAATAAGACATTAGGTTATTACATCAGCTACGCAAGTATGGGCTTACCACACTAGTACAGAGGCATGCTAAAAAGAATCAACGCTCAATAAAAATGGAGATTCTGGTGTCCACGTAGCATTAATTAATTAACTGATGACCGAAATAACCCAAAAGAGGCACAGCGTGGTGGGCCTCCTTCGAAAGACCAGGCGAAAGTCTGTGGAATTTGTGTGACGATGGAAAAACGAACACGTTTTAACGAACGAAAACAAACAAAAAGGCCAAGATGGAGCAAAGAAATGCAAACATGCAACACGCTCCCTATGGAAAAATGTTGTGTAAACGTTGCAGAGGCAAAGAGTTGAGAAGGAAAACAAACTTCCTTCTCCAAAATGTGTTTTGCCAAAGCCGTAGGCTCATCTTTTTGGAAGAGTCTCCTTGGAATTACACCGATTCTCTTAAAAAATGTTTCCAAGTCTCCTTTCTTTTTGTGCTCTATTATCACCTTCAGAAACGGCGATAGCTGCCCTCAACAGGTCTGAACGCCCGTGTGCCTGCGCCCATACACTCATACGATACATGCATGTAGTCAATTTTCCTGCATGTTGGGAGCAACTCTTTCGCATCTGGGTGTGTGTAGCTCCTTAAAATCTAAAAATACATGTGAACTCGACAAATTTTCAATATCTGCCCACAAAGATTAGATATTTTGTGTAGTTGAATAGATTATTAAACTACTGTAATCTAGATCTAATGAGATTAGGTTAAACAACTATCTTATTCAGAAGAACCTACATACAACTTGTGTTTGTGTGTGTATGGGCATGAGCGTGTGTGCTTGTGTCTGCAGGCTGGCATGGTGCCACCATGTGGTCAATAGTTATCCAACATGCCATCAGAGAAGAGGTTTTGCACCTCCAACATGGCTGCCAGCTCCAGGACATGTTTCTGTAGTAGGCTGCTCTCCACCATCTCCTGTTTGGGCAGCGGGGGGTATGATTCTGGAAAACTCCTCGCTTCCTGTAACAAGCACACAGAAATATTCTGATCCAGCTGCTCTGTGACAATATCTTGTAAATGTGCTTGCAGCTGTCAGTCAGTGGTCCTCAATCTGTGAAGTAAGTAGTGCCACCAGGAGGTAAACAACGCGACTCTGGAAAAGTCAAAATACTACAAAATAAAATGTATATTCTAATTAAATCATCGTTTTTCAGTGTATTATATCTACTTGTATATACAGCTTTGTATGTCTAATACTCCAATAGATGCCTGATTGTGGGATACAACATTTTTTATTTTAGTATTATCTGTATACTACTAAAGTATAGGGATAGTTCACCTAAAAATTTTAATTCTCTCATTAATTACTCACCCTCATGTCGTTCCAAACCTGTAAAACCTTTGTTAATCTTCGGAACACAAAGTGTTCCGCAGTGGTTCAACCGTAATTTTACGAAGCAACGAAAACAAAGAAAACAAAAATAATGACTTTATTTAACCCTGGTGTCATTTTGGTGAGTATCACATACAGTGCCTTGCGAATGTATTCATACCCCTTTAAATGACTTTTTTCCACATCAATCTACACTCCATACACTATAATGGTAAAGCCCCCCCACCCAAAAAAAGGTTTTTAACATCTTTGCACATTTATTAAAAATAAAAAACTTAAATGATTCCATTGCATAAGTACTCACACCCTTATCTGGGACAGTTGAAATTTAGCTCAGGAGCATTTATATTGCTTGTAGGTGTTACTAGGCTTTGAGTGAAGGTAACCTGTGGCAAATTTAATTGAATGGGTAAGATTTGGAAAGGCACACATGTCTTAATAAAAGGTCCAACAGCTGATAATGCATATCAGAGCAAAAACCAAGCCCTGGGGTCAAAAGAACTGTCTGTAGAGCTCAGAAACAGGTTTGCGTCAAGCCACACATCTGGGGAAGGGTTCAGAAAAAAATAATGCTTCATTAAAGGGTCACGGAAGCATGTAGTCTCTGTTACCCTTAATGGAAGAAGTTTGAAACAAGCAGGATTCTTCTTAGAGCTGGCCTCCTGGCCAACCTGAGCAATTGATGGAGAAGGGCTTTGGTTAGTGTGGTGACGAAGAACATGATGGTCACTCTAGTTGAGCTCCATGATCATATGTGGAGATAGGAGAAATCTACAGAAGGAC
Organism: Barbus barbus; assembly: GCF_936440315.1. Lineage (NCBI taxonomy): Eukaryota > Metazoa > Chordata > Actinopteri > Cypriniformes > Cyprinidae > Barbus > Barbus barbus. The sequence goes on along the minus strand of NC_136734.1, from coordinate 34,502,965 downwards.
AAACATCACTGCAACACTCCACCGATCTAGGCTTTATGGTGGTGTGGCCAAACTCAATCCTCTCCTCAGTGAAGACAAAAGAAAACACACTTAGAATTTACAAAAAAGCACCTAAAGGACCCTCAGACTCGGAGAAACAAGATTCTCTGGTCTGAAGAACCTCAATTCTAAGCATCATGTTTGAAGGGAACCAGCTTTGCTCATCACCTGCAGAGTACCATACCAAAAGTAAAGTGTGCTGGTAGCAGTTTCATGCTATGGGGCTGTTTTCAGCAGCAGGGACTGAGAGACTCATCAGAATAGAAGAAAAGCTCAAATGCACCAAAATATTGAGAGAGCCTTAATGAAAACCCAGTCCAGAGCATTCATAACATCAGGCGGGCAGAAGGTTTACCTTCCAACAGGACCGTGACCCTAAGCACACAGCAAGAGTGACATATACACAACGCTGTGAATGCCCTTGAGTGGCCCATCCACAGCCTGGACTTGAACCCAATCAAATATTTCTGGAGAAACCTGAAAATGTGCATCTGCCCCCATCCAACCTGACAGAGCTTGAGAGGTGAATAGGTGAGGAGACAAATGGCAGATAATTGCCAAATGATGAGCAAAGCTTGTCACATCAAACAAAAAAGACTTGAGGCTGTAAAGGTGCTTCAGCTAAATATTTAGTTAAGGGTATGAATATTTATGCAATGTACTTATTTGAGTTTTTTATTTTTAATACATTTACGAAGTTGTGACAATTCTGTTTTTGCTTTGTCAGTTTGATGTATGGAGTGTAGATTGATGTGGGGGGAGTAATTTAAAGCAGTTTAACAAACAGCAACATAACAAAATGTGAAAAAAATGACATTCGCAAGGCACTGTATGTAAACAACAAATGCTGTTCTGTGTCAGCAGCACCAAACACGGATATATTGTTTACACTTTGATCTGAATGTAAAACAACTTATCCGCGTACATAGTTTGCATCCGTTGTTTATGTATGTTATACTCTCCAAAATGGCGCAAGGGTGACAAGGAGGAGACGAGTAGTAGTTTTCTTTGTGCACAAAAACTATTCTCGTAGCTTTGTAAAATTATGGTTGAACCACTGATGTCACGTGGACTATTTTAACGATGTCCTGACTACAGTCTGGACCTTGATCATGTTAGGATCCTTGCTATCTATTTGAGGGTCAGAGAGCTCTCAGAATTCATCAAAATATCTTAATTTGTGTTCTGAAGATCTTACATGTTTGGAACGACATGAGGGTGAGGAATTAATGACAAAATTTTCCTTTTTGGTTGAACTGTCCCTTTAAAGTCAAGGCAACATTTTCCATTGTTAAGCTGTTTAAGTTTCTCATCTAATATTTATATTTAATTTTATTGCTTCATTAATGAAAACATTGTAGAAATAGTTGTAGATTTAGATAACACTGAGTACAAATGGCTGTTGATCAATGTAATTGTGCCACCATTTTGAGTCCACACATAAAATATAAGGCAACAAGGAAAAAGGGATGATTGATTTAAATATTATTCAATTGGATCTCAGTAGAAGTTCATTTCCTGATGGTGAAAAATAATGGATTTAGAGCTCGTTTTTGAAAATAGCAGCCAACAAATAAATGGAATCGGTCTGTTTCTGAGAACCTTTAAGAGCTGCATTACCTCATATTCAAAAAGGTATATATTTAATATTTATTCATTATTTAATCATCATTTATTCTGGTTCATGAGATAAATATGATTATTATTTTACAGATCATTACTAAATCACACTAATGCGTTTAATATATTAAAATAAAAAAAATGTATTCAGTTCAGTCTCACCCGGTAAAGCTTGTGTAATCGCAGTGTGGTGCAGCAGAACACGAAACGGATCATGAGCAGACGCAGAAATTCATCTCCGTAAAATTGCAGAAAGGCCTGATCTGGAAGACAGTCAACAGGAAAATTATGAAATATCTGTCTGTTTCTTGGTCCAACATGTCACTGATATGTAAAAATGTATGTAAGCGTTAAAAAGGGCACATATTGGCATTACCTATAACTCGGGAACTCGTGATCATCTGGCCAATGTCATGGAAAATCTTCCGTAGGAGTTCCTGGGCCTTTTCCCACAATCCATAGCGCATGCTGCTTAGTCCACACACAGACAGGAAGCCCATGAGGGGGTTGTAAAGGAAAAGAGTAAACAGACTCCCACGCTGACACTGGTCTGTGAGTGAGTAAAGAAGAAAACAACAGTTTAAAAATACAATAGATAATCAGTATATAAATAACAGACAATCCTACATCAAAGAAAAGATAAAAAATGTTAAGCAAATACTAAAAATGTTTCCTGTCTCCTAATACAGTGCCTAAACAACAAAAAAGGAGACCTTGCATGCTCTTCGGATACACTGTCGGAGAAAGCAGGCAAACAAGTGGCTGGCCAAACAGATTGGAGAAATTCTACAGAAAGACAAGACGACAACAAGCTAGAGTTACAAGAAAAATCATTTTTAACAGTAAATTTGCTCTACTAGTACACAATGTGAATGTGTTATAAAATCTACACAAGGGGGCGCTCCACTACTGAACTATGCAATCAGCTAAAGAAAATCAGTTGAGGAGGGAGAAAAAACAAAAACAAAGGGTGATCCATCTATGAGTAAAAAGAAAAAGCTACAACTGTGTCCCAACTACAAGGTCTATTTCTGCTAACTATTCTCATGTATATTCTAGTCAATAAGTCAGATAGTCTTATTTATAGAGCAACCACATGGCTGCTCTTGAATAATAAATGGCCTCATGATGTCACGAAATGTGACATCATGAGAAACGTGAATGTGAAATGTGAGTGTGACAAGGAAAGGGAGATGAATAGTTGATGTCTCACCTTATAAGCTGTGCTGTTGGTTGAGTCGACAATGATAAACAGAGGTTTCCTGGTGAAGGGGAAAAGGTCTCCTGGGTGGAGACTGAAAAACACGTTTGTGCATACATGCGTGTTAAAATAACACCTCAGTGTCTCAAACATGTAGTAAGAACGTTTTAGTTTCTAGCAGACTAGCACAGAGGCTCACCAGTGCATCTCCTTTTGTGCCTGGTTTCTCTTCTGCACCATCTCGCCGTTTACCACATCTCGATTAGTATTGGTCAGGACACCTCCAAAGTCATAAGGTCCTATACATAATAGAAATGGTGATGTTAAATAATATCGATAGAACAGATTTGACTCCTTCCTGTTTGGATCACTCATCAAAATGAAGCCAAAACTTTCAAGGTGGATCAACTTCTTTTTGCCCATTTCCAACACTATCATTCAAAAATTTGGGGTCAGATTTTTTTTTAAGGACATTTAAAGAAAATGCTTTTATTTAGCAAGGACTCATTAAACAAAAATGTTTTTTGAACTTTCTATTCATCAAAGAATACTTGTTTTTTTTAGTGCTGTCAAATCGATTATATATATATAAAAAATTTAATAATATACATATTACATGTATGTCTTAAATATTTAAATAAAAATGTGTGTGTGTGTATACATATAAATATACAAAGTACACATTATGTAAACACAAACTTTTATTTTGGATGTGATTAATCGCGATTAATCGATTTGACAGCTCTGATAGAAACATCGTACATAATATTACATAAATGTTTGAATGCCCTAATTTGATTGGCTGAGCAGCTTCAAGAGTGCTTGTAATTAGTAGATATTTATGTAAATATAAAGAGAACAATATTCCAGATCATCCCGTGTCAGAACAACAGTGTGCTAAAACACCTCAGCGTACCTTCACACTCTGAGCGTCCAGAAGGAAGCACTCCAGTGGCAGAGAGATACACCAGCAGGACGCTATTGGCCGGCAGTTCCTAGCAATAAAAGAATCGGTGAAAGAAAAGAAAACTTTCAGTGACTAGAACAGAAAAATTAATCCATTAAACCGGCTAATTAAATCAGAACATTCACTATGATACAAATGGTAAAGCAGAGTCACAGCAAGCTATTTATCAAGTTCAGTGGCACGCTAAGTGTTATGCGGCCAGAGCATCTCAGTAACGTCGAGTGATAACACATCTCAAAATATAACAGGAGGTAGTATTCATCTTTCCAGCTACTGACTGGAAAGGGTTAAAAAAAAAAAGCACATGCAATTGCCTGTAACAATTACTTGTCATTATTTATCTAAACAAATCATGAAGCAAGATGGAAAACAGCCTAAAAATAGGGGTGTCAGAGTTAAAAATGAACTGCTACAAAAGCAAACGACAAGTATCTGAGTCATGTGTGCATGTGGGTTTTCCTCACACTCTTGAGGTGCTACGCTACAGCAGAGCAAATAGTAACACGCTAACACCCCGTTAGCATGCCATGCTGCTACACGCACACTCACACATGAGGTGTCACTCGAGAACCCAAACTAGCTCACAGGATAGACAATCAGAACGCAATAACTGTACAGAAAAACAGCTATTTTATTTATCTTTACCCTTGACTTTTGAATTATAATGAGATCCTGAGGCTTTAAAAGCCCCATAAAATCATTTGATGAGCTATGTTAGTGTGTTTCCTACTGAAACAGGTTTGGGCAAGGAACATGGAAAGGCTCCTCCCTTTTTTAAATAGCCAAAAGGATGTAAGTTTTACATTTTAGAGAAATTAACATTCTCATTCTTGTGAGCATTTGTTTGGATTAAATTGTAATTAGGTACATTGTTGTTCAAAAGTTCAGGTCAGAAAGTCTCTTATGCTTACCAAGGCATTATTTGATCAAAAATACACCAAAAACAGTAATATTGTAAAATATTATTACCATTTGAAATAACCGTCTTCTATTTCTATACATTTTTAAATGTAATTTATTCCTGTGATGCTTTTTAGCAGTTGGTACTCCAGTCTTCAGTGTTACATGATCCTTCAGATATGAAATATGCTAATTTGGTGCTGAAGAAAGATTTCTTATCATCAATGTTAAAAACAATAGTGCTGCTTTTTTTGTGGAAACAAATGTCAAAAGAACAGCCAATAAATAAATAAATAAACAAACAGTCTTTGCTGATCAATTTAATGCATCCATGATGAATATAAAGTATAAATTTATCTTAAAAAAAAACTTGCTGACCCCAAACTTTTGAACGGTAGTCAATGTTTGCTAAAAGTAAAATTTGTATATTAGCTCAGAATATATGGAACATTTGATTTAAGCTTAAGGCCATTTCACACCGAATCCGAAATTCTCGTCCAAAATCTTTGAACGTTAAAAAATAATCACGTTTACACACTGCCTCCGAAACTTTCATCCGTCATAAAGAAGATTCGGATCAGGTTCGATCTTCTGCGTTTTTTAATCGCATACGTAGCAAGCACTTTGATAAGAAAGGATAACGAATGTGAAAAAAAACGCATACGAAAATTTTGGACTCAGTGTGCAAGGACCTTTAATCATCGTGTCTGCTCCAAGGTCTTGATGCAATATAGAGTCAAATCAGGATGGAAATGACAGGATGGATTGACAATAAATTGACAGGTGCTAAAAACTGCAATGACATCAGCCAAACCTTGAAGGAGGCTGACAGGAAAGTGTAGAGCTGGCTGAAGGTTGGTTTGTAGAGGAGATATTTATGAGGGTTCTCTCTCTTGGCTGGCTTTTCATTGGGCTCCTATAATGAGAGAGATAAATAGGTGAGAGAGGAATAGAGAGACACTGAGAGCAGGCAGAGTGAGAAAGAACAGTGAGAGAGCCACTGAAAAAGGTGAAGTACTGAAATAGCGAGGGAGTAGGGGTGGAAATACTCAGAAACACTCAACATAGAGAGTGACAGGGAGAGTGTAAGAGTCTTCTCTTACAAGTGTCCCTGGCTTGGAGCTTTGTGTAGCCAGGTTCACCGGTTCCCTCTCAAGCGCTTGAAGCATACGAAACATATCGATGGTCAGCTCGCTAAACTTCACCTATAAACCAGATAAAATTCATCTTTTACAAAAACCGGAGGACAATAAAACTCTTTAGTTATTATAGCCTACATGACAAGTTTGAAGTGTCTAATCATTTACATAAGAAAGGACCACTTGAATTTGACATATTATGTAACTTGTTCAGCCTGCTAGGTGTTTTGCTGTACTGTACTCCCACCTGATTGTTACAGTTGCCAACGATGAGCACATCTGCCAAGGTGAGCTGGCCAACTACCATGCCCTGTTCAAGAGGGGGCACGCCTCTCTCCTGCAACCGATTGGATATGACCACCACAGCGTTTTCATCATTTAGGATCATAAGAGGATCCGCCTGTGTAAATAGAGAAATAGTATAAAAGAAAGACACAAATGTCAAGAAAACGTGAATATTTGTCATTAACAGTTTTAGAAGTCTTACAGAGCATATTAAATCTGTACTTTATGTAACTGTAAAGATGCATTTATAATAACCTCTGATATATTGTGCTTTTTAGTGTGCACATTTGAGGGCAACACTTTATTTTAAAGGTCCAATTCTCGCTATTAACAAACCAGTAACTAAAACTTTGGTCTCAATAAACTCCTAATTTGCTGCTTATTAATATAGTTAGTAAGGTAGTTGTTAAGTTTAGGTATAAGGAATGTAGAATATGGTCATGCATGCAGCATATGTGATTTAAGTGCTAATAAACAGCCAATATGTTAATAATAGGTATGCTAATAAGCAACTAGTTAATAGTTAGAATTGGTCCCTATACTAAAGTGTTACAGCAAAGACATTTGTTACATAAGTTTTCTGTTTTTTATAAATTGTTCTTTTGAACTTTCTTTTCATCAAAGAATCCTGAAAAGCAGCACAACTGCTGTCAACACTGATCACAATTTTAAATGTAAGTTATGCTAGTAACTTACTGTTGTAGCTGTATTTTTGAACAAATAAATAAGAGACTTCTTTCAAAAACATAAAAAAGTGCTAGAAACTTGTGCTTCAGCCCCTCCCCCCAACCACCTATCATATAGAACAGTTTTGTTTTTTTAAACTAAGGTCTGTATCCGCTGAAAAAGTTGTAAGAAAATACTTTATACAATAATTGTGATTAAAAGTAAATTCATATAATTCATTTAATATTCAGTATTCAGTCCTAAAAAAGACATGTTTTAATGACATACGTTGTTTTAAAAATATATATATTTTTTTTAATTTTATGCACTGCAAGAAATTTTTTTTTGTAAATAAAATTACAATCTCACCTCCACAAAAGCAGCAACTTCCTGCAGCACCAGGTTCCACTCTAACTGGTCCTCGGTGTTGAAGCGTTGGGTGTAGTCCTCAATCTCTTCAGACAGCTCCTGCAGAAAAACACACCACAGATGGTCTCAGACACACCCATATATACCCTGCTGTGTTTTTCTTCTCATAAACAGTGCATTGTTGGCAGTACAGGGATTAGGCCTCAATATGACATTAAAAAGCTACTATATGTATACGAGTAATTTTACTTAAACGGTGCCAAAATTGATGAGGCATGAATTTTGTAATAATTCCAGCTGCATGAGTGGCCAAAAAGACCGTCTCTGCTGACTGATCTTTTGGCAAGAACCTCTGTTCAATTGAATATCTATAGTGAGCCATGGACTTAAAATGTGTAACTGGTCCGTTTGGTCTGCTGTCCATGACTTACCTTGACCAACACTTTAACCAGGTCCAGCTTGTTGAGCAACAGACAAACAACGATAAAGCGAGCATAATACCTCAGCTTTTTTACAACCAGCTCTGGCCTGCGCAAAGGACACGGGGCAAAATTAATGAACTGAAGACATACAGAAATTTTGAGATCTTTACTTTTGCTCATAAGTACATTACTTAAGAACTTTCAAGAACATATTAAATAAAAAAATAAAAAAAGTATCAACTTTGCTCATCACAGTTCATTGTACAGCAGCTTCTTTTTTCACCTGTCTTCTTTGTTGACTTGGTGGTAATATGATCGTTGGCGAATGGCCGAATAAAAGGAAAAGGCTTCATTAAGGTAGCTTGTTTCTGAAGTGCGGAGGCTGAAGAAGATAAAAAAAATAATGCATAAAAAAAATATCTAAAACACACCTTTTGAAACAAGCTAAATAAAGATTCATGTTAAAAAAAAAAAAAGCTCCTTACTAGTAATGGTAGTACAGCTGACCAATTTTTGAGGCCACTTCACCTATCTGCCACCTCTTGAGACCATACCGGTTGTCCAGGACTTGTCTATTGTCCAGTAATGCAAAACCAAATAAGAAATTATCTGTCATTAATGTTGAAATCATTGTTGCAGAGGAGCTATCAGAGGGAAGTTTGATCAAGCATGTTAAATCTTCAGTCTTATGTAGTTCTAAGCCAAAGAACCTGCTTTTGGTAAAACCAGACCTTTCCGTTTCAAAAATAGATCCATCTAGAGGGCTGACCTGTGCTGCTGCTGAAACTTCCACAGCTTGGTGTATATGTCAAATGTTCGGCCAAAATAGGACTGCCACTGCTTGTGTCCATATTGAGGCAGATCCCTGCAGGAGTGTGAGAGAACAAACAAGAGACACAGCCAAATTCAGTTTAATAATGCATTCTCCCCATTCATTGGTACTGAAGCATCGATTTATCAGTTTAGGAATTAAAGCCATTAAATTACAAGCAAAATCAAAAACCATTTTTAAGTGTTTGTGTTCATACAATCAGTATTTGGGACTGAAAACGGATTTACAAATAGGTGTGACTCCAGAATTATCCGGTTCATATGACAACTTAAAGTCACAATGTACAGATCTTTACGTCCGTACTGTGATGTACATCTGAGTGAAACTCGGTTTTTAATTGGATGGAGGCAGATCGTCAGCAGACTGTCTCAAACAAGGACAATTTGAACAAATAACTGAAAACAAGACCCTCATGATAGCTGAATAACCATAATGACAATATTTTACAACCAAAATTGTATTCAATTCACAATTATGGAACTCTGCAACCTTAATACTGTTATTTTCTTGTTTATTATGGTGAACAGCTTTGAAACAATCTGTATTTGATAAAGTGCTATACAAATAAATTTGACTTGACTGTCTTAAAGGGATAGTTCACCCAAAAATGGAAATTCTGCCATTAATTACTCGTGCTCATGTTGTTCCAAACCCGTAAGACCTTTGTTCATCTTCGGAACACAAATGAAGATATTTTTCATGAAATCCGAGAGCTTTCTGACCCTCCATTGACAGCGACGCAACTACCACGTTCAAGGTCCAGAAAGATAGTAAGGACATCGTTAAAAATACTCTCATGAATGCACACTGCAGTCTGACACAGAAGAGAAGAAATTGTAGAATAAAGTCATAATTTTTGTTTTCTTCGCGCACAAAAGTATTCCTGTAGCTTTATATAATTAGGGTTCAACCACTGATGTCACATGGGTTATTTTAACAATGTCCTTACTACCTTTCTGGGCCTTGAACTTGGTAGCACCCTTGCTGTCTATGCAGTGTCAGAAAGCTCTCGGATTTCATCAAAATATCTTAATTTGTGTTCTGAAGATAAACGAAAGGCCTTACGGGTTTGGAACAACATGAGGTTGAGTAATTAGTGACAAAATTTCCATTTTTGGGTGAACTACCCCTTTACCAATAGAAAGTCTTATCACAATTAATTTGATACAAATGTATGTAGTAAACAATCAAACAGAGACTTCTACAATAGAAACAACTGGTTCTTCTGCAGAACACAAAAAATATATTTTGAAGAATTCTGGTAGCCAAACAGCTTTGGTGACCAATGACTTCCATTGTATAGCCAAAAAACAACCACTGATACATTTCTCAAAATGTCTCCTGTTGTGTTCCACAGAAAAAAGAAAGTCATACAGGTTTGGAAGAACATGACAGTGCATAAATGGCAAATTTTTCTTTTTTGGATGAACTATCCCTTGAAATGTTATCATTTATTTTGATTCATTTATAACTGCAATGAGACTATATGAGGTAAATGTCATTTTCCCTATATTACCAGACTTCTATGCAAATTAATTTGCTTTGTGAATATGATCAAGGTCCTGTGACTCACTGCTTTAATCACCGGTTTGTTTTAATAACTACAAAATCAAGTTTGTGTTCAAACCAATCCTGCAACCTTGATACCCGCATATCATTACATAAGCCATTTCTGCCCTTCTGCCTTGACACTCCTATCGCAGGACGTCATGTGGACAACACCAGATGAGCCTTCCAAATATACAAGTGGTCATGGCTGTCATGCACTTAATTAGCATCATCATAGCAATGATGTGAAGACATTGGTGGTGGGAGAGAGAAAAAACAGAGCAATCAGAGAGAGTCAGAAAGTGCGAGTGTGTGAGAGTGTTTGGGCAGGGCTGTGGTGAGTCATAGTGCCGATGATGTGAAGGAATTTGATGAGCTATAGCAATCAGCTGGAGAAGTAGCTCTTTTGCCTCCTCTGCCTCAACTCGCTCTTTATTCTTTTCCCGTCCTTTTCCCCCTGAACCCACCCAAAACACCTCTAGGCCCTATTGTTATCATCAGAGGGTTGCTATGACAACAGAAGCAGGGACTGGGGAAGGAATACAGCAGGTAAATGCAAAAGCCCTCATTTACACACGCTCACACACAATTACAGTAGATGAAGCATCTTTTATGCACCTGTAACGGGCCATGCAGGGAAAGGCGTGGAGACAAAAATGAACGTCAAAAAAAAAAATCATGTCCAGGCATAACCTTGACTTCAGGCCAATACACAAAATGCATATGCACACACACACACACACACACACATCACGCAACACAGCGAAACACCCACGGCACAGACACACCTCCTTTCATTCATGCAGAATCGGCTATAGCGTGAACACGCACACATTTTAACTCTGCAGCTTTCATTGATAATGTGCATTCACACATACACAATGTAAGGTTATAGAGATGGATTTGTGAGATTTACGGTTCACCCCGGTGCCCTTGTGGACTGCGAGAGACAAGGTCAGGAAGGAGATAGGTGCAGTCATTAGGCAGAGCTTTAATTTCACTACATGCACCATTCATTTCCCATCCTCTCTGACAGTATTAATACCCACAAGACAGATTCACTGGCAGAGCACAGCCAGGGACAGACCTGTAAATTAGGGAAGGCAGGAAAGGAGGGAGCCAGGATGGTGTGTGTGCAGATGGGGTCAGATGTGGTGTAATCGAGTAACATGGCAATATTATATCTGCATGCTGTAGGCTGATGCCGTTTATATTCCCGTGTTTTGATGATTGCGCTACTCTGGAATTTATTCTGGAACTGACATTAACAAAAAAGTTAGTTTAGGAAAGTCTACTAACACTATATGGCAGCAAGTAATTCTATTGATATTCTTTTTTTTATCTTAATCTAAAAATATTAGTTATCTAAAATATTTATGTTTCTAGGAATATTGTATATATTGAGAAATAATATACATTGATTTTCTATACTTTTTTTAATTGACCATAGCTATGATGGCATAAACATACAATACCGTTCAAAATTCCGGGTTCAAAGGAAGTAAAAACAGCTAATATTATTGAATATTATTACAGTTTAAAAAAAGTTTTGTATTGTAATATATTTTAAAATGTAATATATTCCTGAGGCAAACTGCTGTTTCTCCAGTATTCAGTGTACACGATGCTTCAGAAATCATTCTAATATGATAATTTGATGCTCAAAAAACATTTCTTATTATTATCAGTGTTGAAGACAGTTGTGCTGCTTAATATTTTGTGGAAACTGTGATACATTTCAGGATTCTTCAATGAATATAAAGGTTATATGAAATGGTATGAACTCAAATAAAATTGTAAATGTCTTTACTGTTACTTTTGATCCATTTAATGTATTCTTGCTGAATAAAATAATTTATTTTTAAAAAGAAAGTTCTTAACGACTCTAAACATTTTAAAAGTAGTGTATGTGTTTGTATGTGTCTGCATTTTTTTTTAAACTCTGTTACATGCTGATAAAGAACATTAATGTGAATATGAAAATTAAAATATCACAATAAAAGCAACTATACAGTAAATGTCTCTACTGAGTCAAACTTGTTTACTAAAGAGATACCAAAGAGGTGAAAGATAGTGTTGCGCTATTAAGTAGTGGAAGTATTAGGTAAGGAAATGAGACCAATTAATAATAGCCGTTTCATTACTGAACTCTACAGGGTGTTGCTAAGCGTCAAATGCAGAAGTAGGCCGCTACTGGTTAGACAGCCTAATTAGCATGGAGAAACAGGGCATGGGGGCGTGGCCTCATAACCAGCTTCTAGTCCTGTATTTATATAGACACGAGCTATCATTAAGGCTATCATTAATAAAACATAAATGCATATACATGCACATTTATATATGTACAGAGCATCATATGAAATCCTTCATGCATAAATAACGAGGACAAAATGCATCACAATGCTTGGACTAATGCTACAATACTAATGCTGAAAAATGTCAGTGGAAGTACTGGGGTTTTTTCTTAGCATTAGTTGATTCGGTTTGGCAATTATCTGAAATTGTCCCAAATGCAGTAGAGACATGTATATCGCTTATCAATTTCAGATTTCCAAATTTAAAAGCCTTAAGGCAAGGAAATATCTTTTTCTGTGCTGTTGATTTGTGTTAATTTGGTGAGATTAATTATGAAAAAAGTAATGAATTCAAATTAATGAATTTTAATGCACACTGCCCCGCCTAGACCTGTATGTCATTTTCCACTGCATGCAGTTGCTGACAAACATGATGAAGAACAACAGTGACGTGATGTAGCTTATGAATGCAGTTTTATTTCCCTAATATTCAAGATATGAAGGCAAAAAAATGCCCCTGCATGGGTCATATCATATACACCTTTATATTATATCATAGTTTAACAATATCATAGAAGCAAGAGTGCTGTTTTTTCCCCGATTTAACTTATTTTTGACCATTTTTGCTTGTTCCCGTTTTGATACAGACGAGGTTAAGAAAAAATGTCCCTGATGCGCTAATAACCTACAGCATGAATATATGAATGTCAGAACATGCGGGTTAGTCTATGCAACAACCTCCTGGACTGTAGCAGTCTCAGTCGCTTATGCAATACAAATGTAACACACCCTGTACATGAGGACAGGACATGGAAACGATAAGAGAGGAGGGAAGGAATACGCGATTGTGAAGACAAGAAAAGAGAAAAAAGAAAGGGGGAAGAAAGAGAGAGAAAGCTAAAAAAGAGAGAGATAGAGCCCACAGCTACTGACATACTTGTCCTATAAATAGTCTTAGCTAAAAATGACTGATTAACTCAAACGCAACCTATTGGCCACTGAGAAATGGTGATAAACACGGAGTGACGTGATTCATTTTTTAAGTGTGTGTAATGCAGAGACAAACGCTGGCAGATATGAGGGGGTGGAAGAGGAGCGCTAAAGATTCATTCAGATGTAAAACTGAGCTCACTTCATTCACCCAGACACTGGAAAATATAAAGGGCTCTCAGCTCCCTATGGATGAACAGGCAAACATCAACACATGCATAAAGCACAGCACAAGATGAGACATTAGAAGCTGCTCATTTATAGATAGATAAAGCACTGACTTATTTTTAAAGGAATAGTTCATCCAAAATCAATATCTTGTCTATATATCCTGTCCAAACAACACTGAACCCCACTGACTTTACACATGGCCAAAAAGACATTAGATTCACATTTTACATTAGAAATGCAGCAATACTTGTTTGGAACAACATGAGGGAGACCAAATGATGACAATTTTCATTTTGGGGTAAATTACCTCTTTATATTTTCGCGATTCACCTAAATTTTGAGACTGAATTCTGTAGACCTGTACTGTGTGAACTGGGTTGGGGACAATCCTCTTTCACGTCTTAAAATACGAGCGCCATTCACTAATTTGTTCATATGGAATTCAGTAACTCACAGCGATGGCTATATGAGCTTTATATCAGCCAAAGGTTTTAGATTCTGTCGCTGGTACTCCCATTAGTTTCGTGGTCTGAAAGCAACCCAAGCGATGTGCTCAATGCTGTCATAAATTTAAAAAGCATTTGAAGCTGCTGTCGGTTAATTAAGATTTGGCCGCCTCGACTAGACTTGGTTATTAAATAACGTTGTCTCAACTGTGATAAGACATTCCAGTGTTACGCAAGTCACCATATTTGATACTAGCATTAGTCACTGTCACTATATGGTTAAAGGCATGATTTATGGGTATTGCAAGAATAGAAAACAAGCTTTGGTATTCAAATGAACTCCTCATGGGACATACCCAAACACAAATGAATAAACGAACAAGCAAAAAAACAAATGAAAGAAATAATGAATGAGAAAAAAATTGAAGGAATTAAAACAACCGAAACAAAGGAACAATGCATGTGCAAAAAAAGAAGAAATAAAATTAAAACAAAACAAGAATGAACAAATGATAGCAAGCGAGAAAGCAAGAAAGAAAGAAAGAAAGAAAGAAAGAAAGAAAGAAAGAAAGAAAGAAAGAAAGAGAAAGAAAGAAAGAAAAGAAAAAAAAGAGATTGAGCTGAGAGTAAGTGTACATAAGGTCACTAGGATTGGACCCAGACAGCAATCTGGGAGGCAAACAAGACCACAAATAAACAGCAAAATACTCAGACGCTGAGAAAAGACTGACCTTAAGCCATTGAAAAGCTGTTTGGACTTGTCCAGAAGATAGCAGAAGTCAGTGACAGTTTTCCTCTCACAGAGAGGGATGTCATCCTCTGCCCCCACCCCTGTCATGGCAGCTGCTGCAAACAAAACAAAAAAAAGCGAATTCAAAACAGACTGTCAGCAGAGTTATGCAAAAGTGAGTCGTTAGCACAAGCACGCCGTTGAAGCAGTGGCGGAAGCAAGTTTTATGAATCACAGTTAAATGAGCACCACAGAATTCTGAACTGACATATTGTGGGTATAAGAATCTGCATCAGTGACGTGGGCAGATGTTGAATCAGCGTGACGAAAACTGACTAATTCCGCCTCCAAACCAACTGACAAGAGTTTCACAGAAGCCTTTAAAATAATCCATTTATCAACCTCATGGAGACGAATAAACCAAGATATATTAAGCTGGAAGTCATTTTTATGTTTCCTTAGTCCAGTGTTTTCCAATCCTGGTCCTGGAGAACCCTGCACAATGCTCAACAGCTCATCAGTAGGCTCCAAAACCTTAAATGTGTGTCAGGTTAGACAGAGACTTCAAAAATGTGCATTGTTAGGGGTTCTCCAGGACCAGGATTGAGGATCACTGCGTTAGTAAAAAAAAATACTGTTTACATCTTAAAGGTGCTGTATGTAGGATTGACATTTAGCGGTTGAACTAGGTATTGCAGTCCAAATTCAAAATATTGGAGAGGGTTTTCAGTGTTGCCAAGTCCGCGGTTTTCCCGCAGACTTGGGCTACTTTAACGCTCTTTCCGCGGGATGTTTTTCATGTCCGCGGGTTGAGGCAACCCCAATAATATGATATTTAGCCCCTGGAATGTGACTTTTACCAGGGGAACCCTACCAAAATAATTTGTATTTTACCCCCGGAATACGATTTTTACCAGGGGATCCCCCCTGAAAAGCAATTGGGCTGCTTTTGAGCTAGTTTTGAGTAGCAATTGGGTGGATTTTGCTGAGAAAACCTGGCAACCCTGAGGGTTTTTTTTTTTTTTTTAACAAAAAAAACAACTCCAACAGGAATGAGCGCACATGACCATGAATGAAATTAAATATGCTGTGTTTTCCGCCAACTGGCAACCCAGATGCCGAAATAAAATTGGGTAATCTGGTAGTGGGCGGGCTTCACAAACCAAAACACAAACCAACATTCCAGGCCGGAACACATATTTTCAAAAGGAGAATAACTAACTGTAGCATTGTTTATCAGATAAACAGGTAGGCCTATGTTAACTTAAATATCTGCAAACATATTATGGTATTTTTATGCTTTAGTAGAGTCAAAAACTGACATACAACAGCTTTAAGGCTTAAAATGGGGAGACAATATATCGGTACCATATCAGCTATTGACCATTATCAGATATTTTTCTTAATAATAACTGTCAATATAATAATATAATTATATAATAATAACTAATAACTGTCAATTGCTGATGTGGTACCGATATATGGTACCGATAATTTATCTGTACCAGTTGATACTGGATATGTATGATATTTCACGCCCATTTCCTCCATTTAGATTATATTTGCATTTATCTTACACTCACTTAACACTGAGCCCAAACCAGTGGTGCTGCAAGATGCCATTAAAAAAAATCTCTTCCATGTTACAACAAGGGATTTTTTCAATGTTTTCTATTTCTGCAACAACACAACTGACAGCTCAGATACTGATGGCATTTTGTATCATATTAAAACAATTTAATTTGAGTTAGTATATCATTATGCATGACTTTATTAGCCACAATGAAAGCAACAACTAATAGTTAACCTTAGCTCTTAAAAAAAATAAAAGATATAATAGTGTTCAAACTAGGACCTTCATGTAATCAAATATGCATATTTCAAATATGCAAACACTGCAACAGCCACTGAGTGTGTACTTTAAATAATGTTAAAATCATTTAATTTAATTTAATGATTTAAAATGCAGAAAGAATCTGTCCACACATTCTTCTGATGCTTCTGGCTGTGATTTGTGATTGATTTTTGTAGTTGTGAATGCATCTGGTGTGAAAAGAATTGTTGCTGGCATCTTATCACATTGTGTCTGGTTAAACATGGTATTAATTTAATCTTTAAATACTAAAAATTTGATAACACTGTTAAATGTAATCTCAAACCTTAAAATGAATAGCCATTTTTCTAACTATACATAAATTCCCTTATAGCATTTAAAAATGATTTGAAGACCAAGAACGTATAAAAAGTAAGGTCAGTTTTGATTTCATGCTGACTTTAAGTCTTTATTTTGTTTACTTTTGACTAAACCGCTAAAGGACAGAGGAGGTTCAGGTCCTGCCAGCAGCCTGCTACATATGCTATCACCCACTGATCTTTTCTGGCTGAACAATAGGTTATCTCAAAGGCCTTTCTTGTTCAGAAATAAGCTCAAAGCTTAAATGAACTATAAAGACAGCATATAGTCTACTCTGCGCAGAAAGAAGAAGGTCGGCTCTTAAAGGGGGCCAATTAATCTGCATGTTTTCACATTAACCAACAACAAAAATAATAATTAACTTCTCGTTCCATTTGTGTATTTACCCATTAAGTTTTTTGTGAATATGGCTTAGCTTGTGTGTTTGTGAGAGACTATGTGTGTCAACCAAACCAAACAACATCACACATTGTCCTCTCTGTGGTGGCAAGAGATAAATGTGGTGTAGATGTGTCATAAGAAGGACATGTGCACTTCTTCTGGCTACCCCAAGAGGAACTGGGCGCTGTGTGTGTGTGTATGTCTGAGGCCATGGATTGGGGGAAAAGGGAGCGAGGGACGTCAAAGGTACAGAGGAAAGTAAGAAAGTGGGAGTGTGACAAACACACGCCTAAGGCTGGATGTGCAGTGCTTACTGTTCGAATCAGATGTTAAATCAGACCAGCTGAGGACAGAATGGGGGAGAAATCCACACAAGAGGATGAACGTTAATAAATATCCATAACGCATATGCAAGACATGAATTTAAATAAGCTTTGTGAGAAAAAAACAACAACTAGAGGCTCAGATGAGGTTCATTTATAAACTGTTAAGAAACTTGAATAGCCTTGACTCAGTGTAGTCACGAATTCAACTTTACCAATGATTTTGAATGAAGCATCATGGTTGAAAAGCTCTAACTCCAGATCTGTGCGAATAAATGGAAAATTGGTATGTTGAAGGCCTATTCTCACCAATAGGAGCAAGTAATGTATGATGTATTGTGCTGACATTGAAAGCCACTGCAGAGAGAAACATCATTTATTGCCTGAAACGGTGTACAATGTCAGCTTTTGTGTGTGTGTGTGTGTGTGTGTGTGTGTGCGCGCATGTGGTCAGACCCAGTGGGTAGTAAGACAAACATTCAGCTGTCAGTCCAAGGTGGCCTGAATGGAAAAGACCTGAGCATGTCCATCACCCCTGCTCAGCCTCCAGATGGCTCACCATGGTCCACGTATGGACCGTTTCAGCCCACCTTAAAAATGCTGTCAACAGAATCAGAGAATATTTGGGGATATTTCACCAAATGAAGAATGTAGCAATGCACGATATTGGATTTTTGCCGATATCCGATATGCCGATATATTTCAGCTCATTTTGGCCGATAGCTGATGCTGATATATTTCCTTTTGTTTGGAAACAACACCACGTCTCTCCTGTGTGGAAATGATAATGAAATTAATTTTAATTTTGGTTAGTTTTAACAAGAACTTATTTGTTAGAATTAAATAAACAATAATGAAGTTATTTTATAATGACAGTACACTGAAAATAACTATAAATAAACTATATCAATCTCTGCATTTTTTTTTCCGAAAGATGCAGTAGTAACCTTAGAATGCATTGATACAATATTTTAAATTGTTCTCTGATATCTACATAGAAGGTATGTGGCTTAGGTAAGGGCAAAAATGTTCCAGAAACGGTTTTACATGTGCATTTACAATCCTAGGATTTCTCCCTAGAATAAAATGGTCTGTTATTGGCTTATTTGGAAGGGTCATGAATAATAATGTTGAGCTCTGCTCTGATTGGCTGTTTCACAGTGCGGCTCAATGAGCTCTGCTCTGATTGGCTGTTTCACAGTGCGGCTCAATGAGCTCTGCTCTGATTGGCTGTTTCACAGTGCGGCTCAATGAGATCTGCTCTGATTGGCTGTTTCACAGTGCAGCTCATTTCAGTAGCTCACACTTTCAAATGCACGATCACGTTTAACTTCCACTTTTGCCTTCGAGATTCGCGATCGCACAAACTCTGTTTATACTATTGAGCGACAGCACTTACCACACATTTTAGAAGATCAGATGCTTGTCAGTGGTGCTCGGGATCTGGAAATCATTTGCCATCATCCTCAGTCATCTCTCCTTACTCTGTTTATGTAGTAAGTGGAATCTTAAGTACTGTAATGTAACAGGCTACCGCTAGCAAGGAGCTAACCATGTCCCTTTAGTGGCTCACGTTATTTTATTAGAACGCGTTATTCGCTTGCCGTGCCTATCTGAATACAGACACCAACCCATCCCTGCACTTCACATCCCCTACACAACATAACATTTATTTCCATGCCATTTTCGCTATTGTCCTCACTTGTTTCTTCACAATACCTACAGAACTTCTGATGGTTCAGCTGGCAGCTGGCCTAGAACATGGGCGGGTATATGCAAATATCGGGGGCGTAACTATTAGTGATCCCGACAGTAACGTCACAGTCGGTGTTATGTTCTGATTCGCCTATTTTTCAGTGGTCTTTTTTATTCACGAGATTAACATAAGGTGGAGGAAACAATGGTGTTTGAGGCTCACGGTATGTCATTTCCATGTACAGAACTCTTATTATTCAACTATGCCAAGGTAAATACTGTTTTCCATTCTATGGTACCTTTAACATTTTAATTTAAGATTTAACATTTGTAGATGGTCTAAAGCAAAAGAGTTGTAAAAATTCGGAAAATCTTTTAGAGCTCATAATTTATTTAAAAAAATATAACATTATACATTAATGAATAAATCCGTATATAAAATTATTTAATTTCCAAGTGTTGTGTTTGTGATTTTTTTATTCATGTAAGCTATAGCTTCTGACCTTTACATGAAAACATGCTCATGGTATTCTGACATCAATTACTGCTTTATTTAATCAGAAACAGCCTAAATGTTATTTGTGTATATTACTTTCATTTTATTAGAAGTTGGCCAACAGCGCCCCCTATGGAATTAAAACTCCTTACTGAGCGAGCATTCGGACCCGGAGGAGGCTGCCGCTGCTGCACGTGCTATTACTGTTTACTCTGTCTATACACCGAATGCTTCATTCTGTATGTGCATTCTCAGTTTAAATGCAGCGATCCAAAAGAGTGAATCTAAATCACCATTCAGGCAAAACTTTGCTTCAAAAATGAGTCACACTGTTGACTTGATTTAAATCGCAAGCACACCCTGAACTCCCTACATGTGAGTTAACATATTCCTCTTATCGGTAAGACATATCGGAATAATTTTTCATATTGGGCTGATGCCAATATTTACATTTAAAGCCATTATCGGCCGATTCCGATATCGGTCCGATAATATCGTGCATCCCTAGAAGAATGTCCCAATTTAAACAATTAATAATCAAATTATTGGCACAGTAACAACCCATTATTTCTAAGGTTGGACAAAATACAAAAAATTGGGTTGGACAATATAGTGCAAACTCTATCAAAAAAAGAACAACATCGCAACGGAAGGTAGCTCAAATTTGTAAAGCACCCATGTTGAGATGCTGAATTTAGTTCAGTGCACAAATGGGGGGAAAAGGCTGACTCGACCTAAATGGTCATGGTTTAGTTTGCTACCAAAGCCCTGTTACCTCCTGCTGGTAACAACACCATCTGGTTCTAAAAAACACTGTGGCCTTTTAAAATCAGCAGTGTATTTTGAAAAAATAATGTTTCTTTTGTAGACATATAGGCCATATATTGCTAATATTTTAATATTAGCTCAGATAATTCTCTGTAGATCTATTAGGACACTTTTAGAGCTCCTAGCTTTCTGTACTTTTCTAAAGGTTTTATAATCCTCCTCGACTCCACCACAGTCCAAATAATGTAACAGTTAATTATCATCAAGCATTTCTCATTAGTTGGTACATAAAATAGAATAAACTAACTCTAATAAAATACATTTAGTGTCACATACGTGCATGATAGATCACAGGAATGTGAGATGCTTCATAAAAACACATTGTGCACACAGATGTTACAAGAAAGTGTACATCTTCTCTGTATTATTCACCTAACATCATGTCTAACTTTTGAACATGCTTGTATTAAGGAAGCACATTCAGTGTTTCACAGTGGTAGTTTGCTGCTACACAGTCTCTGCATACCAAATAGAAATTTGTTGAATGGAAAAGCTGTCTGTTGTACACATTATTTATTCTTTTTAAACAAGAGGCTGTCATTCATTCAAGTCTGCAGTGATTCTCAATTGAATTCATGCACTTTTTTTCAGCATGAGACAGATACTACAGTTGCCATGTGCCAGGAGAACAAGAAAATACAGTCAAAAGTTTTATTCCTGTTTAATATTAAAATGTATACATTTATGGAAGTTCTTCAAAGTTATGAAAATGTTCTGATAGTAAAATATGAAAATATTAACTGCATCATTGATACAATGGTATTAAATTAATTTTATAACTTGATTTGTAGTTGGGCAAAATTAAATATTTTTAACATAACGGTTGATCTTTGTGTGTTTTTATAAATCAATACAAACTAATTAGGCCTAAATTAACTTGATTTCAGTAAATTAAAATGAGCGTGATGTGTTCTTTTAAGAAAAAGAAAAATGTCATTTTCATTTTCATGCACTACAGCTCAAAACTTTGAGGCCAATAAGATTTTTCTGGAAAGAAAATTGACGTTTCTATTTAAAATAAATGCTATTCTTTTGAACTTCCTATTAATCAAAGAATCCTGAAAAGAATTCAGTTTCCACAAGAATGTTAAGCAGCAGCACAACTGTTTTCAACATAATAAAAAATGTTTCTTGAGCGCAAATCAGCATATTAGAATGATTTGTGAAGGGTCATGTAACACTGTAATAGGAGCTGAACATTCTGCTTTGCCATCACAGGAATAAATCACATTACAAAAAACAATTGCAAAATGTATTTTGTAAATATTCTAATGATTATTTGTTAGCAGTACTATTAAATGGACATCTCTAGTGTTCACCGTGAAAATTTTTAACCACAAAATCCAAGTATCCATTTAACAAAGGTATTCTAAATAAAACAGGTTTGTATACCTTCATCTTGGTCAGATGATGCTCAATAGCCACACTACATTACATACACACTACATGGGGAAGTCGTGGCCTAATGGTTAGAGAGTCGGTCTCGTAATCCAAAGGTTGCAGGTTCGAGTCTCGGGCCGGCAGGAATTGTAGATGGGGGAGTGAATGTCCAGCGCTCTCTCCACCCTCAATACCACGACTGAGGTGCCCTTGAGCAAGGCACCGAACCCCCAACTGCTCCCCGGGCGCCGCAGCATAAATGGCTGCCCACTGCTCCGGGTGTGTGTTCACTGCTGTGTGTGTGTTCACTGCTGTGTGTGTGTGTGTGTGTGTGTGTTCACTGCTGTGTGTGTGCACGTTGGATGGGTTAAATGCAGAGCACGAATTCCGAGTATGGGTCACCATACTTGGCTGAATGTCACTTCACTTCACTACATTCATATAACACGCAAACGACAACTGGCACCCATTGAGAATAAGCAAGTATATTAAAATAACTATTGTTGATCAATACCCAGATCAATATTGACACGGTGCTTGAAAGAGCTCTATTTTCTGGTTGTAGCAACTGGTAATTGAAATTATCAGGATGTACATATATAGACACATAGATAGGGAATAGAATCAGCCATAAGCCTCAGACCAGAGGATGTGAGATCTTATGCTGAAACTTGTCCACTAAGACCCTATTGATGCAATCTAGGAATGAATGGAAGATGGGCTTTAGAGAATTAATGATAAGAGGATGTGGAAAATAGGAAACGTATAAGAAAGATCTGCTTGTCTCATGAAGGTAACGCATCCATGCTCTTTGTATAAAGCCAGCGGTGGTAAAAGGCTTCTGCACAGAGATGTGTGCTTGACCCACATATCCTTTCCTTCCATAAAAATGTATGAGCTATGCATCTGCAGCAAAAGAACTGCAGGATGAGGAGGAATGTGTATGTATGTCCCTGTATGTAACCTACACATGCGACTGAAAATCTATGCCAAATCAATATCCTATAATACAGAATATAGGGCCATCACTTCTTGCAGTCACTGCATCACTGAACACATTTTATTAATAGTACTGAAAATTACTTTCACTGACATCTAGACACATACCAAATATTATGCTGAAAGTAGACCTACTATGAACCAGCCTACTTGGTTATACAAAGTCCAAATAAAAATAAATAATACTACGAAAGATCAGTCATTGATCAATCTGTGATCTCTCTCTCAGTTAAAGAGGTCACACAAACACATATGCTGATTAATGCATCTAACCTTAGCGCAAAGGCCTACATGGCTGCTCATAGTAATGGAATACCGTCACTGTGAAACGTCAGGACTCAAAAGAGAGTGAAAGTGAGTTAGGGAAGTAAACATGGTGGACTTGGTGGCTGAAGAGCCCAAGTCTCTCTAACAGTATTCAGATCCACACAGGAATGTGGTAAGAAGTAAACGCAGAGGAAAATAGGACAGGTGTCCTATATAACACAGGACACAAACAGAGGGAGTGAGAGCCTTTGCTATGCTTATGAACTAGCTTGCAATCTTCCTCTAACTTAAAAAAAAAAAAAACTTTCATTGTGCTTTATGCAACACAAATTTGATTGGCTGACAGAATCAGCATCTCCTCGCACTCTATGACTGCTTTGATCAGGGTTTCTCTCACTACTAGGCTGAGTGCCACTTTGGGGTTTTTTTTTTTTTTCACTACCCCACCCCGTCAGTGCATATGTTGCATACGACCAGTGGACGTCCTGCATTGGGTTTAAATGGAACATCTTAAGCCCCTGATAACTTGGAATCCACTATGGAGCCGATTTATTATTAAGCATGATCTGCACAATATCACAGTGTTGCTCTATCTGTATACATGGAGCTACCATGAGTTCATATAAACTTGCATCGTTCACTTGATGTAGTGGAACGTGCTGTAAAATGGTGATGGGATTCCCCGATCTAAAGTGTTTAGAAAAAGCTTGCAAGTGTTTGTCTAAATGAAGTTCCAAACGTAGGTTCGGAGGAGCCTAATCATTCAGTCCTGTCAATTATCATTACGAGCTTATATAAGCAGCTCCCATTGCACCTTCCCAGCGTCAATTCTTCTGGCATCCCTCCACCTCCCCATCTCCTCCTCTATTTCTGTTTTTCTCCCTGTAGAGCCTCTTTCACACAGAAATTCCAGAAAATACACAGATAATGTGTCCTGTGATCGTTTGATTGTGGTTAATTCACACTCGGGAAATCGCCATCTCTCTACTCCACTCATATGCTGTTCCAGACCAGTTGAAACAAAATGCTTGATATTTTGGAACCATTTTCCCTGGAATTTTTTTTTTTTTGCCATATGAACCACAAGTTGTGACTGACTTCAGTATTTTTATGTATATCTGAGTGAAACAAAATATTGAATGAGAAAAACAGAGGAAGGGACTAGATTTTATCACACCTCCTTGGTGTCTCTAGATGATGGTTGGAGGAGAGTGGTTAAGGATGTTGTGCAAAGTAAATAGGGTCCATTTTGATTTCATGTGGACTTCAAGAAATGTTGGACTCACAATGTTGTAGCTACTCAATGTCAGCGCAAACTGAGGTACTTGAATCACAGCAGTGTTGTTGATACTGACAGTTAAATAGGGTGCAGGCAACTAAAATCGGTTGACAATAAAATTAATATTTTAAGATTAATAACACGTTATTGTCAACACCCAAATAAGAAAATACTCATATACTTGTACCTATTAGAAACAAAAGAAGAATTCTTTCCAGGAGCTCATTCTTGATTAAGAGCCAGTCTGCATGACGTCATTTCAGCCAAGCAACCTGGTGGCTCTTTTCACAGATGATGTGTGTGAGAGAGCCGATGCTGAGAAACATGCTTGTCTGCATCAAATCTCTCTTTGTTCTCGGTTCCAGCCATCTGAAGTCAGTTATTCTCGCACGATGATCATAGAACCTCATTCGAAGTTCAATGCATGTTCATAACACAGCCATAATAAGCTTCCTATACAATATTATACAATTCGCACATGCCCTTACAGTTAGATTATGCACGCACGGCCGATGCAGCCTGATCGAGAACAATAAAAAGATCAGACAGCGAGCGCTCTGCAAAATCCAACCCCGTGCTGTTGCAGGACAGAATGAACCCAGCTTGAACATACAGCAATTCCTGCAACAGCCAATGATTTTTCAACCGACTTCATTCAATAATAATACAGAGATGCTTATTGGCTCGGGTTCCATTCACAATATCACTCCCGACTCGAATATCTGGGTGGACTAAAAGAAACAATAGACAAAGGGTGAGAATCAAAACTGAACGTAAAGCGTTTGGCAGCGTGCATCTCTGCGTAATAGCGCTCGTTCCGTTCATTGACCAGGAACTGATTGACTGATCGCTGTTGTTCTACATCAATTACCAGTGTGAAGAATAACAACAACGCTCATTTCTGTGACACTTCACACCATTAAGCCATTCGGCACATCTAAATGCATTTACTCAAGTGCATCAAGCCTGTGTCTCACCTATAATGACTTACCTCGCTCTCACGCGATGGCTGTCTGTCTCTTTCTCTTTCTCTTTCTCAGATCAGGATGCGGTAATACACGACAACTCTGTGTGACTCTGTCAAAGATGAAACTGTAGGTTGGATGGTGTAATGGTAATAGAGGCGACAGAACGGTGTTAACATGGTTTAGTGCGTTCAGAGAGCAGAAGCGTGCTTGTCCTCAAAATGACCATCAGAGTTGATTAAACTGTGGCTTTAGCAGATGCTGAGGCTGAATGGATTTGATGTGCTCTGTTAGATATGTAAGCTATACATATGTGGGGCTGATATACATACACCTTCCTATAAAAACGTTGCGCTTTGACTGAAAGCTACGGAATAAAAAAATCATATTTTAGTGATGGTGTGTCTGACTGATGCTTGACTATATTAGTCCACCAAGACGTGTTAACTTAAGTCGTGTTTCTCTTTTGCCTAATGCATAACTTACATCGCCGAGCATTATCTGTCAAAAAAGTCACTGATTTGAAACCCAACCTGAGCACTGGTGTAGTTAAGTGCAGCTATCTCCTGTTTCTGCTCCTCAAGAACAGCGTTTCCAGGTAGCTAGAGCCTGTGAATCTCGCCCCGACACAAATCTAGACATCCAGTGCGGTGGCGCACCGTCATTTACATCCAGCTCATTCAAATCACCCTCCCAGGGAAGAGCAGGGAGTATCTGCCATTCGGCATCTACTGCGGTCGACGGTTCAGTCTGGCCAGTTGAATTTTCATTGACTGTTGTGGCAACCCGCTCAAACGAACGTGCTTGTCAGATCCCCACCATTCTGAGTGCCGTTCGACGCATTCCATTGGTTGGCAGCGGTGTCAGTCAGGCTATAACTTACTCATAGAGGCGGGACTACCGTAGTACTGCCATCTATGGCGCTGCCTGTTGGAATTAAAAGGTACGTGCGCCGCTCAGCGGCGTCTTAATGTAGTGACTTTAACCCTTTAACTCGCACCCCTAAAAGCAGCTAATGAAAAAAAATATTTGAACTTAATTTTTATTAGTAGACATCTAATAAATAGCCTCAAGCAAGTTTTTTTAAATTATTTTATACAAGGTATAAAAAAGCTGTCAGTCCATGGTAACATTAAATCTTGATATAAATTTAGAGAACTATTTCATGAGTTATTTTCCAATAATAAACATTCCTTTAACTTTATTAAAGGTCTTGGATACATTTCATAACCTTCAGGGTCCACAAAGATAAAAAAAAAATTATTTAAAAGTCTGTATAATATATATATATATATATAGCTGTATGCTATATGATATGTCTTTTACATACATATCAACCTCGTATGATTTTGGATAATTACAGTAAATAAACACTTGAGCATTTCTCATATATTTAGCTATGTTTCTGTTCTGTATTCTGAGAAATTGCCCTCTCATCTCTTCTTTTTAATAGATTTATTCCATATCAAAAAGATGTCAGTTAAAGGGTTAAAATGGCAATGTGTGTAAAGAATAAGTGATATTTTCATGCTTCCATCGATTAGGAGATAACACCAGAAATATAACTTAATAATAAAGGCGTTTATTTTCAATGTTTAATTGGTAAATGGGCTGCCGTTTTTCTACAATAATAAAATACAACAAATCTGAGAAAGAAAAAGAAGAAGATTAAATCAATACAATTATATTAATGTACAAAATAATCACAGCCTCCTTTGTCCTGTTGTCTGGTCATCGCTTCAACCCTTTTCTACACTTGAAAGCAATGAAAAAGAACAGTGTCACTGTTTTGGAGACATTTGGAGCAGACTGACCAGCACTTGGTTGTGTCAGTGACTATTTCTGATCTGTTCTCTGAAAAACACAAACAACACGGTGCTCTGATCAGGCGAGTTGTTACATCATGAACTTTTATCATTAAATGGTCAATGTCTGTTAGATCTACATTTAAAGCCCTGTAAGAAGAGCAAGAGGATGTCCACTTATTTACGGTCACATGCTCACATTAACAAGATTGTACTGACCAAATAATGACCAACTTAAACAGTCAAAAGAGTCCATAATCCTGACCATAGTTAACTGTTGTTATTCTAGAGAGCACTTCAATCTTTACAAAAATATGTGCGTTTAAAAAAAAAAAAAAAAAAAAAGCGACAGAAATGAAAGACCATAACAACGAACAATGAAAAGGAGAGGGCTGGATGCAGGCGACAATGAAGACCTCAGAGGAAGTAGGGTGTTGTCGTTCTAGGTGGTATGACCCTTTCCGAATCAGGAACGGCCCGGAATAACTTGGGCTCCCTTGTGTTCACGTCTTTGAAGACCATGATGGAGGCAATGTTACCGCAGCGGTAGCAGTAGTTTGGGGCCGACCAGACGGTCACCAGCTTCTCATCAAACATGAATTTGTAGCCTTCGTGAACCAACTGATGTGCACGGCAAATCAGCTTCAAGTTGTTGATGTGAACAAACTTTAATGGAAAGAGAGGAGAAAAAAAAAAAAAACTATTCAGGTTTTGGATAAACAGGAACATTTACTGAAAGTTTTTACGTTTACTAGTATGTCACATTTATCAAACAGCCAATACGTTGAATTAGCCTAAATGTTTTTATTATTTACTAATCATTTCATTGTCAGACTAATATTTAGCAAAAGCGTGGTTCATCAAAATTCAAGTCCTCCAAGAAAATCCAGAGACCACAAAACTAAATGTGACCCTGGACCATAAAACCAATCATAAGGGTACATTTTTTGAAATTTAGCTTTATACATCATCCGAAAGCTGAATAAATAAGCTTTCCGTTGATGTATGGGTAGTTAGGATAGGACAATATTTGGCCGAGATACAACTATTTGAAAATCTGGAATCAGGTGCAAAAAAAAATCTAAATATTGGGAAAATCGCCTTTAAAGTTGTCCAAATTAAGTTCTTAGCAATGCATATTACTAATCAAAAATTAAGTTGAGATACATTTACAATAGGACATTTACAAAATATCTTCATGGAACATGATCTTTACTTAATATCTAAATGATTTTTGGCATTAAAAAAAAAAAAAAAAAAAAAAACATTGACCCATACAATGTATTTTTGGCTATTGCTACAAATATACCCCAGCGACTTAAGACTGGTTTTGTGGTCCAGGGTCACAAATAAAATTACATTGGTCTTAGTTTTGATCCGATTTGAAATTACTTCTATTTCTCGATTTACTGGGAGATATTTTTGTGAAAAACTTGAGCCAGTAAAGTATGTGAGGATGACAACAACTACACCTCCATTTCAACTCAGGCAGCGATTGACAACATGCAGATTTCCAGATTTCCAAACTGTACATTGAGAGAATGCTCTTACCTCATTGGTAACCTTAGCACCAAACAGCCAGCCAGCACCCCTTGGGCTGATAGCCCAGGTGTCCACATCCTCTGGATCGGACCAGACAAGATCACAAAATGCTCCCTTGTGAGGAATTTCCTGATTGCGTTCAATGGTGCGTATCTGGTCCAGAGTTTTGATGTCAGGTGAAAGGCCACCATGTACACAAAGGATCTGCTCATCTATCAACTGCAGGAGAAATCAAAACATCACAGTAAGTACAGCAGAGGGAAAATGTAACCTTAAACAGTCTTTCAGACCATTATAAAACATGTTGAAAGTAGACCTACCAAAAAATAAAAAGTAACAAAAAAAATTACAATAAACATCTGAGCCTGTATTCACAAAATATCTTAAAAGTAGCTCATAACTCTCAGATTTTGGAGAAAATCTTAAAAATAATGGGTGTGTAAGTCCTACATTTTTGCTCTAAGAGTATTTCACAAAGCGTTTTAGCACTAAAACTAGCTTCTAAATCTGTGAAACATTAGGAGTAGTGAAAAGGACTCCAAGCCACAAACTATCCTAAAACGGCTGTTAGCAGCAATCTGCCTCAGAACATAAACATTTTAAAAAGGTATCAATTTTGGTTTTGGAGGTTATCCCTACTCAATTTTCCTTTGATTATATTCTTGTTTTCATTAACCAGTTGGGCAAGAAGTAACAGCTGTTCTTGCATCCATTTTTTTTTTTTACATTTGCATGTCTTACTATCAGCCATGATTATTCTACTCTGTTATTTAAAAGGCGGTATGCATAGCATAGGCCTATGCATATAGTAATTATATGCATAGGCCTACCCGCTAATTGTTTTTGAGAAGCATACATGTAAGAGGCTGACAATTAGCTGAACATATACTTTAATTAGTGACACTTAGCCTGCATTTTAAAATCTTTGAATATGGCAACATGATATCACGCTCTACAATATTTCTATGAATAAATCTCTGACAGAGAGCCCTCCCCTATCAGCCAATCACTGTGTGCATAGTTAATAAGCATGCCGATATCATCCATGGCAATGAGGTCAACTCTGCCCTTACTCTTAGCTTAAGACGTCTCTCCATTCCTTCAATAGAGTCAAGACATTTACAAAAATGATAAGAAGATGAATATGAGACAAAACTACAGAATGTCACATTTTATTATTGGGAGATTCAACATATAGATGTTTTACCAGCTAAGAAGTTCAGCACTTTTATAGTTTCATCCCTCTATCTGATGTGAGCATAAGTATTGGAACAGTTGCCTCACAGGTCTTTCTAAGTGATCAGCTGTGTTCGGTTGCATTAATTCTTCAGATATTAAAAGCAGGGAATGTGTCGTATCAGTTATATCCATTACTTCTGCATTCTGAATCTTGCATTCGATGATGACACACACAAACCAGGATGAAGATGAGGGAGCTGACTTTGAGAGAAAAGCAAGTGATTTGGATGCTAAAAGAAAAGAGGAAGTCAATTAGAGCTCTAGCAAAAACAAAGGGCATGGAGAAATCAAGAGTTTGGAAACCACCAGCGACACCAGCAACCAACAACTACCTGATTGGCTGAGAAAACAACAGTAGTTGATGACATACAAATCATAAAAGCTGTGAAAATTAACCCTAAAAGACGTGTCTGCAAAATCACCAACAACTTCCAGAAAGCTGGGGTGATGCTCTGACAATCTACTGTCCTCAGGAGACTTTGACACAGAATTACAGATGCTACACAGCAAGATGCAAACCTCTGACCAGCACCAAAAATAGAGAGGCAAGATTAGAGTTTGCAAAAAAGCATAAAGGTGAGCCAGAAGAGTTTTGGAACTGTGTTTATGGACCGATGAGACAAAGATGAACCTTTATCTAAGTGATGGGAAAGCAAAAATGTGGAGAAAAAAAAAGGGAACTGCAATGATCCCAAGCATACAGCCTCATCTGTAAAGCATGGTGGAGGTGGTGTCATGGCATGGGCATGCATGGCTGCCTCTGGAACAGGCCCTCTCAGCTTTACTGATGACTTAATGTATGATGACAGCAGCAGAATGAATTTGGAAGGGTACAAAACCATCTTGCCTACCAATATTCAAGAAAATACCACCAGATTCATTGGGAAGTGCTTCATATTGCATCAGGACAATGACCCAAAACACCCTGCCAGTTCAGTCAAGGAATTTATAAGGGCAAAGAAATGGAAAGTCTTAGACTGCCCAAGTTAATCTCCAGATTTAAATCCGATTGAACATGAATTTCACCAGCTGGAGAGGAGAGTAAAGGCAGAAACTCCCCAAAACAAGCAACTATTGGGATTGACTGCATTAAAGGCTGAGAAAAGTATTTCAAAGGATGAGACCAAGAGTCTGGTGATGTCTATGGGTCACAGACTCACTGCTGTGATTGTGTGCAAGGGATCTGCAACTAAATAATAGCTTTTAATCTTTTATATCTGCCTTATGTTCAACTGTCCCAATATTATGCTCACATCAATGAGTGGGATGAACTCTAAAAGTGCTGTTCTTTTTATTTGGTAAAACATGTATGCGTTTAAACGGCTAATAATAAAATCTGGCATTCTGTAGTTTTGTCTCATTCATCTTTTAATATTTGCAAATGTCTTGACTCCACAGCCAACAGAGCAATTTTGCCTTTACTGTTCCAATACTTACGGAGGGGATTGAGAGAGAGATATATATATATATATATATATATATATATATATATATATATATATATATATATATATATATATATATATATATATATATATATATATATATATATATACACACACACACAGTATAAAATTGCACTATAAAAACAATACTTACAGCAGCAACAGTCAGCATATCAAACACTTTAGTGCAGTATCGCCAAGCATTAGCATTACCATATTTCGTTTGGCACTCATCTATAAAAGTAAGGAAAGAATGGAAATGAAAATCCAAAAACATGCACAACAAATTATCAATAAAATAAATATTGCGAAAAGTGTGCATTAGATTTCTGCCATCTCACCATAAAAGCCATAGACTTGTGTTATCTGCCTGCTCTCATGATTGCCACGCAACAGTGTGATGCGGTCAGGCCACTTTGCTTTAAGTGCTAGCAAATATGTGAACGTTTCTAAGCTGTAGTACCCTCGGTCAACAAAGTCACCCTACAGGAAAGAAAACATACCAATGTCTATTCAGTATACACTTGGGTGGAAAACATGGTTTCCAATGAGTCACCAAATATGAACTCAAAACAGTTTATTATGTATAATTATCTGTATGGATACAATACCATGAAAATGTAATTTGTGTCTGGTACTTGGCCCCCAGTTCTGAAGAGTTCACATAAGTCATAAAACTAGAGAAAGAAAAGGTTTAGATCAATATACATGTTGTAATATTAAAAAACGACATTGGTCACAACATATGTACACAGCAGAGAAGATTAGGCCTGCTCGCACCTGTCCGTGAATATCCCCACATACAGTGACTGGAGTGGATACTGGCTGTACATTTGATTCTTCAAGTAGCAGGTCACATACATAATCACACAACCTCTGTCAAAGCAATAGAAGAAAACACAGCAGGTTTGATCAAGTTTGTTAAGGAAATAACATCACTGAATATGATAGCAGCAGCAGATCAGAGCACTGCATCTAAAATCATATTAATACATAAAGTGTTCATTTAATTCACATTTTTCAATATCACAAATGGACTAATTCAGAAGCCTAACGTTAGTTGTTTACGTACAGGAGCTCTATTCTCAGACAAGAGAACGGAGGATGATTCAATCAAGACTGAAAACTGCTAATAATCAAATATCATAAAATGAGATTATCTAAAAGGCTGACTAACGTTAAATGGAAAGTAACGTAGATGGGCGTTTCAAATTAGTTCGCTTGATAGCAACAACATAAGTAACGTTAAGCCACCCCAGGAATTTACAAGTAATAATCAGTTACACACCTTTATTACGACTAACTGCTTTTTTTGCTCGTATATCTGGTTATTTCTGACACCATGTATAAAATAAATCCCGGAACACACTGACTGGATTCATACGCAGCGCTAACGACTGCATTGCACTGACACACTGCTATTTTCCCAGCCTTTGCATGGCTTCAGAATTATATCACAACTATCATGTTTAATATTTTGAGAAAAAAATAGAATTGCTGATCATAGTCACCTTTAAGTCGTTCTCTGGAAGGTATTTGCACTGTCTCGCGATTTCAACATACTTTTCTAGGTCCAACGGCGCCATTTTAAGAACAACAGTCGATAGAAGAAGCAAAGAGGAAGTCTTTCTACGTCATGCTGGGCGGTAATGATTGGCACAGGGATTGACCAATCAGTGCTTTGATACGATCCTGCGCGCTTTCAGTAGTATCGGTGGTCATTATTCTCACGCTCTCGAAATAAACTCGAAAAACACCGTGAGCAATAAATAGAGGCTTATGTTTGAGAAAATATTAATAAATAAATAAAATAAAATGAGTGAATAGTTAGTGCATCAAAATCCAAATCCGTTATTAAAAGCATACTACATTCATTTACCACGAGGTGGCAACATAAAGTCGTATAAAGTTCATGACACACACACAGAAAAATTGAAAATATGTATGAATCATCATATATACGTTTATTAAGCTTTTATAAGAAACACCAGGAAATCATATTACAGTAAATGTCCACAAAATACTACTCAATGAATTTTATTTACCACTGCAGTCACGATTCATATATAGTTTATACAATAGCTGAACTGAATTTACAGGATAACTTTATAAAAATAAAAAAAATACATGATTATTAGATGCTAATGCTAATGTTTGCTGTATTTTAACACATTTTATGTAGGGCTGCAGTTGAATGTGGAGAAATAATGGTGGTGATTATTAGAGCCATATACAGATTTTACATGTATGACCATTTCTGTGTGTCATATCAAATGGCATTTTATGTTTGAATGTATAGACAAATGTTGTGTCTGTCCACATGCATACACTGTTTTGCTCATGTGTTCTGGGCATATCACCATCTTTACTTATGTTTGTCAGTGCAAAGCAAAAGATGGCATGCAGTATGTTGTAAGTATTTGGCAGTAATGGAGACATAACATTTACATTTGTTTACTGGTGCATATGCAAGTTTTTGCTAAACAGTTACCACTTCAAATTTTCTTGGATTAACAAGTACTTAAAGGGGGGGGGGGGGCAACTATCACAATTCAACACACTCATTTTCATGACACATTGGATATTTATAATAAAACATGGGCTTATAAAACACACATCAAAGACAATGTACAGTAAATGACTAAAATACAGAATTTAAATGTAATACATTTCAAACTAATTTAATACACCGGTTTTGTTTGTATTTCTTTCTTCTTACTAAATAAATTACAGTGATATTTCATGATTTGCCCTTTGAATTCATACATTAATATCTCAATGCTGTATTTCCCAACCCTGGTTCTGGAGTTCCCCAAAAGTACACATTTTGTCTCTGTAATCTTAAACACTCATTTGGTGTTTTGGGGCCATTGGAAAACACCGTTCTACAGGTTCTTTTAGGGCAAGTTATAGTGTTTTGTGGCCATTGTGGAGAAGGTTTATGAGGTAAAACTTCATCATCGAGATTTTGTCCGTGCAGATTCCTGCAAAATAAAAATTTAAATGGCTTCAAAATAATAAATGCAAGATATATCAATATAATTGTAATAGTAATAGATATAACACTGGTATACAATTATATGCATATTACTTATGGTCACATATAACGGTTACACTTTAAATATATTTTATGCTTCCAGTGTATTCATTATTGCATTATGTGGACTCACCACCATCAAGTGTCCATTTTTAGCTCTGTAGACCATTGACTCACTGCTGCTCTTAAAATCAACAAAGCCCTCTTTGCCAGGCTGGATGTCAAACCTCACACTACAAAATGACAACAGTTCAGTGTATATGTAATGTATTCTTGTTAAATACAATAAACAGTCTATCTCTGAGAGCAGAACTGAGTATCCAAGACAATTCAGATAGAAATATAGTGTATTTCTCACCTCCCTTGAACAATTTTAATGAGGTTGTGGTTTTTAGTCACTACACAGATTTTTGTCAATGCCTCAAATAGACAGCTGCACTGCAAGACCAGGTCCCCCTAAAACAGAACATTTAACAATCATATATGTATATATTTCAGTGACAGGTTATTGTTCAAATATAGTTCAACAGGAACTTAATACATGTTGAACACGTTTTTTTTTTTTTCTTCTTTGTTTTGGGGAATGTAAACAAAAGCTTTTCCAATGTACCATGTGACAGTAATTTCATACAGATACTCCCTGACAAGGATATTTGTTCACCACCTACTTTTTGCTTTGTGTCATCACAAGTGACATGGAGAATCAGGAAGTCGTCACTTAAATTGCTTACAGACACCCCTGTACAAAAGCAAATAATGCTCATGTAAACAATGTATGGTATTATGTGGAACTGGATTCAACTTGACTAATTTAGTAACGGTGTGTTACAATTACTTAAATATAAGACTACGAAAAAAATACCTAGTCCAATCCAAACAGACTACTATATGAAGAGGCATGTTTACACCTTTGCCAACTGTTTTTAATGAAATGGGATAATTTCTAGTAGGTACATTTAAGTTAAAATGCACATACTGTAAAAATATAAATTATTTAAATAAAATGCATGTGGAAATCTAAATTGATGGCAAATTTCACACAATCATAGACGTTTAATTATTGGGCATTGAGATTATACCTTTCAGTGAGCTGTAATTCACCCTCTGTTTGATTTTGGCCTCTTCCACCAGATACGCAGCGGCCTGAGTGAAGATCAGTTGTCTGAAACGTGGCCGAAAGCCATTCCTGTCATACTTAATCACTGGAACACTGTACTGTGTAGAGTGAAATATCACATCAGTTTCCCATGCCAATGATATAAACATCTGACTGAAAAATAAATCTCAGACAGATCTACTGTACTCTTAGTTAAACAAGCCCAGAAATTCCCCTATACATTCTAAAAAATAAGATTACATCCAGATTACATCCAATAAATGGATTCAAGATCCAAACATATATATATATATATGCATATGTATGTGTGTATACCTATGTACACACACATACATATGTATTTTAGTGTCATGTACCTTAATGCCCTCAGGACAAGTCAGCTGCAAGACTTTGATGTTTATGTCTTGTTCACCTGAACAGACAAAGAATGAACAAAGTGCAATAATGTTTGTTCATAAGGTATAAACTGGTCTTTGCATTTACATATTGAAAGGTTTACAGCAACAACAGCATATCAAAAAAATTCTTATACACTCTTACTTATCCTTGTGTCAGCAAAGGGTTGGCATACGCTCTGAGGGTAGTTCTCTTTCCTGCCTTGGAATATGTCACTGGTCAGTGCTTTAATTTGCAGCTGAAAATACATTTGAACTGTAAATGGATTCCAGCCAGTGAATAAAATGTGAAAATAAACATTCAGACAAACGAGAGGTCATTTGTTTTTTTTTTTTTACCTGAGCCTTCTGCTGTGCACTGATCCCTCGAACATACCTCCGTACGAGGAGACGTGTGTGCAACTTGCGCAAGATGACTGAGGCCTATAAATGCATTTGTAACTAAATATAGTTTCATTACAGTGAAAAATCACTTTCAGCTATAAAACTAAACTTTGCATGGATTCAATAATAAAGAATTAAATAATGCGTGGAATACCTCTTGCATTATGGGTGGAGGAGTAAGCCAGCTGGTTTTGTCCAACACTGATTTTGGCAGATTCTCTTTGAGTCGAGTGAGGTAGTTCTGTCTGACAAAGGCCAGATACTCAGAGTTGTCCATGCTGACAGGCTGATTCCTGTTCATGAAGCCCTTAATAAACCTGAAGAATTGGGGGGAAAAATTGTGAAAAATTAATACAATTGTAAATATATTTCTCTACTTTTTATCTTTAAAAAATAATAATAATTTATTCATGTGATATCAGCTGAATTTTGAACCTGCTCAAGAAACATTTCTTATTAACAATGTTGAAAACTGCTTTAGTGTCACTCTAACAAATGAATGCATCCTTACTGAACAAAAGAACTTACTGATCCCACACATTTAGTGCAAATTTACATTAAAAAAATAGACAGAGAGAGAGAGAGAGAGAGAGAGAAAGAGATAGAGAGATAAAACTTTAATTCAATTTCCATTCATTGACTGTATGAAAAGCTTTTCCTACATCACTTTGATCACTTAAAGGTAGAAGTACTGACAGTGAAGCATCTGACACGATAACTGTCTCACTTCTTGATGACTTTGACAGCCCAGGCTCTCCTTTCCCTTTCTTTTCTGGCCTGCAGGCCCCGCCAACATGTCTCAATCTTGGTAGCTGTTAAAAATGAATTAAGAGTGATGCTATATACATGGTTTCAGAATTATCTGTAGTTTTCTAAACCAAAGATTAATACCTGCTTCCCTCTGCCTCTGGTATTCTCCTTTCACCCTATAGCCTTTGTATTTGGCCTGGATTCTTGTGGCTGTAGCAAAAGAGATTGGAGACACCAACCAATCAGGTAAAAGCTGGCATTGCAAGAATCATCACGACACCTTCAAGGAATGCCAGTCTTCTTTTGTCAGATGTTACTGGGGCCTTACCCAATTCATGCTTGCAGATCTCAAACGCATCTTCAGTGGCAAAAAGAGTCCTGGGATGGCGAATGAAGATTTTTGTCCTTGAGAAATAAGAGGAAATAGAAAACAAATATTTCAGGAAATGCTAGGAGAAAACATATATTTTCTGGTCCTAGAAGTACAACACAGTATCATACAGTAGCAGTAGCCTGTACAGTTTGTACCTTCCCATCTTGTACTCGTCTGGTTTGTAGCCAAGGTGTTTGATGAGTCGCTGCACTCCCTCTGTTGGTGTCCCCTTCCAGTGTGGCCATGTGTCAGGACATAGAGCCTTATATCTGCAAAGATAACCATCGAGGTTAGTCACATGTTTGCAGGTGAAAAGTAGTGAGAAGAAGTGCCTGATAGAGAAGATAAGTTCAAAGCAACACTAACTGAATGCACTGAACTTTAGATAGAAAATGTCTGGCAAAGGCATGAAAGACAATAGAAGTCACAATGAAAACACACAATGCAAATGCACCTTTTCAGGAAGACCTCGTATCTTCTCCTATAAGCAAACCCAGCACGCCTGACTCTCAGGTGTTCCATTAACCCCAGATACTTGACTTGATGTCTCACCATGACATCATCAAAGCGGTCTGAGGTTAGGCGAGTGAGAGAGAGAGAGGTCACTGGCAACTGGCTCTTGTAAAACATTCAGCAGACAAAACCACTAACCAGAGGTGTGAAGTGAAAGGCTCACCTGGCTGCTTACAGTGGTTGGGTTTCAGACACCGCACATACCATGGCTCCTTGGTCATGAGGATTTCAGTGAGGCCTGCAAGGCTGCTCTTAAACTGGGTGGCTACCTGTTACAAAAAAAACTGGTCAAAAATGTCTTTTTGATTCCTGTACATGAATAAAGTGCTGCAATAGCTTAAATACAAGAGTTGCTCATAGGTTATCAGCTATAATGATATAATACTAAAACTATAATCAAACAATCTGTAAATTTATTTTCTCGTAGCCTGAAAATTAACACTAAAAATACATTATAGAGAAAGAGAGTGAAAGAACAGATTGTTCTCTTCTTTCACTGTACCGTCTCAGGTCTTTTCTTGCCGTCAGGTTCAATAATATGGAAGCAATGCTGTATAATACTGTTCTTAGACTGTCGCATGACCTTAAACAATAACAAACAATATGTCAATTTCACAGTCATTATTCACAGTCCAAGAGAGAATTCACGGTGTGGTGAAACCTCTTACCTCTTTAATGTTTCTGTACAGAAGATCATTATTTTTGTCAAGAAATCCTAATATGGGGAAACCATAGAGGTCAAGATAAGGAAATGTTTTAGAAACCCTATTTGTCTTTAAACTGTTTGCATAAAATGAAACTTACCAACAACTGAGTAAGTAACCTCTCCGGCATAGTGTAGAAGACGAAAATCCCCTCGTTCAAGGGTCTTGCGTGTTTTCTGGTCAGCCAATTTGTGCCTAAAATTTAGAAAAAGTAAACTTGATTAATGAGTGAATACAGGGAATACGGGGAAGTCGTGGCCTAATGGTTAGCGAGTCAGACTCGTAATCCAAAGGTTGCGGGTTCGAGTCTCGGGCCGGCAGGGATTGTAGGTGGGGGGAGTGAATGTCCAGCGCTGTCTCCACCCTCAATACCACGACTGAGGTGCCCTTGAGCAAGGCACCGAACCCCCAACTGCTCCCCGGGCGCCGAAGCATAAATGGCTTTCCACTGCTCCGGGTGTGTGTTCACGGTGTGTGTGTGTTCACTGCTGTGTGTGTGCACGTTGGATGGGTTAAATGCAGAGCACGAATTCCGAGTATGGGTCACCATACTTGGCAGTATGTCACTTCACTTCAAATTGTTTACCGCAGCAACATAAGTCTAGTTTGCATTGGAAGGTTTTAGCTATTGTTGTGTATTTAAATGTATTGCCATAATACTTTATAGGGTATAGGCTATTAGGCTATTACATGGCAGATGCTAATTAACAAACAATGTAATAAATATGTGACCCTGGACCAAAAAAAAACAGTCATAAGGGTCAATTTTCCAAAATTGAGATTTCTACATTATCTGAAAGTAACTGTAAATAAGCTTTCCATTGATGTATGGTTTGTTAAGATCGGACATTTGGCCAAGATACAACTATTTGAAAATCTGGAATCTGAGGGTGCAAAAAATTCTAAATATTGAGAAAATCAGCTTTAAAGTTGTCCAAATGAAGTTCTTAGTAATGCATATTACTAATCAAAAATGAAGTTTAGATATATTTACAGTAGGAAATTTAAAAAATATCTTCATGGAACATGATCTTTACTTAATATCCTAATGATTTTTGGCCCCTAATTTTGACCCTACAATGTATTTTTGGCTATTGCTACAAATATATGCCCAGCGACTTGAGACTGGTTTTGTGGTCCAGTGTCACATATAAACATTAAATAAAATTTAACATAGAAAAATAACTAGTCCATAAAAGATTCTTTAAATGTACCATCTTAAAGTATAGTATACGTATATATCTAGTATACGACAGCTTGTATATTCACAACTTAGTCGTGTCTGGACTTAAAAACTTAGATGCAGGTTTTAGCTGAGGACTTGGATTGTAATATCAATATAAATGGAAGCAATCTGTATTCAGTATCTACAAATGTATTATTTTTAGGGATTTGTTTCAATGCAGGGGTGTCCATTCCTGCTCCTGGAGAGCTGCCTTCCTGCAGAGTTTGGCTCAAACACTTCCAGCTTGGAAGTTTTTAGTGATTCTGGAAACCTTGATGCAATTAGAACTGAAGATAAAACTCTACTGGAAGGTTGTCCTCCAGAATCAGGAAGGGACACTCCTGTTTTAATACCTACAGAAGGTTCATAAAATGAATAAAATCACCTAGTACTATAATAGTATTGAAATACCGGTATTAAGTCAGTTTAAAGTGAAAAGCTACCCACGTGACAAAATGAGGGTGACTGCACATCTTCTCCTCTAGCTTCTCCAGGAAGGTAAAATCTGTGGCTTCTCCAGGACGCAAACATTCTTCATCCTTTAATTGCAGGATACATGACATAAAGACTGTGACTTAATCGTGTCTTGATGTGTATGTCAGCTTGAATCAGTTCCACTCACCAGTACTGATATGATGCCTCTATGTTTCTCTTCCACCAGGTCACAGATGATCTTGTTGTTGAAGTATAGCACTGGCTCCCACTGAAAATGTCAACATGGGAAAAAAATGTTTATCAATGAAAATACGCTAAAACACAAGGTGAGGCAGATCTGTGGCACAAAGCATTTACATAACATTACGATCTGTAAGTGTAACAAATGCTGTATGTACTGAAAATATTCACCTCGATTCCCTCCATCTCATACTCCTCCTGCTCTGATTTGAGGGTGAGCTGGATGAAAAGCTGCTGAAGCTTTTCATTGCAGAAGTTTATGCATAACTGTTCAAAACTGAGGAGAAAAACACCAATAATCACACACATAGTAAATATCAATCCATCAAAACATATATCGATCTAGTACTCCTATTATTATCAATGTTGAAAACAGTTGTGCTGTGGAAACTGTGATATACTTTTTGATGAATAGAAATAAATTTTCTGGAACATTATGTCTTTACTGTCAATTACGATCAAATTAATGCATCCTTGCTAAACTTTACTGACCTCTTTTAAAATGATAGATGGCCCATTTATTTGTGTCTAGATGTGTCTAGAGGGCATGTTCTGACACTATATTGTTAAAAAGGTTACTAATTGGTTTTATTAACTCATTAACCCCTTTTAAAAGTTTTCTTGAAGGAAACCATTAAAATAAATGCATTCAGTGAGTGTGTATGACTGCAATGCTTCAGGGTCACCTGTTCACGTCAAACACTTCAAATCCATAGATGTCAAGCAGTCCAATCACTGTCTTTCTGGTTGAATCCTGCATCATCAATATTATAAATAGACCGATAACCTAATAACCCATCAACTAATTCATGTATTTTATAAACCACTATAAAAAGCATAATTTGTAAATTCCATGTAATCATGCATACCTTATTTGCCAATGATTCATTAATCTTATTAACAAGCCAAGAGAATGTGCGGCCATAAATGGCTTTGGCAAGTGCATCTCTGGCATATTTTGCATGTTCAGCGGTGAAAGGGCTTAGAACCTGAAAATGAAAAATATTATATAATCATGGATTTCTTAAGTACAGGAAATGTAAAAAAAAAAAAAAACTTAATATTCCATTTCTAAAACAACTGTTCAAAATCATTTTAAATTTACATTGTATTTATCATTTTATAATAACTCTGTATAGCAATATGAATGTAAAACATGCTTTTTGTGCAACAATTAATGTGTCAAGTCTCACCTCTTCTGCTTTGGCTTCAATCTTTCTGTGAGTTAAACCCTCCTGTAACATGTTTGAGGGGATGCCCAATAACTGACAAGAGTAAATAATAAAGAAAGGAAGGAGAGAGAAATGGGTTGCAAAACAATCTAAGAGGTCAAAATTGGCATTACAGTGTAAACCGTAAAACTTTTAATGCATAATTATTCAAAAACCTGATAGAAGTACCTTTGACAGCCAGTGTACTTCCGCACTGCTGTTTAGTGTGGCATAACCATGGGCACTAGCCTCAAAGTGAACATTGCCGAGATGAAGGACACTGGCAATAATTGCAAACAGATGCTAGAAAAGACCAAACATATTAAACAATGACTTCTCTCTCTAAAAAGCAGCCTCCTACATTGACCCAGTCACCCAAGTGGACAAAAACTCCAATCAATCTGAGAGCGTCTTACCTCTATATCCTTTTCACTAAACTCAATGATAGTAAGAGCTTTCTGTACGGTTTTCCAGTCAATCCTGTCATTAATGGAGCTCACTTTGGCACATTCTCCCTGTCCAGGAAATCAATTTTGAACAATAAAATGAATATGCTTTATGGCTCTGACATAT
This sequence comes from Barbus barbus, assembly GCF_936440315.1. Lineage (NCBI taxonomy): Eukaryota > Metazoa > Chordata > Actinopteri > Cypriniformes > Cyprinidae > Barbus > Barbus barbus. The sequence goes on along the minus strand of NC_136734.1, from coordinate 34,460,551 downwards.
CTATGCATCTATTTTAACTTCAGAAAATATAAAGTAATATCTGCGCTTTTCACCTGAATAAGATAGCGGTATTTCTGACAGTTTCGCTCCAAGCCAAGCCAGCGAAGAAGCTCGTCCTCCCCTCCCTCAACTAATTGATAGAAGATGTGGAAGTTCCTCTCTCCATGATTTTGGTGGACCACCCTTGACTTCTCCAGTAAGTAGTTTAAGATGTGGCCACCAACTGCTGCTCCCTGAAAGAAAAGGCATTTGTTTACATTTGTCATCAATGCTGTCTGTTCTTCTATGTCTGTTTAAATCTGACTTTACCTGATGGTCAAACTGTATGTCCATGTACTTTCCAAATCGACTTGAATTGTCATTTTTCAGGGTTTTGGCATTTCCAAAAGCCTGTAGATATAAAGCGCTCAGCATCAACATTCTTTTACATGATACTGTGCTACACTTTGAGCATGTGCATTCAGAATATACCAAAGTTTTCAATGGCTCATTTCAGACAAAAAGCTTGAATTCTGACCTCCAGCACCGGATTGGAAAGAAGGAGCCGATCTCTCACATTGTCCAAGATTCTAGTGCTGGGACAGCACACTGCATAAAACTGCAGGACTTTCTTAGAGGCCTCCGTCTTGCCAGCACCACTTTCACCAGAGATGAGGATGAAGTGGTTGTTGGTTTCACTAATCATTGTCCGGTAAACATTGTCAGCAAGAGCAAAGCTGAGAGATCAGAAAAATAACGATTAAACTACATGTAAAAAAATATTTTTCAATATCAATGTTCTTTAAAAATAATATAAATAAGAAAAAACTAAGTAAATGCTAAATATATGCAATGAATACAGTGCTGTTCAAAGGTTTTGGGTCAGTACGATGTTTCTGAAAGGTCCCTTATGCTCACAAAGGCTGAATTTATTTGAAAAATACAAAAAATAGTAATATTATGAAATATTATTATACTGACCCCAGACTTTTGAATGACAGTGTATTTTTCCTGTATACAGTCAAGTCAATTCAAGTCACCATCATTTATATAGCGCTTTTTACAATGCAGATTGTGTATATATGCAAACTTACATATGAGGAGGCAGCTCAAAAAAGTTGACTCCCATATAAATGTCCATTTGTTTCTTGGTATAGATACCCAACTCTTTATATGGATTAACTGACACCAGGAGGGTCCCAATGTAGGTCTAATAGAAATAACAAAGATTTCAAAAAAAGTTAAAATCAAGAGTTACAAATATGAACTATCCCGGGTTAAAGAATGATCATAGGGAAATATGATTGTCTCAGCAGTTTCATTTAGGAGGTTTATCCTTGTAAGCTGCCCTTGATAACCTTAAACAGAAAATACCTCTGTGCTGAATCATCAGCAAAGTAAGTTTCCAGTCGCTGCGATAAGGCAAATTAGATGTATGGAGAACATTTTCACTTAATAGACTAGCTGTGTGCATTGACCTGTGTTCAGCATGAGAGTCCACATTATTCTCTCCCCCATCTCAACAATGAAAGTAACTGTGATACTGGATATTGCATTGCCTGCCTTTTTTACAGTCTATTCTAAGAGGTCATATGAGTGGTTGCAGGACTCACATATATGAGGTTCTCATTAAACCTTTTTCTGAGGTTGTCCATAAATGCTGTCTCACTGGTGTAGGCGTCCAGGAGAACAAAGTCCTGAATGCCCACCCGGTCCCGCGCTGTCAAAGACCCCTCCATATCCTGCAGGATCCGCTGGCAGCGCTCCTCTAAGCTCTGTTAATTACAGACATAAAAAAATAAAGAAAGGAGTTCATAATTTTTAGTTGCTTAAAACGTGTTCATTGGATTTTAAAAATATATTTACTTTGATTCTTTATATTCTTCAAGATAATTACAAAAAAATTGTAATTGTATATGTTTAACAGTATTTGCTCAAAAATGTACACAAATGACCAACATCACCAACTTTCTTTCACTCCGGTTTTATTACATCACCCTACATCCAGTAATATATAATTTCAGATGTGGCCTTGAATAAATCCTGTCAACAACATGCCATGAATCATCTGAGCGCAGCCTCTACTTATCTAATCTAAAATGTTTTTCTGCACAGTCTATCAAAAGGGACGTTCATCAATCAACACTGAGAAAAGCAGAGTCCGCCCCAGTCTTGACAAGCAGGAAGGATATTGTTTTCATGCGTTGATAAAATCATATGTCCTATGAAGTTGTGTTTTGAAAGTATATACACACACACACACACACACATATACAGTGGTGTGAAAAAGTGTTGGCCCCCTTCCTGATTTTTTATTTTTTTGCATGTTTGTCACACTTTAATGTTTCAGATCATCAAACAAATTTAAATATTAATCAAAGATAACACAAGTAAATACAACATGCAGTTTTTAAATGAAGGGTTTTGTTTATGAAGGGAAAACAAAATCCAAACCGACATGGCCCTGGGTGAAAAAGTGCTTGTCCCCTAACCTAATAACTGGTTGGGCCACCCTTAGCAGCAACAACTGCAATCAAGCGTTTGCGATAACTTGCGATGAGTCTGTTACAGCGCTGTGGAGGAATATTGGCCCATCTTGGCAGAATTGTTGTAATTCAGCCACATTGGAGGGTTTTCGAGCACAAACCGCCTTTTTAAGGTCATGCCACAGCATCTCAATAGGATTCAGGTCAGGACTTTGACTAGGCCACTCCAAAGTCTTAATTTTGTTTTTCATCAGCCATTCAGAGGTGGATTTGCTGGTGTGTTTTGGATCATTGTCCTGCTGCAGAACCCAAGTTCACTTCAGCTTGAGGTCACGAACAGATGGCCGGACCTTGTCCTTCAGGATTTTTTGGTAGACAGCTGAATTCATGGTTTAATTTATCACAGCAAGTCTTCCAGGTCCTGAAGCAGCAAAACAGCCCCAGACCATCACACTACCACCACCATATTTTACTGTTGGTATGATGTTCTTTTTCTGAAATGCTGTGTTACTTTTACGCCAGATGTAATGGGACACACACCTTCCAAAAAGTTCAACTTTTGTCTCATCAGTCCACAGAGTATTTTCCCAAAAGTCTTGGGGATCATCAAGATGATTTCTGGCAAAACTGAGACGAGCCTTTGTTTTTTTTGCTCAGCAGTGGTTTTCGTCTTGGAACTCTGCAATGCAGGCCATTTTTGCCCAGTCTCTTTCTTATGGTGGAGTCATGAACACTGACCTTAACTGAGGCAAGTGAGGCCTGCAGTTCTTTAGATGTTGTTGTGGGGTCTTTTGTGACCTCTTGGATGAGTCGTCGTTGCTCTCTTGGGGTAATTTTGGTCGGCCGGCCACTCCTGGGAAGGTTCACCACTGTTCCATGTTTTCTCCATTTGTGGATAATGGCTCTCACTGTGTTTCGCTGGAGTCCCAAAGCTTTAGAAATGGCGTTATAACCTTTTCCAGACTGATAGATCCCAATTACTTTTTCTCATTTGTTCCTGAATTTCTTTGGATCTCAACATGATGTGTAGCTTTTGAGGATCTTTTGGTCTACTTCATTTTGTCAGGCAGGTCCTATTTAAGTGATTTCTTGATTGTGAACAGGTGTGGCTAGAGAAACTGAACTCAGGTGTGATTTCAGATCATCAAACAAATGTAAATATTATATAATATTATCTTTGATTAATATTTAAATTTGTTTGATGATCTGAAACATTAAAGTGTGACAAAAATAAAAAATCAGGAAGGGGGCCAACACTTTTTCACACCACTGTATGTGTGTATATATATATATATATATATATATTATATATATATATATATATATATATATATATATATATATATACACATATACATATACATATACATACACATACAGTCATGGCCAAAAATATCGGCACCCTTGGTAAATATGATCAAAGAAGGCTGTGAAAATTAGTCTGCATTGTTAATCCTTTTGATCTTTTATTTAAAAAATTCACAAAAATCTAACCTTTCATTGGATAATAAGAATTTAAAATGGGGGGAAATATCATTATGAAATAAATGTTTTTCTCAAACACACGTTGGACACAATTATTGGCACCCCTAGAAATTCTTAAGAGTAAAATATCTCTGAAGTATACTCCCATTCATATTCACAATTTTGAGCACTCCAGGGGGATTATCAACATGAAATTATCCAACCATGGTTTCACAGAAATATAAATAGGAGGGAAAACAAAGCCCAAATTCCCTTAATCATCCATCACAATAAGAAAAACCAAAGAATATATTTCTGATGTGCAGCAAGATAATTGAGCTTCACAAATTAGTGAAGTGGCTTTAAGAAAAGAGCTAGAGCAGTGAAAATTCCCATTTCCACCATCAGGGCAATAATTAATAATTTCCAATCAACATAAAATGTTACGAAACTGCCTGGAAGAGGACGTGTGTCTATATCGTCCTAATGCACGGTGAGGAGGAGAGTTTGTGTGGCTAAAGACTCTCCAAGGACCACAGCTGGAGAATTGCAGAAAATAGTTGAGTCTCGGGGTCAGAAAACCTTTAAAAAAAATTGTCAAACAGCCCCTACATCACCACATGTTGTTTGGGAGGGTTTCAAGAAAAATTCTCCTCACTCATCCAAAAACAAACTCCAGCATATTGAGTTATCAGACACGACTGGCACTTCAAATGGGACTGGCTTCTATGGTCAGATGAAACTAAAAAATGAGCTTTTTAGCTGCAAACACTCAAGATGGGTTTGGTGAACACGGGGATAAAAAGTACCCCATGTGTACAAAGAAATATACTGCTGTATTTTTGATGTTGTGGGCCTATATTTCTGCAGGAGATTTGGACATTTGGGTTTTGGAAGTAAAAACTATTACCATACGTTTACCATCTAAATGTCCATAAAAGATTTTACACAATTTTTTTACACTGTACAAATATTGTAAACATTATATTCACATGTAAACAATATATTCAAAGGCTAAATGGTTTGTTTTGTTTTTTTTTAACCAAAGAAAAAGTTTTGTTAAAGAAAAGTATACATTTTAGTTGCTGAAACACTGTGTTTATAGTCATTCTACACCTAAACTGTTACATAAAAAGCTGCGGCACATTTATGCAGTTTATTTGCTGAGAGGCACATCACAGTGAGCTGTATTACACCATTAGTTCAGCGGCATCAACACGCTTTATTCCCAACAAGAATACATTTAACATCAACAGCTGCATAATATTTTACACAAACAAAATATCTAATATTTTGGTTCTCTTGTGTTATAGTTCTATCTTGGACCTGAAATATTTATCGAGTTTATCTAAAAAAAAATTCATATGAAAAAGTGGGAGCCCTTACCTTCAATGCCGTGACTGAGTACTGATGTGGGAACTGTGTGTGATCTTATCCAGTTTTGTAAAGAGCATCTGTGATTATTTCAAGTACAACAGGAAACAATGTCATATCACACTCACCACGTCCACCATAGGAAGTCATTAATAAAAAGTTTGCAAAGGAAGCGGGGGTCTGTGTGTATGTGTGTGTCAAGAAACATCTGTCTGAAACAGAAATCATTATGGATTTATTGTCTAGCATCCTGAAAAGCTCGGTTTGTCCTATCTTGGTTCCCTTAAACCTGAGGGCAAATCTATTTTTATCCGAGATTACACGATTCCGTTCCTGTCATGGGATGGTATTTGGGCCAAGGTCACGGACATACAAAAACTCTCAATACAAAAACTTGACTTCATCCTAAACTCAAAAAAAAACCTTAATCTTTCCCTCTATCTTTCTCTTCTTCCCTTGCTAGCTTGTACTTGTTTGAGCAATGACTGAGACTTGGTGTTACGAGCACTTCCTCTGTCTGATTGCCTCTTCAAGATTAATCGCTTCTTGTATTCCCCAATTGTATGTCGCTTTGGATAAAAGTGTCTGCCAAATGACTAAATGTAAATGTAAATGTAATAAATGAACTATTCTTGTCTGGTGCTACTGATGCTTGATTTACATAAGAACATCTTATTTCAAGAAACACACCATCTGAAACCACATGAGTTACAATAAGTTTACACTTCATCATAAAACACATCCTTTTCTGAATTGTCCAGTTGTGATTACTTGTACCCTATAAAGATATACTATATTATATTTGATACAGAAATGACAAAGGACATAACCGTTAATTATCAACATGATTAAAAACTGCTGAAAAGCCTTCTCTCATCTGTATTGATAGTTTATACTTTTTAGCAATACTTCAATAGCAATCCTTTTACTATAATTATTATAAAAACATTCCATTCAGGTTGTGGTACAAGTCTTTTTATAAGGTAAATGTAAAAATATTGTAATAAATCAAGATGAACACTTACTGGACTGAAGTAACTAAAATATGAGTATCAAATATGATACATGAGGCTTTTGAGGAATGTTTATTTGCACATTTCGTCATTGTATTGCATTTTATGTTTTTCCCCTTACAATAAAAACTATAGAGCTTTGATCATAAAACTTAGCGTTTAAATATCATTTTACTAAGACATATTAATGGGAGATATAGCGTGACAACTTATATTTACATGCATTTAAGTAGTTTGCTAGATTGTTTTAAAGATTCAATTTCATCTTAACCGCTGCTTTGGCCATATAAATATCAGCAAATGTACAAATTGGCATATTTTGGGCCTACACTGTAAAAAAAAATAAAAAATAAAAAGTTGAGCAAACTTAAAAGTTTAAGGCAACCAGCTTCAGCAGATTTTTGAGTTTTCTCAACTTATTTTTTAGGAGATGATTGAGTTTTCAACAAACTAGTTTTCGGTTTAGTTTTCTTTTTGTTGTATAAACTTAAAAAAACAAGTTGAGAAAACTCGAAAATCTGCTGAATCTGGTTGCCTTAAACTTTTTAAGTTTGCTCAACTTTTTATTTTTTTTACAGTGCTGTAAAAATCAAAAGTTGAGAGAACTTAAATTATTAAGGCAACCAGCTTCAGCAGATTTTTGAGTTTTCTCAACTTGTTGTTTTAAGTTAATAAAACTTAAAAGTTGAGCGAATTCAAAAATCTCCTACAAAAGTAAGTTGAGAAAACTAAAATATTTGCTGAAGCTGGCTGCCTTAAACTTTTAAGTTTGCTCAAAAAGTTTGCTTTTTCTTTTACAATGTATGAATAAAAAAAGAGGAGCTTTTCTGCCTTGAATATTAACTCTATGTTCACCTATACATCACACTATATGATCCATAAAAGGCATCAAATATATACAAATAAATCAAATATAATACTCAACAAAAAACACAACTCCTTTTATATTTTGTCTAAGTGTTCAACAAACTGTTCAGTTAAAAAATATATTTTTTATAATCATTTCATATGTATAGGTTTTAGATGGTTAGACAGTTACTGACAACATTACTAAAATAAAACACACTTAGCTGTCAGTCAGCTGTGTCCCACATATGTGTAGAGAATAGGAAATGCTCTAAAAGATAAAGCTGCATCACACTTGAGTTCTGTCTACCAGCTGGCAAAGAGCACTTAAACCAGAGCCAAGAGGGTATGCCAAGCCTCTGGCAGTCTGTCAATGTTCTTCTCTCATTACGCACAGCATGTCATGTAGTGCATCCGTTTAAAAGACAATCATGGTCTTAACTTTAAACTCAGGACATTTCTTGTTTCAGATACCCAATTAAAACACTTTTTTAACCATTACTTGATTGCAACATCTGAATATTTATCTAAAACCACAAAAACTATAAAAGTACAATGTAATAATTGAATATAATAATATATACAAATACTATATACTATATATCATGTATACACATATTATTCTTGCTACCACAGAGTTAAGAATGTTAAGATTGTTTTTTTTTCTTATAATAAAAACTGATCAGGTCTGAATTGGAAAAAAAAAAAAAAAAGTTAATTTACACGATGACTTAGATTTCCACTGTGGTGTCACTGTTATTAGATACATCCTGCTGTATTTCCAAGTGAGTCACTGAGACATTAAAGCTGATTTTAACGGAGAAGGAAAGTCTATCTGGTTAACTGACCATCATCTGAGAGGCCATTCTATTGTCCCAAAACTCCAGTATGTCACTGGATCCCAGTGCTCAGCTCACAGGCTTGAGACTTCGGAAAGAGCTAGAGCTCATCATTGGTCACTGGCCCACATTCTTCTATAATAGCCACTACACAAAGACTTGACAAATTTTGCTGCTTATAGAATAAATCTAAATTTACCTTATTCAACCTGTACAAGTTACGCTTTTTATCTTTATTTCTCTGTTCCAATTTTAACCTTTTTTCTTTATAGGTATTAATGAGAACTCAATTTTTCCTCAAAACAATGTTTTAACTTTTTTCCAAAATGGAAATAAAAAAAAATACAGTAAAATCTCACCAATTTTGAGTCACATATTATTATAAAATATTATAAATCTAAAATATTTTTTTTTAAAGAAGAGGAATTTACGGAATAATATATATATATATATATATATAAATAATGATCAAAAAATTATCTCAGTTTATGAGTATTTAAGTTTTACTACATTATTTCAGCTGCTTAAGCAGCGGACACAAGTATATGAAATATTCCTGAATTACCTCAGCATCCATTGCTTTTTCCAAAAGAGATGAATTCTAATTCTCCTAGTATTGGTCCAGGGCACAGATGTTTAAAGGGCCTTTAGTCTCCAGTTTGCCCTGGCATGATGGAAACTCAGGCCAGCAGAAGACACGTTTAGGTCGGTCCTGATCAGTTCAACTTGCTTTTTGTTTCTCACTCGTCCTCTCTATCTCATATCTTTCCATCTCTTGTTCTCATGAATTTATTTCAGTTTAAGCACCACTACTAAAGTCGGCTCACGGTCTGCTCCAAGATGCTGAATGATTCATGGAGGGGCGGCAAGAGAAGATCTCATTCAGCGGCTCTCCTTAGAGGCCACTGCCCCACCATGTGTAACACAAGGCTGTGGAAACCTGAGCTAAAACCCGGCTCCCTCCCCTCCTACCTGTCTTCTTCTGCACAAAATTACATTGTTGGGGTCTAGTTACTGATCTTTGATTAGGTGGATCCGTTTTCTGCTAATTACTACCCACTCACCAACACAAGGCCCGTGGCTCATAGCCCATTTGGTGTAAAATTGCCTCTATTTTATTTTTACAAACTGATGGATGTGTAATCACTCTGACTGCAGGGATGGTCAGCTGAGGCTATGATGGAACCTGAGTCAGGGGATGTTTACCTCGTTACTGTAAAGGTGTGTAAACACTAGCCTTCCTTGGGTAATGTTCCACAATGTTCTTAACGATGTTTTTGGGAAACGCAGCCCTGGTTCGTCAATGAATCGTTCTTTTGAACCGATTGACCAAATCGGACTGAATCGTTTAATCATGAACCGTTCGAACCGAGTACCAGTGTTGCCAAGTCTGCGGTTTTCCCGCGGAATTGGGCTACTTTAACACTGTTGCCGGGAGTTGTTTTATGTCCGCGGGATTAAGCGGCCTCAATGCGACTTTTATCGGGGGATCCCCACCAAAAATGTGTATTTTTAAGTTACCCCCCAGGCCAGAACAGGATTTTTACCGGGGGATCCCCCCTGAAACGCTTGGGCTAGTTCTGGCCTAGTTTAGAGTAACTTAGAGGGCTTAGCTGTGAAAACCCTTCTGAGTACACTGCTACAAGAGCATTTGAATGTTGTCAAAAGACGTAAAAATAACTGATTAATTAATAATTTTTCCCTGTTTCGCTAGAACCGTCTAAAGAACCGGACTTCCATTCCAGGTGTGATATGTACCATACACTTGAGGTAAATCTTATTTACTTACATTTTGCCCTTCATTGTGATTCCAAATCAATATTGCTGCTTCTCAGTTCTCCTACTTATACTATGCGCTAAAAGTATGTACTCTTTTTGCGATGAAAAAGTACATACTTTTGAGTATGTAGCAGAATAGCTTTCATTAACGGACGCTCCGTTTCTTAGTTATGTGCATCCTGTCACTGTTTAAACTGCCCTGTCAATCATCTTGTCACAGCTAACATCATCCACATTTCGTTTAAATTGATTTCCTACCGTATTGAGAGAAATAAAGAAGCACATCGCGGGTCTTTCATGCCGAGCACTCATGTGTTGCATAATGATGCATTTCAAAGTTAATGACCAAACGTATCATTATAAAAGTTCACAGTGTTGCTGCAGATGAAATATAACGTGGATAACATTAAATAAATATTTTTACAACCGGTTTGACATTGATTAATTATCACTCAAATCCCTTTTTTTACCTGTCCGTTAGTCGCTCATATCCGCCATGTTTGTAGTTTTTTAAACACTTTTTATGCGTGTTTGTAGTTCTAATCGAATCCTCGTCCACAGCGCAATGTGTTGTGGGCAATATTAGCTGTTATTATTAGAGTGAGCATCGATCTGCACTTCGATTTCTAACCGGTAGTAGTAGACCATATGGGAATCTTTGGCATATTTTTTAAAACATACTATGATTTGGGACATACTATTTCTATATTCGAATACTATTTAGGACGGATAGTATGCGAGTTTTACGAAAGCCTTATTCAAAAACTTCGCCATAGACAGGATTCCAAAGGTAAACTAACTCCCACAATCTTGTCCCACACATCGCTATAAAAAATAAATCGCACAGCTCAAGAGATCGGAAATTCCACAGCACCACAAAATGGCCATGTTAATATTCATAGCCCTAATTAGTGTCCCCGGCTACACCGACCTTTGACCTAATTTATACGTTAGTGGTGCAAGTCGATACAGTGGTGAAACAGATGCTCTCTTGTAACTAAACACAACACACTTCAGATAGAGAGGAACTAAACTGACCGTGATGGTAGACCCTCAAAGATTACATGGTGTTACACAGTTTTGTTTTATTAGCCTATTATATAAACATTAGGGAAAAAAATATTTAGCTGCCAAGAATGAAATTTCCTCCACGACTTAGTATTGTATTTTACTTTTGTAATTTACAAGTGTAAATTGTAAAAACAGGCTATGCATGCCATGCTGTGTTGAGCAAAAATAAAAAGGATAGATAGATACTGACAAACCAATACAATTTTGATTATGCATTACTGAACAAATAATTATGTGTGACTCATCCAATATAGGTTAAGGTCAACAGTCCAGTGTCGAGAAATAGGCTGCAAACTCTCTCCAGAGCAAAAGCATTGCTATAGACAGTTGGTACATCTTACCTTAGAGTTGAGGCAGTACATGTTTTGATGATAGCAAGACAAAATTCGCGTCCTGTTTGGTTTGTTTGACTTGAGAGTCCCGAGAGAGAATGGGGCAGTGGCAGTGATGCAGAGAGGTGTAGCGCACTGTATGTGCGTTGGTGTCCAGCATTAGAAAAAAGACAAGGTCCAAGAAGAGTTGAAGTGGGACACTGCTTATTATGGCTGCATCACCTGGATTAATGGACTTCCCACTATGAAACATGCTCTACATGGGCTGCCGTAGTGTCCTATTTTTCTTTCTTTTTTTTTTTAGTTTGAGACTGGCCTCATTCCCAAATGCTCAAGGCAGACTACACAGTGTTGTGATCTAAATATACAGTGTGATTTGTCTTTGTAATTTAATTGTATTTATTTTTATGTGTAAAAGTCGAATGAAGTAATTGAAAATCAGTGTTGCGCTGTCATTTTTAAACCTATGGAACCTATTAATGTTAGGATTTGTCCAAATGTACATCTGAATTACTAACTGTACATTTTGGGCAATACTTGAGGGTTTTGCTTAATATTAATAATAATATTACACATTTCTCTACACTGCACTACTATCTGTCAAAAATTACATTTTAAAATCATTAGTTGTATTCATTTATTGTTAGATAATATAATTATTTGCAATATAACAACATGTAGATGATTATTACAAGATCAACCTCACAACAGGACAGCTGTGACCCATTTGCAATATAACTGTACTATACAATACAAAATATTGTAATGTATCAAGTTTAATGTTTACAACCTCCCAGTTTAACTTAAAAAATAAAAACAAATCAAGAATAAATGGCATAATGTTAGGGCTTTCCAATCAACTGGCTTCTTTCCTGATGTCTTAAGCAAAATGTTAGTTTTAGAGAAGTGCCTACATCCAAAGAAGCCAAAATGTGCTGAGTACGGTGATGGATGTGAAGTCTCAAGGACATGATGACGTTTCTGCAAAAGAAAAAAATACAGCCAGTCATATAATACTTTATACTGTATCATAATGTGTTTTAAAGGTGCAATTTTTGTTGCAATATTCACAGTAACCCTGATTATTCATACCATTAGCAAAAGTGACCAGTAATAGTAACATTCTGGTGGTCAAAAACTCAGTGGCCTTCACAAGACAACTATTCCATGTAAAATAAAACCGCTTTAATGTCTCATTGAGTGTACATGATTTTTTACATACTTTTTAAAAAAGTTCTGTATATCACTATACGTGTAAACTTAAAAAAATGCTAAGTGCACTATTATTCCTGCTAAATGTATTGACATTTCATAATTCTGTCTCCATTAACTTACTCTGTCGATCACTCTGCCTTTCCTCTGAGCATAAGCAAAGCATGCCCCAAAAGCAGAAAGACCAAGCCATCAAGGTTCTTGCTGAGCCACAGGACCACAGCATCTGTGAAGATCTCCCAGCCTTGGCCCTCATGAGAGGTGGGTTGATGAGCCCTCACTGTCAACACAGAATTCAGCAGCAGAACACCTGACAATGGAAAGAACATTGACATTGTACAAAACCGATAGCTTTAAAATAACACGTAACACCTTGATGGATCACTACAGATCAAATGTTTGGGGTCAGTAAGAATTTTAAATGTTTTTGAAAGAAGTCCTTTATGCTAACCAGCAGGGGCTCTTAAAAATAATTAAAAAACAATTAGGAGCAAAGTCAAAAAATTCTGATCAATATTACAAGGTGGTATTTGACTCCTTGCATGGACAATTTTTTTTATTATTTTTTTTTTTACATTTGTAAGGGCAGTTTTTCAACTTTATTCAAAGTGTCATCTTTTGTGTCAAATTGAAAAATGTATATTTATAAGCTTTTTCAAAATGTCTGATTAAAACAATAAGAAGAATAAGTTACCAATCAAATCAAATCAGTATTAACACAATTCATTTCCACTACAGAGGTGGCAAAGAATACAAAAATGGCATGTAGGTATATTTACAGGCTCAGAGGTGGCATGAGTGCAATTAAATTCATGTTGAGATGAATGTTTTAAATATACGATTTTGAATATAGAAATATTAAATGATGATACTTTAAAAATGAAACTTAAACTGCCAGAAGGTGGGGACAAGTAACTGATTTTATTACTGAATCATTCTGCTCAATTCGCAAACACAAATATGTTGATCGGGGCAGTAGCACCGGTGCCCCTAAAATTTTTTTTATAGTCACATGCAGTAGTTTTCGCACAGTATGCTTTTATTTGATCAAAAAATCCAATAAATAGATATATTGTTCAATATTATTACAATTTAAAATAACTATTTTCTATATACTTTAAAATTACATTTATTCCTGTAATAGTAAAGCCGAATTGTCAGCAGCCATTACTCCAGTTTTCAGTGTCATATAATCATTCTGAAACGCTGATTTAATGCTCAAGAATAATTTCCTATCATCAGTGTTAAAAAGAGTTGAGCTATAGTGTCACGGCCCTTTTTCAAGATTCTTTTATGAATAGAAAATTCAAAAGAACGGCATTTATTTTAAATGTTATTACTTGTAATATTATAAATGTTTTGCTGAACAGTATTAATTTCTTAGAAAGAAAAAAACTTACTGTCCCCAAACTTTTGAATATTAGTGTACTGTATGTTGATTAAGTACCCTGTTTAGCCCATTCTGTGAGGTCTCCATGACCTGGGTGCTGGAAACCAACAATATCTTCCTTCAACTCCGCAAATATGTTTTCCAAACTGCAATAAGTGAAGCAGGTCAACATACAGAGTAGTCAGTAGAGATGTACTGTAAAATATCACTGCGGTGAGATGATCAGTAGATTAGTTATTTTCACAGTTCACCACAATGTGGTACCTAGGAGGAGGAGGTTTAGGCCTCAGCACACTGAAGGCCAAACCATGAGCCTGACCTGGATGGTGATAGGGGTCTTGCCCAAGAATGACCACTTTTACCTGTCAATACAAATACAACCTGTAGCTTATTTAAATGCTCTGGTCTTTGCCTTTTTATACTGTATAGTAAGGAACTTACTTCTTCAATTGCACACAAAGTTGTGCAATAAAACACCTGCTCAGGGCTGGGATAAACAGTAAAGCATTTCCTCTCCATTGTGACAAAAGACATGAGCTGGAAAAAAAAAAACAATACTGGAACAAGGTTTGTTTGTTTTTTGGTGATGTCTCATACTAAGTATCACTTACTTTTGTAAAATAAGGTTTTGTAAATTCAGTCCCTATTTGTCTTCGCCAGCTTTCACCAACGGGTACAGGTACATTTCTGCTGGCCAGTCGTTCCAGTGCGGCGCGTCTGTTCTGCTCTATCTGATGCAGCTGTTCCTCACTGAGCTGCATGCTCTCACCACTAACTTGCTCTTTGCAGCATGCATTGCCATTTAAGCAAAGAAATGATAGGAATAGCATACACTTAGTTACAGTTTAAGAAATGACTGTATTAGGTATGGCACACAATAAAGGAACAGGAAATGCAGGAAAAGTTTGAATATATTATTTTTTGCAATAATTACCTGAAATAGTCAGATAAATGTAGCTTGTTGAACTTATTCAGACACTTAACCTACCTTTTGAGATGTCCAAAGTAAGACAAGTTGTGTAAAGTAAGACAGAGTTGTTGTTGTTGTTTCTCAGACCCCTTCACAAATACTGCTGCATCACCGTTATTCTGCCATGTCATGCAAATACAGGTTCACTCAATAATTTGCAAAACAGAAAGTGAAACTTCAACTCTAAACCATGTTTGCTAAGCCATGACTGTAACTGTTAACCAGAGACATAACATGATCTTGTGTTGATTAAATATGACTAAATTTCAAATCTGGGGGTATTTCCTATATATTTCCTGGGGGTAATTTTTTAGCTACAGCTATTATTTTAAAAAGGTAAAAATATTATTAAAAAACATTATTTATTTTAAAAAGCATTAACATTTCTAACATATTAACATTACAAGGGCAAGGCATTGCTTGGTACAGAAACATACATTGAATTCACCTTCGACCCTAGTTGAACCTTTTTGACTTGAAGGCCCCCATTGTCAAGGACAATGTTCCTTTAGGCGAATGCCACGAATGCACACATGAAACATAAACTTGGCACCTGGTGGCCAAGGTTGGTACCGCATGATAATGTTAAATGGCCATATACACAAGAGGCATACAGGTACATCTAAAAAAAAAAATTAGAATATCATGAAAAAGGTAAATATTTTTTGTTACTCATTTCAGAAAGTGAAACCCATATATTATATAGATTCATTACACATAGAGTGAAATATTTCAAACCTTTATTTCTTGAAATTTTGATTGTCTTACAGATAATGAAAACCCAAAATTCAGTGTCTCAAAAAATGTGAATATTACATAAGATCAATAAAAAAAGGATATTTTAAACAGAAATATCAGGCTTCTGAAAAGTATGTTCATTTCTATGCACTCAATATTTTGTTGGGCCTCCTTTTGCATGAATTACTGCATCAATGTGGCGTGGTATGGAGGCAATCAGCCCAGGGCACTGCTGAGGTGGTATGGAAGCCCAGGTTGCTTTGATAGTGGCCTTCAGGTCATCTGCATTGTTGGGTCTGGTGTCTCTCATCTTCCTCTTGACAATACCCCATAGATTCTCTATAATAATAAGATTCTCTATGGGGTTCAGGTCAGGCAAGTTTGCTGGCCAATCAAGCACAGTAACACCATGGTCATTGAACCAGCTTTTGGTACCTTTGGCAGTGTGGGCAGGTGCCAAGTCCTGCTGGAAAATGAAATCAGCATCTCCATAAAGCTTGTCAGCAGAAGGAAACATGAAGTGCTCTAAAATTTCCTGGTAGATGGCTGCGTTGACTGTGGACTTCAGAAAACACAGTGGACCAACACCAGCAGATGACATGGCAGCCCAAATCATTACTGACTGTGGAAACTTCACACTGGACTTCAAGCAACATGGATTCTGTGCCTCTCCACTCTTCCTCCAGGCTCTGGGACCTTGATTTCCAAATGAAATGCAAAATGTACTTTCATCTGAAAAGAGGACTTTAGAGCACTGAGCAACAGTCCAGTTCTTTTTCTCAACAGCCCAGGTAAGACGCTTCTGATGTCTGGCTTGGTAGCCCTTTTCCTGAAGACGTCTGAGCGTGGTGACTCTTGATGCTCTGACTCCAGCTTCAATCCACTCCTTGTGAAGCTCTCCCAAGTGTTTGAATCAGCTTTGCTTGATAGTATTCTCAAGCTTGCAGTCATCCCTGTTTTTTGTGCACCTTTTCCTACCCAAATTCTTCCTTCCAGTCAACTTTGCATTTAATATGCTTTGATACAGCACTCTGTAAACAGCCACACCTTTCAGTAATGACCCTCTGTGACGTACCCTCTTTATGGAGGGCATCAATGTTCGTCTTCTGGATCATTGTCAAGTCAGCAGTCTTCTCCATTATTGTGGTTTCAAAGAACAAGAGATACCTGGAATTTATACTGTAGAGATGGTCAATTATTGAAACTCAAATGTAAATATTCTAATATTTTGAGATACTGATTTTTGACTTTAGTGAGCTGTAAGCTCTAATCATCAAAATTAAAACAAAAAAACTTTTGAAAGTTGAAAAGTTCAGAAAAGTTGAAATATGAAAGTTTCACTTTTTGAAATGTTATAAGAAAAAATGAACTTTTTCACGATATTCAAATTTTTTGAGATGTACCTGCATATCTTGTGTTGCCTCTTGCAGAGAAAATGTTTTGAACAGAGAAAACAAAACAAAATTTTGGAGAAATAAATTTCAGAGAGAAATAAAGAACAAAAATAGGACACTTTTTTTCACACACCGTGAAATGTTTTTGTTCATGTTGCGATTCAGGGCTTCTGTACAGAACTGTATGTTTTATGCCACTGCAGTGGTGCTTAAATCAACTCCGTTATCTTTGCTGTTTGAACATAGATAACTAGGGTGAAGTGTGTACATCTGAATAACTTGTTTGAATGAATAAACATTTTAAAAAAATCTGTTATATGAAGTAAAATGCTGAATTGTTTACTTAAATATTGCTACCTAGAGAAATAGAGCACAAAGAAAGAGTGTTTATTCATTCATTCAAAAGAGGATGTAGGGGGAACACATAGTTCATGAAATCCGATAGTTTCCCCTTTTCTTAAAATCGCTAATACTTCTGTCTAACAAACTTTTCGAATGATAATGAATAAGATTTTATGAAAGAATCCCACACATTCCCTTGACCTAGATTTCTTGTTGTTGTTGTTTAGGGACAGCATGATGCCGTGTGGATTGTACTCTGGAAGACTG
Source organism: Barbus barbus (assembly GCF_936440315.1). Taxonomy (NCBI): domain Eukaryota; kingdom Metazoa; phylum Chordata; class Actinopteri; order Cypriniformes; family Cyprinidae; genus Barbus; species Barbus barbus. Next base: position 34,443,055 of record NC_136734.1, on the reverse strand, counting down.
TGTGAGACCAAGCCCATTCTTAGTTTACCATCCTTGAGGTTGTGTTGATGTAATCAGAGATGCCAGTCAAACCCGTTCTAGCCAAGTACACTGTTGTAGTTTAGCTCTCCATTATAGCCCAGTGAAATGAGTGCATTGAAAAGATCATCGCAAGTGGCTTACAAACGCTGGAAAGACACAAAAAGCAGGTATTATATATGTGTGTTTTGTGTTTACTTGTAAAATTTGTGTGGCTGGTAGGTATGATAACACTGCCATTCAAACGTTTGGGATCAGTAAGATTGTTAATGTTTTTTAAAGAGGTTTCTTATGCTCATCAAGGCTGTATCTATTTGATAAATTTAATTTTGTGAATATTATTGCAAGTATTAGTGCAAATATTATAATTATTGCAATTTATAATAAGAGTTTTCTTTAGAGTTATTTGAATATGCTTTAAAATATCATTTATTCTGTGAATCAAAGGTGAATTTGCAGCATCATTACTCTTCTGATTTATAATCAATGTTGGAAACAGTTGTGCTGCTCAATATTTTTTGGGACCTGTAACACTTTTTTCAGGATTCTGATAAATAGAAAGGTAAAAAGAACAATGTTTATTAAAAATAGAAATTTAGTTTTACAATACACGCTACTATTCAAAAGTTTGGGGTTCTTTTTTAAAATAAATTAATCATTTTATTCAGCAAGGATGTGTTAAATGGATAAAAAGGGAAAGTAAAGACTTCTGTTGTTAGAAAAGAGTTCCATTTTGAATAAATGCTGATCTTTTTAACTTTTTATTCATCAAAGAACCAAACAGTACCACAGGTTCCAAAAAAATATTAAGCAGCACAACAGTTTCAAGACTGATAATAAATCAGCATATTAGAATGATTTCTGGAGGATCACGTGAAACAGAAGACTGGAGTAATGAAAATTCAGTGCTGCATCACAGAAATAAATGATATTTAAATGTATATTAAAATAGGAAACCAATATTAAAAATTGCAATAATATTTCACAATATTACTGTTTTTTCTGTATTTTTTAACAAATAATGCATTAAAAAACATTACAAATCTTACAGATTCCAAAATTTTGAATGGCACTGCACACCTGTGCTGGTGTCTTAGAACTTTTAAAAACTGAAATTGAAAATATCGTCTAGAAATGTCAGAAAAATGACACAATATTGAGTTTAAATACTTAATAAGTGTCAGATTTGCACTGTAAACCGTATCTTTTTGTTTAGTTTTGTGACATCACAGACAGATGATAAAAACGTCCTTACTGTTCATGAGGAGCAGCCTGGGACAAATGAGCCTAGCAATGAAGGAGTTTGCACTATTTTGGAGCAAGATTTGGGGGACAGCAAGAACAGAAGTTCTGGAATCTCAGGTAGGCATCTATATCCAACAAAAAAAAAAATCTCTGAAATCCATTTGCAATATGCTTTCAGAAAATAGATATCACTTAGTTGTCAACAGAATTAAATTCCTCCATCATAGGCTTGACGTTATGCTTTTTACTAAATACGTGCTAGAAGAAGAATACACAGACCTCATCTTAGTTTCATTCAAACCACGATTCCTTCCTGCATGGCTCAGTTAAGGAGATATCTGTAATATCTGTTTGGTCATTTGTGCTTGGCTGTATACAATATCTTCTCATCATTCAGTAAATATGCATTTCTTCAGAAACCTTCACTGTGGAAGAAGCAGTTGAGGCTATTGGTTTTGGAAAGTTTCAGTGGAAGCTGTCTATGCTAACAGGAGTTGCATGGGTAAGAAATTCAGCATTATACACTTTTTAAACGCAAGTGATGTTTACTGAACAAATTGTTTGGTTCATTCAGTTTACTTAAAAACTCGTTTCATGAAAATTCAAACTCTTATGTTTCATATTTGCATGTAAAGATGGCCGATGCTATGGAAATGATGCTCCTCAGTATTGCAACTCCTCAACTGCGCTGTGAATGGAGGCTGTCCAGCTGGAAAGTGGCATTCATAACATCGGTCAGTATATTCATTGTTAAACACTAACATGGTTAAACAACTTCTGGGGTTACATTTGGAAATAGCTTCCTGAAATATGGTTGAATGTTGATTTTTCACACTCTGTGTTGTTAAGACTTTCTTAATATTTAATCTTTTGAATCTTAAATTGATTATTGTAATTTTGTACCTTGTTAGTTAGTGTTCATTGGAATGATGATCAGCTCCTCGCTTTGGGGGAACATTTCAGACAAGTACGGCCGAAAAGTGGTACGTTTGGTTTAAAGTGAAATGAGTAAATGAATAATGTCAATGCAAGCATTTTTATGTAACTAAGAACTTTAAGCAGTCTTTGTTGCCTCACTGACAGCCTCGCCGTCTCCATCTTTTAGTGTTTAATACTATGCATGCTGTGGGCATTGTATTATGGGCTTCTCAGTGCTTTGGCGCCTGTTTACAGCTGGATCTTAGTCTTGCGAGGCCTCGTGGGATTTGGCCTAGGAGGAGCCCCTCAGTCGTGAGTTTTTCCATCAGTGAAGTGTGACTCTTGGTTTTATTACAAACTCAAAGGTCACATTAAGTGAGCAACATTCAGTAAGAATGCAGTACTTTCTTTATGGTACTTTTTCAAGTTCTAGATATTAAGCTGTTTTGAAACTTGCTTTATCTGTGCCCGATTGTATTCTCATTAGCGCCTGGAAGTTTTGGGCATTGCTTTTACATCACCATGTGTTAAAAAACATGCAATTATCTGTATCTATATATACTAGAGTTCAAAAGTTTGGGGTCAGTAGGATTTTTGCAAAAGTCACAGTAAAGATTAATTAATGTTACAAAATGTATATTTCAAATAAGTGCTGTTTTTTATTATCTGTTTATCATAGAATCCTGAAAAAAAGTATCACAGTTTCCACATTAATAGAAAGTTGCTAAACTGCTTTCAACATTAATTATAACAAGAAGTGTTTTTTGAGCAGCAAATTAGAATGAATGATTTCTGAAGGATCACTGAAGTAATGGGTGCTGAAAATTCTGCTTTGCCATCACAGGAATTAATTAAAATATAAATGATATTAAAATAGAAAATTCACAATTTTGCTGTTTTTAATGTATTTTGATCAAATAAATGTAGCCTTGGTGAGCAAAAGAGACCTTTTCAAAAACATTGCAACGACCCCATGCTTAAATTTTTATTTTGTTTTGTATATATTTTTGATATCTTTTAAATCCTTCCCTTACAGAGTGACATTATATACTGAATTCCTTCCAGTGAAATCCAGAGGGATATCCATAATCCTTTTAGGGGTAATTCAGATGAATGTTTATTCAACTATTGCTCACATTTTTCACTAAAATGTTTTACCAAGATGGTTTGTTGATGTTGTAATTGACTGAAGCAATGTATATTAGGTTAAATATAGCATAAACATGCCTTGATGATAATTAATAAAAAAAAAATGAATCAATCTTCTGTTCTTATAGGTGTTCTGGGCCTTGGGTGCTGTGTTTGAAGTGTTACTGGCTATGGTGGTCATGCCCACATTAGGCTGGAAATGGCTGCTAGCTTTCTCCACCCTTCCTCTAGTTGTCTTTGCTGCCTCCTGCTGTGTATGTATGGCTGTAACAATATTTAAACTGTTACTAGGCACAAGGCTCATGTTTATGCACCTTAAATTCAGATAGAATCCATGTTAATTCTTCTGTCTGGTTGTGAATTATGTGCATTTGTCTGTAGTGGTTACCAGAGAGTGCTAGATTTGATGTACTGAGAGGCAGAGAAGACAAGGCCCTGGACACTTTGAAATGTATAGCAGCAGCTAATGGGAGCTCTTTGCCTACTGGAAGACTTATAGCTAACATACAGGTATGTGGGGCTACCAGTCCTAAATCTTTTCTCAAAATCTTCTATTCACACATTATTGAAGAATTTCTAATTTTGGGTTTTTATTTTCACTTTGTAAACTAGATGAATGATTTGTGTTTATGTGTTTTAGACTGATCGTGGGAGAATTAGAGATCTTTTTATTCCAGAATACCGAAAAACAACACTTTTGATCTGGTGTATCTGGTATGCAGATTGTTAAGAATGGTCAAGTCTTTCCATATAAAATTTAAAGAGCATAAAACTAAAAACTCACCTACTTTGTTTTACACACACAGGTTTTGCAATGCTTTTTCATATTATGGTATTGTGCTGCTAACCACTGAGCTGTTCCAAGCAGGATCTGCGTGTAGTGGTGAGTGGTTTGAAAGTACTTTTGTGACCAAGCTCATCGTAAAATGTGCGCAAACTTGATTTTGACACACTTTTACTTTAACTACACAACTGTTCAAAAGTTTGGGGTCGGTAAGTTTTGGAAAGAAGTCTCTTATACTCACCAAGGCTGAATTTATTTGGTGAAAAATATATTAAAAACAGTAATATTGTGAAATATTAGTACAATTGAAAATTTTATTTTTAAATTATTTTAAAGTGTAATTTATTGATGTGATGTCAAAGCTGAATTTCCAGCAAATATATATATATATATATATATATATATATATATATATATATATATATATATATATATATATATATATATATATTTATTTATTTATTTATTTATTTATTTTTTTTTTTTTTTTTTTTTTTTCAGAATTCTGTAGATGAATACAAAAATCCTTTACTGTCACTTTTGACTACTGACCCCAAACATTTGAGGATTAGTGTAAAATTTTCTGTACTCCTCATAGAAAGTAACATCTTTTAATATAACTAGCACATGCAACAGGTTTCGAATAGTAATTAGACCGTCATTTCTTTAATAATTTCACATACAATTTAAAAATGTTAAGCACAATGTGTTGTGAATTTCAGTAAAATGTGTCTAATTCCAGCCACCAACAACTCAAATATGGAACCTCGGTGCAGTTTGGAGTGCAATTATCTGGCTTTTCATGATTATGTGGACCTATTGTGGACCACCTTAGCAGAATTTCCTGGTGATGTGACACCATAAGTCATTCTCTCCTCTCATGTTGTTTTTAGTTAATCGGCTTAAATGCACACATTGTTATATGATCTACTTATAAACTAATAGACACCTTTTGTGTCTTGATGTCAGAATAGGTATTCTGGTGACCCTGTGGATGATTGATAGAATTGGCAGGAGAAAAAGCATGGCAGTTTGTTTTTTATTGTTCTCTGTGTCGATTTTGCCACTGTATGCCTGCACACAAAGGTACATTGATAAAGTCATAAAAAATCTGTGCAGATTCTAATAAGGGTGCAAAAATAAACTTTGCAATTGCAAAAGTAAGAAAAAGAAGGACCTAAATATTTTTAAGCCACTGTAAATGACATGTTACTTATTTTACTATTTCCAGGACACTTCTCACAATCTTTATTTTCATTGCGCGAGCCTGTATAACAGGGGGCTGGCAGGTTGCATATGTTTATACACCTGAGGTGAGGCTTCATTGTAAAGTGCCTAATTATGCTCAGTAGAATTTTCAATTAAAATGCAATTTCCTTTATTTCTTGTCTGGGCCTCCTCAGGTTTTCCCCACAGCAACCAGAGCTATTGGTATTGGTACAGGCAGTGGGATGGCTCGTGTTGGAGCTCTCATCACACCATTTATTGCTCAGGTAAAGCATTCCTCTGGTTTCATAAGAAGATGAAGGTGTAATGAACATGTACTGATTCTTTCCTGGTTGTGCATTTGTGACTGTCCCCCTTCAGGTCCTTCTGAAGTCATCTGTTTACCTGACTCTGTCTGTGTATTTAATATGTTGCTTGCTGGGCACAGTGGCATCCTGGTTTTTGCCCATGGAAACAACAGGGCGGAGCCTTCAGGAATCAACGCAGAGCACCATGGAACAAAAAAACATGGAAAGGCCGCATGGCTCTGAGACAGCCGAATCCTCCAGCAACACGTGTCCTTAACATCATATGGAAAACTGAATCTGTGAAATCTCAGGACTAATAGTGGAAAAGGCCATAATGTATAATTTTGCCATATACTAAATGTTATGTAAATGCATTCTAAATTCAAGTTTTTGTAATAAATAGTAATTAATTGCTAAAAGAAATCTGTAATTTTGGTATTTTTTCTTTAGAAATGTTACATTAAGCTGTTTATGATGCCAAAAACAATTTTGTTGGGTCTTTTTATTTACATAAGTGTCAATTTGTCTCCTGTTTTTCAAATGAATTCTACAATCGTCTGGTGTTGTACCGGCCCAAAAACAAACTATGGTAGCAGTAAACTCTTTCTGGCATATTTGTCAATCACAGCAAATTATATTATAGTAAACATAATATTTATGTATATTAAGTTTCCAGAAGCTCTAAATACATTTAGCATAAAAGTGGGTTGTATCAATATTGCTTTGCCCTGTTATGTGAAGTTTCCTCACAATTTCATTACACCAGCAGGCTTCAGTTGTTATACAGCAGCCATGATTTTCTACTTGCTGATGGACTGCAGGGGGAGGGATATTTTTGTTCTAGAGAGATTTTGATTGGACAAATATTTGTGTAGTGCAAGATGAGTCATCAATATTTTCAGAGGGAAAAAATGAGCATATATAGAACAAGCCCACATTCATTGAAAATAATGTCTGCTAAATTTAAAATTGGTCAACATTTCAGTGGAGAGCTTACTAATGCACATGGACTTGGGTTACACAAATGTTGTTTTTTTTCATGAGGTATTTTGGGGTATTCAATTTGCTTGGCAAAACACACACTCAGCTCCATTTTTGGTTGCTGAACCATACAAATTTCTCGTCGTCATAGGGAGGAAAAATCTGGCAATCAAGCATTGCGTTAGTTTCGAGATAGTCTACATCATAGGGGCTCGAGCAGTATGTGGATGATTGGGTGTTGAGTCTGCATAGGATGCACTGTTGTCAGGGAGAAGTGCAAGTCACCTTCACGCGGTTGGCCCAGAAGCCCATATCTAACGCAGACGATCACAGAACTACACCAACCACGGACGGCGGTCCCGAAACAAGGTCCATTATGTCTGGCCACTAAATCAACGCTCCAGCAGGAAGATAGAGCACAGCCCGTTGTTTATTGGCATCGTTGGCGTGAATGAGAATTTGCAGAATCGCCGAGTTGGATGATAAAGCCGGTGATGGGGTTATCGCTCCGCTAAATAGATTTAATGCGCCTCTTAATGCATTAACCCCGTCACTGGCGGGTGCAGAACAGGATATCTCGGACCGGAGCGCCTGTGAAGTTTCCTTGAACGCTTTGCAGCACAACCATGGCTCTGGTGACTCTGCAGCGCTCCCCTACACCCAGCGCCGCATCCTCAGCCAGCACCAACGCGGGAGAGGTGAGTGGAGGCTGACCGGCGGAGAAATGCCGGGGATGCATGTGTAAATAGCGCCTAAACAGCTTATATTAGCCGGGCCTGTTGCTCGGGGATCATTTCTCCTTTCTAATGATGTGCAAATGTGATGCAACAAGAAGTCACCGAGTTCAAGCTGCTCTGTGGACGAGCGCATGCTGAAGTTTTCACATTAGCGAGGAGGAGGTTGTTTTTAGGCAGTGTGGATGATGATGTAGGGGATTAACTTGACTTGCCCAAACAAAACAAAGCATGCCAGTGCTGAATTACGCCTCTCTTGATGAAATGGTGAAATATATTTGCGCATGAGGTTGAAACATTTGACAAATAATTTCATTTAGTGGCTGTGTGTGCATGGTGCAGTGAGTATTTCACTGTTTATCCTACACTACATTCAATAACATTATCTTATTTGTGTGGGGGTTGGGGATAAAGTGGTAATAAATCAGCTATCAATTCAGCCATACCACAAATATGCTTTACACCAGTTTCTTAGTAACACGATACTTCTGACCAATTGAGCGTTTGGCAGTTCTCACTATGTACGATTCGTGAGCGAACCTCATTATCATTTGATCAATGAGTCGAATCTTTTCAAAGAATCGGTTGAACTGATTCATAAAACCTGTCTGAAATTAAGATTACATTTGAACTGAATGTGTCAGATTGGTTCACGAGTAAACAACGCCTCATTTAACCGAGAATTAATGAGTTTTAATTAAAGTTATGTCATATTAAGTGCATTTGGAGTATAAATGATATAGCAGAGAGTTGTTACGTTATTTACCGAATAGTAGAAATGTGAAGAATTAAACATATTGGAATGCTTACGATTTTGAGGGTTTTATTATCAGCACAAAAACGATACGGAGTGGGATTTAATAAATACGATTTTGTTAAACTCATGCAAAAACTTTTTCAGAGAGGTAGAAACATACAGTGTAATATGAATATAAATTATATTTAGTTTCTAAACATAAATTTAGTTTCACCTGACTTAACAGGGGCACATTAAATTACACTAAACAGCTTTAAAGATAAATAAGACCAAGAACAACATGATGACTAAATTATTCCATGACTTTATTTTTTTTAAGAACCGGTTCTTTGAAACGAACTGTTCGAAAGAACCGAGTCTTCCCCTCGCTACTCAGCACACTCACTGCAATGATGTCATTGAATAGATACTCTGCCTGGTGACCAATCATGGGACCTAGAATATTGTCATGATTTTGCTGTTTCTTGGAGACAGCCACTAATGAGCTAACCTACTATAGCATAAGCCCGCATCCCTGAGGCTTTAATTTTGTGCCCTAAATCTATCCAAACTGTTTTGTTTTGCTTAATGATAAAGCGCTTCTGTGTAATATTTAAAGAATTCTTACATTTCTAGATCCATCTTATCAAAAAGCTTTGTATATCTAAACCATAAATAGAGGCATTCAGAATTTATTGATATATGCAAAGTAATTTCATACAGTATAGGGCCCTTTGTAATTCCACTTTTGCTGTTTTATTTGGCAGGATTTAGGCAGTGATGATGATCGAAAGGCAAACCTAAGGTCGGTGCTATTTTTATTCATCTTAATAAACCATTCATCCTTTTAACTATGATAATTAATCTTAATTCTGGAGTGTCTTCATAATTGTATGTGTGGCCTATTTCAGCCTGAGTGAAAGTTTCCTCATGGTAAAAGGGGCAGCTCTGTTTTTACAGCAAGGCAGCAGTGCACAAGGGCCCAGAACACCCACTCATCATAAAAATGCAGGTAAACCACAACAAGGTCATAACCATGGTCAATTTCATGTGTGTGAAGAATTTGAAAAATTAAATAATTAAGGATTTAAGGGAATAAATGAAAAGTATGTTGCGTCACTGTCAGTTGTTTAACATTTCTATCATAAAACAGTTGTCAAATACTAAATGTTTGGCTGCTTTCATCTTACCTCGCACTATTTCACAGTTGAAGTGAAGTTTTTGGTTTCTGTGAACAGTAAAGCCTTCTTTTTTAATTTGATTGGCCATCTCTTTAGATGTTGATGAGGCAAAACAGCTTGAAAATGTAACTTTTAAAAGTTTTTTTGCCATTATAACAACAAACAGATCAGTGCGTAAAGGAGTGCAGCAGAACAGCATCAAGATGATCAAATATTGGTGTGAGCAATTTGGCCATTTCTGATTATTGGAAGGAACTATGTTGGTTACGGCCCTGAACCACAACAGTAAAAGTGGATTTTCCTTTAACAAGTTCTGCTACATTATGTTATTGTTGATGAAAATAGTGGTTTATTGTCCATAAAACTCAGATATTTGTTCTTTAATTGCTCATCTTTGTTGTTGTTGTTAAAGGGGATCTACCACAGCATCTACAAGTAATGATAAACACCCTCCGTGCCGAGGACAGAATTAAATTAGTAAGTGATGGACATTGTGTCTAGTACAATGTAGGAATGGCTCACAATGTGCATACACCAACGTACACCATCTCCATCAACAGGTTGTTAGGTTAGAAAGCGGTTCGACGGACCATGTGCGGTACATGGTGGTTGTCTACACAAATGGCCGTCAGGACACTGAAGAAAACATACTGCTTGGGATGGATTTTACAGATAAGGACAGGTAGGAATCCGGTTGCTCCGGTCGAGGTCCGAATGCATTCTTTATGCTACACTTATTGGTAGACACAAATGTTTGTTTGTTTGTTGCAGTAAAAGTTGCTCTATTGGGATGACTCTTCCACTTTGGAGTGATACCAAGATTCACTTGGATGGAGATGGGTAAATTATCTTAATTCACTTCCTGTAAGGCAAAGGTTAAATCCTACTTATAGGTTAAAACCTATCCTTGATTAACTCAGGGATTTTCCTGACTCAATGTCAATTTTTCTCCTTTACTTGATTGCTTACGCATACCATACACATAAAAATACACCGTCTATCTTTGGTCACATTTAAAATCAGTTTATATATGTGTACAGAGAATGACCTCTACAGGTTCAGTACGAAATAACATGTTTATATTTTCTGTGCATGTGACCTGGAGGCTATTGGCAGACGCATTATGTAGAGAGAATTTTCCACTGGTTTGTGGTGTAAAATTGTTCCACTGACCAACCCCGGAAAGCAGCGTCGTCCTGCTGCCTGCTTATGCATTTCTGTATAATCACGAATTATGTCATAGTTTGTATTTTACATGCCTAAACTCCTCTCATCTCATCCCCCAGAGGTTTCAGTGTGAGCACAGCAGGAAGACTACATGTCTTTAAGCCTGTGTCAGTCCAGGCCATGTGGTACGTTTACTATTACGATTTTTTTTTTGTTTTAATAGTGTGTTCTCACGTACTTGATAAATCGTTAATGATTGACTTGATGTATATTGCAGGTCTGCCCTCCAGGTGTTGCACAAAGCATGTGAGGTGTCCCGCAGATACAACTATTTTCCAGGCGGGATGGCCCTTACATGGGTTGGCTATTATGAGAGCTGCATCTGCTCAGAGCAGAGCTGTATCAATGAGTGGAATGCTATGACAGATCTGGAGACCACACGGCCTGACTCGCCAGTCATGTTTTCTGATCAGTGAGTTATATGTCAGCGGATAGTGAAAAGTAGCATAAATCTTACATGCTACAGCAGACTGATAAACTGATTGTGGTTAAATAACATTGACTCCTCTGATATGGTACTGACATTTTATTTTGGGAGCTTATTATGGGACTAAGACGCTAAATGATTTAGCTTATATTAACATTGTTTTTCATGTCATGCACAGGCCAACAGAGAGAGAGAGAACAGAGTGTATGATCAAAGCCAAACTCCGAAACATAATGATGTTTCAGGACCTGGAAAATATTACTTCTAAGGAGGTATATGTAATGAGGCTTTTGTGCCATGGTTTACATGAATGCATCAGCCATGGAAGGAACATTAAACTGAATCCTTTCACTTCTGTAGATCCGAAATGAACTGGAACAACATATGAGCTGCAACCTGAGGGAGTATAAAGAGTTTATTGACAATGAGATGCTGCTTATTCTGGGCCAGATGGACAAGGCTACACTCATATTTGACCATCTGTACCTGGTAAAGCTTCCTCCAAGATTTCTCTGCATCCATGTTTGATTCTTGTTTGCTCAAAATGTTTGCTTACCTAAAAAGCAAAGCACATAGTATACTGGTAGGGCTGGGAGGAAAAAAAAACAAACCTGCATGCATGCACTAATGCATTGCCCTGCTTTCTCAGACGATTCTGGATTAATCCGCAGAAAAAAAAATCCTTCTGGTTATTGAAAACACCAAAACATTACAGATAAGTTCACAAATGGTAAGAAGGGCCAATCTGCAGCATTTACACTATGTAAACAAGCATACACAGGAGCCTGCAGATATGATTAACTGTCAAGATTAAAAAGGCTGGATAACACATTTTTTATTATTTTACTTTTATTTTATTTAAAACCATTTTAATGCGGTATTTATTTACACCTAAATCATAATTGTAGTACACATGGTCAAAACTTGATCATTCTTGGTCGCCTTTAAGTTTACAACAAAATTACATGGTTATCGACAGGAGCTTTAAGACTCTAAAACAAATAAAACTGGTTGTTGTACATCTCATTAATTTCAGGGCTCAGAATGGAATGCATCCAACTTGGAGGAACTTCAAGACTCTGGGTTAGAGCTGATATACATCAACCGACTGTTAAAATAATGCGTATTTAACACAAATCAGCAGTAAACAATCTAACATCAGGTTATTTTTATGCAGGGTTGGGTATATCCTCAATGTCACAAGAGAGATTGACAACTTTTTCCCAGGTACCTTTTGTTATTGTAATATCCGTGTTTACGATGATGAGACTACAGATCTGCTGGCACACTGGAACGAAACCTACAACTTCATAGTTAAAGCCAAGTGAGTTACTTTTCATGATTGGAAAAATATTCAAAATGTGTGTTATTGTTTCTGTCATGTGCTGTTTCACTCAATAAAGTATTGTACCAAAAAAAAGCTTTTTTTTACATGGATGCCTTGTATGTCTTTCATATAGGAAAAACAACTCTAAATGTCTTGTACATTGCAAGATGGGAGTGAGTCGCTCAGCATCCACCGTCATTGCTTATGCTATGAAGGAGTATGGCTGGTCACTTGAAAAGGCATACACTTTTGTCAAACAGAAGAGGAATATAGCACAACCCAATCCCGCTTTTATGAAACAACTTGCTGAGTACGAAGGGATTTTAGATGCCAGGTGGGAAAAGCCAAGATATTTAGACATGTTCTTTTTAATATAAATTTATTTTTGCATTTGTATTCAAATATAAATTTATGAATACACATTTTATTCCGTTTTAATATGTGCATTTGTTATTTTGCACATTTGTTAATCGTTGTAAATGTCGATGTGAATAAAGTGAAAAGAGCAGCTTTAGAACAGCATGAATTTCCATGTTGGTCCAGGATGGTTTATGCTGGTTTGGTGCTAGTGAAGCGGGTCACAGCATGGTCTTTCTAGTGGAAGACGTATTAGTTAGGGAGCCTGTTGGGGACACAAGCATCTGAAAGTCAGCTGTTACTAGTGACCACATAGTCTTTCAAACATGGACTAACAAGGGACCAAACCTAGCTTCTTTTGTTTTCTTTGACTGTATTTTCTTTTTTTTTACACAATCAAGAGGTAACTGCTACCTTTGTTTCCTGTCATTGTAGCAAGCAGAGACACAATAAACTCTGGCAACCAGACGGTGATGAGTATTCGCTGGAGGGCCTTCAGGCTTCAGCTGCCAGTGGTGACCAGACTCCTCAATTTTCGTCACTGCACCCCGATCAAGAGGAGACCACTTGGGGCCACGGTGGAGCAAGTGCTTCCCCCTGCTGCGGAGAAGAGCCGACAGACCATCTCAATTACAACTACTACTTCCGGCGACTCTCAGACACCGCTCTGGACAGTGAACCCTCCACGCCAGTCCGAGGTCCTCCGCTTTTAGGCATGGAGCGAGTCTTTATTGAGATTGAGGACGTAGAGAGGGATGCGTTGTTGGACGATGAAGGCTTCCCCATGGCTCACTTGGCCCTTCCTGGGGAGGGCACAGCGGCCCAGACCTGCGGCCGACTGGAGCCTATAGAGGACATGCGCTTGAGGCTGGAGTTTAGCACGGTGGAGGAGGAGGACGAGGAGGAAGCACAAAAGGAGGAGGCGGAGATGGCCGCCTTAGCTCGTGGCGAGGAGACGCCGAGGGAAGACGAGAGCCTGGCGAACTCGAACCGCTTTAACAACGAGAACGCCAACAACAGCAACAGGCTGGCCGGGAAACGCAGCTGCCCTTCTGGCTTTGACGTGAGTATGACGTCTTAGCTGTAGCGGCAGCTCTCCTGGCTTGTATGCAAGCTTATAGCTCAAAGAGCTCTTTTCTGTGAATCCATCCTAAACGCTTTACTTTCTCTAAAGCATCCCGTACTCTTACACCTTTAAAAAACCTAACCATGCATTCTCCCTGCCTGTGTGTATTCATCGGTTTAGGACAGTGCTAGCATTGGAAACCCCTACAAAGTGAAGCCCTCATATCAGTCGTGCCGAGACTGCCTGCACCTGCCCAGCGGCCGCCGCTGCGAACGTCGCACCCGTCGCCTTAACCTGTCACGTCACACTGGCCTGCCCAGTATGTCCATCCAGGCCCCCAGAGGACACAAATTCAGTCCTGTCTCCGCCAATAAGGTGCCTCCTCCTGCCCCTCTGCATCACATGAGCAGCGGGCACTGCCAGTGCATTCGTTGCTTCGGTCGAGCCAACTCGGACACTTGCCACAAGCAACAGAGCTGCAAAGACCTTCCTCAGGATTTGCGTTATTCCTTGGAGACTGAGGACAAAATGGAAGGGGAGGACGAGGGGAGCAAGGAACGCTCCAGCAGTCCTGTGACAGAGCTCACTCTCCTGAGGCTCAGTCTGGGTGGTGAGAGGCCTACGGCGGAGCTCAGTCAGGGGGCCCACCTGGAGACACAGCTGGTGCAAATGTCCGGTCCTCAGTCGGAACAGATGGACTTGAGCATAGAGGACACTGCCACAGAGGACATGGAAGTGGACGAGGGGAACATCCCAAGCTCACACCCTGGCTCCAGTGAACTCCAGCAAACGCTCGCACCGGGCTCTGCCCTGACACGCAGGTCCAGCAGCGTCAGTCTGCCGAGAATTCACAGAGGCCAGCGGGGCTTGGTATGTCAGCGAGCTCGAGAGATTGAGACCCGTGTGCGGCTCGCCGGACTGACTATGTCCTCCCAACTCAAAAGGTCTAATTCGCTGGCCAAGCTAGGTGACTTGGCCATCTCCACAGAGGACCTGACGCTGTCCACCTCAGTCTCCGTTGACTACGATGACCAAGAGCCTGCTCTTTGCGTGCAATCCTCTTGCTCCCCCAAGCTCTCTTTAACTCCAACTGTGTTGCAGAGTTTGAAAAGCTGACTCCAAGATGTCAGAACTGCTTTCTCAGTGAATGGGACCGATCCAGTCCTACAGCCATCGAGAGCGACCATGGAGGCCGATGCTGCAAGACACCTCATGAGAACAATCAGGCCAGGCTTGGACGTCCTTCCAGCAGCCCTTTACATAACTGCACTGCATTCTTCATGTGTCTGTCTGTGCTTTAAAAAAAGATATATATTAAAGCATGCTCTGGCTTGGACCTTCATTAACGGCTTTGTTGATACGACTTTTCTTGGTCTTGCCAAAAGGAAACCCTACCTGTTAAATTTTTAAAATACATGTGGCCCATCGATAGGTCACATAATCAGACCTTTTTAAATTAGCAATTATTTTCCTCAAATATTTGTTTGATCTCCATAATTTCAACTTTTTAAAAACTTTAAAACCCTATTTTGTGCCATTTGGTTGATATCCTACTAACAACATCCATGATATTTTGCCTCCCGGTTTGTTCACCAGCAAATTTATGTGCTACTGCAAATAAACCAGTCATGCAGTTGCAATCATTTGATAGCAAAAAGAGACAATTTATCTGATTTAGATAATCGTAAACCTTAAAATGGTGCTATGGAATAATCAGAACACTTGTTATATAATAATGATAATAGAAATTTTCAAACTATAGAAATTACAGGTTGGAGCAAATAAGGTGGTAGGCGAGTATTTATAAGTTATTTAAAAATTGAATCTGATTTAGATGTAGATATTAATACATTTCCATGACCACATTTGAGCAATTGCTTTATTAAAACATGATCAAAATCTGAGCCCAACCCATAAGCTTTAAAAAAGCAGAAATCCATACCTAATTGGCTGTTAAAATTAAACACTGTAGTTCCTGAATATTTCATTGGCAACTTTTTTGTTAACTTGCCTTCAAAAGCCGTGTAGTTCCACAAACCTGTATGGAAATCTTAATCAAAATGTTGCACCACAAAAGTACTTTAAGACTAAATTTAGCCTGAAATGTATGATTATGTTTTTTGAAGTCACAGTGTTATTCCAAGCCAATAGTTACTTGAATGCCATCAACAAAGCCACATAATTATTGTCTATTTCCAGAGAAAAATGCAACATGAATGTGGTTGGCTATTTGTCTTACAACACTAATTTGCTTCTCAGCTGGTGTTTATCAGATCAACTACATCTGAAATGTGCTACTAGAGTAGCTCCTGTTGTGTAATTTAGCTTAAGCTGTTTAAATTGTAGCCTGTGATGTGCAAAAGGCTTTAGCAGCAACACATTAGTACAATACAGTCTTCAAGTTGATCAGAGGATGTTCAAATGTCTCACTATTGTCCTTTAAAAGGTCCTTTTAAAGTGTCTCCTATATGAAATGACATCATGGCATCTGATAATGACAGTCATGTTCGTTAGGTATTAACAGGTATGCACAGTTTGATATAATATTGTGGGCATAGGGACTTGCTTGAGCTTGTCAATTTAATACCATGATGGTGTATGATATTTGTGAAAAAACAAAGTTTGTTTACTGCTCCAAGATAACTAGTAAGTTTGCAAGTATTGGTTAAACTTGACCTTAATTATTTTGTCTCATATATGTGTAATTTAATAATTAATGTTATTGGTCTTTGTGTTGCCTACTAAGCTTTTTTCAGGTTTTCTTTTTTTTTTTTATATATATATATATATGCAAAGTGGCTTGTGCAATAAGTGTAAGCAAGAATTTGAAGAGAATCATCTTTATACAATAATGTGAAAAGTAACTAGTTTTCATTAAGAAGAATGAAAATCTGTGAGAAACGCAC
Organism: Barbus barbus; assembly: GCF_936440315.1. NCBI lineage: Eukaryota > Metazoa > Chordata > Actinopteri > Cypriniformes > Cyprinidae > Barbus > Barbus barbus. The sequence continues at coordinate 34,426,485 of NC_136734.1, read as the reverse complement.
CTTGAGTGAGATTTGAATGAATTTTTTTTGGGGGGGGGGGGGTTCTCTATATGGTCAGCATGGGTTCAGTCACAGCTGTATGAAACCGTTATTTTCGTATTTTTATTTTAAAGCTGTGAGACATATTGCTTTTGCAAATTCCCAATGATTTGGAACTTAATATTAGCTTTTTATTTAATTATTTATTTTCCCATTTTTAAAAACTACATATAATGGGGGGGGGGGGGGGGGGGGGGGGGTATTTCTGCAAATCAAAAAAGAACATGGCCTTCCAAAGAGATCGAAGTTTTAGTTTTGCGTTCCGCTCATGGCTCGCCGTACCTCCTCCCAGCTGCTGCTGATTTGAGTACTAGACATTTTGTTTCTTCGGACATGCAAGTGCCTTACCTGTTGCCATTTGCAATCAGTTGTCTAATGGTTCTTTGGTAAAAAAAGAAAAATGCTCTTTGTTTCGCAGAGGTTTTGTCTCCACCTGTTTGCTGTCTTTATATGGCAAAGTTTATTTTGCAAAAACAAAAATGCATATTTTGTGGCTTGTTCAAGTCTGTTTGTCTTTTCATTTTGATACTACATTACATATTTGAATAGAGGAGACCAAAGTCATTTATTTACTGTCATGTTCTGGCATGTTTGAACACACTAAGCTAACAATAAAACCAACTCGAGAAACTGGAAGATTGCCTTCAGCCCTAACTAATCAGCTCTTAAAAGTGACTTGGAACATACATCATCTATACACTGTACTTCATTTTGACCATTTTAAGTTGTGCTGCACTTTGTTTTTATAATGTAATGTACAGTTAATTATAAAAATAAATTGTTTATTGTCTGCATCAGAAATGGACCAGTATTGCATTTTTTATAGCTATGAGTGGCTCGGAGATGGAGCGAGAACTGTTGATGATTATTAAAATAAATGCACCACACATAATAATTCACTTCTTAGTATGAATACATTTTCTACAAAATGAGAGTAAAGTAAATGACATGTAAATGAAGAAAAACTGTTGCTTTTCCTGACCTTTGAATGCCGCACAGAAGGAAGTCTTTATTGAATTAGGCAAATGTAATTCTGACATCACAAGACCAGACACAGGAGCAGCCCAGAGACTCAGGCTGGAGTCAGTTAAACAGACTAAAATAAGTGGTTTTAGTCCAATCCAAAGACGTATCTGCATCACTGGTGAGGATTTTTCTCCTTCTGTAGGAATACATGAACACGGTGAGATACGCTACATCTGTATTTGCCTGTAATGTGATTTCTGTTGTATTGTAAAATCTCTCCGGGCAGAAATCATATGCTAAAGACATACAAATGCAAATGTATCGGTGAAGTTATCTTGAAAAAAATATTAACACCTTGTTATTTTTACAGAGAGTGGAACACTATTTAAACTCATCACTGAACATTAAAACATGTTGGACTGCATTTAGTTAAGATTATTTTGCATACAGTAGATAATTCAAACATGCAGTGACTACTGATAGTTGTCATTTGAATAACAGCTGAGCAATTCCAAGTGTCTTATAGCTCAAATACAACCAGTGGGACCACCTGTTTAACATACTTTTTCATCTGCTTTCAAAAGTCACGAGAAACAAATGAACTATTACAGTATGGAAATTGTGTGTGTTGTTTATTAGAGCGTTCAACTTTGTGCTCAACCTGCAAATTCATTCACAAACTCTTTTGGGTGGGGCAATGGGGGAGCTGAACATAGAGAATGTGGTTTTATGGATGGCCCTTCTCCGCTGCATGCTGAGGCCATCAACCTCAAAATAACCTATTAGATTTACTGCGCAGTGCCTGTGCAATGACATAAGCATAATATAAGCTCGCCATTCATCCAGCAGCCCAACCAGTTGGGCTTTACCTCTACAGCAGACATTCTCAGACAGAGTAAAGTGTCAACACAGAGCACTGGACCCTTAAAATATCCCATCATGCTGAGAGGCACAAATGAGATGACATTTACTGATAATGTATAGCCATTTTCATTCATGTTTACACAGACAGACCCACATTCACAAGCTGTGTCATGTACCTCAAAATACACTAATGACTAGTCTACTTAATATAGGCCCTCTTGAAGGCGTGAATTTATCCTCATTATTTATGTCTAAGTAAAACATTGTGCTTTTTTAGTTTAGACAGCAGCAGAGGCAGAGGACAAAGGCCATGCTTACACCTTATCATATGTTTATATTTGGGAGACTATTTTAGATTATTCTTCCCACGAGACACACTGTGACACTGTCAGCTGAGCATTATGCTTTGCTGCTTACTTTCAAACCACTGTGCAATGGAAGTTTTAGAAGGTCACTGATAAAGCCATGACCCTTATAGCCAGAAGTCACACTGCGATGGAAACGGAGATGTGTCTATTTTATAGCAACAGGTCACTTTCTAGAAAACAAAGTTTTACATTTATTATACATCAAAGTCAGAATAATTAAATTATAAACAATAAATAAATGAGAAGTGATTAATAAATCAAATATAATTAATAAATATTAAATTGTTAGTAAAAACAAATCAGTAGATCTAAACACCTGTGCTGCTGGTTCTTAAGCTGGTCTGTAAATCAATCCACATATTTTTATGGAAATTTTAGTGTAACTTCTTTCAAAAACATTAAAAGAGTTTACTGACCCCAAACTTTTGAACTTTTCTCGTGTAGATATATTGGTATTTTTACATTCATTTATTTTAAAATACCCATTTTAATTTTAATTTAATTTTAATGTATTAAAATAAATGATGAACTCAATTTTTAGCTTGGGTGGAAACAGAGGCCAGGAGGTCTAGGGTGTTGTTGTCAAGAGCCGTATAGGATATGTTTGGAGTCTGTGGGTTTTCCCCTTTCATGTCTAATGTGACCTTCGCACCTGGTAACTGATCTACTCTGCCAGTTGTCCGGTTCCCATTTTGGTTCTGTGACTCAGTAGCCACATTGAGAGTCATTTAATTTTAGGCATTGCAACATTCCAGTTAGAAGTGATGTGAGAGGAACAAGAGAGAGCTTGAAATGGGCAGTGGCTCATTATAGATAAAGATATACGGTCTGTTCATAAACTCATGGGTGGGGATATGTGTTCTTCACAGGGGTGATGGGACAGAAACAGGACAAGGAGCTAGGAAAAGAAGACGCCCTGACCGGTGCCATTAGTGACTATGAGATCTTAAACCAAAGCGAGGAGGAAGCACATTCCAACAGCCCAGAAGAAACAGACCAGAATTTTGTTTGCTTGGACACCTCCATACTAGAGCCCTGTCCCGATCAGGAACCAACAAGACCTAATGACAACACCACTGAGCCCTCTTTCAACCAGGGAGGAAAAAAGATCAGACAGAGTTATGACACGGATGTTTCGCAGAATGGCAGGACACCAAATCCTCAGCTGAGCCTGGCAGGAGGTCCATGTGCCTCAGAATTCAAAACAGTCGCAAGCGACGCAACCGCCACAGACATATTTACTGCTGTGGACCAGCAACGACCTGACAAAACAGACAGAATGACTAACAAAACTCACCTCAAGGATACTCCAAACATGTTAGAAGGCTCCTGTCAAGTGGACTCAGCAGATAATGGCATGAGTATTGAGAAGAATGAGACACAGATGCTTTCTGACAGACACAATGGGATGACAAAGATGAGTGCTGATGCTGAAATAAAGAGGAAATTTTCTTTGGAAACAGAGAATGCTGATTTACTTCAAAGGAAGCCATTCCAGGACAAAGACAAACATGAAATGCAAACCCTAAGCAGTGACAAAATTAGGAGAGGTTGTGACAAAGTTTGCAAAGAAAGTGCTGGAACTGTTCAACACAAAAAAAGTCCTGATGAGGACAGATTTGAGTATTTGGACAGAGCTGATTCTTTATGTCCAGAGACTGTGACTACATGTACATCATTCACTGGGCTCCACTCGAATTCAAGTCGCCCATGGCTTCAGAGTGCAAATAAGCAGGATAGTTTACAGGGAGACAAAAATATCAGAAGAGGTTTGTCAAGAAGAAGTGTTTTACAAGAACCCAACGATGCCTCACAGACACCAAAAGCAACAAACTTCAGAACCAACCAAAGAAACCCAACTTTCCGTACACCATTGCTGGGAAAAGAAGAGACCGAATGGGGTGAAATTGAAGGTAAGGACAACATCTTACATACTCCCTTTGATGAACCTTGTTTATTAAGATCTAGAGTGACAACATTCGACCCTTTCGACTCTGACACTGTTACTGAACCCACAAATCCAGACACAGCTCTAGTCCCGTTGAGGATTGAGGAGGACTTTGATCAAAAGGTATTAAGCACATTGCGTCCAGATTTAAGCCAAAGCAATACTTTGTTTCACACTGAGAAGCAAAAAGATGACAAAGCGGCATTCACTGTCATGGAAAAACACTCAACAGTCATGTCATCTGAGAGTTTAACTGAATCCAGTGCTAAAAACGTCCCTGTTAGCAATGCGCCTCACACAGCCAAAAAGGGAGTGTGGGGAGCAGAAGCACCATGTGTGAAAAGAGACACTGAATCTGTTTATCAAAAAGCTGTTCGGTCCAGATCCACAGAAAGCAGGAAAGAATGCGATGGTCATCTTAATGGAAGGCATAATACTTCTTTACTTGAATTAGCAGGCAAAAATGATAGAATTCAGGGCAAAAGTGTCTGTAATCCAAAGATCTACAAACTGGATGACATGAACACAGAAACAGAGGCCAAAGAGAGCTCTTCCAGCGGTAAATGTTTAGATCAAACGATCGTAAATCATTTCAATTCTTTTTCTCACTCAGATTTTAATGCACCTGATGCTGAAAAAGTCGCACAGACAGCTTCTTTGCAACAGGAAAAAGAGCCTCTCTATTTCTCAGATGTGATCACACCACCACTTCAGATTCATACATTTCCTGACCAGGAGGCGAGGAAGTCGTCTGACGTCTCTCATCTGTACGTTCCTCACGCTAAAATACAGAGCATGATCCCTGACATCCCACCCACAGATGCTGAGACAGAGAAAAAGGCCAAAATCAAAGGACCACCACCACCTGTTCCAAAGAAACCAAAGAATCCCTTTAAAAAAGCCATTGGCCGTAAGAAATCTGCTTCTCATTCCACAGAGGAGCCAAGCAAATATTCGGACCTACTACTCAGAAATATTCAAATGGGCAGAAGGCAGGCAGCACTGCAGTCCGTTGATGATTGTAATACGCATGCATCATGTCTTGATATGTCACCTCATAATATGGAGTATCCATTCTACATGTGCATGCCCTTAGAGCCTGAGGCTGCTGATATTCCAAGATATTATTTAGTCCCGTATGATGAAACTGTTGCACCTGACTGCGATAACTTGATAGAAACTGTCGATGATAAAGAACTAAAAGAAATGGATATGTCTCAGCTGAGACCATTGTTAAAAAGAAAAGCAAAAATGAAGGGCCCACCACCACCTGTGCCGAAGAAGCCTCAAAATCCATTTGCTAAAACAGACACAGAGAAGAACCAAGCAAGCAAAGACTCTGATCTGGAAAACGTGGAACAACCTTTGAAATATGGTAGACGTGACTCTGAATGCTACATGATGGACATGGAGGATGAAGAAGGCCGTAAACCCACCGCTGTCCCAACTAGATATCCTTACGCTGCCTGTCGAATTCCAAGCAGTGATTCTTCTGCTTCAGAGGAAAACGAACTGTCCAGATACAGGCCCGTCTCTGAACTCATCAGAGACAGCAACAAAACCCAGGAGAAAGTGATGCATCACAGCAGGACAAACATAATGGAAGCCAGGCCAGATGTGACTGTGGGAAGCCAGAGTCTAAAAGTATCGCAGATGAAGACAGCCTTTGATGTACAAACATCTTCCCATAAAATGGAAAGAAGATCCTCGCCAAAGAAAGGTAAGATAGGTTTTCAAGCTGACTGCATTCCTAGTTTTCATTCAGTATACATCTGATGAGGTTATAGAAAATCTTGAAGAATGAGACACAGTGGGTTTCAGTATATACATATTTATATACATTAAGATTTTACTTAGAACACTAATGAAGTTAATAATAGTGTTATGACATTACTTAAATATGCTTACTGCAATAATTTACCTCATTTAGTTTGATTATCTTTTGTAAATATGGGTAAGAAATCATAAGACAAATTTATGAAATAAAAATGTTAATCTTTCTAACTGTCAAGAAAATTGGTGTATCTTTATGTGGACTTTCACTTTGACAGTTGCTTTCAGCTCGCTCGCTTTTATTCACTGATGCTGCTTTGGAATAGTATAGCCTTACATAAAAATATATATATTTCAAATAATATATTTAAAAAATTGTTTTAGTTCAATATAAAAGCCAATTACTTAATTTTGTTAACAACATCTTGTGTTTATATTATGTTTCAGAATTTTCTCACGTTATAAATTTCTCCTTATACAGTACACGAAAAGCCTATAGCTGTCTTTATATTTCACAAAGGAGGTTCCTCGGATCATAATATCAGGGTTCGTTGATATCACAAAGTTTGAAAATCCCTACACCACACTGAAACAGAAAAATAAAGACTCAAGATTAGATTTTAGGGCACATTGCACTTTGTAACATAATACAACAAGAGCATGACTTCATCCTTTTCACTCTTAACATAATTACCAGAGTCCTGTAACATTATCAGCTCCGTTGAAGGCAAAGCATAATGTGTTCATGTGCACAAGATGGAAAAGCTGCTTGGGATCAAGGTAGTGTTTGCAATGGAGAGATGCTCAGGGGTCTTTCCATTTCTAAAATGACCTTACCAGTTAAACCACAGTGACCTGTCAGCCAGTACGGCACAATTTGCACCATTACTTCTCATTCACACATAGAACTGATGTCCGTGTAGGAGGACATGAGGAGGAGGGGAGGGGAGAGGAGAACAAGGGCGTTTTCTCCCGTTCATTCAGAATAAAGGAGGAGGGAAGCTATTGTGGCTAGCCGCAATACACTGAGACAGTCACCAGCACAACTGAATCTGTGAGAAAATAAATTAATGCTTTGAATTTGACGCTGTGAGAGACGTAGTACTGATAAAGGTAAGCGTTTTGCGTTTGCTCATATTAATGCAAGGCAGGTCAGTGGTGCAATAGCCTCTACTGGAATGCTAGCTCGATTTTAGCAAGCATCACTGATTTAAAACAAGCACTGGAAACAGCTAGGACATTACCGAGAAAAGAAAAAAACTTGCGCTGGTGCATGTGCATTTGCAAGCGTTTTGGCTCATTTAGCGGCATGTGAGACTGCATCCAGCCTTTGAATTTCATGCATACGGCGAGATAAGCAGAAATAGTGAGACATTAATTGAAAGTTGACCATCATGACCTGTGCCGGGTAGATAGCACGCCTCCACTTCAAAGCGGCACGTCGCAGTTCGCCAGCGCCTGCAAAGAAAATCACGCACGGCTCAAAACATGCTGCATATCGGATGCTTTTTCTGCTGTTTTCATTCATTTGGCCGGTTAGCGTTTAGCTCGATTTCTCACACCAGTAGAAGCCTGCCCATCTATCGATTATGTCATGGTTTTTCATTCTCACTCTTGCACTATGGGCGAATATCTTATCCTTCTCTTCATCTTTCTCTTATCCGCACATATGTTTTCTCTTTTACTCTATATCTTAATTGATCTTTTACTAGATTATTAGTGGTGTGTGGGTTTTTCTTCGCCGGGATGCTCATCATCATCATCATCATCAATAAGGCAGCTCGGCCATTAGATAGCAAACACACACACACCGCCATACATCTGACCTATTTCCAAAAGCACATCCATGACTTTATTGTGATGACTACGTTTTATTCTCACAAACACAGCTGTTTAGAATGTTTTTGTTTATTATTAGTGTTATTAATGGTGGTAGCTGTTATTTGTGAAGACACCACCATCAATCAGGGCCCTAGCAGTTCATCTCAACCAATGCTTTAGATAATGCACATAATGCATTCATAAAAGCGACTCAAATATAACCAGTGATTATTCATGTATAATTATGAACATCAATTTGTTTTTCAGTATATTATACCCTTAATAACACTGGTTAGGAATAATCACGCTGGCTGTGTCACTAGCATTTTCTTTGGCATCACTGTTGATATGTGCATCATTTTTGGCCATCTTTGGAGTTTGTTGCTTATTAAGAAATGCTGTCTTTTTGGCTCTTTTAGGAATTTACTATGTGAATTCTATCTTTCTTTTATACTGGTTAAATAATAAGCAATACAAATTTATATCCGTTCAAGAAAGAGAATGTTAACTTTTATAGGCTACATATGATGCATGAAATTTGTGCTAAAATATGTGACCCTGGACCACAAAACTAGTCATAAGTATATTTGGTATATTTGTAGCAATAGCCAACAATACATTGTATGGGTCAAAATGATTGATTTTTCTTTTATGCCAAAAATCATAAGTAAAGGTCATGTTCATAAAGATATTTTGTAAACTTCCTACTGCAAATATATCAAAACTTAATTTTTGATGAGTAACATGCATTGCTAAGAACTTAATTTAGACCACTTTAAAGGCAGTTTTCTCAATATTTAGATTTCTTTGGACCCTCAGATAGGATATTGTCCTATCCTAACAAACCATACATCAATGGAAAGCTTATTTATTCAGCTTTCAGATGATGTATAAATCACAATTTCAAAATACTGAACTTTATTACCGGTTTTGTGGTCCAGGTATGTGACATATGTGCTTCAACAAAAGTACTTTTTTACAGTATGAACTGATAAAAAGAAATATTTTTTTTAATCGAATAAAGGATATAAAATATAAGTCACTTTAATTACTTATTACTGTAATTAATTACTTATTCAGTCATTAGAACATGGTTTTCTCATATGAGGATGAATGTTTCTACACAATGGCTCAATGAAATTCACACACAAAACTGCATTTGACTTGTCTTTTATGGAGAAATGCATATACAGGGTGAAATGGAAAACCATTTCCCAGTGCTGACTGTTCATCTTACCCTAATATGATACACTGTCAATAATAAGAAAGCAAAAGAAAAACATTGAACATCTGCCATTAAGAATGTGTTATACTGCAATATATAACAGTCGGGTATTTAAATATTAAATAAATAAAGTACTATTGTAAATAATTTTTTTTTTAAAAATCATTACAAGTAGCAAGACCACAACATTTCCCTTCTCTTGTGTTTTCAGAAATGATCAGACGAGTGGTACGACAGAGCAAATTTCGTCATGTGTTTGGTCAGGCGGTGAAGAATGACCAGTGCTATGATGACATTAGGGTTTCGCGGGTTACCTGGGACAGTGCCTTTTGTGCAGTAAACCCCAAATTTGTTGCTATTATTGTGGACGCTAGTGGGGGTGGAGCTTTCCTCGTTCTGCCTCTGCTAAAGGTAAGGGATAACTGCATATATGCTCACTCAGCATTTATACAGTTAGTAATTTGAATAAGCATAGTTGGTCAGAATCATGCAAAACGAGACATAAATCCATGCTCTCTGTTTCCTGTTTGCAGACGGGTCGTATTGACAAGGCCTACCCCACTGTTTGTGGTCACACGGGCCCTGTGCTGGACATCGACTGGTGCCCGCACAATGATCACGTCATTGCCAGCGGCTCTGAAGATTGTACAGTAATGGTACGTTCAGCTCCTTCACTACATCCTCTTTTATAGAGATCCGATAGAGTGAATATTTTGAAAATATTTGCATTTTGTCACACAGGTGTGGCAGATCCCTGAGAACGGCCTCACCGCACCTCTTTCTGAGCCAGTCGTGGTGTTAGAGGGTCACTCCAAGAGGGTGGGCATCGTGACGTGGCATCCAACAGCCCGCAATGTTCTGCTAAGTGCAGGTAAGAGATTTTAAAAGCGAGCACACTACATAAAAACTCCTAACGTTTGTCATCTTGAACATGTTGCGTGACTGAATGATCAAAAAGTAATTTTGTCTTCCCTTCTCTGTCAGGATGCGATAATCTCATCATCATTTGGAACGTGGACACAGGAGAAGCTCTGATCAACCTGGAGGACATGCATCCGGATGTGATCTTCAGCGTCTGCTGGAGTCGCAATGGCAGCCTCATTTGCACCGCGTGCAAGGATAAGAAAGTGCGCGTTATCGATCCACGCAAGGGAAAGATCACTGCGGTAAGTGAAAACATCTCGGAATTACATTGAAGGCTCTTTATTTCCACAGTTCTTTGTGTCTCACTGGCATTGATGATCACAGGAGAAGGATAAGGCCCATGAGGGGGCACGGCCCATGAGAGCCATCTTTCTGGCTGATGGAAACATCTTCACCACCGGTTTCAGTCGTATGAGTGAGCGGCAGCTAGCCTTATGGAATCCAGTAAGGCAAAATAAATACATTTCCATGTTTTTTGAAAAATTTAAAATTTTTTTAAACACTCTCATTAAATATTTTGATGTTCCTCTATTTTAAGAAAAACATGGAGGACCCGATATCAGTGCATGAAATGGACACCAGCAATGGAGTGTTGCTTCCATTCTATGACCCTGACACTAATGTAGTCTACCTGTGTGGAAAGGTGAGCAAGTTTTTATATGACCCAGAAAGCATGAGTTCAGCAATATTGTATTAACAATTAATGCTGTATATCTTTATTGTTGTGTTTTTAGCATTTTAATGAAGGTTATGTTAATATAACGAAATTTGAATAATTTGGGGCCCCCCTAGAAATTGGGAACCACTGGCTTTGCCTCAAGAGTGTGATGCATTACAATATAGTATGTATATTTTAATACAACTGTAATCTTGTTTTCTGTTTAAGGGTGACAGCGGTATCCGTTACTTCGAGATCACAGACGAGGCACCGTATGTGCACTACCTCAACACGTTTTCCAGCAAGGAGCCCCAAAGAGGCATGGGCTACATGCCTAAAAGAGGCCTAGATGTCAACAAGTGTGAGATAGCCAGGTATGCACGATTTGCACAGGTATTTCTTTAAAGTGTCATTTTTGAAAAGAGAAAACAGACACAGCAAGTGTTTGTGGCCTTAGATTCATTCAGATTATCTGAAGTGTTTGAGGGGCTAATGGCCCTGTCAGAATCTGGATATTTTCGAGAAACTAAACTGACTTCTGGCCAGCATTGTTGTGATTATGGCTCTGAGCTAGGTTGATTTTATTTCTCCAGTAGGGGGAGTCATTAGTCTGTCATTGACTATAAAATCTAAGGCTATGGCAATGTAGCTTTGGTTTCATGCTGTGGCGCCTAAAGGTCAATGAAATGTTATTTGACTACTAATGATCATTGTAAGGATCATTAATTTTATGATTCATTCTGTCATAAGGGTGTAAGTTCTGTGTTTAATCTTTGTCGGAAACTGATATATGTATAATATTTTGTATTATATTTTATTATATTGTACATAAAAAGTTATATATAAATAGAATTGTTTATAATTATAAATAATTGTTTTTTATTTTGTATTTATTTTCAAATGTAATCTATTCCTGTGATGGCAAAGATGAATTTTCAGCAGCCATTACTCCAGTCTTCAGTGACACACGATCCTTCAGAAATCATTCCAGTATGCTGATTTTGTGCATACATTTACATATAAATGTATAATAAAACAGTTGTGCAGCTTATTATTATTATTACTATTTTCAATTTTTAGGATCCTTTGATGACTAAAAAGTTCAAAAGAACAGCATTTATTTGAATAAGAAATCCTTCATAACATTGTAAATGGAAAAAGTAAAAACATTGTACACATTTTTTAGATTAAGATTGTGCTTATTACCATAACGCCAATAACACGTCTGTTGTTTCTCACAGGTTTTATAAACTTCATGAGAGAAAGTGTGAGCCAATTATCATGACTGTTCCTAGAAAGGTACTTTTAACTGTATTTCACTGTATATTAAAACAATGATTGTTAATAGTAATGTTCAGTTGATAAGTTTTCATTTGTTTTGTGTTTAGCTTTACAAGCAGAGCTCAATCAAAGTGAGATTTAATTGCCATTAATTGATGAAGAAAGGGGAAGTCACTTGGTTTCAATTAATATTAAAGCAGCAGATGTTTTCAGAGAAAACAAACAGCATGAATCCAAAAATACTCATTACGGTATTTCCTGTCTCTTTGGTTTTTGGCAGTCAGACCTCTTTCAGGATGACCTCTATCCGGACACAGCAGGTCCAGACCCGGCGCTAGAGGCGGAGGAGTGGTTTGAAGGCAAGAATGGCGAACCGATCCTGATCTCGCTCAAACACGGTTACGTTCCGGGCAAGAACCGCGACCTCAAAGTTGTCAAGAAAAATGTGCTAGATAACAAGGCACCCAAGAAGGTGGAGGAGCCAGCAACTCCCCAGAAACCTGCCTCTCCTCAGCTAACCAGAGTAAGGATGATGCTTCATTGACTCTTTCTTATTTTTCCCACTCATAGTTGGCACTAAAACACATTTTCCTATTTCTTTATTCTGCTTCGCAGAAGAATGAAGTGAAGTTAGAAGAGCTGCTGCGAGAAGTAAAGTCCCTTAGAGATCTGGTCACTCTGCAGGACAGGAGAATCGCCAAACTGGAAGAGCAAATGGCTAAAGTGGCAATCTAAGACACTGGCGGTGGTCTTAGCCATAGTTTTCTGAATGGAGGAAGAGAGATTCAGTTGGGCAGGGGGGGTCAGTCACTGCCAAAATTTCTCAATTTGACTCGATCATTCCGCTTGGTGTTTCTCACAAGGACAACTTCAAGCAACATTCCAAGACGGACTTTTACTTTTTGTCAAGTCTCCCCCAAGCATTGGAAGCAGAAGCAAAGCTGTGGCAATGAGTGGTCACTGGTTTTAACTGATGTTTTACATTTTGTTAAAAAGTTTCTTACTTCTTTTGTTATTGTAACATTGTTTCCATGAGTATTCTGATATTAACCAGTATGTTACAGAGTGTTGTTGTATATATACATCAGTATTTCTCTTTCCTTTTTTGTTGTGCTGCCAAATTTGAGGTGACTCAGTCACCTCTCCTTTTATTTCTACTTTTATATGTTTTTCCCAGTTGTAGATAGTGACTTATTGAAAAACAAGACATACTGTTCAAAGTGGGACATGAGCAGAATAGGCGGAATTATGTGGATATCATTGTAAAGGCAACTAATCATAGATGATAAGGAAATAATTTAATGAAATGTTCATAACCATTCAACATTTAGGATTTGGAAGAATCATTCCAAATAATGTCCGTTGTGATGATCATGATCACTGGAGTATTAATCATTTCCTCCACTGGCTGCTTTGAGATCATCATCATTAATTATAAAGCATCCACCAACAGGGTTTTTCAAAAATATAACACAGTCAGTTACAGTATAGCCAAAAGCAATAACTTCATGTTGCAGAATGAATGTGAACGTAAACCTAAACCTGTTAGACTTCGGCAAGTATCGTTGAAAATGCATTCCTCGTGCATATTCTTCATAAATCAAAAACTTACCGTTGTAACTTGATAGTAATTATGAAATTACTGTTGCACCTCAGGAAATCAATCACTCTGAAGTCAGAAACATTGGATGCTCAACACTTTCCATTTGCATGAGGTTTTTGCCACAGAAATAGTACCTTATTTTGATTAGGAAATGGCTATTTTTTTTTGCTGTCATTATCCACGTTCTCCACTTTGCCCCCACTTTTGAATTATTCTCATGTTACTGTTACTGACACATGCTCTGATAAGTGAACTTGGTTTTAAGAGGCAGTGGCTACCTGCGAGCTCTTCTGATGTACATGTACTGTAAATGTATTGGTGCCTCTACGTGTGTTTCTGGTTTTAGACAGACCTCCTCAGTTGACCATTGATAGAGGACAACATCCATGAAAATCAGCACTTATCTGTGTCCTAAACAGTCTTGTGCATGCATTCCAAACTTCACCTAAAATAAAAAAGGTTGGCTCTACAATAAATCTTTTCATTCATAATTCTTCATGAAGCCTGCTGTCAGATTCTTGTTTGTAGGACGGTTTACAATGAATAACCAAAATGTGGTCATGTTTACCAATATAAAAAGTTACTTGAATACTTGGTTATGATTAGTTAATCATGTCATTAATTGGTAAGATATTTCCAAATATTCCTCATCATTCACGGCAATGCTGTATATCAGTCAGGTCTTTCAGGGAACTGAAATATCTTGTGACACTATTATTGATTGTAATGAAAATGAGCTCAGAGGACTTAATAATTATTGTTGTCATAGTTGTGTATATTGTAATGACTTTAAAATAATATACACAGTATATAATTACAATAATATTCCAACTCAAAACTGTATTTTATGCTCACATATATCTATTTATTTGCTGAGTAGCTTGTCACTATCTCAAAATAAACCCCTTTCAGGGTGATGCAAGACCCCTACATTATCCCAAGACATTTTTTCTTTATTTACTGTTATTTCAGACGCATGTAAAGACATTTATTTGCTATGTCTGTTCAAGGTTTATTATTCTGCAGTAAACAAAGTTTACCATTTAGTCTCACATTTGCAGCTCATTATATTGCTGTACTTCAGGTTTGAGACTTGCCACAGCAGCCCATTATACTGTATCTCAGGTCTCAACACCCTGTCCATTGTTCCAGCAGTGGCTCACAGCACGCTTGCCCTCTCCCCCGTGGACCATGTGAGCACAGGAAGCATAAAGCTCTTCCTCAGGGACCTGATAGCTTCTGTTTGAAGGCCAAAAACAAATCCAAAGTATTTTACAAGGGACCATCAATATCTGTATTTAGATTTAATGGTTAGACAAATGCAGTTTTAAAGGCACTTTTGATTTTAGTTTCAAGAAATGGATGAAATTGAGAATCTAGTTTGAAACAAACTGCTACATCTGGTGGCTTGAAGTTCTCCAGTGAACAGGCAGGGGGAAAAAAACTCGGCTCTCCCCCAAATAGCCTTAACGAGAACAGTGTGTCTGGAAATGGCCCAGTCTGCCTTTCTGGGACAGAGTAGAAGCAGGAGGAGGAGGAGGGGAGAACAGGAGTTTCTTCCCCCCCTCACCAATCCAACTGTTCTTCATCGCGCAGTCTGTTACAACAGATATCTAGCTTGAGAAGAGGAAACAACGGACGCTTTCTTCATGTTAGATCCTCTTCAGTCGGCATGTTTTAGAACACCAGCACTTGAAAGTAAGTAAGACTTTCGTTTCAACATTATTTCTGTCTGCTTTCTATTTTAGTAATATCGTTCCTGTCCATGTAATGATAGACAGATGACTTACCTTACAGGAATGCACAGCTTTAAAACGTTCATGTCCAGATGTGGCTACCCAAGTTTAAAACTGTTCTCTAACAGTTCAACAAAAGTAGTTCTAGAATGGACTCTCACAGTTGATTTTGGCAAGATGACCCCTCTCTTTTTTTCATAAAGCAATAGAGCTAAGGACAGAACTTTCTAATGTTTGGAAATTTTTTGAAGCCAGCATAAAAACAGAGACTAATATCAATGCTGCATGTGTGTATATGTGTGTGTGTGTGTGTGTGTGTGTGTGTGTGTGTGTGTGTGTTTGAGAGTGAGGCGCCACATGAGCTTGATACTATTTCCATTGTGCTCCAAATGCCCAGTGATGATTATGGTTGTCAGCTTGAGCACAGATGGCACAGAGTGGAGAGACCCCAGATGAAATATCTTTGCTTAAAGAAACAAACCATCATAATTTATGTTGGTTCACCAGCTGTCTTATGTCAAACTATACTACATTTAGGTTACACTTTACAGTAATATTCAGTTTGTTGGTATACCATAATATTAAAAATGTAACATTTAATATTTTTATATTAATTTCTACATTTACTAATACAGCATTTTAAGTTGTATAGAGTAACATGATTATCAGTATGCATCATTATGAATAAGCAATTAACTAGTACAATTATTTAGATTAATAAACGCTGTAAAAATGGTTGATTATTGTTTGTTCATTATAGTAAATTAACTATTGGTAATGAACTGAACCTTATTGTAAAGTGTTTCCATTTTTCCTTCATCAAAAGTAACTTTGTTAAATGTAAGAAATGGCTATACAAAAACTGGAAGTTATTGAGTTGAGCATGTTCATTCAGATGCTACGGAAAGTGAAACTTTAATGCTCATGAAACCTCAAAGAAGGGACTGATGCTCAGCTGTAGTTTCTCAGAACATAATGCATCTGGCTCAGAATCCAACGAGGTTTCCATGTGGCGCTTTGAATTTTGATTGCACCACAGGAAAAACATAAGACAACTGCTGTAAATTAATGTCATGAAGTAAGAACATACCGAAGTCTCAGATTGGGGCCAAGTCAATAACATTTCAGCTAACAAAAATACGTTCTAAGAACAAGTTATGAAAATGTTATTTCTAAATGTTCAAAACACCAATTTTTAAATGTTTAAACATTTTCTTGATTATGCAAACTCAAAATGTTATTGTAAAGTCTAAGTTTATTATTTTATACCAGATAACTTTGAACAACCATTCTATTAGTGTTACTGGAAGAACATCCGTTGCTAACTTCAAGAACCTTGCCAAAACATTAGCCACAGTTCTGAGAAAATTCCCAGTTAGCTTAACTGGTTAAAACATGTAAAGTCAAGTAATTAAAATGTATTTTTAACCACCTCAGGTATTCAGTCACAGGATGGCCCACTCAGCTCTCCACTGCCTCATTGGCCTGTCTGTCATTCTGCTACCCAGGCTCCCTACTTATGCCACCCCAGTCATTTTTTATGACTCTTTGGAAGGCAGTGGGCAGTGGGACTCTGGGAGCACAGACCTGACCCCCACACCCACCATTTCCTCCTTCAATGAATCGGTGAAGTCCACCTCCATAGATGGAGAAAAACACAGCAAATCATTCTTGGATCAGCTGGTGGACTTCTTACAAGAGAACCACCTTCCCATAATCGTCATTACCACATTACTTTTTCTTATCACCATCCTCTGCTCAGCTGCCATCTTGAGTCGCCGACGTAAAGTCAACACCTACTATCCTTGCGCTTTCCCTTCCAAGATGTACGTGGACGAACAAGACAAGACCGGAGGAGCACGCTTCTTCAGCGAAGTCCCAGAGAAAGCCAACACCAGCTCCAGTGAGGAGCCAGTGAATTCAGCCAGGCAGCTCCAAGAGGACATCATGCTGGCTACCAAGAACCTCCGAACGCCAATCAAGACCCCATGGAAGGAGAAGAATGAAGTGGCGGAAGACCAAAAACATGCAGAAGACGAGGAAAGTGCTCCGTGTGATAAGAGTCAAGAGGAGAGCTGTGGCTCACAAGAGAACAAGACCACAAATCAGTCTGTGGTTGAGGATACTGTGGAAAAGAGCTGCCCCAGCAGGTCCCAGGACAGTATCCTTGCTTGTGACATGGAAAAGACTGACCCCATGGACTCCGAGCCCCCTGAAGAGAGCAAACATTCATCTGGGCCAAAGAGTTCGGAGATCCAAGAGGACATCGACAAACAGGATGTTGCTACTTCAGGCTCACCATTTATCAGTGAAGAGAAAACAGCATTTTAGCTTGGACATTTTTAAAGCCTTAAACACTTAAATGCAAATACAGACCAAAGTGTATTTCTTGCACACGTTGTAAAACTAAAGAAAATGTAGTATGAAGTTTCATTGAGATTGTTCATGAAAAATATATGGCTTTAATGTTGTTTGCAACTCTTCGATTTTCCAAATATAAATGTAATAATCGGTTTTAAATTACTTAAGAGTATATGATATGAACGGACGCCTATTGGGCAAGACATAAAAACAGCTTTTTAAATGTTGGTTGTCATGAATCTCTTTTCATTTGACATGACTTTAACCCTAAATCAGACATTTTTATTCTTGTTTGCTTTACTCTCCGCTATTAGCAATGACATCCATATAGACCGGAAAGATTAGGATTATGGAATTAGATTGCGTGAATGGCTCGCAACACCATAAACACATGCATCCAAAAAATAAAACAAGCACACTTACTACTCCAATTAAGGAAACAAGTCTAAGTGTAGAAAAGCTTTGCTGCGAGTCAGCTTACGGTTTACACATTCGGGCTCCAAGTATTTCCTTTCAAGGTCGAGAAGTATTCAGCCACAGCAAGTCCTATGCCACCTTTCAAACAGTTTAGTCTAAGAGCAGTTAGTCTCAATACGTACTTTATGAAGAACACAATATTCTTAATAAGCTTACTATAAGATTTGACCACATTTCATACTTCACTATTTGAATGTACAAGACAATCCGCCATTTAGAATTTCTAAAATAAAAAGTCAACAAATGCTGGTCAGTGTTATGGTTTGCTTCAGATCTGTTGGTATGTCACTTATAGCATAACAGTTAATGAAACAAACCTCAAATTGAGATGTATAAATCACATTTTCAAATGAAAACCACATACAAGCCATGCTGAAACCAGGTACTATGAAAAATTAGTTAATCACTGTAAATTAGCATCATGTTTCTTGATTCCAAGGGTATGCGATATTAATTCCAATGCCCACATGATTGAGGTTTACACATGTTTTATTTAAAGTACTAATGTTTGAAAGGCCATCAAATGAAAGCCCAGCAGCATAAATCACCATCATAAATCACATCTTTCAAACTAAAATAATAGAATAAAATATTTTGTGCGTTTTCAGCTAGCAAGTGAAATCACTGACACTTTTTCATTACATCAACATATCTAAACAAATATGGCTTAGACTGTAACAGTGTTGGTAAGTACTTTTACATTGTGCGTTTAAAAGACCGGCTACAATGCAACAGTTGGAGAGCTTTGGGCTAAATTAAAAGGGAGGCTAAAGAGCATTGATTCTCAACTGGTTTTGTTTCAAGACCCAGATTTGACATCGGATATCAATTGGTGATTCAACCTCAAACGCTGAGATTTATTACAACTACCATGAACTGTGCAGACTCAAAAGTATGCATTATTCTCTTCCAAGACAATAAGCTTTATTTTAGCTTTGCATGTTTATATGGTTAGTTGGATTTTAATAATGGAATTTAGCACTGTTATTTCCCTGCTCCCCACGACCCAATCAGAACAGACCTGAAACCCCTTTTGGACATGAAGCACCAGTTGAGAACCACTGATTTAGAGGATCAAGTGCGCCTCCTAGTTGCGAGCCATGGCAGTCTTCTCACCCGGTTTAACTTCCTGTTTCAGACGGTAGTCTGCCAAAGCTGCTTTAATGGCATCCTCAGCCAGCACTACAAAGCACAGAACAAGGTCAGTTACAGAAGGGAACATCATAAGTAAAATTTTTATACATTTTTTTTTTTTTTTTTAAATCAACCAGAGCAGCAAATATAATGCAAGTAAATATTACACAAACATAAATCAAATTAAAAGGAACACTTACTTGAGCAGTGCAGTTTGACTGGTGGAAGACTAAGCTCCTTCGCAATCTGAGTGTTTTTTATCTTGAGGGCTTCATCAATCTGTACATTGTTTGAGAATTTTTAGGTTTAATTGTTTTATTAGGACAAAAACACTAAATCAAACTTTGTCACAATGCAGATTTTAAACATTTGCACCAAAGTAACAGAACCAATAAATGTGACCATTTTTGCTTACAGATTTGCCTTTCACCCACTCAGTGGCTAAAGAACTGGAAGCAATAGCAGAGCCACAGCCAAAGGTTTTGAACTTGGCATCCACAATCTTCCCAGCCTCATCCACCTCGATCTAAGTGAGAAAAACAAACATACACTTCAGTCCATCAAATATACGACTACCGCGTCAAGGGTGGTGATAGCTTCCATCATCAGCATTGTGACTCTGATGTGTCAAATAATGAATATACTATAAACAAAAACTCAGCATTTAACATTTGTGATACAGTGTTGACATCAAATGACTGTTCAATTTTGTCAGAGAAAGAGTTTATACGAAAAAAATCCAATACAGCTATGAAAAGGGCTTAAACAACAATAGTCTTTATCTTGTAAGGGGTAACACAATTGGTGATTCGTTGATTATTTTAGTTAAATTGCTTTAGTATTATATATTGGTCGCAGATTCTTGTATTTTTGGGTCCATAGTTTAATACTAACCAGGGACAAGTGCTACAAATATTATATTCTGTACTGTCCCTGTGAAATAAACAATAAATAGAATAAATTAAAATATGCAGACTCATCGTGAGTAAGCACCCAATCCAATCTGAAACTTCAGACACCGTACAGAGAATTAATCCACTTAAATTTTACACTGTTTTATGTTTAAGGGCACAATACATGTTTATTTTGTTCCCCTTTTTATAGCCTATGCATTATTCCTTGTCACAAATGCAAACACTCGTCATCAAATACCAGTGCTAAAAAATGACAGTTAATAAGCCTACAGTAATGAGCATACTGTACCCATTCTGAAAAAAAAAAAAAAAAAAAAAAAAAAAAAAAAAAAAGACTATTTGGGAAGAACAGTGGCTAAAGCAGTCATTAAACCTATTGTTATGCAAGACAGGATTACCTGCAGTTTCATCACATCTCCACAAGCAGGGGCACCAACCAAACCTGTGCCCACATTCTTGGCATTTTTATCCAAAGACCCCACATTTCTCGGGTTCTCATAGTGGTCCACAACCTTAACAAATAAAAATAACGTTTAAGGGAGGGGCCAGTTGAGTTATTTGGCTCACAAAGTCAGGATCACGTGCCATTTTATTGTTATAAAAGACAAATAAACAACCATGCCAGGCTCCAATCTCCCCCATTTTGACCTAGCTTGGTGTATTCATCTTGCAATAATACAAATGACGACTTTACATTTCAAAATGCTGTCTTTAAGATAAATCATGGACTCATACAAAGAAACAATTTAATTAATTCTTAATTCTTCAGCTTGTACTAAATGTGATCTCAACCGATATAAACTGACTTAAAAGAATAAAAACTGAATGCGAACTAAAAAATGCAAAACTTGCTATGTCATATGTTAGTGGAAATAGTACAGTGCCAATAACTATCATTATGTATCACGAGGTGTCAGTCATACAGGAAACCACCTCAAATACATAAGGTCAAAGCTAAAAACTTTATAGTAAATTGAATGAGTCATACTAGCTTACCTTTTTGTGATACTCACATTGCATCCTCAATTGAGGAGCTGAAAGTGTTTTGAGAATTGCCGGAGACGCGCATTTCTTCGCAAGCAAAGCCGCCATGATTTCTGAAATGACGCACTTGAAAACTCAAATAGCGGATTTATACTCCGTTTAGTCTCGCGCACTTCATCGACCATCGCGAGATGTGAGACAAGTGGAGAGCAAGTTTTATGTTCAAATTACTTTTATACCTTTATTATTATTTATCTACTCTTTATATTTGTTGTTATTATATCCTTTATTGTTCTTAAGTTGAACAGTTTAATTTAAAAAGCATTAAAGGATTTTAATAAATAGAAATAGGATAATTCAAAAAATCTTATTTTGTAGAAGAGCAGATTGTTGTTTTTGTTTCACTTTTATCCTATGCCTTTTCTGACTGTTGAAACTTCGTAGCTTCCCTTGTGCATATTAAATAATGCTATATAAATGCTTATTGATTATTATTATTGATAGTAGTACTTGTAATAGAAGTTTTTTTTATTTTATTTTTTTATTATGCCTTACATCAGAACAATACAACGAGAAACATTCAAGTGTAAAAGAAACATAGAAAAAGATGAACAACATTAATATAATGAAACCGTGCCAGAGGACAGTAACAAAATATAATAGACAAATAAATAAATAAAATTACAAACCGTTTTTTTTGGGGGGGGGGCTCACTTTATACAATAGCATACCTGCTTACAATATTATGAGTTACTTGTAATAGAAGTGTACTATTGGTATCCATGCCAAATGACATCATTGCAGCGCCTGTGATTGACAGCGCTGTCAGCCAATCAATGAAAAGGGGGGCGGCGAGGATTTTTCAAACCTCAGGAAATGGGAAAGGCAAAGCAACTTCCATAAAAAAAAAAAAAACTACCGGTAATCCGAGAGCCGTCTAGCCTCCCAGCTGACAGTCTGCCACCTGTATCTTCTTCCAGCACCAAACTTTTTATTCCCTTTGAATGTCTTTTTGTTTGAGCTCTCAGATTCAGTTGGAAGTCTGGATATGGTTTCTAGTGTCTCTCAATCAGGCGCCGCGTGAGCTCCAGAGAAGAGTCGGTTAACGTTAGTCCGAGCATCACTGTTTGCGTGTATCGGACAATTTCACAATGTCGGGTGTGACGCTTCAGGTAAGAAATAAGACATTTTAACACAGCCATACTGATACAGTTAGTAATGGAGTAATAGGAAACGCGGAAAAGTGCTGTTTGGGGATTAAATAAATCCTAAAATAAAGCAGTCAGATCGTTAACGTTCAAACGTCTCGCTGTGGGGAGTCCTGTGTGGCTCAAAGTTTGAAACGAATCAATCAAAACACACCCAAAAGCTATTTTCTTTAGTAATAGCGAAACTATTCTAAAATGTAAAAAAAGTGAAATATAGAAAACAATTAGACAAATGCGGTATTTTGTCGCATTACACCTGTCTCCTTATGTTATGTTGTTTATATGGCAGTTCTCGAGCTTTACTCAAACAATTAGCTAAATATCACTAACGTTAAACATTTTCAGGTTGAACGGGTTTGACAGGACTTCAGCTTCTTCTTTCCCTCACTACACAAATGTAACTGAAGTTATGTGTATGAAAAAAACGAGTGACTTTTAAGTCTTTTGTGATTTAAAGTAGTTGGAAGAGTCATGTTATGACTGGTTGATGATAGTCTGTTTTCGAAATGTGGTCTGCCTGTTTTTCCTGCTTTGCTGCTGTTAATAAGTGTTCGTCCAACACTAGTTGACAACCGTTAAATACTGATAATATTAATCTGAATGATGGTAACTACATCATTTATGTGTATGTAAATTTCTTAATGGTGTCATAAGAAGTCAGAAGTGAGAAGTTGACACTGCCCTCTGTGTAGCAAATTATGAATGGCTTGTTCAGAAAAAAAGCCATTAATAAATATAGGGTTTTTACTTCCTTTCATTTAGCTTTTTCCAACTCCTGAAATGTGAAAATTTGCAAGTGTTTAAAGCCTCAACTCTGAGATATGTACAAATGCGTTTATGATGTAACTGCTCCAGCTGCTTGCTATGCACATTCAGCTCATATCAGTGACCCTTTTTTCACCCTGCTCATTGCAAGTCCACCTTATCAATATCTGTGGTCACACTTAATGGATTAGTTGCTTAGTGTAATGAAATTACTTTAAAGGATAGTTCAGCCAAAAATGGAAATTCTGTCATTTACCTGTATGAATTTCTTTCTTCTCTTGAACATGATATTCAACAGAAGAAAGAAATGTATACAGGTTCCTTACCTTACTTGAACCGCAGATGTCTATGTTTTATCAAAAAGGCAGCTGTAAGCGAACAAAAACTTGAAGCATGTTGGTTTTTGTACTTTTTCAATGTTGCTTGAACACAACAGAGCAGCTGTCTGCGGGGTCTGGCTGAAGGTGACCTCATGGACCCTGAGTTCCAGCAGCGTGTAGAGGATGCGATCGCCCTTCTCAGGCAGGAGATCCAGCGGGAACTGAAGATCAAAGAGGCGGCTGAGCGGCTGCGACGGGCAGTGACTAACCGCAAGAATGCTGCTGATGTGGACGGTCAGCTTAGAGCCTCCAGCCGAAAGCTGGAGCAGCTCCACTGGGAGCTCCAGGAGCTGAATGCACGTGCTATGGCCACGCAGAAAGATACTATTACAGGTGAGAGCAGGAAGGTGTGATTTCATAATTTCATGTAATTTCATCTTTATTTTTATAGTGACTGAAATCACACACGTTTCAGTCCTATTTTCTTTATCTAATCTTGTTTTACATTTGGATCATTGTTCATATAATTTTAATTATAATTTTTGTTTCAATAATTTAAAAACATATTTAAACATTACATCAATTATGTACTTGTACAGGACATGAGTGTGTGTGTGTGTGTAGTTTTTTTTTTGTAAACATATACACTGTTTAAAAGTATGTGGTTGGTACAGTATTTTCAATGTTTTTGAAAGTAGTCTCGTATACTCACCAAGGCTGCGTTTATTTGATACAGCCAAAACAATAAAAGATTTAGAAAAAAACATATTGCGAAATATTATTACAGTTTAAAATAACTTTCTCTAAAATGTAATATATTCCTGTAAATAAATAAATAAATATATTGGAAAATTTCAGGAATTTGCAGAAATGTTTGGAAATTTTCCACCTCTTTGCACCCCTGTTCAGTGTTGAGAACAGTTGTGCTGCACGGAAACCATGATTTTTTTTTTTTTTTTTTTTCAGGATTCTTTGACATATGAAAAGTTCAAAAGGACTGCATTTATTTGAAATTAAAATGTCTTTTGTAAAATTATAAATGTATTTAAATTCATGTTTGATCTAGTGTGTTCTTCTTACTTAACAAAAATATTATTATTATTATTATTTCTTTCAAAAATGAAACATTCTGACCCCAAACTTTTGAATAGTGGTGTAGACAGAGTTTCTTTAAACTGAGCCCTCTAGTCTGTAAACCCCTTTAAACAAATTTAAAAAATATCAGAAAAGGCTGAAAGAGTCGCTTTATATTTCTTTATAAATTTTCTTTATAATTGTTTTCTCAGATAATACCACCTCTCCAGATCCATGCCATTGGGAAGAGATCACATCACCCTTGGGCAGCCGTGTCCGTACTTTGAAAAAACAGCTTACCATGGAGCTCAAAGTGAAACAAGGAGCAGAGAACATCATTCAGACTTACACTAACAGTTCTGTCAAGGTGAGGATAGCCCCCCTCCTTTTTTTTCTGTGCATCTTGAAGATGATTAACTCGTCCTCCACCACTCTATGTGTATTTAAATCAGTTTGGGTCGCTGCCAAAAGGCTATGAAATGTGATAACACACACACAAAGGAGGTCCCTTCCCCCTCTCCCCTTCTGCCCCTCCATCCTTTATAACCCTTTTAGAGTGATGGTCCCATGACCTCTAGCCGTGAGTTAGCTAGCCGTGAGTGTATTTGAGCCTGTGTGTTTCTATCAGACAGGACTGCGATAATTCTGCAGTGTCTGCCTGAAAACACTGCTGGCAGCTCTGTGATTTATGTCTGTGCTGGATTCAGACAGCTTGAGTACCAAGCCTTGATCTCTCTCTCTCTCTCACACACACACACACACTCACTCAGACACTCACAGACATGCTCTAAAACATTATTTCTTTGAGTCTGAAGAGGAAGAGCTTGCTGGTACTGATTCAGTTTCTCCTGTCTTGGACCTGGCGACAGCAGCAGCCCATGTGACTTCGCTCCAACCAATGCCGACACATTCGGGTTTGGGCCAGCCAGGCAGGGCACGGCAGCAGCAGCAGTTAGAGGTGGCTGACTCCTTTGGAAGGAGATCTGTAAACG
This sequence comes from Barbus barbus, assembly GCF_936440315.1. Taxonomy (NCBI): domain Eukaryota; kingdom Metazoa; phylum Chordata; class Actinopteri; order Cypriniformes; family Cyprinidae; genus Barbus; species Barbus barbus. The sequence continues at coordinate 34,401,050 of NC_136734.1, read as the reverse complement.
GCGTGAGAGAGAGAAAATGAGGCAAAAAGAACAAATATGAAAAGGGGAGGGGAGTAGTGAGCGAGCAAGCGATTGGGACGCAAGGACAGTAGAACAATAAGAAGAAAGAATGGGGTGGCTTCTCGGATGCTGGTCTCAGTGTCTGGTATACGACATATACTGACATGAACAGCTTTGAGGACGGAGAGATAAATACAGGAGGGAACATCTGATGGGGGTCAAGGAAGAGCAAGGGGATGTCATACAGCCATCTGAAAGTTCACAAAACATGACAGATGACCTATTGAGCTGCATTGAGAGGGGGAGAGCACTATGGACGGTATGGTTTCCCTTTTCCTTTACTTCCTGAATGGGTCTTTTATGCAGGTTTCAGAAAAGGTCACATTTCTTGTTGCAGCTTTGTTTACATTGGGGCTCCACGGGACATTGCAATCATTTTAGTATGTGTCTTTCATTTGCAAAATATAGTTGCTGTGTTTCAGGATATATAGCTCTCTTACGCTACTATGAATCTAACGTAACGGCTCATAATGTTTGAGTATGTTTAGGTGTGGTGTACACCTGACTGCTTCTCATAATGAGGAAGAGAGGAGTTTAATGAAGACCGCTGCACTTTTGACCTGTTGGTCTTTGTGGGAATTTCTCATATTGGCTCAGCTCAGCTTAAAGCTGTAGTGTATGATTTTCTGAGCTAATAATGTCATAAAATGAAACGGCAAAAATGACTCTCCAGTTTCTCAAACACTTACTTTTTGTTTGTTTATCAGGCTGGTTGGGATGTTCAAACGAACAGAAAAATGTTTTGATAGCACTGCAGTGTTTACCTTTTTTGGGACATATGAGTGTCTTATACTCTAGTAGTGTCTGTATATTACAGGGTTTCAGCGGTCATGGAAAACATTCCTTTTATAGAATTTTAAAGACGGAAAAAGTCATTGAAATTTCTTTAGTGAATGCATGTTTTACAGGAAATATATTCTGCTTTAAAGTATTTAATTGGCTAGAAACTTACAGATATTTATCAGCTATACTGTGTTTTTTTTAAATATTAGTATATTCATGTTTTTCAGTAAAATTGGTAAATTAGTTTAAATAGTTTAAATTATTGGTTACACTTTATTTTAAGGTCCAATTCTCACTATTAACAAACCATTAACTACAACTTTTGCCTCAAACTCCTTATCTGTTGCTTATTAATAGTTAGTAAGGTAGTTGTTAAGTTTAGGTATTGGGTAGGATTAGAGATGTAGATTATGGTCATGCAGAATAATAAACAGCCAATATGTTAATAATAGGCATGCTAATAAGCTACTAGTAAATAGTTAGAATTGGTCCCTATACTATGCTAACCAGATTATTAATTCTGAGAATTAGTACTTGACAGAAATGGGAAAATTGCCCCAGAAATCTCTATAAAAATTTTTTTTAATTATGATAATAATCAAAAATGCCTAGAAGAGTCATGGGGAAAAATTATAATTTTTTTTGATCAAAATATATGGGAATATCATCAAACAGCACTTTCGAAAAACATCACTTTATAAAAATGAAAATTCCATTTATTTTTTTTCCACTTTTCTTTCTAGTCCCTGACTGCTTGTTCTTTCCTCTGACAGTGTCTTCACTGTTTGTTCTAATTTGTTCTCAGTATCTCTCTATCGCTTCTGTTCTATCGCTCCCCAGGATCGGAAGATGCTGTCCACAGCCCAGCAGATGCTGCAGGATAGCAAGACGAAAATCGAGCTGCTCCGCATGCAGATTGTCAAAGTCACCCAGACCAGAGAGGGAGAGCGGGAGACCACACAGCCAGAGGGTAAACCCACAACTAATTTTAATTGGTAAAGAATTTGTGACAATTAAAGATTTTTTTTTTATAACAATCAATTTATTTCTCATAGAACATTGCCACTTAACGAAAACGATCAGATGGTATTCCTAAGATGACATTGCCCTTTAAACTTTGATACCAAATTCTCAAAATAATAATCAAAAAGAGAACATGTTTCCAAGACAACTGAAAAGTTACAATATCTTACATATTGTGTGCTGAGCCCAGTCTTTGTGGTATTTAGCTAGACATCAAAGCTTTGACATCAGCAATGCAGCATCATCACCCAACTTATAAGAGAAGTTGGTTTGAAAGAATTAGATCTATTTTTCTGAGGATATATTTATATAATGTCAGCTTTGCATTGGGGTAACATTTCAGTTTTGAATTTGGGTGTGGTTTGTTTTGGTTCCTTTTTATTTGAACGCTTTGTCATACAGTAGCATTCACCAGATGCATTAAATGCAAGTGGCATGACATGACACAATTCGATACACAATTCCATTTTAATTGATCTTCAATGTAAGCATAGCAATATTGGGCTCTTGCAGTGTTGCTCTGCTGTGACACTCAATTCTAGTGTTGATTTAAGTGTTGCATGGAACTGATCCAATTAGATTGCTTTAATATTTTTGTGCTCTTTTTATTCTATGGACGATTGTCAATTTCCTGTTAAATCCAGTGCTAAATATTTATTAAACAATAAACATTTATTTTGTAAAATGTATTAAATTACTCTTAAAAGTACTATGGATCTTCTTTTCACTCTATGAATCATAAAACAGATTGCTGCCTGGATTATTTTTTTTTATTCTGGAAGCTGCTGGTTTATACACATGTAATTACTAAGTAAAAGACAGATGGGATGGTGATTTTGTTTTTGCTAAATGCGGGGTTTTGTGCAGGTCGCCCCTCTGAAACAATTAGTCCACTTGAGCTGCGGGTGGAAGAGCTCAGGCACCATCTGAGGATTGAGGCAGCTGTGGCAGAAGGTGCCAAAAATGTGGTCAAGCAGCTTGGTGTACGCAAAGTGCAGGATCGACGTGCTCTAGCCGAGGTAAGTGCATGTATTGGTCTTTAATGTTAAGGCTTTTCAGAAATGAACAGCCACGTATGACGCATTCTGAATGGATTGACTATCTGGAAACTACAGACTGCTGTACTGTGAAAGAAATGCTCCTCCCAAAATGAAAATGGTCATTTTCTCACCCTTGTGTGGTTCCAAACCTGCCTGACTTTTCATTCTGTGAAACATAAATAGAAATTTGGGAACCAAACACCATTGGAGTCCATTGGCTTTCATTGTATTGACAAAAAAGCAAGTACATTAAGTAAATGAGATGTATTTGATAATGTCCTTGCATGGAAATGAGTAACAATGTGACACTGAAACCTTGAAGTGTTGTTTTTTTTATTTTATTTTTATCTGTTTTGATTTATTCATGAGAATGATTGCTCAGCCATGCTTGTTTGACCTTGAAGCAGCACTCCCAGCACATGCTTTGTCACTAAGACAGACAAGACCGAGTCCACTGCGAATGATAAAGTGAGAAAACTGTGCTCTGATGCTGCTCAATGATAACCTAGTGCTGAAATGACCTCAATAATCCTTTATTCGATTTACACTTGGCATTTAAAAGGCAAGAAGCGTTAGGGGCTTCGGTATCTCTTATAGATAATTTTGATTGTTTTAAACGCATCAAGCTTTTAACTTGTATTAGAATGGGCCAAGATCCTTCCCTGACCAGTCATGACATCAGCATGCCAATTTCAGAGTTTAATTCAGACTACATTTGGATTTTCACGTTTCAGAAATAATAAACGTAATATATAACTACAATTATATATACTGTCAGTGGCTTTGTTTTACACTACTGTCATTCAAATATGTATGATTTAGATATCTATTTGCTGAGCCTCTTTTATATTTTTGAGCATGTATTTCTGTGTCCAGGCTCAGGCCCGTTTGCAGGAGTCCTCTCAGAAACTGGATTTATTACGTTTGTCGCTGGAGCAGCGGCTTGGAGAGCTTCCACACGACCATCCCAAACGAGCTGCTATTAAAGAGGAGCTTACAGTGGGGTCCTCGCCTGTCGTTGGCCTGCAGAGAGATCGGCTGCGCTCTTCTTCAGCATCCTCTTCGATCTTCAAACCAGCCAGCCTGACAGGTACTGACACAGCTGAAAGTTAGCAGGAAGGTTATGGTGTTAAGATGTCAAGGTGTCAATTTTACTCCATGTCACCTCAGTTAAATATAGTTCTGATGCCACATTTTGTAATTTAGTGTTAGTCTTTACTTCCTGGTGAGACTGAAGACCCTGTTAAAGGGCTGTTGAAGAACTTCAAAAGCATATTAACAAACTTCATCACAGTGTGATACAGCAGCTGCTTTGTCTCTGACCTCAAGACCCTTCAGCAGGTGAAGGAAACATTTACCCTCCATGTTTTCGCTGGTGATTGGTATCATTATGCAAAGTGCGAGTATAGAGGAAATTAAAGTTGAATCTAATCAGCTTTATGTGTGTAATGTGTAAATTGGTCTTGTTAATCTGTTGTATTGTGTATAACTTGAGTGTGTGTGTTCAGGGCGACTGGATGTCAGGCTGATGGGTTGTCAGGACCTGCTGGAGTCGGTTCCAGGCCGCTGTCGGGTAAGCAACATGTCCTCCACCCCTGGAAGTCCCTCTGAGTCCAAATCACTGAGGATGAGAACCGGCCTCTCTACACGCAGCACCAACGGCAAGACCACCAAGACTGATGAGCTCTCATGTAAGTCTCACAGGGAAAGCAATGTGAAATATAATGGATTTCACAATAGTCTGTGGACAGTGACAGAAGAAAACCTGTATCTGTATTTTCCTACCATGTCCAAATAAATGAATTTAAAATAGATCAAATAAATAGACAGGATGGACTTTAATCGAAGATTCTTTTACTTGATCCTTAGAAATCAAACCGCTTAATTCTTATGTGACAGTCATTTTTAAATATTTTGAATTCTGTATGTATTTATGTATGTTTTCTCCTCCATGTGTTTTCTCTCAGTGGAGATCAGTGCTGTATTGAAGGTGGATAACAAGATAGTTGGTCGCACTCATTGGCGGGCGCTGAGTAAAGAGGCCTGGAATCAGAGCTTTATCATCGAACTCGAGCGGGTCAGTGCCAACAAATTCTACTGCATATTGCATAGACCTATCTAGTGAAATGAGTTTTGAATTCAGATCAGGAGCGCACTCTGAATGCTTGCCATAATCTCAGACTCCTTTGACTGAGTGCGTTTACAGCATGCCATTTATAACTCAATTATCCCAGGCAACACTTGCAACATCTGTTTTACGGAAAGTTCCTGTGAAGGCCATTGGCTAAAGGCTTTTCCTCACCTTCATTAACACAGCTTTACTCCCAGAGTGCAATCAGCTGCCTCTAGAGTAATCCAAACTAATCCCTCAAGATTACTGTAATATTTTGGACACCCCTTGGACATAGACACTCAGCCTGAACACTGGCCAAGTCAGCCCGCATCTCTCTCCAAGCTGATTCGGCTGTACCGGTGGAGAATGAGATCTTATTTCATTATTTCTAGATTACTGAAGCAGTTTTTCTCCCGAAGGATGTGCTTTACATTTGTTTGATGAATGGTGAAGCATTTTGCTGTATCTTGTCTTGGAGATTTTGATTATCTTTGACACCAAGTTATGCTTTCTGACTTCTAAGGGTGCACATGATGTATGTCAAGAAATTGTTTTAACAGGAAATCTTACCACAATAACTATAATAATATTTCACAATTAAATAAATGCAGCCTTGGTGATCATAAGAAACTTCTTTCAAAGAAAATGACCAACCCCAGACTTTCAAATGCTGATGTAAGGGCCATTATGAGGTGTAAACGGGCAAGAATTGCAACTACAGTTGATATCTGAGAGTGTTTTTTTTGTTTTTTTTTCTCTGCCCCTCACATGGCCTTTGACCCCTGTAGTCTCGAGAGCTGGAGATTGCAGTGTACTGGCGAGACTGGAGGTCCCTGTGTGCTGTGAAGTTCCTGCGTTTAGAAGATTTCCTAGACAATCAGCGGCATGGCATGTGTCTTTACCTAGAGCCACAGGGCACACTGTTCACAGAGGTAAGAGAACCTCATCACCTTCATCCTACTGCCAAATCATGTTACAGCACAGAGTCGAGTGTGGTTACAGTTTACAACTGCTTTGTATTTCATTTAGGATGTTCTGCAGAGGTTGATGCTTTAATACATGGGCACATAATACATATAGTGAGCTAATGTTTGCTAATGTTTTCAGGTGAGATTCAACAATCCCGTCATTGAGCGACATCCTAAACTACAACGACAGAAACGGATTTTCCCAAAAGAGAAAGGTGTGCTTGACTTCACAATAGTGATCATGTAATAAAAACAGTTACTTGTGTGTTGCAACATTACTGTCGAAGACAATATACTCGGCACATCATCACACCTTTTTGAGTTTTAATCGTTCTGAAAATCCCATGTCGAATTGTGCCCTGTTTGTAAACGAATCTGCAGTAAAATTAAAGGAACATGCCACTATTTGTTCCTTTAATTACAGTGGAGTTTTACCATTTTCGAATCCATTCAGCCGATCTCCGGGTCTGGCGGTAGCACTTTTAGCGCAGCTTAGCATAGATCATTGAATCTGATTAGACCGTTAGCATCTCGCTCAAAAATGACCAAAGAGTTTTGATATTTTTACTATTTAAAACTTGACTCTTCTGTAGTTACATCGTAGTTACGAAGACTGACGGAAAATTAAAAGTTGTGATTTTCTAGGCCGATATGGCTAGGAAATATACTCTCATTCCGCCGTAATAATCAAGGAACTTTGCTGCCGTACCATGGGTGCAGCAGACGCAATGATATTACGTAGTGCCTGATAATAGTCCCCAGCTAGAGATGCTAACGGTCTAATCAGATTCATTTATCTATGCTAAGCTGCGCTAAAAGTGCTACCGCCAGACCCAGAGATCGGCTGAATGAATTCGAAAACGGTAAAACTCAACTGTTTAACTCTTGGGGAGTTGGAAACTGAGCCTATTTTCAAAAATAGTAGCGTGTTCCTTTAAATGAACAAAGGACCAAATTCTTAAGGCCAATTCACACCGCACAGACAAACGCATAAAGCTGCACCAACAGACTCCGACCAACTCTATATTTATAAGCATGTTCAGTCAGTGAAAACAAACTCCACCCAACGCCAACAGGGGTAACACACTGATCCAACAAACTCCACTAGTTTGTTGGCGTTTGTCTGTGCGGTGTGAATTGGCCTTTACTGACACGGTCTGGAACTTCATCCACTCTCTCCTAATGTTGGGATTTTTGCAATACAAAGACTGTTTTTTCCACAGATTGGCACTGCACAGCATCTTGTTGTCTTTGGAGCCATCTTTATCGTTTGGTTTCTGTGTAGACCTGCGTGTTTGCCTCTCATAAACACTACATGTGTGAATCGGTGGGCAGGACTGAACAGACAGTGATTTAGAAGCAGGCGTTGATCTTCTTCTGTGGAGGCGGTGTTTAGCCACATTATTACATCAAAGTGGCACATTCCACAAGCTGTCGTTTTGGCAGACTGGCTTCAATATACACTGTTTTTAGACTTAACAAGAAAGTTTTGAGTTCTGAAACTTACAGGATGTTTTTATAGCACAGTGACCTCTTATTTGTCAAAAGACCAAGGATTTTGGTTTCACAGTTCATGATGTTTCTCTCAGGGAAAAACTTCCTGCGGGCAGCACAGATGAATATGAACTTTGCCACTTGGGGGCGTCTAATGATGAGCGTGTTGCCCCCCTGCAACAGCACCGTCACTGCCTTGAGCCCTCCTCTGCCCGGCTCTGAGACCATGTCCCCTCCATCTGTGTCCACGCCCCCTTCCTCTGGGTGAGACATACGCAGTTGTCCCTGGGGTTTGGGGACAATATAAGGAAAATATATCCATGAATCTGTATAAAAAGTGATTATCTTTCTGTGTCGTGGCTGTTTATCACAGAGACTCAGCAGTTGTTAAACTGAATTTCAGTGAGGAGCGTCCTGCCAAGCCCCTGCGCCTCCACTTGGCACAGAACCCCACGACTGACGCATCAATTTCTGGGGTACATCTTGTAGACAAACACTTGCTTTTAAATTTGTAGTTCTGTATTGCCCTGGTCAAGTTAGAGTTGTAATTATCTGTTTTGGGACACATTTCCCAGACTCCTGCCAGAGTGAATTCCTCTGAGGATAATCAAGTTCTCAAAGGCAGGCCTGTGTCCCAGCCTACACATCAGTAAGTCGTTGTTATTTATTAGTAGTATTGCTCAAATCTAAATCTGAATCATCTCTAACCTTAGGTCTTAAATTTCAACCTGTAACATGTGCCACATCTTATGATAGTGAAATGAATCTGGGATTCTCTTCCCTGTAATTGCTCTTTTTCACAGTCTCGCTGTATGTTGTATATATCCTGTTTCACAGGAGGAAAGAGGGGATGCAGATGGAGGACTTCAATTGCATTTCTGTTTTAGGAAGAGGGCACTTTGGAAAGGTAAAACTGCAGCTGTCCTTCTGTACTGTAATCAGATAACTCTGGATGGTGCCATTGGCTCAATGTCATTGTCAACTCTCATTAAAGGTCCTGCTGGCTGAATTCAGGAGGACCGGGAAACTATATGCCATCAAAGCCCTGAAGAAAGGGGATGTTGTGACCCGGGATGAAGTGGACAGGTGATGTTCTATATCTCTGTATCAGAAATGTCGTCTTGTGCACCATGAATGGGTTATGGATAATTTGTTGTCTGTGGATATTTATTTGTGCAATGCACTAACATGGTTAAAATGGGTCTGTATTAAAAAAATAAAATGTATGTAAGTGTATATACACATATATATATATATATATATATATATATATATATATATATATATATATATATATATATATATATATATATATATGAGACACATTTTATATTTTTAGCAAGGGGCTGCTTGTAAGGGTATTGTGAACTATTCCAACTGTATTTGGCTTTTATAATACTGTGAATTCATTTTATTCTTTTATAGCTTAATGTGTGAAAAGAGAATTTTTGAGACCATCAATGTGTCCCGTCATCCTTTCTTGGTGAACCTGTATGGGTGCTTCCAGACCCCTGACCATGTGTGCTTTGTGATGGAATATTCACCTGGAGGAGACCTGATGACCCACATCCACAGCAGCATCTTCTCTGAACGCCAGGCTAGGTATACACACGCACACACACACACACACACACGCACACACACACACACACACACACACACACACAAAAGTCTGTTTAATTACAGAGCATTTACATAATTGCTACACTTGTTCACATGTTCTCAGACGCACACGCTGAATATTTTTAGCATTGTATAGTTTTAGCATTGACACTTTCCTCTGGCTGTGACTGTAAACCAAGGGTTTTTCTGGCAGGTTTTATTCTGCATGTGTATTACTAGGCCTGGAGTTTCTGCACCAAAACCGGATTGTATATAGGTAACTACACTATTTCTAATATTACTGAACTATTATTGAATTCCCTATTAATCCACGTGATCTAATTAATGATTTCTCTTTTTTTCTTCTTCTTCTTTGTAGGGACCTAAAGCTGGACAATCTGTTAATGGATTCTGATGGCTTTGTGAGAATTGCAGATTTTGGACTTTGCAAAGAAGGTACATTCATGGATTTGTTAATCTCAAATGACAATATTTGAACAGAGAGTCAACCAAGTCTTGCCGCCAAACAGGTATGGGACATGGCGATCGTACGTCAACCTTTTGTGGCACCCCAGAGTTCCTGGCCCCGGAGGTTTTAACAGACAACACCTATACTCGTGCAGTGGACTGGTGGGGTTTGGGTGTGCTCATCTATGAGATGCTAGTGGGAGAGGTCAGTCCTGGTCAATACAGCTTTACTAAATTGTTGCCATATACTGTAATAATGTTTATGCTTTTTTTTTTCTTTTTTTTTAAGAATTCAGCAAGGATGAATTAAACTGAAAGTAAAGACATTTCTAATGTTAAAAAAAGATTTGTATTTCAAATAAATGCTGTTCTTATCCAAAAATCCTGAAAAAGTCTTGAGCACCAAATCAGCATATTAAAAAGAATTCTAAAGGATCATGTGACACTGAAGACTGGCGTAACGACTGCTGAAAATTCAGCTTTGCCATCACAGAAATAAATGCAATTTTAAAATAGAAATCAATTCATTTAAATTGTAATAACATTTCACAATGTTGTTTTTTACTATATTTCTGGTCAAATAAATGCAGTTTTGGTGAGCATTCTTTTAAAAGCACTAAGCAATCTTATCCTTTGAACAATTGTGTAATATATTTTCTTGTGGCTGCCAGTCTCCATTTCCCGGTGATGATGAGGAGGAGGTGTTTGACAGCATAGTGAACGATGAAGTGCGCTACCCCAGGTTTTTGTCCCCCGAGTCAGTCTCTATAATACAAAAGGTAACAACTTTTCCCTCTTGGAGAAAAACAAATTGAAATCTAGTTGACACTCAGTTTCTGACTCCGTCTCTTTAATGGCAGTTGTTACAAAAGAACCCTGAAAAACGACTGGGAGCAGGAGAGCAAGACGCCAATGAAGTGAAGAGACACAGGTTCTTCCAGGTGACAGTCACTAACTGAAGAATTTTTGTCTACCATCGTTTAAATTCTCTTTTTAAAAGCCCCGTTCCTCTCCGCAGGGCATAGACTGGGAAGCCCTGTTGGCCAAAAGAATCAAACCTCCTTTCCTGCCGTCAATTAAAGCTCCAGCAGACGTCAGTAACTTTGACGAGGAGTTCACGCGCCTGAAGCCTGTCCTGACCCCTCCGCAGACCCCGTTCTTCCTCACCGCCGAGCAGCAGCAGGAGTTCTTTGCAGACTTTGACTTCTCGGCCCTGCACTAACTTCCACTCGATTACCCTCGGAAGGGGTTGTGATATATCAGATTTCTGCTTTCATTTCTCTCTGTCTTCATCCAATTATTCTCTCTCGTCCTCCCTTGAGTTATGCAGTGGAATCGAGTGAAGTTGGCCTCGTATCACCCTTTAAAAGCTGCTGTACGCTTTTCATGAAACTGGCTGCAAATGTGTGCTTAAGCTCCAAAGACCGTCCTGATGGACTTTAAAACCATATGATCACCCCTGACCAGAACTGTGCGGCCGTCACTGTGAGTAAGCTCAGATCTGCTTGGCTTTTAACTGCCCATCCCTGATATTTAAAAATGCATTCATTAATGTACATTAATTTTTGGGTTGGGTTATACTGTTAAAAATAAGAGTAGTCTTCCTGTTACACTAAATTGCGATGCCAAAATATACTTGCACTGTTGCTGAACAGATCATGATTGTCAGAGTGAGATGGAAGGACGAAATGCTGTGCTGTTTTTAAGGATTTCTGATGCAGTGCAGATCTGTCTTAAGCTCTTTAAGTTCCAGACTGTAACTATTAGAGTGTGTTCTCAGTGTTAGATCATGCAAATTCCTCCATGCTTATTCTATGTGATGTATGTTCATGTTAAACCCTCAGATTCTGATCCCTGGTTGTCCCTAATCTGGATTTGATTTAGGATTGGTGCCCCAGATAAATGTTGCTTGATTTTGGACCAGTTCTCAACTTTCCAAACCAAACTCTTTACTGTACTTGCAGAAGTCTTGTGACCTTCGGCTGCAAGCGGCGGCTTGCTCTGTCCTGCCTTTCTCTTTATATTCCTCCCCTGGACAAATCTGCTGAATTAGACCGAGCATATTCTACTTGATGTCTTTGCATGATACGGTTAGCACATTAACTCACTAAGATGAAATGTAAACAGTTTTTGCTCTCTGCATCATCTAATAGAAGCTCATTACGTTGTTTGTTATTTAAGGTGTTTGTCTGTATTTTACTTTTGACTACATCAGGCTACCATTGTAAATGTGGTTTACTACTGATAAGTTACACTGTGAACAAAATGACACTAAAATATTTAAATGAAACTTGCCATTTTTATGAGCCCCATGAAGGATAATTAAATATCTAAGTAAATGTAACTGAACGGGATGAATGTATTTTCAGAAATAAAATACAATGTGACCATGTTCAGTTTATTGGATACTGATGTTTCAAAATATTACACGGAGGGAAAAAAATTGCATAACTTTGATCAAAATGGCATTAATCTCTGTATTAATATTGATACTTGAAAAACACTCCAGTGCAAAAGTTAAGGAAGCAATTTAAAGAAAGTAAAATCAAAAACAATTATTGCTTTTTTTGACTATATTATTCTGAGAATATTCTAACTAATGTTTGTTAAAGTCACACTATGTGCACTGCATTGTACAAAATGAACTGAGATCTAACAGTCAAAGGAGTCACATGCACTTCCATCTTTCTTTAAGATGCTGATTTGTAACAGGAAAGGCCCTGTTTATATAAAAATATAAAGTTTTGCTTTAAAAAATGTCTGTAGTTTTGAACATTACAGTACTGATTATGTTTGTATTCTAAATTCAGTCTTTTAATATTAATTACTCATGTTTAATGTATTGATTATGATAAATCGGTACATTTAATATTATAAATTCACATTACAAGCATATTTAAATTTCACCACTTGCATATAAAGTGCTATAGGAAATTATTTATTATAAACGTGAACTTTTTGTTACCCTGTCTGAAATGGATCTTAAAAGGGGATGTCAATTTTCTAAAATATGCATATACAACTGACTGTATTTCACAAGTTCAATAATTGCACAAAACCATTTCTGATGTAACTACATCATCTGCTGCTGCTATAAAATAAGCTGACGGACTGTAGTTTAATTACTTTTTAGTAAAATGAAAGATTATATGAGCAGAGCCAAGATAATAAATAATTAGCATATAAAATTGTTATATCTCATCTCTATGTATTGCATTAATGGGAAACCACAATTCACATCTGAAACGCTATTGTGATTTTGTGCTTTTTGTTCTATGTTTGCTATTAAAATGTGCAAAATCAGCACAGACGAATTGTCAAAGTTCTATGTGGGCAAAATATTCACAAAACACCTTTTAGAAAAATGCTCATTCTAACCTATTTGATAACACTTGATCAAACATCATTGCAACTACAAAGTTCATGCATTTAAGAATCGCTTTCAAAATGGAATGGGTCATTCACAAGGAAAAAGTAGATTAGATGTTCTGCAGATGCAGTTAGGAATGATTTCCACCAAAACATCAACTTCCATGTAATGGGTTATTTGTCACAGCAGTCATGACTCCAAGGGAATTAAATAGAATCGTTGCTTTGCTTGAAATACACATGCTCCCAAACCACCGGTTCCCAAACGCAGAAGAAACCCCAGAGATTGCGCAGGGTTCCACGGTCAAAGGGGTTTTCGTCCACACCGCAGTGCTTGAGGTAAGAGATTCTGTGTCGAGACATGAACTCCCATGTGGTGGTATTCAGCGACACGAGGTACAGGTGAGAGCCCAGGAGGAGAAGCACGGTCAGGGACAGGACAGCCACCACCGCCGCTGCTCCCAGGAGCACACCGTTGGTCCTCAACCACAGCTGCCAGGTGGGAGCGTGACTGAAGCCAGCCCTGTATGAGATTTAACAGTAAACTGAACTGTGGGATGTTCTTCAATCCAGATTACAGATTTTTGTTTCTGGACGCTTTAAAGGGTTAGTTAACCCAAAAATGAAAATTCTGACATTAATTACACACCCTCATGTTATTCCAAATCCATAAGACCTTCGTTCATCTTCCGAATGCAAATTGAGATATTTTTGATGAAATCGGAGAGATTTCTGATCCTTCATAGACAGCAATGCAACTAACACATTCAAGGCCCAGAAAGGTAGTGAGGATATTGTTACATTAGTCACATGGACTATTTTAATTATGTCCTTGCTACCTTTCTGGGCCTTGAACATGTCAGTTGTGTTGCTGTCTATGCAGGGTCAGAAACTTCTTAATTATAAAAATTTGCATTCGGAAGATGAGCGAAGGTCTTACGGGTTTGAATGAAGGTGAGTAATTAATGACAGAATTTTCATTTTTGGGTGAACTAACCCTTTAATTTGAATGAAATGATTTGGGAACACCTTTTAGAATTGAAAAAGCATGGAAACTAATACATTTAGGACTATTATGTCCATTGGCACTGCTGGGTGCTCAAACTCGGTCCTGGAGGGCCGGTGTCCTACAGAGTTTAGCTCCAACCCAATTAAACACACCTGAAGCAGCTAATCAAGCTCTTACTAGGCATACTAGAAACTTCCCAGCAGGTGTGTTGAGGCAAGGTGGAGCTAAAGTCTGCAGGACACCAACCGTCCAGGACCGAGTTTGGGCACTCCTGATATACAAGTTCTACTCACCAGGCCATGTACAGTCCCCACAGTAAGACAACAAGCTGGACAGCCAGATAAAGCACAAACCAGCGATGGTTTCTCTCCCCGACACAGTTCTCTATCCAGGGGCAGTGGTGATCATAGCGCCGCACACAGTGCTGACATGTCTGGCAGTGTTTGGATCTCATGGGTTGCTACGTCAAAGCATGCATTCATTTTTAGATGGGATTCCTTATTAGAAACAACTAACATGTCTTGCCTTTGCATAAATGTATTAAGGTTGTAAACTAAAATGAAAACAACAAATTTGTATTAAAAATGTTTTTTTTATTATTTACTTAAAAAACATTCTTAAAATAAAATTTACTGAAGATTTCATTTTAGTTGCAGCATTAAAATTAAATTAAATTATTTAAGCCTCTATATTTATGTATATGGTCCATCTTTAATAAGTGACAACGCACCTGTACCAGACAGTGTCCACAGCGGCGGAGCCGTATGGACTTGGTGGTCTGTGGAATCATATCCTGTGTTTCTTCTGCGATACCAAGTGTGAACTGAAATAGTCAAATGATACATGTTTGCTGTAAAGTCAGCGTTAAACATGCAAACCGCAGGGGGTTTGTTATATATATATATATATATATATTAGGGCTGTATACCTTGGAGAACCTGGCGATACGATACATACCTCGATACACAGGTCACGATTCGATACGTACCTCGATACAGAGCTGTCTCGATACGATTTGATACAATGTGACACGATTCGATACGATTCAATAAAAAAACACGGGCCAGAGCCAATTAGTTAATGCTGAACACATTTACTCAACAAACAGAACTCTGCATTTTTCTTCAATTTATTGAAGACAAAAGTGCAGGGCTTGACGCTTACCTATTCCCCAAGGAGCACATGTGCTCCTAAATCAAAAAATTTAGGAGCGCATTAAAAACATTTAGGGGTGCAATGCAAATTTTTCAAATTAGGTGTTTTAGCTTAATAAGGGGATACAAAGAGACATTTACAAGCACCATTATTTAATTTATCAGAATACAGAAAGTACACAAGGTTTTTAAATAATTTTACTTCAGACACTATTTAATAGGCTAATTATGTAATTAGTTATAATCCTATTAAACTGTGTCGGTATAAAATTTTCACAATAATCATTGCAGCTTTTGTCACGGTATATGTTTTTGTTTTTAAATCACAATATATAATTTCTAAGTGAAAAAAAGTGTTGTCCTCCTAACAGGTTAAATAACTTTATTAAAGATAATTTACTAAAAGACTTTTATAAAAAATACATAAAAATATAAAGTAAACAAGTGTTTCAAGATTAGAGTGCAGAAGATTGTTCAAATGAACGAAAGAACAATAGGTAAGTAAGGTCCCATGTGTTAACATTAGTTAAAGCAGGTTAACATTAACTAAAAATGTGCAATAGCTAATTGTTGCAGTAGTTAATATTCTTTGTTAATGTTGATTTAATAAAAAATACAACTATGTTAGTTAATGTTAGCTCCATTGAATTATATTAAGACAACTTTTGATTTTATAATGTATTATTAAAAGTTGAAATTAAGATAGCATTATTAATAAATGCAGTCATTGTTTTTTTCATGTTAACTAATGGAACTTGTGTTACTGAACAATAATAACGAATCAGTCGTTGATATATAGATAGGCCCACTGTTCTCTATTATAGATCAGTGGATGGGCCATGTTTTAGCTTAGAAACAATGTTTGAAAATAAATAGCTCATTAAGTCTTTAAATAAGAATTATTTGAGGCTATTGTGAAGACTAAAGCGAATATAAATACCTAAATGACTGTGAGTGTGAAACATTATTTACACAGTTTTAGGAAAGTAGCGCAGCTGATTTGTTTACTGGGTTACCGGGGTAACGGCAGCGGCAGCGCCCTCTAGTGGCGAATGTGCGTCATTCAGCGCGTCTTCACTTTAACTCGCTCCGCTTTTCTTCTCATCTGTGCTCATTTAAATTAAACCGTTGCCTTTTTAAAGTTGTAAAGTAATCATATGAGGCTGCATCGCAATTTTTCCATAAATAAACAGAATAAATTAATAGTTTGTTATAGGCTACTGTATAAGTTAGGCTGTTTTGTATTTTGTTTTGTATTCGCACTTGCGCTCCTAAATGCATTTTCCAGTTCGCACACATCTATTTTTAGTCGCAAATGCGAGTGAAATGCTCGCACTGTCGAGCCCTGAAGTGCATTATAACAAAGTGCATTTTGCTTAAATATTTGCAACTTTAAGTGCTCTGATTAATTGTACACAAATTGTATTAATCTGGAAATTACCACAAGTAAACATTTAACTTTCCAAGGGTACAGTCTGAGCTCACACAAGCACAAAATCTTCTTCTTATTATTCTTACCTTCTTATTAAATCTTCTTATAATTCTTTTTTGTGACACCATGTACTGCCATAACATAT
Organism: Barbus barbus; assembly: GCF_936440315.1. Classification (NCBI taxonomy): domain Eukaryota; kingdom Metazoa; phylum Chordata; class Actinopteri; order Cypriniformes; family Cyprinidae; genus Barbus; species Barbus barbus. The sequence goes on along the minus strand of NC_136734.1, from coordinate 34,384,390 downwards.
TTCACTATGAAATCACTTAAATGCTACATCTTGCTTTAACATTTTCCATGAGTTTTTTGAAACTCGCGGGCGCCGCTGCGCCCCCTAATGGCTGGGCGGAGTATCGATACTAAGGGCTAGAATATCGATACTGTATCTTTTTTTATTATATCGGTATGTATCTAAGAATCGATATTTTGAGCACACCCCTAATATATATATATACATACAGGGGTGTCGCTGACAAAAACACTTGGGATTCTGTGTATTAACTGACCTGCAAGTCACACTCATCAGACAGGACAAAACCAGGATCCATGAGCGAAACTGCAAAATACAGCAACACAGACACCAGGACCAGCAGCACAAAGAGAACTGGCAGTGCGAGCTCCCCCGTCTCCTCCTGTTTGCGGAGGTCTGTGAGTGGAATATAGTGGTGCAGAAATTAGATTATAATAGAGAAGAACAGAGCATAGCAGAACAAAAAAGAGAGTAATACAATATATTAGAGTAAAAAAATTCAACAGTGGAGTGGAATGGAGCAGAACTGTGGATGCCAAATAAAGGCTGGAATACACTACATGACATTTGAACAGATTTTAAAACATTAGGCATCATACACTTGTTACATTTGTAAACAGTAAGAGGGAAAAAACAAATAGGCATCATACAATAAAAGACTGAGGATCACACACTACCAGAGTTTCCGAACAAAAACTTACAAAGAAATACGATGACAAGTGAAAACAATGTGTTCTCAAATATTCTAGAATGCTTGATATCCTCAGAATGGAAAGAATCCTTGTCTGACACGCAATTTTAAATAAAATCAGTCAACTCCAACTTTCCCGAAATCTGCAGACTGGCTTTGACTACCAACGCCAACTTGATGAGACAGCAAATTGTGGCAAAAATCTGGGCAAAATGTAGTGCATTCCAGCCTTAAGTAAGAGATGAAGTAGGGGTGGGCGATATGGGAAAATATCACAATTTTTTTTTGAAATATCACGATTCACGATTTTATCACGATTCTTTGTCATGTTGGTTTTACTATTTTGGTTTTACAAGTTGTCTGAGCATTACAGCCAAACTAGAAAGACAAAGCCTTTCAAGATAACAAAAAAATTTAAATAAAAGACGGCAGATATTTAGGCCAAAGTGGGCGAAGATAAAAATCTTTGTCATCATTTTATCTTTCTTATTAAAAAATAAGAACAAAGATACACATTACAAATACACATAATATACAAATAAAACAAACAGTGCTTTATTTTCAGGTACAATAGGTGTATTTAGCAGAGCATTCAATGAAATTGAATGAACAAATATAAAAATAAAATACTATATAGACTGATTCCTAAAGCAACTGTATTAAAGTTTTTCAGTCAAGAAGAGAGAGTGATTTTTCTCTTTGCGTTTTGTTGTTATGTTAACGTTAAATGAATAGTTCCCCAAAAAACTAAATAGTCATCTGTCTGTCAATTCATGTTTTATTTTTATACCATCATTTAATGGTTGTTTTAAACCTGAATGAGTTTCTTTCTTCTGTTGAACATAAATGCTATTTTGAAGAAGGTGGAAAACCAAACAGTCGCTGGTCCTCAGTGACTTCCATAGGATTTTTCTTTCCTACTATCAAAGTCAATGTAGACCAGCAACTGTTTGGTTACCCTCATTCTTCAAAATATCTTATTTTGGGTTCAGCACAAGAAATTAATAGAGGTTTGGGACAACATGTGAGCGAGTAAATAATGACAGAAATGTAATTTTAGGGTGAACTATCCCTTTAATGACAGTCGACAGCATGTTTAGTGTCCTGTCCCTTTAAGAGCTGCACGCATCTAATATACAGGCACGCATCCGTTTCTCTCTTAACTATTTACTTTTATTGTAGAGATAACCAACTGAGTCTGTATGTAAACCTTGTGTGTTTTGACAGTATTAGCGCAAAAAAAAATAAGTTAGTTGAGTAATCAGGCGCTGTTAGACAGGCTTTTTAGTGCGCATGCTTCAGGTGTATGCGCTCAGAAAAAGCGCACGTCAGACCAGCGCGCGAATTAAACATTTAACCAGCAAGGCTTTGTGTGCAAATAATGTACTTTTGCGATCGCGAATAAGTGCAGTGTCCTGTCAGAGTAACTCTACTGCTGTATGTCGTGTTGTACAGTATATAGAGACGGAGGCGCCAGAACTGTATTTGACCTAATGTGCGCTGCAGCACCATACTACGATATTTCTTCAAAAGCAGATCGTGGAGACATTTTTATCGTCCACGATCAAAAATCGTCATATCGCACACCCCTAAGATGAAGTATGAGAAGTATGCGATAAAAAGGAGCAAGAAAACTGAACTCTCCTCGCCCTTCCCCTCTACCCACTTTGGACTTGGCACTTGTGCTTGACGCTGTCACGGGACCCCCGTTCGAGCCCATACAATCAGCGAGCTTCCTCTCTCTGGGAAGTCGTGGCCTAATGGTTAGAGAGTCGGACTCGTAATCGGACCAAAGGTTGCGGGTTCGAGTCTCGGGCCGGCAGGAATTGTAGGTGGGGGGAGTGAATGTACAGCACTCTCTCCACCCTCAATACCACGACTGAGGTGCCCTTGAGCAAGGCACCGAACCCCCAACTGCTCCCCGGGCGCTGCAGCATAAATGGCTGCCCACTGCTCCGGGTGTGTGTTCACTGCTGTGTGTGTGTGTTCACTGCTGTGTGTGTGCACGTTGGATGGGTTAAATGCAGAGCACGAATTCCGAGTATGGGTCACCATACTTGGCAGTATGTCACTTCACTTCACTTCAAGACAGCACTCCTGCTCACGCTGGCCTCTGTTACGCGAGTTGGAGACCTGCAGCCAGGCACTTTCAATTGACGGCTCGTGTATTGAATTCGGGCCAAGTGATTGCAGACTCACCTTGAAGCCTAAAAAAGGATATGTGCCTAAAGTGCTTTCGACTCCATTTAAAGCGCAGGTCATAAAACTATCTGCTTTCCGCCCCGAAACACCGACCGGGACGGAGCTGCTTTATACACTCCTGCTGTGACCTGTACGTGCGGTGTGTACTTATATCGAGCGCTCTAGTCAGTTCAGACTCTTGGAGCAGCTATATGTATGTTTTGGTGGATGCACAAAAGGACTGCCTGTGTCCAAGCAAAGGCTGTAACACTGGATCGTTGACGCAATTGCTTTGGCTTACAGCTCTAGGGCGCGGAATGCCCGATAGGGGTTCGGGCCCACTCAACCCGCGTCATCCTGGGCCTGGGCAAATGGTATGTCTATAACCGGGTGGTGATGGCGCAGTGGATAAGACACATGCCTTTGGTGTGAGAGACCTGGGTTCAAATCCACTGTGAGACACCAATGTGTCCCTGAGCAAGACACTTAACCCCCTAGTTTCTCCAGAGGCGTGCGACCTCTGACATATATAGCAATTGTAAGTCGCTTTGGATAAAAGTGCCAGCTAAATGAATAAACGTAAATGTGTTCAGGACATTTGTATGGCGGCAAGCTGGTCGTCACCCAGCACTTTCACAAGGTTTTATAACCTAGATGTGTCGCTTGCCTCGCATGTGCTGTCAGTGCGAGCAGCGCATGCGCCTACTCAGGCTCAGCTATGATCTGAGATGTGTATCAGTGGTTTCGACTAGGTCGTATACACCCTGTATTGATGCACCACCAATTCAATGCTGTTCCTAACAGTTTATCACAATGTTTTGATATAGTTCACCACGTCTTTTAGGACTTGATCACCATTATACTCCGCTTATTGAGCACCTTCACGGCCGTGCATCATAACACATGATTTCTTTGAAATGAAACAATTTCAACTAATCTATATGTGAAAGCGCCGAAGCCGCCGCCATTTCACATTCTCTTTTTCACCAGAGTTAACTCCGCCCCTGGTGTGACGCGGCATCGTGTAGTTGCCGCGCCCCCCCCAGACTTTTACATGGTTTCGACTAGGTCCTGTAGACCTGAGATGTGTTTACTCTTTCGGAGTGTCTATTTACACTGTGCAAATAGCCCATCTTGTTAGCAAAGGCTATTTACACTAACGTGTGATTAGGGTAGGTGTAGGGAGGGCTTTATCTTCCCAATAAGGTGGCATCCATTTAATAAATTTGAATTAAAATTATAATTTACACTTTTTATAATGTACTACAATACTGAGGTGCAGATAATTGCCACTATTTGCAATAAGTAGTATAAATAGCAGAAAATCTTGCTATTTTAACAGTGTAAATAGAATCTATAGCTATTTGCACTTAGTGTAAATAGCATATCGTAAAAAAATACTGCTATTTTCACTTGGTGTAAATAGAATCCATTGCTATTTGCACAGTGTAAATAGCATCTGTCACAAAAAAAATATGCTATTTGCACTTGGTGTAAAGAGCATCTAATTGCTAATTACACTGAGTGTAAATAGCATCTATTGCTATTTGCACTTAGTGTAAATAGCATCTGTCACTAAAAAAATATGCTATTCGCACTTGGTGTAAAGAGCATCTAATTGCTAATTACACTTAGTGAAAATAGCCGCTGCCTTACTCATTACAGCTCCGAATGTGAAACTTGACATACTTAGTCGAGCCAGGCTCCATCGCTGTGACACGGCGGGATTTTATACGTTCCCATAGCAATGTAGAGTTACCGAATTGAAGGGGAATGCTCTCGGTTACTCACGTAACCTCGGTTCCCCGAAACGAGGGAACGAGACATTGCTCTTATTGCCGTGTCACCGAGCTCAGGATCTTAGAATGCCAAGTTGCTTCAGTCAAAGATTCTGAATGAATGACGTACAAGCACTGCATTATATAGAGTGGGATTCCCGCTCATATTTCGCCGCTTGAACGCCATTGGCCAGTTTCACTGGTGTTTCAATAAGGCTTCAGTAGTATTCAAGGAAAAGGTATTTCCCATAGCAATATCTCGTTCCCTCATTTTGGGGAACCCAGGTTACGTGAGTAAACGAGATAATTTTATCACTGAGGTGGTATGTAAATTTATTTTTACAGACATCCATATGAGAAACAATTACTATCCGAATCGGGCTTTAGTACCTCATAATTTTGCCAATAATTAAGATTGTTTTAACTTTTTATCTCATAATTTTGACTGTCATTAATTTTTATTTCATAACTGATTTTAGCATCTTATAATTTAAATTCTATCATAAATTCTACTTTTATTTCATTTTGACTTTGTCATCATAACTTAGCATCATTTAACTTTTTATCTCATTTTGGCTTTATCTCATAATTTCAGAGTGAAAGTATGCAGTAGAACAGAAAAACATACAGCAGAGAATAGAATGTAAGGGTGTGCTAGAGTAGAATAGTTATAGATCATCTAAACGTTGTCTGGTAAAGGAAGTGGCGATGCAGATACAGGTGTGAAGCAGTGTTATGTACATAATATAGCTACTGTAGCCACAAAATAACAGGTCTGTATGTGATGCAGATATACTCACAGTAGAATCAGCATCTCTCTGGAGCACTTACCGGTGTCGTGGAGGAAGAGAATCAACGTTATAACCCATGTCAAGACGACATGAGCGGTCCTCACCAAGAATCCTGATCCGAACACATTTTTGAACATCCTAGCATACTTCTATATCCGCTTAAGCATGCATCTGCTGTGTGCTCGTAATGAAATGCATCTTATTCTCAGACCTCTATAGGCAGCTATCTGTGTTAGCCAGCTCATAAGAAAGCCAGTTAACGTTACATTCCAGCTGTCAAGTGAGCTCCTACGCGTCGCACGCTAAATTCCAGAACAAGAATCATTTTAACCACAATATTTCACCCTAGCGTGGAACTTTTTCTGCTGCTCGTCTAAAACAGCAGACGTAACGCAACCGAAGCGCGGTATTTCATTTAAATACTGTTTCTCTCGCTCTAATAAGCTTGTTGATGCCGTTCCGCTGCTTAGACATGAAACTGGTAATGAAACATTTCCTATTGGTCAGCTGTGGTCACGTGACGGTTCGGCTTCACACCGGGATGCAAAGGCAGAGCCGAAAGAAAAGATACACACAATATGTGAAGTGGGTATATGATTGTATTGCTATTGTAAGATAAAATAATTATATGCTATATGCAAACTAGTAAAAATATCACATTGCATTTTGCAATCATACAATTTTTTTTTTAATAAAGAATTGATTCTACTCTAACCTTTTGAAGAATTGTATATAATTACGTAATGATAATTGGGGTCAGTAAGATTTTTTTATTAAATGAATAGCTTTATTCAGCAAGGATGCATCAAACTCATAAAGTGACAAAGACATGTATAATTACAGTACAAAAGTAATAATAATAAGATTTATATTTCAAATGAATGTTGTCTATTTGAACTTTTCATTGTGTCACATTGTGTCATTCTGTCACTGCTGAAAAGTCGGTTTTCCCATTACAGGAATAAATTACATTTAAAAATATAATGAAAACGGTTATTTTAAGGTATCATTTTACAGTATTACAGTTTTTCCCCCTTGTACTTTTGATAAATGCAGCCTTGGTGAGTAAAAATCTTACCGACCCCAAATTTTTATTCATTTATTTATTTTTGATTTGTAAACATCCCTTTCAATTCCTTTAATATTTGCATGGCCCTGGACATGATGGAATCCTCAGCTGGAGATTCTAGGCTTCATTCTCATCAAGTAGAAAAGGGGACTTCAAGTTCTTCTGTTTCAGCAGCTTTTCCAGACCCTGTAAAACACAGCGGTTAAAAGATCATGGAGTGGTGTGTCATGGAGGGAAAAAGAAAAAAGGAGATAAAGAGATGGAGTGTTACAGCTGTCTCTTGAACTCTCTCCTGAGAACAAGAACACTACTCTGACATCATTCGCTCTGTTTCACATCATGCTCCATATGGTCACACTTGTTCTTCTTTCCCTCTGGGCCTATTGCCTCTTTTTGTACTAACTGTAATATTTTGTAATCAAAGAACTATTTGCAAGACAAAAATATTTAACTTTTGTGATAAATGTGTTAACCTAAAATCCAAAAACTATATGTATTAGCAACACCAGTTTCAAGCAAAGCTTTAATAATTGCATACAAGTAGTCACATTTTTACCTCGCCAAAGTATGATACAAGTGGAGAGATTTCGCAGATTGCTGGAGGGTCTTCATTCTGTGTCATACTGCAAAAGAAAGAGTAGACCAAGTTATTAGAAACCACACACCATCTTAGGAAGTGCCTCAAAATTTCAGCACGAATGAGTAAATTCATTTTAGGCATATTCCTTTCAGGTTATGCCAGTCAAAAGGTATTGCATTCATATCAAGAATGGAAATTTCTAGACCATATCCTGCTCTACATCTGGTGTAGTATAATTATAATACTTGAGGAACCTTGCAATGCAGCATTTACTCTACATTAAGTCATTTAGAAGACACTTTTAACCAAACCAATCTCTGGTAAAACATGATACTTATTTCTTTGATATGACTGAATATTTTTCTACTGATTTAATAAAGGGTATTTTATGTTACCACCTATGTTTTGGGGGGATGGGTTTATCCTGCTCATCCAGGAAGTTTCCACCAGCTGCCAGAGCCCAGCGGTAATGCTGTGCTAACAAGGATCGGCGTGCTGTAGTCGGTGTGTCCAAAGGCACCCCATCAGCATTTTTTAGGGGTGAGAATTCCTCCTCTCTCAACACCTCAAAGGCAACAAATTTCCTGCAAAAAACAGATGATGGTGAGGAAGATGGTGATACCTCAATTAGCCAATGGTAGCTGTACAACATACTTTGAGAACTGAAAGACGTCAAAGACAAATTTCTCCAGTTTGATGCCATTGGGCTTGGTTGGTTTCACCAGGTTCCCTTCTCCATCCACAAATGGCACTTTCTTGATTGCCACATGCTGCTTCAGCTGACTCTCAAACTTTCTGCAGGGAAAATGCATTGAAATAGGAATTACTTTGTACAATGGGCTTTGTTTACAGATTAGCATGAGTCAATATGTTGCTAATTCTTTAACAAATGCATTCATAAATCGTGGAACAGCCTCGTGGAATAGTAAAGTGTCCACTGAATGTGCACGTGATGCGGGTACTTTTCGCCTACTGTTTTTTGAATACCATGAATTTGGGCATGCTACTCTTTTCAAATATGGTCTACCGCATACTATATAGTAGAGAAGTATTCAACTGGGATGCAGTGTGCAAGTCTTGATTAGGGGTCCTACTGGGCTCCTATTCCTTGTTATTATAATGCCATATGTCACCAAGATATAATATATAATATACACTTGATTGGCTCTAAGACTCTCTCTCCTCTCCACCTGTAGCTGGTGTGTGGTGAGCGCACTGGCGCCATTGTCCTGTGGCTGCCGTCGCATCATCCAAGTGGATGCTGCACACTGGTGGTGGTTGAGGAGAGACCCCCCCACATGATTGTAAAGCGCTTTGGGTGTACAGCAATACACAATAAAGCGCTATATAAATGCATCATTCATTCATTCATTCATTCATTCATTCAAGATGTTATTATTGGTTTGTTTATTGTTTTATTAACTCTATTATATTTAGGGCTGCAAAACGATTAATTGCTTGCAAAATAAAAGTTTATGTTTACATACTATATGTGATGTGTACTGTATATATTTATTATGTATAAGTACACACAAATATATGCATTTAAAAAAAAGTATGTATATTTATACTTGTATATAATTGATATTATATATAAATAAATATTTTATATATAAATCAAACATTTTTATTTAATATATACATAGATGTGTGTTTTATTTGGAATGTGATTAATCGTTTTGCAGCCCTAATTATATTACAACAGAGCATGATTATAATATATTGTATCACAAAAGTTCCCTTTATGGGCAATGAAATATGACTTAAGAAACACAAAAGAAAGTTGGATTGTATATTATAACTGTATGTCAATCACATACTCAGCCACGTCCTTCAAGAAGCCTCGGGTAAAGAAGTGGTTGCAGATATTCCCAGCACTGAACAGGAGCTCTCCTCCTGGGCCTCGCAGCTCTGCGGTCTCTGGTTGGATCTCACTGTACTCAATCACCTGATACAGGCCGTCCACACGACACACCACTCCAACAGGCTCTGCAGGATACGCCTTATCCACCACCTGAGCAGGATAAAGGTAAACACAGCTAATTAAAGCAATAAATAATATTAAATTAATAATGGTAAACACTGATGGATAGGATCTAATTCAGGCCTACAGACAGGATATTTTTACCTTCGCACCACAGTCTGCTCCTTTGTTTACACAAAAGCCAATAAAGACTGGGTCTGCCATCTTCACCAAGATGTTGTCCACACAGTACACGTGAAGATACTCCACACCCCTTCTCTCCATGTCCCCTAAAATCTTGTTGTCCACTAGAGCACGATAGAGGCCGCCATTTCCATCTGAAGTGAACATAGAAATGAGATGCAAACATCATTTGGTTTTAGTGGCCGAAGGAAAAAAATACATAAACAATAATTTGTCTGTTGTCATATAGCTGATTAAAATAAATAAAAATCCTATTTTATTTGAATAATTTATGAACTACCTCTAACAAATATTTAATAAAAGCAAACCAAAATTAGTTTTCCTTCCGAAGCCAACCAAATTCTCTCTAACCTGGTGCCATGGCTATTTTGTTCTTCTTCTCCAGGATGATCTTTCCATCAAAGCCTACAGCTGGTATCATTCTTTGCTCAAACATGACTACGTTGGATGGACAAAGGCCAAAATATTCATTGTCTTTGAAGAACTTCTCTGTGGGTCCCAGAGTGAACTCACTAGTCATTATGTACCTGTTCAAATATCATCAAAAGATAATTCAATACATGTTCTTCTGTCATTTGGAGGTTGTTTATGAATTAATTCATAAACGTTTCTTCAACTACAAGCACTTTTATGTCCCAGACCTTCAAACTGGAAACAAATATGAAAGCGATTAATAGAAATATGAATTATTACATTTTTGAACTATGACCTAAAACGTGTGTGTGTGTGTGTGTGTGTGTGTGTATATATATATATATATATATATTAATTGTGTATTTTATTTACACAAATTGCAACTGTCCGTGTGGAGACATTCCAAAAAACAGGACCAAAAGTGTTTCTAATTAGCAGAAATCTCAGAAAGACCCACATTTGAATTGCAAATAAAGAGCCATACCATGGTACTGTGCACCTACTACCATGCTTCACATTGGCCAGCTCTTGCACCTTCTGAATACGCTCAGCCTGGATCTGGTACAGGGTTTTTCCACTTGGAAGCCCAACATTGTACATGCCCTTGGGATATGGCACTCCAAGCCGAGTCCCCTGACCACCAGCTAACAGCAAAACAGCCACTCTGCCCTGTGAAATCTGCAGTAACCCTGAACACAGGAGTCTTTTATTAAGTCTTCAATATGTTACTTTTGTTAAAAATGAATATTTTTGTTGTACACCTTGGAGCTGTACCTTCATCGCCCCACATCTGAAGTGTTTCTTTGTCGCTTTTACGCACACTTCCGATGAACTCTGGAGGAACGGGCTTCATCCGCGCGTCTAGCCGACCATCAGCACTCGAGTGTCGGCTTGCAGCCTCAGCAGCTGCTCGGCAGTGCTCGAGTAACTCTTCGGGCTGCAGCTGAGATATCTCCTCCAGAAGCGAATTGCTTTCTTCCGCAGAAAGTTCAGCCCAAAATTGTAAAACATGGCTCTGTCCTGCAGTTTCTAACCTCGCTTTAGCTTCCTCGCATGATAACATCTTTGCCTACTAGAAAAATGAATACATTAATGATCTGGCAACAAACCTCGAGTCGAGTCGACTCCTCTCTTTTGAGGAGTCCGGATCCTGTTTTCACTGCTTGCAACTCGTGATCAGTGTGTGGTTGGTACAATAAACATATCACTGGAGTTGCATATATTTGGAAAAAGAACTACTGTCAAGGCATATTTAGTTTGCAGGAGTCAACTCCCCTTAGGCTGTGTCTCAAAGTCTTGCTCCTCACTAACAGCTCGAATCAGTTTAAATATCAAGTCAGTCAGCGGCGAGCTGACTCAGAACGTCCCAAATGCTGTCTAGGTAGGCAGCTCAGTAGGTTTCCAAACACAGCCAGTATTTACTCCATATCTGCGGATGAATGACTTCCTCAGAAAGCTAACCGCTGTCATGTGATTAGTCTGCTGAGTCTCTGTCCTTCCCCTTATACTGAGAGGAATCACTTCAGGGATCAATTCAGTGCAAAGCATAATCATTTTTGACAATTACTTACGAAAGATATAGCAAGTAAAATAATTGTAAAAATCCCATGTTTTATCGTTTAAATTCTGCTGAAAGCTTATGCATTTAATTGTGCGATTATAAATTAAATTGATGCATTATTCTGCATTAATCTTTAATGAAGTTGTTAAAAATAAAAACTTGAAGTTTGAGTTGCCTTTAAAAGAAAAAAAATCATTTTAATACACAATACATAATTTATTTTAGTCATAAATACAAATTATTTGAACACGTAACCAATCATTTCTTTAAAATAAACAAGGGAAAACAAATAAATTAGTTGACAAGTTTTTAAACATGCTTTTTAAAAGACACTTAACATTTGGTAACAGGACTGAGAAAATGGATCAATCTACCAATTAGAAAAAAAAAAAAAATCAAATAACGTTGTGTAACTGACCAATACATATTTTGAATGGTTAAATATTTGACCTGAAAAAAAAAAAAAAAAAAAAAAAAAAACACTACACACCCAGCTTCAATGAACATAATGAAGAATAACTTTATTTAACAGTTATTTTACAAACATAAATATTTTTGCTCTACATTCAGTTTCTGCATTCTAGAGGACGTCGATTTTTATTTCCATTTTTGTCCCGTATACGTTGATTTGCATATCTCAACTAAACCTTCACAGATGTGTCACCACATCTAGATATGTTTTGCAGTACAAATATTTGGATATTTTATTAGTGTGTATGTTTACGATACTTGGAGGACCCCAGCAACAGCACATATTGATATAAATGTGGCGAACGTGCTGCAGTTGCGCTCACTACCAAACAGCTGAACAGTAAGGCAATAGATTACAGGCAGTCTCAAAGGGTGGCATTCCTCTATTGTGTTGAAACACACACAATCTAAAGCCTTTAGACTCAGGACAAGCACTCTAATGGGTCGAGCTCACAAGTCCAGAGGGGTCCAAAGATTTCTCCTGTGAGAAACAGTGAAAAAAAAGGTGCAAAATGCAAAACAAATGAAAAATAAAAACAAGCTGCATTCATTACGAGGCAGGCAATACAGCTTTTAAAGCCCTGTAAAGACTCTACAGTGCAATTTGTGCATATTCAGACAAGACACGCATACATGCGTTACAAAGACTGAATTGATTCAAAGGGAATCGGGCCACAGCGGAGTTTTGTTTAACCACCATTGGGACGCAGAAGGGTATTTGCTGTTTTTCACTAATCCAACTGATCCTAGGCCTGCACAAACTCTCCAAACATGGAGATATCTGTTCCAGATCTCAATGGAGAAGAGTTTCAGAAGTCTCATCTGCACAGGAGTATCTGAAACCAATGAATTCTCCCTGAGAATCAAATCATTAGAAAAATATTTCAGTCTGACATTAACACCCTACATTTTCCCCAAAGCAGCTATTTATTCATAAATAAGGCAACTATATGAACACTATGGTCTTGTAGAATTACAAAGGCCAACAACCCATTGAACTGGTGGGTTTCAGGACTTCGCATGCACTAGCTGCAAGGGCAACTTATTTTTTTCCTTGTCCGTCAAAATGCATATCGGGGTGCCAATCCCTGAAATATGTCATATGCAAATATACAAGATACTTGCCTACTGCTGCAAAGTAGAGTCAAATTACATTTTTTTTTCAAAAGAGATCCCAACCTATATTGTAGATTTTTTTGGTGTTTCCTTTACAAAAACCTTTTTGCCCCCAACCTGATGCAAACATTAAACATAAATGCAGAAAAATCATATTTGCTTAAATCACAACCACTACAATTACTGAACACTATCATTCCATTGTAAATCCTCCTAAAAATTCAAGTCTGGTTTATTTTTACTAAAATAAAGTGCTTAAATATGTTCCTCGACTAGAGTGAGTTTAAATGAGTGTTATAGTCATGTTTGAAATCCTTGCAACTAATACTGGTGAGAAACTGTATTTACACTACAGATAATTAAGCAATTTATGAACAAGAATTGTTTGCATGTAAAAACAAAACAATTGTAGCATCGCTTTCTTCAATTTAAGACCTGGCAGTGTCTATCTAGACACAGAACTCGGCCCATTACATTTAAGCTGGTGCTGAATTCTCAAACCCAGGTCATTTTACACTGGATCCCCATGTGGATTCATTCTACAACTGAGCCAAGGTGCTAAAACACTTGTTTACACAACGCTTGATTAGCTGCCAGTCACCATGGGGAGTGTGTGCACATATATAGTGTTTTTAATTCTATTAAGTCTTCTTTTTACAGTAACCTTCAATCGAAATGAAATAAATATACAAAAAAATTAACAATGAAAAGTCCTGAACAATATTGGGACAATTTGATGAATAAGACATACATTTCAAATATTTCCCTTGTTACACTTTATCCCTTTCAAAATGTGAAAACTGGCATGTCAATTAATGTAATAATACAAGGGAGTAAATGATAAAATAATACAAGCAGTAAATGATGCCAGCGAAATGCAAGCATGTGGGAGATCTTGTAACAAATGTGTGTCTGGCCCCGTCAGCTTTTTTTTTTACTGAACACTGCCTTCAAGTGGAATGCTGATTCAGTGATCTGAAGGGACTACACCAGGATTATTAGCATAGTATCTACTAAAGCCTTTAGCGCATTAAATTCCAGCTGTCCAGCTTAAATGTGTTAATTAATGGATGCAGTGTTATTTTCTTAAAGGAAATTTGCATATACTAAATGCTCTAGTAAATCTGTCTCTTTGAATCCATCAGGTGTTTGAACCTTCCTTTTCATAAAGTAGTTTTTCAAAATGTCTTGCACATAACTGGTCCCTACCAAAATACAGCAAATGCAACCCCATGACCTCAGGGGGTGGAATAAAGGAGTGTATGGATCCAATACAGACGCCATTTTGAGATGTTTACATTTTACTTACAGCTAGGTCTGTATTTTATGCAGAGGTATTGATCTTTTTTCTATGCGTGTCCCAGGTCATTCCAGTTACCAAATTAAGTCAAACCTCTTTGACGCAAAGATTTCGTCTTCCCCCTCGTGTAAGCTCTTTCTTGGATAACTGCTACACTTCTCCTTGAGCACAAACTGGCCAGCCTGGATGATCTCTTTCAGTAGTCCAAAAGTAAAATTGAGAGGAAAAACGAAAGCCATTAAGGATTTTAACAGTCTTTGGGTTCTCCTCACCGGGACTGGACACCAAGAGTGATCTTTAGGTTCTCATACACCACATAGCTGATGCTAACAGCAGGAATGACCTTCATAAAGTTGGGTGCCAAGCCTCTATAGAGTCCAATAGCGCCCTCTGTCTGTACAATGTGTCTGAAGAGACCAGTCATGGTCATCTGTGGGCTGCCTTCCTGAGTAGCTGTTAACCAATGAAGAGCAAGAGCAAAAAGCAAAAAAAATCAATTGAACTGTGACAGATAAATGATAATAGTTTACTTAGTGAATGAATTAGACATTCATAACTTCTAGCAGGAAGCCTTTGAATTACATATTTGAGAGTTTAAAGACTTACCTTGAGCCTGCATTCGTGTCCTCACTAAGGCTAATGGGTAGCTTGCTAGCTGTCCACAAGTACTAGACATTGTACCACAGGCTAGCAGCACAAACACCCCCGGATTGGCACTGTCCGTAGCAAACCTCTGCAGCCACGAGTTTTTTAATGTCTACACATGAAAATAAGTGTGACATGAGAGTTACATTATAGTAATTATAATATATTAATATTTACAATATACATTTTTTTTGTCAGTGGGCAATGATTTTATTTCAGTTAGTTGCCACTGACAAATACAATCTTTTTCTTTTACTGTGTAAAAACTTACCTCATAAACAGCCAGGTCTATTCCTGCATAAGGGATGATTCCCAACATATTGGGAATATAACCTTTATAGAAGGCTGTCAGTCTCTCCTTCTTGAATATATGTTTAGCACAGTCCATGATCCCAGAGTATTGACCCGTCCTTCCCAGGGCAAGACGAGTTTTTAAAACCTTAAACACACAAAAAGTTTTGTTTAAGCTCCAAGAGATCTAAACAAAGCAATGCTTTGTTTGGTCTAGAAAGTCATAATCAATCTGATTAGGTTTCAGTTTCTGAGATGGCAGTTAGTAATTAAACTATGGAAACATAATTTTTAAATTTGTACATTACAGAACATGATACAAATTATGCATGGGAGGTCTAGTCATAGCTTTTGTTTAATAATTATTGGAATGAAACGGAAAGCTTTGGTTTTCTCCAAAACAGTGCTTAAACTTTATTCCTAAATGACAGTTTATGTTCTTACCTCCATGGGGTAGATGCTGCTCTGAGCAATAGCTCCTGCTAGAGACCCAGCCACCAGCCTCTCCAGGATCCCCAACGTTTCCTGATTGCTGCCAATCAGCCGCTTAATCTGAAGAACAGGGCAAATGAGCTTTAGAGGTCACAGATAAAATAAAGTTTTATCTCTCCCTCCAAAGGTTTTAAGCCACATAATGGTATGATGTTCATTAAAAACATTTATTTTATCACATAAAAAGATCAGCAAAAGAAAAGCAACGGTTTCTTCAAAAGTTTTTTAAACATTATGGATAAATATATTAACATTACATTATTTAAACATCCAGGATTGTAGTTATCGGATTTTGTAATTGCTGAAAGATTACAACAAGCTACCTGCTCATATGCCATGAACTTGATAGCCGTCTCAGGTGCAATCTTCAAAACGTTGATACCGTTCCCTCGCCACAGCGACCGAACGCCACCCTCACGGATCATTTGGGTGAATCCTCCGGCGAAGCCCATGGTGTTGCTGCGTGATGAATGAACCTGCCAACACCATTCCAGTGGGGAAATGTCTCAATTTGCTTGTAAATTGCTTCATTTAAGCATTTTCAAGTAAGTTTACTTCAGGTAAGGTAATCTTTAAGGGTAGCTAAGCTTCAATGTCCTTTATAGTCTTATACATTCACACACTGAAGAATTTAAAAATGGAGAATTTTAAAATCCACCAAACCAAACTGAAACTAGCCTCACTAAGGCATTTCATAATGTGCATGGTCATCCACCGAGGCACTCATCCAAAGAACAGAACATCATGTACTGTAGTGACTCAACAGTACACTTACTACAGTAGCAGTGTCCCTAGCTTTGCCATCACAGGAATAAACTACACTGAGTATTCAAATAGAATAAAGTTATTTTAACCTGTAATAATATTTCACATATAAATAATATACTGATACAACTTAATATGTATAAAATGTATAAAGTGATATGTTTACGCAAATATAATATAAGGTCCCACTTTATATTAGGTGGCCTTAACTACTATGTACTTACATTTAAATTAATCATTTGGTACAATGCACTTATTGTGTACATACATGTTTTTACATTGTACTTATATTTTTAAAAATACCTATATGTAATTACATCTGTAATTAATTTCTGTAATTACATTTATAATTACACTGTTGACCCATCCCTTACACCTTAACTCACCCTTAAACCTATCCATACCACCAAACCCGTCCCTAACCTTACCCGTATCCCACCTCAATAGCAGCAATAGTGTTTTGCAATACAGTATGAGCACAATAAGTACATAGTAGTTAAGGCCACCTAATATAAAGTGTGACCTAATATAAATAAAATAAAATGTATGTTTTCAAACTTAAACGTGTATTATTCATTGATCATATGATGTGTGCTATAAGTTCTGTAGAGGTAGCGTCAGGGGGTCTCATACCTGCATGAGAACCTTAAGGCGGTCCAGGGGTGCGGTACAGGTACGGGACACTGCACCAGCTCCACCTCCTGCTACCAGGTGTCGCCACAACATTCCCGTTTTCTTCTCCTCTGCCGTAAACTCATCAGGGACCAACATACTTTCCCCTACATCAAATATCTGCACAGAGGAAATGACATCATGTGGAGTGAGATTACATGCACAAGAGAACTTAATGAATGGACAATCAACCAGTTAAGACGATCCATCATTAGGACTAGAAAAATTATACTTGCATTTCTGTGCTACAGAATCTCGAGATTACATACAAAATGCTCTTTTCCGTGGATATTTATACATTTAGTTCAGTCCTTTTTTTATCATCCAGTTTTAATATGAACTTTGATCTTCAGTGGTTTTGGGTGGTTATTTTTTGATCGTCAAAATACAGAAACTGTCATTATGAATATTGAAAGAAATCCAGAAATGACTGGATTTAATTTTCAAATCAAAGTGAAATTACTCTTCTGTGGGTTTATGTTCACCTGGGTACAGTGTTAGAATAATCCATGAGGTGGACACATCTATCTCTCCTGGCTCAAAAAGGTCAAGTCAGTGACGTCAGAGCACTTTTGATCTGTTTAACAGGATCAGACTGGATCACAGTGACCCCCTTTTGTCCCATTCAGGAGTATTTCAAGTGCAAGGAAACAAATTTAACTAAGTGGGCTTAGAAGGACTGAATGACTAAGATGACAGCACATCACCAGTTTAAATGAGATGTGTGGTGAATGCTAGTGATACAAGCAAAGGCAATTTACACAGAAAACAAAGACTGCACCATAACCCCCTCAATGAGAGAAAGTTGGCGCTAAAAGCAAAGCTGGAAACTTAGAACTGTAAGGCACATGGCAGGATGGTGTGGTTTAGTTTTACCGTAGAGTGTTTCCAGTAGAGGATGATTTCAGGAATGTTGTCAGCAGGATGAAGCAGATGGTAATCTCTCCATTCGTTCCAATCAATCGTCATCGTACCATTTTTATCCATACTGTTCAAATTAAAAGACAAAAAGAGACCAAAACTAAATAATATGTCAGTAACTTCTTTGGCTTTGGGTAGCAGTCGCTTATTTAAAAAAAAGACCAGCTTACACTTTCTAAAATGTATCCACTTACATAAAAAACTGCTTAGACTTGCAAAACCTATTCTGAAATTAATCATGTACAGTCAAGCAGCTAGAAAAGAACAATTATTCACATGCAAAAATGTCCCTGGTTTCAGCATTTAGAATTCTTCTTTAATAATTTAAGAAAGCTTTCTTCTGCTCAGAGTTTTGTTGTTGTCGTTTGGCAAAAAATCCTAAAATATAGGCATCATTAGCTTACTTAATATTTCCAAAGCACTATCCACATGAGACAAAATAGCTTCTGAGAGAGAGAGGAAAACAAATTACCTAAAAGTTGCAAAATGAAAACAGCACGAATGAAACAGCAGATGAAATGAAAAAGCAGAGCAAGACAAACATGCAAGGAGAAGACCACTACTTACTACATTATAGGGGCACATATAAGACCCCTCCTTATTCTGATAAGATGAGCAGAGAGAGAGAGTGGGGGTGGGATCACAAGGAGGAGAGAGTGATAAAGAAACAGAGACAGAAAGCGTACAACCAAAGACATTTACACACAGACAGAAAATAAAAAAAATACTTTTATTATTGTATGTGCTGCTATTAGTTTGTATGAGACTCGTTTCTTTTAGGAGCCTTAAAATGAGCTCTAAAAACTCTTTGGTATCGGCTCGTCAAAGAATGTCACATAAATATGCCGAAAAATCCAAACCAGGAGACGTGTTGTATAACACGTGCTGTTTTGAGGCGAGGGTTCCCAGTCAGCTCTGAATTATTAGCTGCGAATAAAAGACTAAAGAGAATGAAGGGGGTTGGACAGATACAATCAATAAGACAAATTACCTTTTGAGGATCTTTTCAGCCTGTTCCTCAGATATATGAACCCCGAGGTCTCTTAGTGACTGCACGATCTCCTGTGAATCTATGCGACCTGCAGTTTTAAAAGGAAACGTGATTTTTACATCTAAACCAGTGGTTCTCAACTAGGGAGCCTCAGCAAACCTCAAAGATGGCCTTAATATGACTATTTATGACATAAGACAAAAAGATAGAAGACAAAATGACCAATAAAGAGACTGTTTTCCAACAAAAACATCTATAATTCAAGACAACGCTCTTTATAGTTCACTAAAACACTAACATACTTACCATCGTTCTTTTTGTCAAGGCTCTTGAAGACCAGCCTCAGTTTCTTCTCATGGTCCCTCAGGTAGTGCACAAACTCCTCAAAGTCCAACTGGCCATCCAAGTCTTTGTCTCCAGCCTTGACGATTTTCTGAAACACATACACACTGGAATCAACATCATAACCTCAGGACAGAATCAAGCCAGGGCATTTTTCAGGTCAGTGAGCTGATGCTGTTCGGGGTGTTGAACTAATGGGCCACTAGGGACAAACATATGGCCTTTGTTTGTTGAAGAGAGTATTGATAGGACCATGCTGAACATTCTCATGAGGATCAGCTTTATGAGGCTCATCCTGACAACGTTTGACCTTTAGGACACAAGCTGTCTGCACCATCGAGCAGCATATAATTGAAGCTAATGGAAAGGCATGGAGAAGATGAATTAATCATTAACCTGAAGTGTTCTGGAAAGACAGAAACAAAGCAAATGTGTTTCCAGTTTTAACAGCAAATCAGGACCATAGCATGATTCCTGGCTGATGTTGCTCTGAGAGTGTGTGACAAAATTACTGGTCTGTGCACTACTGAGCTTTTTCAACCACAAGCAAAAGAAACTGAACACCCCACCCAGTGACATCAGCCTTTCGTAATGTGCCACTGAAAACCAGATCACTGAGTCAGATCATTTGTCTTATGCTGCTGTCCATTATGAGATTATGGGCTTCTGAATAAACAAAAATTTACTTCTACATTAGCTACAATAGCTCAAAATCCACACACAAGCCCATATAATCCATAAATAAAGTCCTTTTAATGGGTTCTGTGCTCATTAAATCTATACCACCAAGAAGCCATGCAAGCAAAAAAGTATTTTTAACAAAACAAAAAGTAAAAGCAACATTTATTTTTTTATATAAAATGTAACAATTATTATGGATTTATATGCATAATAATAATGAATCTATTCATTGACCATCATTCAACAGAAATTGCTTTTATTAAATGTAATCAGAAGCCATTCAGAATCAGCATCATGCCTGATGGTCCAGTGTGCATCCTTTCAGACGGTCAAGATCACAGGCTTCCAGCCAAGTCTCAAATCACCCTGCAAGTGAAAAGCAGGTTAAAGATAGCCATCGTCTTCTCACACTTAATCCGGATGCAACAATGACTCAGCTGCAGACAAGTGGGTCATGAGAATGGAAACAAGTTTTTGGAGCCGAGAACATTAACCTTCTGAAGTTGGCAATGCAGTCGTTTTCAAATATAAAAAAATCTAGAGAATCAGAAGAAAAACAGATAAAAAATCCTTGCAATCTGACATATTAAAGTTGTTTTGGTTTACAATTACTACTTATTGGCATTTTCTACAAAAAAAATAAAAGTCCCTTGATGTCTAAATCATTTAGGCATAAAACTGAAAGTGAGCTGTAACTCTTTGAAGGACACAGGAAGGGATTCTGAAAGCAGTTCAAACACGGCAATCAAACAATCTGGATTAAATTGATTTATCCCATTACAAGTTCTGACATGAATGGGCAGGACACACAGCTCTTTTTGACCATCTAAAAATACCACACTGATTTTCCTCAGTTTCTTTAAAATCACAAAACCCACAGATTACATTTCAGACCAGTGTCAACTAAAACGACCTAAAACTATTAAAAACCACTTTCAGTAACTGAAATAAATCTGAAATTAAATAAAATATAAATATGATCCAAAAATCTAAAAACTAAAATGAAAATCAGAAATGTTGCATTGGCAACTGAATTAATATGCACTAAATTAGTCAAATTAGTGAAGTACTAAAATTACTCAAATTAAAACTGAAATAAAAATGACAAAATCACATAAAATTACTAATCTAAACAAATGAAAAAATGAATATACAAAATAAAACATTCTACACACTACACAATTGTTTTTAATATTAGAATAATACAGAAGACATACCTTTCGCCATTTCCTGTATGAATCGAATTCTTGTGATGGAAGAAATAAACTCAATTTGAAAAGAGACTTCAACTGCGCCGGTAAACTTTCAGACTCAAAATACTGTAATTCTATCCGTTCTGAGATATGGACAGGCACGTAAAGACACAAACACAACATGTTCAGCTAAAAAAGAGAGTGTACACTGCTCTCTTCTGTTCTTGAAGCTATCAAGACTGTAATTTCTGTCACATGCGATTAGGGGACGTATAAATCCCTCCCATTTCCAGGCTTGTACAACAAACACTGCTATGTAATTGGCTCACGTCATATACAGCATCACCTTCTTACAAGCTTACCGGAGTATCGGTCTTAAAGATCGACAGCCATGCCACTGCAGGTTTCTGGAATATTCATATAATTCAAATAAGGAAAGCAGACAGCATCTTATTTGACTATTAAAAAAAAGATAAATCATCTGCCTCAACATTTTATTAAAGTTTATGAAATTTCAGCTTCCATAACATTACTTACCACTTTCAATGCAAAAACTGAGTCCTATAAGACATCAGTAAAGCTTGTCAAATCCAAGGGCTTAGCAAAGGGTCAATTCAGCAACAACTAATTGGTGAAATTGGCGGTAATGATAAAACAACCGCTCAGCCTGTGATTAATCTTGTTTGTCCCTAGATAACAGATAACTGAATCTGATCATTTACAATGTAAAGCGGTCTAATCCTGTCACTAGCATGTGATCTTTGCTCAATGAGTCTTGAGGGGCCTGACTATATTATGATAATAATATTTAAAGAGCAGCAAAGACTGCACCCACTAAAGATGTGAAGCAACAATTTGGGGGAGGAAAGAACAACATTCACATGTGTGGGATGTGTCTAATTTGCTTAAGTCTAAAAAAAAATTCACGCAAATTCATTGTGGACTATCTGCTGTTTGTCTGTTACAAGGGCACAAAAGCTGTCGCTGGGGCAGTGTCTTTTCAAAAAATGACTACCATTTAGCTACTAATATATATACCTTTTAGAGGTAAATAAGGTACAAAAGTGTGCCTTTTGTAAAAGTACCGCGCCAGTGACAGCTTTCGTACCATTTTCTCTGAGAGTATATAAATAAAAACGCAAACAAATGAGATTATAGAACTTGTCCTGCTCCTTTTTAAACCACCATATGATTCAATGTCAGATCATGTGCAGATATCTGTTGTAATATTTAAAAAAAATTTTTTACTTTCTCAGACGCCTATATCACAATGAAGCCAATTTGATTTAAAAATGTGCAATTCACTCATTTTCCATATGCAAATAATGAGATGTGAAATATCACTCATAGCTCAGTTTTGGATGATTTAAGCTAAAAAGACTTTAAGAATCAAAATATGAAATAAAGTGCAGCATTCAGTTGTTATCATATTCCTCTAAAAGTAAAAATATAAATGTATAAGCCTTTCAACAAATGTTACTGTTTGATGTGGCAATTCTCTCTGCAATACCTGCTGAAGATCCTTAGGAGGCACCACCATAATCAGCACTGTAGTTTTCTTTGGAGATACTGTGCTCTTTTCTTGACCGACTGAATCTGCCTGTGTACCTGGTTCTCTCTGGCCTTCCTTTTTTGCAACATTTTCTAAGTTTCGTTCCTTTAGTCCATTGGGTGGCTCTGCAGTATCATGTACTCCCAGAAGCCACTGGGACAGGGATGACCAAAGTTCCTTGAGCATCTTCATAAAGTCGGTTTGTGTACTTGAGTTTTGTCTTGGTCTTCTCAAGAACTACGTCTACAGATGTCGTATGTGCGTATAGAGAGAAACTGCTCAGGCAGTCATGTGTGAGGCCAGGAGGATGAGGGCAGATGGGGACACTGCCACACAATTTCCAAAGCTTACTGGCATATCCACCAGCGTTTCCACAGTAACCCGGTGATCAAGTGAAATGCAGTGAATGACCAGTTCCAATTAACCCACTCTCATAATCGCCTCCAAATCATTGCAAATTTAGAGCATCTTTCCAAAACAAACTGCCCAGGAAACTTTCCCAAAACATGTTCTTTGCAGAGCACAACAGCAAAAAAAAAAAAAAGTAATTCACTCTTCAAGTGACTTCACTCCACAACTATGACACACTGCACAGTAGCTAAAAACATGAAAAAAGACAACTTAACTGAAAGAAGCTGAAATCCTCACAATGAATCTGTTTTTAAAAGCGATTCCATGTTTTAAGCGCTAGTATTTCTTGGCATCTACAAGCTGCTGCAGGTTGGCTGCATCATAGAGCCGGCAAAAAGTGATGCAGTGAAAAAAGCTGCAACCTCACTGCAGCTGTGTCTCAGCCAATCAGAGCACTCCACACTGGCTGCCCCTGTCTGACAAAGCACAGGCAGCCAATCAGAGGATAAAATACAGCCATCTTATGGAGTGATCTCTCACTCACCCAGCAATGAGGAAATTCTGCTGACGTTTTTCTGCTCTCTGCTTTTTTTAAGATCTACTGCATCATCAGGATCTCCCTGGTAACGCCTCCAGGGTGATTCCATGCATTTCTAACACTGCGATACTCACCTAAACAAATCTAACTCGTTCATTCATTCATTTATCAGTCTCTTGTGGTTACATTCCTTCTTTGTAAATGCTGCTGGGTATGCACAGCAGGACATATAAGTAGTTCCTCCCTCATTTTACTTGCGAATGACAGGATTTCAATACAGCTCATTTGAGCAGAATCACTTTCTATTGATCAGACTGAACTACAGCTGCACCGCAATTTATTTCACAGAACAATATGCAGATCTCAGGAACCTACACTTTTTACAATTTACAGTGGGATGCAAATGGTATACATGTATATGATCATATGCATATACCTGTATATGCTATAAAATGAGCAAGTGAGCAAATATTAGGTTCAGATGCCTTTAAATGTACACGTCACATGTACCAAAAAAAAAAAAAAAAAAAAGTTACACAGTAGTGGTTCCCCTGTTCTCCAGGGGGCCCTTGTACTCCTAAGCTAATTCATATGTGACGATAGAGAGATCCTAAATGATTCACCCAGCCCCCTGAACATGATGAAGGGTCTGGCTGCTTGCTATTACTGCACCAAATTTAAAATATAAAACAAAAAATACATTTAAGAGCAAGAAAAAAAAATACAGAACATAAATCTCAATATTTTTCTAAATAGAGAGGATTAGCTACTGATATGTTTCTAGCAGACTAATGTAATGAGTCACTGAGAGAATGATTTTCTGATGTGGGAGGAATTGGATAGCTCTATATGTGGCAGGATTGACGTCATTCTGCTTGAATTTTAAGCAGTTACTGTGCGATAAGCTTCATTCACAATCTGTGACCCAATGAAGCTGACTGGTTACAGAATTACAGTAAACTATCAACCAGTGAAGTGGTGTTTAAGAGCAAATGCCAGAAAAGTATGATTCTGTCAGGTTCAGTGAAAGCCAGCTAAGATGCACACACTATTGTCAAAAGAACAGGAAGGCTGAATTGAAGTAAAAAGTGTCTACATATACTGAGTCACAAGAGCTGTTCCATTAACTGTAAGATTCATTTAAAAACTCTTATAATTAAAAACCTTTCTGCACATGCCCATTCATAAAACATATGAAGACCTGTAGCTTCTTGCGTAACAAACTATTTTTGAGCGTTTTTGAATAGAAAATCATCCGAGCAGGTCCTGCACTGCATTTGCATCCATTTTCTCACTGCATTTGCAAATTCAGCGTGCAAATCAAGTTCAAGTATCCACAAGCGCAATCCACCCTTGACTTTTAAAGCGTCAGTAAGTTATTTTTGCTCTCCGTAATTGAAGCAGCAGATGTCATTCATCACGTTGAGAGGTGGTGAATTAAGCAGCAAAGTCTTTTGACCTTCATAATTAAACTGGTCTTTTTAAGCAGCGCCAACAAATCTCAGCTAGTCCGCTATAGAGGAACTTTCGGTTTTGTTCTGAGTGCTTTTGTTAGTTGGCAAACAAAGGAATTCTTGATGCGAAAAATTCTGCAGCCAGGCTTTTGTCCAAGACTGTCGCTATCCAAAATAGTGTTTGACCTTAAGGAAACCTAGTCAAAAGCTTGTAAAACACACCCAGAGATTATATCAGTAGTGTGGTATGCAAAACATGTCTGTCCTCATTAATCCAAGATCTCATTCCCTGATATGCTTTTCCAACAGTTAGCTCAGGCTAATTAATGTTAAGTAGTTGAATAACTTATCATATCCCCTGAAGTAATAAAAGTGAAACATTTTCTGTCCTCTTTCACATTCCCCAGGTTTCTATTTCGTTTTGACAGATTGCAGTCTCTCAATGCAGGTTCTGTACGTTCTTACCGCACTGTGAATTTCCCAACAGCAACTTCTTGTTTGTGCTTATTAATTATGTTGCTTTGCATGTTCTCGAGAGACTCTTGTCTAGTTACGCATTTCCTTCTTCTTTGAGCAGTTACTACTCTAGAGATTCATATCTAATAAACATGATAGTGAAAATTATGCTGAACTCTGATTAGAAAACATCATGCCTGTATATGGGCATCCTCTATAATGCTTAGCATATCTGAAGCAAAGCAAAGAAAAACATTCAAGTAACCTATTGAGAAATAACACACACATATGGATATGTGTTTGTGTTATTTCTCAATAATTCTCTCTCTCGCAGTATATATCAACTAATGCATATATTTCTCTGATAGTTCTTAAATATATATGTAAATAAAATTATAAAATATATAAATAAAAAATAAATAATATAAATTAATAAAAAATATGCACGCATATATATATATATACATATATATATATATATATATATATATATATATATATATAATTATAAAAATAACTGATCCAGCTAAATAAGGATAACAGCTTCTACCTGTCTGAAATTAAACTCAATTTGCCATGTTAAATGTATATTTTGGGTGGACAGAAACCCACACACTTGCATTAAAATAGATGATGTTACAAAAATCCAATTCCTATCATGCTCCATAAGCTTTGCCAGAGTTCGTCCAACAATGTTGTTCTTTTTAGCCATATGTCTACATCAAACACACTCAAAACAACTGTAAACCTTTCTAGGAAAAATCCTCTTCACACAGTGCAGAGAAAGGAAAGGCACAGATGTCATTTGTGGCACTATGTTAAGCAAATATCACTCAAATCAGCTGGTTTAGTGAGTAACCCCACACTAGAGCTGTGAAAGTAAGAAGACAATAGCCTTTACGTACAAAACTTTGTTCTGGGGTTTAATAAATAGTGATGCACAAACAAAATAAGTTGAATTTTTGAAGTTGAAATAAGTTGAGAAGTCCTTCCTAAATTTGCCCTCTCTATCAGTGTGATCTGACTTGTAATCTCATTATAATCTGTTATAGTGGGATAACTCGATGGTGTAAAGTGGATAACTCACCTTGAGTTCATGTTCAGTGCGATGGACCCCCAGCTTCTTCAGTCCGATGGTCAGGTCGTTGACACAGATGCCTCCGTCTCTGTTGACATCCAGGATCTGGAAGAGCACCTTGAGCCGATGCTCCTGCTCAGGTCCGCCGCACACCGGGCAGTGACGCGGGGGGTCGCAGGACTCATCATGGCGGTGCTCGGATAGAGATGTCGCGGAGCCCAGAGTCCGACCACCACCGGGGTCCGAGCCCTGATACTCCTCCAAACGGCACTGGCAGAAAACACCGCTGAGCAACGGAGAGACGAATGATCCCCGCGGATGCATGTCACTGAACTCCAGCAATTTTAAAATAAAGTCTGTCTCTGTATGAGCGCGTGGGGAGCGAGAGTCACGCGACGGGAGCGGCGTCTGTTTTCCAGTTAAAATGCAGGACAGATATACATTGAGATAAGCTTCCGAATACGTCTAAAGAGTTACCTATTGATTTTGAGCTTCTTTACTTCAACAGTCCGTGTGATATGTTCTGGATTAAGGTTCAAAATTGATCGTGCATTGCATTCACTCGCTACAGCGGCATTCAGAGCTCACAGTGATGAGCTGGAAGGATGTCCCATCGGTACTCCGGGTTCTAGTATGCCAAAAAGCGCAGGAAAATCGGCGTCTTCCGACATATACGTCGCTTTCAATCTCGTTCCAAATATATATTCTTGAGTTTGTGAATTTCCAAAGGTAATCCGGTTTGAATTGGCGGTCTGATCAACAGCTGATGCGATGAGAATGCCGGTAGGGCGGGAGGGTTCTCGTGTTCAACCGGAAATGAGTAACTGGGGAGGGGGGAGGGGGCTTTGAAGTGGGCGGGACTAAGATGTCAGTGATGGACACTTGAAGTTACCAATCACTTTAATCCAAGTTGTCTTCTCGTCACGCCCTAATAGTTCTGGTCTTTTCCACTTTATTATAATTTATAAAAAATAAAAATAATTTTTGTTATTATTATTAGTAGCATTATTATAATTATTACAATGTAAATAAAAATATATATTTTAAGAATTGTTTTAGATATAAATAAAACAGGAGTGCAGATTTGTACGGTTATACTTGTATGTGTGGAATTTCCAGATTGTGCATGTCACACAATTATGCTGTTAAATTCTACACTGGTAGCCTAAATTAAATATGCCAGTAGGTACAGTTAAACCTGTTGTCACTCAGAATCCTACCTCACGGTCATCCTCACAGTGATCACATTCAAAAAATTACCTAAGAGAGACACCTGCTGGGTAAATAATAGAATGCAGATTTCTGCTGTTCAAATTAGGATTTGATGTTCGTTAAGGGGAGACACTGCATGCAAAAATATTGGTTTTTTTTCATGCACCTGTCATGTTTGAGATTTTGGGCATTTTACAACCCGAATTCTGGAAATGTTGGGACGTTTTTTTTTTTTTTTAAATTTGAATAAAATTAAAACTAAAAGATTTTTGAAATCACAAGAGCCAATATTTTATTCACAATAGAGTCACCATAGAGAACATAACAAATGTTTAACCGGAGAAATTTTACAATCCACTAAAGGAGCTCATTTCAAATTTGATGCCTGCTACAGGTCTCAAAAAAAGTTGGCACGGGGGCAACAAAGGGCTGAAAAAGCAAGACATTTTGAAAAGATTGAGCTGGGAGAATATTTGGTAACTAATTAAGTTAATTGACATCAGGTCTGTAACATGATTAGCTAAAAAATGGATGTCTTAGAGAGGCAGAGTGCGTAAAAAGATTGTGGAACACTTTAAAAACAACATTCCTCAATGTCAAATTGCAAAGGCTTTGCAAATCTCATCATCTACAGTGCATAATATCATCAAAAGATTCAGAGAAACTGGAGAAATCTCTGTGCTTAAGGGACAAGGCTGAAGAACTTTGTTTGGATGCCCGTGGTCTTCGGGCCCTCAGACGACACTGCATCACTCATCGGCATGATTCTGTCATTGACATTACTAAATGGGCCCAGGAATACTTCCAGAAACCACTGTCGGTAAACACAATCCGCCGTGCCAACTGCATATGCCAACTAAAGCTCTATCATGCAAAAAGGATGCCATATGTGAACATGGTCCAGAAACGCTGTTGTGTCCTGTGGGCCAAGGCTCATTTAAAATGGACTGTTTCAGAGTGGAAAAGTGTTCTATGGTCAGACGAGTCCAAATTTGACATTCTTTTTGGAAATCTTTGGAGTGTTCTCAGGGCTAAAGAGGAGGGAGACTTTCCAGCATGTCATCAGCATTCGGTTCAAAAGCCAGCATCTCTGATGGTATGGGGGTTCATAAGTGCATACGGTATGGGCAGCTTGCATGTTTTGGAAGGCACTTTGAATGCTGAAAGGTATATAAAGGTTTTAGAGCAACATATGCTCTCCTCCAGATGACGTGTATTTCAGCAGGACAATGCAAAACCACATACTGCAGCATGACTTCGTAGTAGAAGAGTCCGGGTGCTGAAATGGCCTCCCTGCAGTCCAGATCTTTCACCTATAGAGAACATTTGGCGCATCATTAAATGAAAAATATGTCAAAGAGGACCACAAATTCTGCAGAAGCTGGAAACCTATATCAGACAAGAATGGGACCAAATTTCAACACCAAAACTCCAGAAACTCATAACCTCGATACCCAGACATCTTCAAACTATGGTAAACATGCCCCTGTCCCAACTATTTTGAGACCTTTAGCAGGCATCAAATTTGAAATGAGCTCATTTTATGCATACAATTGTAAAATTTCTCAGTTTAAACATTTGTTATGTTCTCTATGTTCTATTGTGAATAAAATATTGTCTCATGTGATTTGAAATTCTTTTTGTTTTCATTTTATTCAAATTGAAAAAAGGTCCCAACATTTATGGAATTTGGGTTGTAGAAAACTTGTAATACAAAAAACGTTTTCAATTATCAGTGTAATCAATCAACTGGGTAAGTAGGCGATAACTATTAGTTATTTTTTTACCTTAGCGTTTATGGTGGTGGTTACAGCTAAGCATTAAGATGTTTCATTTGCACACTGCTTTTCAAAAAGTTCACATCACTTCTCACAATTATGCACAGAACCTCTAAATATGGTTTAATTTTTTTAAAATAACAATGCACCCATTAAAGATTTTTTTCCCCCCTTCCTTTGTTTGGTCTGAAGGAACAATTTGTCTAAATTTTGGCACATTTATTTAATGCACATTAAAGAACATTATAAAAATACAGAAGTAAACATGCTGTAATTTAATATCATTGCTAATTTACATCCATAGTCCTTAGGTAACACAAAGACATTAGAACAGTATGCAAATATAAATATATAGGACATTATATTTAAAAGTACACCATACTCCAACAAGACTGTACACATAGTTAAAAGCAAATCACAAATTTAATTAGCTTTGAGTCACTGTTTAAGATCTTAAAAATATAATAATATAATAATAATTAATAGTAGTAGCAGTAATAATAATAATAGTGTTAGTAAAGGGTTCACTGCCAGAACAGCTGTGTACCTTAATATATTAGATTAGATTAGATTAGATTCAACTTTATTGTCATTGCACATGTAAGGTACAGGGCAACGAAATGCAGTTAGCATCTAACCAGAAGTGCAATAAGCAGAGGTACAGGATATACAGTGTCTACAATAGTTACATATGTACAGAATATACAGATAAGGCAGTAGTACTATGGACATAATTTACATATTTTTAAATACTATCAGTATGATATACAGATGGGTGATATGAACATACTATACAGATGGATTGTACAGTAAATGTATGTACACTATGAGCAAAAACTATGAATATAATTACAAATGGATATGAATAAGCTATACATTAAGATATATAAATACTAGTGCAATGAACATTGAAAGTGCATAGAAATAAAAATTTCCAGTGCATAGTACTCAGTGTGTGGATGTTTTTTTTTTTTGTTTTTGTTTTTTAACCGATTTTAATGATGGGGAGGGGTGAAGAGTTTGTGGTGGTGTGTGAGGGGGGTATCATATCATATATATATATTTACTTTATTTTTAACAAAAAAAAAAAAGAATCACAAAACGAACTAACTACAAAGAAAATAATTAATCTACAAATTAGTACAACATCTAATGATTTACATTCTATTATATGTTACTTCTGAAAACCACTGTTTGTACATGCATTTCGAATAAGCTAGCATGTATCCGGCCACGAGATGGCGCTACATTCACGACAAATCCCAAGCAACGATTTTCTGCTTTATCACAAACGCGCGAAATCCTCTTTATTCTCCAAGTTTTTGTTTTCTGCCTCCCTAGAAACCGCTGATGGTACTTATGGTACTGATGAATCTCTAATGCCAGTATCACAACCTACATAATAGCAAAGCTAAACTACGCGTCTGAACTCTGAATGTTTCGCTGTTTTAATAGTAAAGTCTGGAGTGCTGTTGCGTTCCTGTGGATGTAACGGGAGTCTCGAACGCTCTCGGTGAACTGCTCCGCTGTATTTAGGGAAATCCACGCGTCCATGGAGGCGGCGCTTACCGGAGTTCACTAAAGAGCTGCTAGACTGTTTCAGCCCAGCAGTCCGTCAGTCAACCCTTGACTCAACGTTAAACAGTTGATTTCGATTCGAGTAAGTTAATTCTATTATGGGTCGTTTTTTGAATCGTTCCGTCCAGTGATTTCCATCCTGGCTGCCATATGAAAACTCTTCATCGACGTAAGTATTCAACTGTCTCTATGAAATTTTTCAGTTACGACATTAGAAACAACAACAGACGACTGCTTTCGATTATTGGAGAGAAAAGATGATGGTCGTTTCGTTAGATATCGTCAGTAACTCTCAAAAAGCATAAGATATCTCTCCATGGTTAAATGAATGGTGCCAGTGGAGCACCAGGGATCTTTACACCTGGATATAATAGACTTCTTCAAGGTAACTAACTCTCCAGGGAATGTGTTTGCTTTTCTGTAGAGACTGTAGCGTTCCCGCAGTGCTTCCCCTGTACTGGTTTTAAGGTAAGTTATGATATACTTTTTAGTGTTTACTTGATATAGAGCCTGTCTGACCGGTCTAAGAGTGAGTTTTACCCCCTAGGTTCTTCTGGACAACCTCAGTCCTCCCAGAGATGCTGAACCAAAGCACATATATTGAGAAGGACTTCCAAGCACCAGATTAAAAAACTGCAGCCATCTCCCCGTCTTCATCTACGTCTGCCTTCAAACATCCAAAGTCCAGTCTCAAAAGAATATGGCGTTTTTAATTAAAAAGAAGAAGTTCAAGTTTCAAATACACTTCACCCTGGAGGAGCTCACGGCTGTGCCGTTTGTGAACGGGATGCTCTTCTGCAAAATCAGGCTGTTGGATGGTGGAGACTTTTCCATTTCTTCATCCAGGTAAGATTTGGGATCCTCTCTGACTGTATTGGACCATGATATCCATGGTTTCTGCCAAATAAAATACTTGCTAGGGCAGCGAAGCTCTGGTAACGTTTTATAAGATACTACAGTTTAAAAAAATTCTGTAAATTCTGAATTTATAGTCATTTCACTAACTGTGGTAACTGTTTTTTTATTTTGGATTTACTGTGGATACAAATGGTATGATTATTGATGAATGATGGTGTGCATTGAAAAATGTTCTTTGGAGCTCTAGGATGGGTGGAAAGACATTTTGCATTAGATTTTGCTGTTGTCTATGGTATAGGTTTCATTAAGAGCACTTGTTCAGACCTTCAGGTTTTGTTTAGCCCACCCTGCAGCGCTCAACAATTTCTGAGTCCATTTAAAGTGCACTTAGAAGACCACACAGGTTGCTTCAGGGGTCTCACATCAAAAGTTAAGACATTTTTTTAGGGGTCAGGGTCAAACCACTGGCATTCTTTACATTGTTTACCCAGGTAAAGGATTTGCTCTTTTAATCAATGCACACAGACCGCCTGAATGACCATGTCCATTTTCATGATTTCTTTTGTTTATGACTAATTCTGAACACATTTCTGCACTTGGACTGTGGTTTAAAATGATAGCACACAGATGTCAGCAGTATGATTGTTTATAAATAGAAGCTTAAGCCCTTAGTAGGCTAGACTCACTGCTGGGCAAGTCCAATCAGACTCAGCCCAATTAGAAGAATAAAGGTGTATTAGTAAATCTGAGTGAATCAGCTGTTGTGTATGTTGACAAGTGATATATAATTCCAACATTTGAATTCCAAAAATACTTGGATGAATCTTGCATGTGATATTTTCATTGCAGTTTGTTGTCATTTTTAAAACATTTTAACGTATCATGGACTTTGCAGCCATGTGATAAAGAACAGGGATTGGTCGCAATTAAAGATAATTATGTTTAACTAATGTTCTTATTTATTTAATCATTTTTAAGCAATGTTCACGCTTTTCTGCTATGAGATCTTTCACCAAGCTATACTTTGTGTGTGTATGTATATATATATATATATGTATGTATGTATGGGTATATGTATGTATACACACAGACACGCGCACACACACACGCATAGTAAACATTTACAATGGTAGAAATGTTTTCTATTTGAACTTTATATTCATTAAAGAATGCATCACAGTTTCTACAAAAATACTGTTTTTAAAATTGATAATAAAAAGAAATGCAGATTAGCATATTACAATGGTTTCTAAAGGATGACGTGACACTGGAAAACTTAAATAATGGCTGATGAAAATTCAGCTTTGCCATCACAGGAATACATTACTTTTTAAAAGTAGATTAAAATGGAAAAGTTATTTTAAAGTGTAATCATATTTTACAATATTAGTTTTTTTTTTTACTAGATTTTTCATCAAAACTAATTCTGCCTTTTATTTATATAAAATAAAATAAAATGAGGTATTAAAAAAATAAAATATTTTTTTATTTTTTAAATAATAAAATGGCACCAAATAACAGTGTTTAGTTGATTAGTGGTTTGGATAAGATAATCCATCTAGTTGATTTCAACATAGCTGAACATGAAAAACTAATAATATTTGAGAGAGAGCACAAAAAACAGTAATGTGTCAGTCTATTTGAAGTTGTCTTGTGTTGTGAAGTTGTTTTTAGTGGCGTATGACTGGAGGTGGTGTATTGTGTGGGCGCATTGACTTGCTAGTAGTGCCAGGCACAGAGAGTGCCCTCGTTCTGGTGCACTGAGATGACCTCCGCATTCATTCTGCACAATGCCTTGTGTATCTGACACAAGGAGTTAGAAGAGGGTTATGTCATGAATGTCCCAACACCACCATTCCTCAGATGGCCCGATTGAGAGATTCGATTGCATAGATGGTAGGAACAGAGTGTGTGGTAATTTCAAGGGATAGAAAGTGAAAAAACAAGACGAGACGGATAGGAACTAGAAATGGAATGCAAGATTGATAGAGGAATAATGCATGAAGGGGAAAATGAGGGTGAAGAGAGAAAGCAAAAAACCGGACAGAGACTTCAGTGATAGTCCAAACAGAGAGCCGTTTGTCTGACTAAGCCATGGTCCTGTTTCCCTCAGCCCTCCTCCCCTCGCTCATTCTTTTCTCTCTTTTTCTCATGTTTCTTCATCTTTCTGTCCGCTTTATGAGTGTAGATTGAGTTCATGCAGTGCTTGATTGACAAGAGGAAGCGCTCAGAGTCATGACAGACCAAGAATGCCCCATATTATTACTAGAATCTTTAGAGCATCATATCATTAAGATCTTGCATCCTTAAGCTGATCACAGACTCGTTCCGCAGCTTTTCCACGCTTGATTTTCGCATAAGGTATGGGAGAAATCAGATCAACGTGATGATAAAACTTTCTCTTGAGGCGGTTAATGCAGATGTGGACAGAAGTCATTAGTTTCCAGGGGCTGTCCAGGCTTGCTGTCGGAGGGCAGTGGAGCTTGAAGTGCTGATAGGGCTGCTTTTTAACGGTTGGCATGCGCAGAGGTGGGTGCATGCAGTTACAGGTCCCGTTCAGACATTCACAGTCATGATATGTAAAATATATATGACATTATGTAAACTGTTGTCACCGCCGCTGGCTGGCCATCGTTATTTTTTGGTGCTTCCTGTTTGTGGTTAACACCCAAACCCCTAAAGGATGTAGCTGAAAGACTGTAGTTTGAGTTATATAACATTCTTGTTGCAGTATCATTACTGTGGAAGAGGTTATACAGAAGCAGCAGTTGCTAAGGAAACAGTTGTGCGAGTGTGTGTGTGTGTGTGTGTGTGTGTGTGTGCCCTAGTCTCTCCATTGATGTCAGTTTTTGATGAAATTGCTCTGTAATTGTAATCATTAAAGGGATGCTCATCTCTCTTCCTTCCGAAGATGACAGATGATAAATACTCAGCAGCCATGTGCTTTTGATTCACACAGGTTTATTTCCTGTTCACACCATAAAAACTATAATTATAACTGCTTACAGTTTTAATATTCACTCTAATTCTTTGAGAATGGGGAAGTTCGCAACAGGCCATTCAGTCATGTAGTTTTGGGATTATTGGCATTGGCCAGTAATAACCACACCTGTCTGACAAATGAATGGAACTTGTCTAATTTCCTTAGTGGATAATAGAATTATTATTTTAAAGAAATATTATAGATAATATTGCTCAAATTCTAAAATTAAGTGCTGAGCAAAATATGTACTCAATGTAATAAAATAAAATATAATTTTATTACATTGAGTACATATGCTATATTCATTATCCATAAAGGAAATGATTCAAATTCTGTCCAATAAAACTCTCTCTATATAAAATGTTAGTAGTAGTAAGTACATTATATTCTTTTGAAGATTCCTGAGAAGAAAAATCCTACTTTATACAAAAACGTTAAGCAGCACAACTGTTTTCAGTGTCGATAAATAAAATATGATTGTATGTTTCTTGTCCAGCAGATCAGCATATAGGCTAATATCAGGATCATTTTTGAAGTTTCATGTGACAAAAGTTTAGAATGGTATTATATACTGGTTTTTATATACAGTATAGACATTGACCTTAATGTATAGATATTGGCAGCATCCACTGAAAAAATAAATATCATTGACCACTACATTATAAAGCCGTTTTTGTTTTAGATTTAATCTTTTGGTGCTGATTGATTTTAAATGAACAAAGAGAAAGCTGAAGGAAGAAAGAGGATCCAGTTTCTCTCTGCTCACTGTGTATTATTGGGACCGGCTTTGACAAATCGAGCAGAACCTCATTCTTGAAATTCCACTGGAAGAGTTACACCCCGGAACAGACACACAGGTTATGCTAAAGAACAATGTGAGATTATGAAAATAAATCAGTCTCTTTTTCATTGTCAAGAGCCCATTCATGTGCATTCACAGCTGTGGCTTTTTGTGTTCAGTATCTTAGCAACAGGGTCTCAAACGAAACCATTGAAAATGTGGCACTTAAGGTATACAAAACACACACACAAACACACTTCCACAATGATGCATACCTTTAATGAGCATGTAAGTTAAGATGAAAGGTGGTGAATGCTTTTTATGCTTAAACTAAAATTAGAGCAGTAATAAACAGAGGATATAGGCTGTGTATAGCTTTTGTGGCGTTCTCATACACCCATTAATGTCAATATTATATTCATGTCATATATTATATGTCTTATCTGAAACTCCAGATGCAGTCCATTCATGCACATAGGGCATAATGTTAATATGAGGTGCTTATCTCTCTCCCACAATGCACCACAAAAACAACACTTTATCTGCGCTCTCTGGGTTTATTACAATCATAAATTGTGATTTGTTTTTTCCTCACCTGTTTGTCCTTTTTTCTTTTTTTATGGACCCTTAAGATCAGTATCTGGCTGTCTCTGAGTTCAGGAGTTAAATTCTTCTGGTGACTGTGCACACCACAAGGTTGATAGTTCATGGCATGTGCCATCGGCTTGCTTATGCAGCACAAGAAGGCAGAAGGACAAGGGTCTCATCCCATACTGGCCGCCGTGTTATTGGGCTACAACTGCTCAATGAGAGTCTCAGCAGTGCACCTGCTCTCAGTGGGGACAGACTGAGGCTCCTAAACCACCTCCTGTAGACACTTTGTGAGACAGATTGCTGTGAACCAAACAGATGTAGGTAAACAGTTGGGGAGTCTTGCATTTACCGTAAACAACTGGACTTTGCACCATCTGACCTTTTTTTTGACGTTAGCTACTATTTTACAGACATCCGTTAGTCAGTTATTAGTGGTGCTTGCTGTTATATATCCAAACTTTGGCACATGACCCTAATCTCATCTGCTTCTAACTTAAATTATACCCTAAAATTGAAAATTTTGTTGAGGAGAGATGTGCTATAACTTCTTTTGGCAGATGATAAATCTCGCAAAAAAAAAAAAATCCCTTCAATTTGCAATGTGTGTTTACATGCACAACAATACACTGATAACTATCAAAAATATGCTTATTTTGACAATGAAAGAATACCAGGTGAATAAGTCCACTGTACTGTGAAAGCAAAGTGAGATCCCTCTTACCATATCAGTAATCCTTACAATCTCTAAGAGGAAAAATTCCACTTCTGTTTTCATGTTTTGAAGATAAGATAAGAAAATGATTGTATTAGCACCACAGGTAAATTTCCATTACAGTAGCAACACTTTATCAATCCTGTAGCTCAAAGAGCAGAGCACAAAGCTAGCAACAGCATGAGTTTGATTTCCAGAGAATGCATGAACCTGATAAAATGTGTTTGTGCAACGCGAGTCACTTTGGGTAAAAACATCAGCCAGATGCATTAATGTAAATGTCAGTACGAATCATGTATACACTGCTTTTCAAATGTATGGGGCCGGTTAGATTTTTGAAGCCTAATATTCTCACATAAAATCAGTGATATTGTGAAATAATTTACAATTTGAAAGAACATTTTTGTATGTTAATGTATTTAAAATGGAATTTATTCCTGTAATGGCAAAGCTGAATTTTTAGCAGCCATCGCTCCAGTCTTCAGCATCACATGATCTTTCAGGAATCCTTTGAAAAAACTTCTGTGATAAATAGAAATAGAAATCTTTTGTAGCATTAAAGGTATTTTGCTGTCAATTTTGGTCAGTTTATTGCATATTTGCTGAATAAATGAAGTCACTTCTTAAAAAGATAGGCTACTTAGTGGCTTTCGAATAGTCTTATTTAATATAGGCATTCAATAAAATATGCACTATAATATAACATAATAATATAACATAAAAATACCATTCAATGATTGAATACTAGGTTAAAAATGTCACAGAGACAGTTAAGTGTCTGCAATGCAAATATATTAAAAACTGTATATAAATCATGCTCTCTCGAGTCGTGACAGTGGGCAGAAAGGAGTTTCTGTGGCTCTCAGTGGTGCACCGAAACATAAGTTAAGAACTGTCTCTCGTTTTCCCATGAATTCAAGAGTCTGTGGGCATATTGTGGGAAAATATGGAAGAAAGTGGAAGACCGATAAAAAGTGAGCACCATCTGGAAGTGAGTTTCACACAGAAGTAGGTTAAATGAAGTCCTGGGGGAACAGAAGGGTGGAGGGACAGAGGGAATGAGGACAGGCTTTACTTCTCAAAACATGACTGGCCCTTTTCCTTCTGTCACAAGAAATAGTCTTAGTTTTTTAGGTTTTTGTGATTCCTTATTTCTCATGTTGTATTTTACAAATCTGTTCAAGTGTATGTGTGTGAGTTCCGCTCTTGCAGCTCTTTCACAGCTGTGTCTAATGCACCCTGGTTTTGCATAGTCACAGGTTTCCAGTGGTCAAAGTTCAGCTGCCGGATGTGTTGCAGGGTTTCACAGACAACATAGTTGAGAATGTCCATTTAATTGACCTCCCTCCCCTTCATGCGTTCCTCCTTTCCTCACACCGCTATATGCAAACACTGCGGTGCAGTCGACAGTGTGTCTTGACGGCTTTAATAAACGCATCTCCTCCACCTCAAATCTTCAGTCAGCCTGTTTAAAACCCTCTAAAAATGGTGTAGACTAAGCCGCGTTATCAGCACAAGCAACAGACATTATCTCTGGCGTATGTCCACACCTGTTACAAGGTAACCGTATTTAAATTACAAGCCTTGATACTGTATAGCCTGCTATTATGAAAATATAGCCACACCAACCAACTGTTTTGTTTTTTGTAAGCTTAGGGCAAAACTCATACAATACGTACAGTCCCAAACAGGATGAAACATGATATTGTTACCATTCTAGAACATTCTTTGCTCATTCACGTGTCAGATTCTTTATATCAGTGTATTTATGGCTATTTTGTTGCGGTACAGTGTGAGACTAATACTGTCTGATAGATTTGGGTTATATTAAATGAGCACATGTTTTGGTACGCTTGCACCATCAAAGCCAAGCTCTTGTGTCTGGATACTTCATTACATACACCAAGCCTAAATCAAAGCCTTTGTTCTGAGACAACCTACCACAGAAAGAAAGAAAAGTCCTCTGGTGAATAATGACTGACATTAAGCTGGCTGTAATGTTCCAGCAGTACTTTATTATTACTGTTGGCTTAAAGTGCCCATTTAAACATTCAAGAGAAGAAATTACTTGGTGATTTTGCACCATGTTGCCCTTACATTTTGTACTTTATGCAAATTTTAGACTGTTTAGATTTGTCTATTGTTCTCTCCTCAACAATGTTTTTGTGGTTGTGCCTCTGCACGTTAAGACGCTAATCATTGTGTTTTATTTTCTGCTTTTTCTCCAATCTGTTCCTGTCCACTTAAGATGCATTTGCCACACAGCGCCTGCGCTCTGATTGTGATCTCGGAGCAGTAAATCCCAGAATTTAGGCCCTCATTCATAGACAGGCTTGGAGAGCTTGCTAGATCAAAGGTCACATTCTTTTTAAGACATAAAATTGGTTGCTACTCTTCAAAGGCGAGTTCGTCTTTACCATTAGGTTATTATCCCAGCCCTCTCTTCAGTTCCTTTGTCGGATAAAAGATACATACTAGCATGTATTTGTGTGTACAAGCGTAGACCTGTACAGTACATGTGTGCTATTAAGTCACATATATAATGCAACATACAGTATATGTAAAATTTCCCATTGTGACGTATAGTGAAACAGCTTCTCAAACGAGAAGCTTGATTTTGATGTTGTTTGCGAGCGAGAGGGATCGCCTCATCAACACCTTGGTTACATATAATTATATATTTAATGTAACAAGTCTTTAATTTCATGCATAAATGTAAAGCATACTTGCAAACAATTTAGAGACATTATGCTGTTTAGCGTTCCTCATATAACACACACATTTCTAAATTAGTGTAATCACTAAAGCATTTAGCCCATTGGCTACATAGAGAACATTATTGGTAAGTTCAGTCTTGCCTGTTTTATGAGAAATGCCTGACATAGAAAGGACGAGCAGCTGAATGAGGAAAACACAACTGGCAGTTTTCACTTAAACCCATTTAGATCTATATTTAATGCTATACTATACATTATATTAATTCACAAATGATCTCATGTCAAATGGTATAAAATGACCTAAAATAAGTCTACACTAAACAGGCTTAAGCCCGATTCGGACAGTAATTGTTTCTCAGGGGGTCGTAAGTGATTTTGACCATATACAGGGGGTAGTCGGTGATTTAATTGCCGTCCGAAACCAAGACGTCTGTGTTTTTCTCTCACCACCCCCGTAAAAATCCCCGGCCAAATTACCTACTGTTTTTTGACAAACACCAAGGTCGTGTGGTAATTTAATTGCCGTCCGAATCCACAATTCAGCGTTTAAACCTTTTTGGAACACTCCCGAACACCGTACTGAACACA
The DNA here is from genome assembly GCF_936440315.1 of Barbus barbus. Classification (NCBI taxonomy): domain Eukaryota; kingdom Metazoa; phylum Chordata; class Actinopteri; order Cypriniformes; family Cyprinidae; genus Barbus; species Barbus barbus. Next base: position 34,344,048 of record NC_136734.1, on the reverse strand, counting down.
AACTGTTGTACTTCGGTGTAATTTGCATACATATTTATTTCTGAAATGCTGGAAAGTATTTAAAAGAACAATACTTTCTGCTCCACCACAGCGAGTGAGAGCAGAAAGAGAAGAAAAGCATGTAAACATTCGAAATGGGTCTTTATTATGGCAGCGGCAAGTATGCAATACAATTTTAAAATGTGTATTATAAACGGATATATATCGCATATAACTATAGCGCATATTTTCCTATTTTTAAACTGGAGATTTAAATAATCAAATAATAAATAGGATTATACATTTATAAAATATGCTTGGAATAATAAGAATATATTTTACGTAAGTATTTTTAAATGCATTTTACACAATAATAAGAATAAATTAGTAAAAAAAGAATTTTATTCGCAGGATCACAGAACTCGCTCCTCCACTGTGAATAAATCGCCGTCCGAATCCATGAGCTTTATCACTGAGGTGATATGTAAATTAATTTTTACAGTCGTCCATATGAGAAACATTTACCGTCCGAATCAGGCTTTACGTTGACAATCATCAGAAGAATGCTTGGATTTCATCTCTGGGTCAATAACAGCAACAATGCCTTCTGACCTACAGAGAGCTCCACCACAGAACTATTAAGAGAAGCTGGGAATAATCAACCAGTGGCTTAAAGTACAAAATAGTTTGTATCTGTCAATCCCACAGCAGCGTTCTTCTCTACACCCCTTCATTTTCTTGCTTGTTTTCTTTTTGGGTCTCTCCCTCTATAAGTCAGCTGAGAGAGCCTGAGTCAGTCTGTACTGCTCCTCCAACCACAAACACGTGAGGGAGCGAGAAATAAAGAAGTGAAGGGAAAATAGGCCTGTATAGAGTGATATTAGTAAAATGTGACTAACATCAGGAGACACTGTATGCTGGTCTCGCTATAAAGATTTGGAGTTGATTTCAAAGAGTTTCAAAGATATCGGTTATAAGATATCAGTTTTGATAACTTCATTGTTTTCAGTTGATCTTATATTTGTTTGTTTTCACCCAACCGGATCTCCCACAGCAGCAGCATTTCATATCGTTTGGCTCTCCGTGCAGTAGTTATTGGCAGTATGTCTCACTCATAAAGACTTGAGTTTGATTTTTCTCATCTGCATCGGCCTGTGTGTGTTTCTGGCTCTTCTCTTAGGGTCTGGCCTGTCCCATGTGTTCTGATCTATTCCAGTGGAATGAGAGATGACTGTACAGTTGCAGAGAGCCTGGAGCCTCTGAAAGCAGTTCTCCATTTTGACCTCCAGATTTCAGCTCTCAGTTGAGAGAACAATGTTCTGACTACTGATTGAGTGTTTAATGCTCTTTAAAGGCAGTGTGTGTGTCTCTACGTGACCCGACCTCCTCCACACCAACCATTCCAATAATTCTGACCTTCTGAACGCTTTCAATCAGGAGTCAATTAAAGTGAGGTTTTGTTGGCAAATGCAGTCCACAGGGTCCACTTACAGAGACTCTGACCTCAAAGCCCATTAATTTGTGCCTCTATTGTAGAGATACGAAGAGTGAACCACACTGCAAGGTTGGTCACGTGTGTAAATCATGTAGGACTGGTCTCCAGGCCTTTCCTTGTATATTACGCAACAGCTAACACTGATAATATCAAAAGGCCCCCCAGTTGTTATTTGCATACCTTATCAGAGAGGAGAAGAGTCACACTGAACACTATAATCCAGTGTTCAGTGTGTCAGGGTTTTATAGCTGTTCAGAAATCATTTAGCCAGGCTCTAAGGAGGTCCTTCCTTTTCACCTCAATGTGAATGGATTATTTATCAAACTCAGGATGGATTTGAGTTCCACCTACGCAACCGCAATACATTTTTGCTTTCATGGCAGGTCAATCAATTTACGTATGATACAATCTTTGCATCCTCAGGCAGGTCGATTAATTCACCGTTTTGAATAGTTGAAGGCTTAGGCATTAGTTAGAACTTGTTTAAGATCACTGGGCTTCTAGAAGGAGTACATTTGTATTTGGTTGTCCCCCTAAACCTCAAACGGTATTGAATGGCAGCATTGAGAGAGAAGTTTCTGGTAGCTGTGTGTCACTGCCTGAACCTGTGAGATGTCAACATCACAGGAATCTCTGAAAGCTGGATTGCATTACAAAACCACCCTTCTCTTCTTGGCTACCACAGGTACACCCTAATCTCAGCGCATGAGAGATCATTACATAATTCAATAAAAAAGCAGATCCCTCTGTATGACTGTATCAGTAGATTAGTTTAATCTTGTGTGTGTGTGTGTGTGTGAAAGAGAGAGGAATCGGTTATTCTCTTTTTTTATTTAAAAGTTTAGCATCAGGACACATTAGGATACATTAAATTGATCAAAAGTGACATAAAAGCCATGCATTTGTTACAAAAGATTTGTATGAAAAATAAATGCTGTTCTTTTGAACTTTCTATTACTTAAAAAATGTATCTTTGTGTATCACGGTTTTCTCAAAAATATGATTCAGCACAACTGTTTTCAACTGTACTAATAATAAGAAATGTTTCTTAAGCACCAAATCAGCATATTAGAGTGATTTCTGAAGGATCTTGTGACTTCTTTCAAACACATAAAATACATATATCATCAACCCCAAACGTCTGAATGGTAGTGCACATGGGACTAGTTTTCCCAGAGGAGGTTAGGTTTCATGAGCATGGTTTGTGATTTTAATCCCATCCTAATTGAAAAAGGCCTATTTTCTCACACAAATTTGGTATTATGGAGAAAATTACCTACTATTTTTCAGGTAAATCAGGGTTCTTCTGAGAAATCTAACTCTGTTGAGGAGCAATGTCTTTGATTGCTGAATGCCGTCCCCCCTCCACAATGCTTCTTATTTATTTTGTGAAATACTTCAACTAAAGGTTAAAGCTAAAGATTCTGAGTAAAATAACAGTTTTTGGGTCAAGCGCTGTTGCCATCCCGTCTGACGAAAAATCTAAATCAATCTGTACTGAAACTGTAGTAGCAGCATCAGAATCTTCAATCCAGTTAATGCCTTACTATATATATGTATCCTGATCACATTACCTTCTGTAGCGTCTGACAAACATAAGCATATCTGTAGTGTTCTTTGTTGTACATGCACACATGTTTCTGATCCAGATGTTTGTGTGGATCTACAGGAGAATGGGCTTTAACACCAGTCCTGGATTAACTGTCTGTCTAAACAGATGGGCTCAGATTAACTCTTGGTTTGGAATTTAGGCTACAGTTGAGACTGCAGAAAGGGCACAATCAATAATACACATTATTCAGATTAATTTAAAGAGCATTCATCACTGTTTGGGCAGAGATGTAAAGATGTCAAAACACTTGGTTTAAAATGCTAATTCCACTGCTGTCAACTGATTGGATGAGGCTAAACACTGAATATGCTCCACATCAAATCAGTTTTTTTTCCATTTTTCGTAGTCTTTGTGTTTAAGACACAAGCAACAACAGTAGTGCCTTTCTGGCCCAGCAGAGTGTCTGTGGAGAGAGGCACGTAGTGTTTGTGAGGGATGATCTTAGCATAGTCTTTACCATGGGAGAAGATTGATGCTCTCAATGGAACCTCTGGAATGCTGTTATTGTGTTTACACCCAGACAACGTCATACCTCACCCTTACGCACAATTCGAGGGCATGTAGAAAAATTGAAAGAATTATGAATAGCTGGCAAATGGCTCTTTATAAAAAACATTTTTATATATATTTACACATATGCAACGTTAAAAAGTTAGGGGTCAGTAAAATAATACTTTTATTCAGCAAGGACACATTAAGTTTATCAAAAGATTTCTATTTCAAGTTTAAAGTTTAATTAAAAAAAAGAAAAAAAAGAAGTATGGTTCGCACGTGGTTTCCAAATATCAAGCAGCGCAGCTTTTTAACATTGATTGTAAGAATTTTTTTCTTGAACCAAATCACCATATTAGAATGATTTTTGAGGAATCTGATGGTTGATAATGTGGCTGCTTAAAACTCAGCTTTGCAATCAGGAATAAATTACATTTTAAAGTGTTATAGTAAAAAAAACTGTTATTTTAAATTATACTTGTTTTGTTGTATTTTTGATCAAATAAATGCAGATTTGATGAAAGTCAGGAACTTCTTTAAAAAACATTACAACATCTTACTAACAGCGAACTTTTGAAAAGATATTAAAATATACTTTCTTCTTTTTCCAATAAATCTCTTTTTAAGGAATAATCTAAACAGCTTACGCTCTGTCAGGAAGACATAACACTAAACAATTTTTGCTTAAAGTTTCCCTTTAATCATCACGGCTGTGTGTTTGCTACTAGATGCTCCACTAAGCTAATGAGCTCTGATGAAATATAGATATCAGCCACTCCAGTGCTTCACATGGCTTTCTCTTTGAGTTTTTCAACATGGAGTGAACCATGAATAATTTATTAGGGCTGATAATCTTGAGTTGGTCACGTTTTAAGGTGCAGCACGTGTCCGTATCCCACATGATGCCATAAAACTCACTGTTTTTGGATGTTGTGCTAAAGTTTCAGTGGCAGCGGTCCCCAGCCAAAGCTGATAAAGCAGGTAGTGGGAAGGGGCCTCTACGACCTGTGGCCAGAAAACTTCACACAAAACCAGACATGTCTAGAGCCTATAAAATGCTTTTCACCTCATTTCAAGCCAAGTCCTAACCAGGTGTGACTCGATAAAAAGACAAGTGATAAAAGTTCCATCTTTTCCATGTATTTCCAAGTTTTTGTCCTAACCAGTTCGGACAAGTCAGTGTATCATAAGTAGCCCCGCCCACTGCAAAATTTAATTGGTCCATATTCCAGCTCCTCCTGTACATTAAACAATAGCTTCTAGGTTGTGCTAGTGTTACGTTGTTCTGCATATTTATGTTCAGTGCAAACACACAAATCGCTTGTCACTGGAAACGTCTTAGAAACGGTCTCAGTCTTATTTCTCAGAGCTCTGTGCTTCCATATATGGAGAGTGTGTGAGCATATCTTCTCCATATGACCATATACTGTGCTCAGTATAGGCCTAGTAGTGAGCTCACATTGCAAGTGATCGCCACACATCCACGTAACATTCACTGTTCTTTTCAGGAGCCTGCATGACATCAGTGCAACTTAATGATGTGTATATCTGTAAAGTAGGTCATGTTGTTTATTTTTCCTTTAAATTCATGTTGCATTGTTCTCATCCCGTATGCTCCCACTGAAGGTGTACGCATGTGCTTTGTGGATGCATGTGTGCTTACATGTGCATGTATGTCCTGTATGACTCATATTTTCATTCCTCTCTCCAACATTCCTGTTCTCCCTGATCCAGATGAGGAATGCGTCTGCTGCCTCTCTGATCTGTTACAGATTTTACACAGATGTGCATGATGAGTGTGAACGTCCTTTTGCATTTATTAAAGGGGAAAGCAGGATTCTTCCACTGTTAAACTTTTAGAACTCCCTGCTATGTCACTTAATGATTCATTGCAAGTTAAAGCCTCATCTCAAAATCTTAATGGTAATCATGAGCTCTATTTTTGTTTACTACAGTGCTTCATGTTAGGACATGTTGATGGAAAAAATATGAGATGGGAGGAAAGGTTATATTTATAGAGCTTATGTGTTCGCTCTGAAAACGTGGCATTCTGCCAGAAATAAGAAAATTTATGTTTGCTCGCAAAAGGTTTTTGCTTTACCGTAGATACTTTGCGATTGTTCTCAATTTTTCCGTTGCCCTGAGATCTTGCGTTTGTATGCAAAACTTTTGTTTTTCCCTGAGAAGACTTGCGTTTGCTCACAGATATTTTTCATTTTTACGAGATACTTTGCTTACACTTGCGAAGTTTTCTGTTCCTCTGAGATACATTGGATTTGCATCCAAAAGTTGTACGTTCCTCTGAGATACTTTACATTTGCTGCTAAAAGTTTTACGTTCTTTCCACGTTTGATCAGAAACGTTTTGTGTTCCTCCAAGATACATAGCTTGTGCTCACAAAAGTTTTCTGTTCTTCTGAGATACTTTTCATTAATATCAAAGAGCACATAAGTTGTTCCATTGTCCGTTTAGGGTCTGCTAATGTTAGCATATCAACATGTATTTATTATTCAGAAATGTATTTCTTATTATTGCAAAGAGGTCATCCAAGATATCCTTTATGTGTTATCATTCAGGAGCAGAAGCAAAAACAGCCTGTTTATTTCTAGTGGTCTGAGAGAGGGTGGGAAAACAAAATCATTACTGTTTTTGCTGCTGAAGACTTTTACTTGAATTATAATTGGTTTTTTGGTAAACACAAAATGCTGAAACTTTAGAGGCTGTTTTTGTTATAAAAGCACAAAATGCTAGTGTTTAATGAATAAGAATGTGCAAAACTATGTTTTCAAAACTAACAGGAAAGAATGACTAATCGACCAATCCTCCTTTGGGAGCACTGTGGGGTTTGTTGGGTTTTAGGTTCACCTAACCCAAATCAGATGTGTTTCTATCTTCTTTCTTTACATATAATGTGTTCAAAAACAGCTAAACGGGGGGCAACACAGGTTCAAAAGTTTGCGTGTTAAAAATGCAAACCTTGTGGTACAAGAGGCTGTAATAGCTGTGAGCTATTATTTAGATTTGTTTACATTTGCGTGCTCTTCACATGCAGGTGTCTTTGACTTCCTCTGTCGTGTCTCCTCATGTCATCAGTCTGAGCTCGTTTGCACCTGTCTGCATGCTTTGAATTTTTTACAAGTTTCAAATCCAAGAGAGGCTGCAAAAAGAAGAAAGAGATGGTGCGTTTGTTCATTTTCTGTTTGCTCTCAGTTGAATGTCCCTTATTGGCACTCACATGAGTGATCATCCAAGCCTCATGATCAGCAGATGAGTGCTTTGACAGAGGAACCAGAAGTCCGGTTATGTAAGACTGACTGTTCCTGCAGTGACATGATGGCACACCTGTGGGATGGGCCTTACGTAACAATGGAGTCTAACTGGACATTTACTGTGTGTGTGTGTGTGTGTGTGGTTGTGTGTGTGTGAGAAAGAAGGAGCAAAGTAAGATAACACTGAAGAGAGCTGTAGGGGATTTCATTAAAATCACTTTACTTTGAAGAATTAGTTCATTGTTTTACTGTAACTACTGTGCAGTTTGCACATTTATTTTTGCAAGCAGAAGTGGTTGCAAAAAGTCTTACTGGAGCAAAAAAAATTTTTAAGTGTAATGTGAATTTGACATTTTTTTTCTAAATTTTTTTTTTTTTTTTTTTTTTTTTGTGTTTTCTAAAAAATGTGCTTTCTTTTTGCTTGTGCATTAGCTTACATGCTAATTCTTAGGTGTTCTTAAGGGTTGGGCGATATGACCAATATCTTATATCATTATATGAGTAATTTTATATTATGGTAACAATATATATCACTATATAGTTATTTTTGCTTTAAATAAGGTCTTTATGATATCAACATTTTTGATGCCATAGAAATTTCATAAGTCTTGCCACCAGTGTCAGTATCACAAAAAACTAGTGCTGTCAAATGGTTAATCACGATTAATCGCATCCAAAATAAAAGTTTTTGTTTACATAATGTGTGTGTGCTGTGTATATTTATTATGTATATATAAAGACACACACATACAGCATATATTTTGAACATATTTACATGTATTTATATATCATATTTAAATGTATTTAATATATAAATGTAACAATTTTCTTAAATATATACATGCATGTGTGTGTTTATATATACACAATAAATCTACACAGTACACACATGTATTATATAAACTAAATGTGTTATTTTGGAAGCGATTAATCGCGATTAATTGTTTGACAGCACTACAAAAAAACAATATTAGCAAAAATAAAAACCTCAAGCTTATTGAAGACAAGTAAACAAATAAAAATAAGAAGCTAATCACAAGCAATAGGACAAAAAATTACAGTGGAACAAATAAATAAAGAAATGCTACATACTTTGTATAAACTAATCAAATGTATACAAACACTGCATATTCTTTACTTTGTAAATTCAATTTGTATTTCTTATGAAAGTAATTAAAGTGATTTAGTCAAAAGCAGTGAGAGATCTTCTCTCTTTTGTTGTTTGATTAACATGAATGAGACGCAGCAGGAATATTAGACTGCTGTCACTTTAAGAGCTGTCCGGATCCAGTATACTGCTTTCTTTCTCAACTGCTTGCTTTCACTTAAGACCTACTGTGTTTATGAGGGTACTTGCTAATTGTTAATTTACATTGGTAGGATGCATTAAAATCCTTATTAAAGACAAGGTAGACAGAGTAACATGTGTACACTAACAAGAAAGTGTTTGACTTAAAGCGGCACTATCTCAAGAAAGCACTAAGAATCCACATACACACGACCAATGATTTAAATCTTCATAACAAGTGGAACCTAATCATTGTTTTGATATTGAGATGTGAGTCCAGAGAGGATCGATCCTTGTTTATTAAACTCTAATGAGGTCTATGAGGCTTTACACTTTAGTGAGCTTGCTATCATTTGATTACAGTTATGACTAAGGAGTGTCACATTTCATGATATTTTGGCAGTCATCAATCATGATAGGAAGTCAGTTGTTAACCATTATACCACAGTGACTGTAACATGTCACAGATATTGAGGTCATTCCCTTTTATCCACATTGACTTGTATTTGGACAGTCCCGCTGGAGCATCCCAGGGTTCAGTGCCTTCCTCATGGGCACAACAGTAATGGCATCTCTCATGTGATTCAAACCTAACTGTAGTGATGTTTAGCCACTTGTCACACCAAATTATGGTTTAATGCAGCAAATGTGAGTGTTCATTGAGTTACCCTAATTGAGTTGGCTGGCCCATTTTTGTTTTATTTATTTGATTTTTTTTTTTATTTGTCAAAAGTAGTGAATAAAAAGAAATTGCTTCATAATGGAAAGGATCAACTTTCTCACCTAATTGTGAAAGAATGGGAGTTTTATCAGCTTTGTTCACGTCACAGATTCAAGTTGTTACAGTCAAGTTAGATATTTTCATTGCAGCACAAGTGATTTTATTGCTTCCCAGGTTACTCATACCACAGATTATCTTTCCCATCTGATGTGTGGTTAGTGACAAAAGCTTTGTACTGGCTCTTTTGAGAAGGGCTGTTGGAGCTGTGTTTGTGTGTGTATTTTAATGAATCCAGATGGAACCAGGGTTAACCTAAGCTCCAGTCAGGGGCTTTCTGAGTCACCCTGAGTACATAATATCTGAGAATATGTAGGATGCCACTTTACAGTGCATATCTGTACCTTTGGGTTCATGTATGTGTTTGTGAGTTTACTGCCACTGAGTCGTTCAGTGGCTGATTGTTATGTCTTTTGCAGGGCTTGACGCTTACCTATTCCCCAAGGAGCACATGTGCTCCTAAGTCAAAAAATTTAGGAGCGCATTAAAAACATTTAGGGGCGCAATGCAAATTTTTCTAATTAGGTGTTTTAGCTTAATAAGGGGATACAAAGAGACATTTACAAGCACCATTATTTAATTTATCAGAATACAGAAAGTACACAAGGTTCTTAAATAATTTTACTTCAGACACTATTTAATAGGCTAATTATGTAATTAGTTATAATCCTATTAAACTGTGTAGGTATAAAATTTTCACAATAATCATTGAAGCTTTTGTCACGGTATATGTTTTTGTTTTTAAATCACAATATATAATTTCTAAGTGAAAAAAAGTGTTGTCCTCCTAACAGGTTAAATAACTTTATTAAAGATAATTTACTAAAAGACTTTTATAAAAAATACATAAAAATTTAAAGTAAACAAGTGTTTCAAGATTAGAGTGCAAAAGATTGTTCAAATGAACGAAAGAACAATATAAGTAAGGTCCCATTTGTTAACATTAGTTAAAGCAGGTTAACATTAACTAAAAATGTGCAATAGCTAATTGTTGCAGTAGTTAATATTCTTTGTTAATGTTGATTTAATAAAAAATACAACTATGTTAGTTAATGTTAGCTCCATTGAATTATATTAAGACAACTTTTGATTTTATAATGTATTATTAAAAGTTGAAATTAAGATAGCATTATTAATAAATGCAGTCATTGTTTTTTTCATGTTAACTAATGGAGCTTGTGTTACTGAACAATAATAACGAATCAGTCGTTGATATATAGATAGGCCCACTGTTCTCTATTATAGATCAGATGGGCCATGTTTTAGCTTAGAAACAATGTTTGAAAATAAATAGCTCATTAAGTCTTTAAGTAAGAATTATTTGAGGCTATTGTGAAGACTAAAGCGAATATAAATATCTAAATGACTGTGAGTGTGAAACATTATTTACACAGTTTTAGGAAAATAGCGCAGCTGATTTGTTTACTGGGTTACCGGGGTAACGGCAGCGGCAGCGCCCTCTAGTGGCGAATGTGCGTCATTCAGCGCGTCTTCACTTTAACTCGCTCCGCTTTTCTTCTCATCTGTGCTCATTTAAATTAAACCGTTGCCTTTTTAAAGTTCTAAAGTAATCATATGAGGCTGCATCGCAATTTTTCCATAAATAAACAGAATAAATGAATACGTTTGTTATAGGCTACTGTATAAGTTAGGCTGTTTTGTATTTTGTTTTGTATTCGCACTTGTGCTCCTAAATACATTTTCCAGTTCGCACACATCTATTTTTAGTCGCAAATGCGAGTGAAATGCTCGCACTGTCGAGCCCTGTTTAGCCCTGTTTAATGTACCCTATGCAGACAAGCATTGTTTTTCATCCATCTTCAGTTTGATGTTTGTTGGTTGTGCACCATTCAGAACTAAATTGAGAATGCCTTTTTTAATTCTAATTAGTTTGCTGAATTTGAATTGAAGCTGTATCAATTATATTATATATTTATATATTCACATACTAAAGTTTGTACTTTTGGAATGCACTTCTCAAAGCACACAGCAGTTTTAAAATTCACATAAGGTATGGCTGTGTCATTTATGTTATGTTAACAAAGCTTCTTTTCTGGTAATAATAACCACAGATTTTGTTACTTATAAATGTAAAACAGTTTTTCCAAAAACCTATTAGGACTTTCTGAGGAAGCCTAAGGCCTTCTGCATTTCCTTGCAACCTAATGTGATGATTGAATAACCCTATAGGTATGTCCAGTCATCTTTTGCCACAGTGGTTTTGTGGGCTGTCAGTTGGACTTGTGACAATAGAACTTGAAGGAACAGGATATAAAATGTCAGCAAGGTTGTACCATTTAGCTAATCCATGGACTATTTGTGATTCACCATACTTTATTATTTTTTACAATGTTCATGTTTTATTATTCATGCTTTTTGAGGTCTGTTCTTTCAAAACTTAAGGATGAAAAATGCAATATTCTGCTCTCCTCTGATCTTCGGACCACCATGCAAGTCTTGATTTGATCTTTGAGTCATCCTCCAGCTGTGAGCTGACAGGCGCTTGAGTGTTTCAGAGGAACTTGTGAATGTCTGATGTCACTTAGAGAACAGGAAGGAAACACTTTCTCATTCAAATGAACAAAGCAATGGGATGTTCCTTAGAATCTGAAAGAACTGTAAGTCAGGGGCTGTAGCTGCAGACGTGTGTGTCATGTGGAGTGAGTTTAGAAGTCTTCCTAGTCTTCCTGAGTAGTTTGGTTCTCAATTTGCTTTGAAATGGGACAGATTTTCAGTTCGCTAACTAAATAACTAACTGTTTAGTCTGGGATGCTAAGTTATCAGACATATTTACTAGCTGAGTCAAATGTGACCTGTAGCCCATCAGCAGTTGGTGCGTGTGTGGTGTTGGTGGAGGGCCAGTCTGTTCAGGGTCACACTGGGGTAATACATGTGCCGTTATCCGCACTCATTTTCCCTGGTACGCCGGCGGATATCAGGGACAGATGCCTTGGCAACAAGCCCAGGGTAAATAAAGGACAGGAGGAGGCCATCAAATCTACCTCCAGGCACCATACAATATGAAGGATAACAGTGTGGAAACAGTCAGAGAGCTTTATCTAGTGAGACAGACACAACAGTGCTTAGTTTTGTGATTGCAGTGACTATATTAGGGGCAGGATAATGTTCCCAAAGAACTGTCACCTGTGTCCAGATTATCTAAAACATTGACGCTCCAGTCAAAATTGACTTGGAACACAAAAATAATAACAATCTCCAATTTTTACTCATTAACTACTTTTATTTTAATAGTCTTAAAACATTTCCAAAGTCGGTTCCTGTACTGAAAACGATGGATTTTTGTGATATGGATTTAATGCAATAAAAGCGTTAATGTTGAAACTTGGTCAGATTATCTGTGTAAGCATGTGAATTTGTGCATGTAGTTTCTGTGAATTCTATAAAGGCCTATATTTTTATTTAAGGTATGACAACATATAATTATGCTAGATTTTTCAAAGAATACTAGAGAATTTGATATGCACATTTAATGGGATTATTAAATAGTAACTCCAGTTGATATGAATAAATAAATAAAAACCAGCAAGGATAAACCACTGGCATCAAACGTCACCTTTTCAATATAAAATTAACACAATATTTGTTACTTTTTAAATTGAAATGAATATTTTGAGTTAAGAAAAAATCACCAACTAACAAATAAAGATAACTTTCACCTTCCATCCAGAATTTTTAAAAATGGTGGGGATGTAAGAGAGCGATACAGAGCATAAGAGCTGCAGGAATGGAGGATGATGAGAAGGAACATAACAGAAAGCGAAGGGAGAACATATTGACCCACTTTCATCAAAGAGGTCTGCAGAGATGAAAGGAGGAGAATGGTTCCTTTTGGCATTTCATACTGTACTGTACGTCTTCTTCTGCCACAGTCTAGCTTCGTTTGTGCCTGAAAGCTCAGCTGTGTTCTAATCTGATTCTTTAATGTTCTCATTTCCTGTTGTTTCACAAAGATGGACTGTTACGGTGAAGAGCGATTAGTCCCAGTAAATAGATTGCACAAGTTTTCAGCATCTCTGGCCAGACTTTCACAATAAAAGTCTGACCATGTTGTCCATTTGTTAATCGTCATGGAGTTCATTGTGTTGTTTGTTTTATTTATGGTCTCCTCAGCAATGTTTCACCAGCTGTCTCATAAAGATTTGTAATAACTCATTCTCTCTCTGTTTCTCTCCACAGGCAGGAGGTTCAGGAGAACTGTGTTCGCTGGCGAAAGAAGTTCTCCTTTGTGTGTAAGATGAGTGCCAGTCCTGCCACGGGGGTCCTGGACCCCTGCATTTGCCGAGTGTCTGTGCGTAAGGTTAGTCTTAAAGTCTTAATTTTAAGACACAATAAAATCATTCTGCTATCTTTTTACAGATCACATGGGTTGTATTATGTTCACTGACACTTACCTTCAGTCTTTGTTTTGAATATTAAATACAAATACTGGGTCTAGGACAAGGGTAAAACAATACAATTTAGACATATAAAAGGCATTTGAAGCAAAAATTTAAGATTGACTGCTGGAGATCTTGCTCAAAGTGAAATCTGAAAAAAAGAAAAACACACTTATCCCACTTAACAGAGATTGTGAAGGTATTCAGTGAGTTCAGATGTTTGGTTTACACTATACAAGATATCTGCTGTCTCATGATTTCCTTTGCTCTCATTACCCTTCACTCCTTTTGCCTCAGCGTCACCACACCAATAGCAAACATTGCATAACAAATAATCTCTCTGTCTCTTTTGTCCTTGCAGGAACTTAAAGGTGGAAAGACTTTTTCAAAGGTAAAGAGATTTCCCCTCATCCCTTTATTTTCTCTCGCATTCCCTCTCTTTTCTTTATCTCCATCTGATTGTTTCTTCCTCATGTACTGTCTATATTACACAATTTTTCTCACGCTCTGTGATACAAAAGGTCTGGAGGGGTTTTCCTTGGGGCTTTATATGTTTACAAACACAAATCTCTTGTGAGTTACATGCTTATATACGAGTATACATACTATACAACATGACACACAGGACATCACATGTGCAGGAAATACTGCATAAATATATAGGGTGTAATGCAGTGGGAGGTTAGTGTTAGGGATTCGGTGATCTGGTCTGGGCATGCCATAGACATGTGTTTCCACACCCTGAGAATCTCTAAACCACACAGTTATCATTGCTTGTACCACCCTATGTTAATTGCACAATAAATTCAAGCAATCACTGATAATAGACAATTTAAAGGCCCTTAATGTGATTATACATACACACACAGATATAGAGAGATAGATAGATAGATAGATTACTCAGATGTTTGGCCTGTTTGTGTGTGTAATGAGTTCCAGGAGGATGTTTTGTTTGGGAGTGTGTACATCCATGTCCTTTTTTATTCATTTACTGATCCCTTACATCCTGAGCGGGAGCACAGTGTCAAAACTGTATGCTGGCGCAGCAGAAGCAGGGAATGAGGGAGGTCAAATCAATGGACTGTAACCAGGAATAAGCGAGAAACACAGGAAGGAGGAGGTGGATATGACCTTTAAGATGAATTAAAGGGAACCTATGCCATGGCAGTTATTTGAATGCTACAGTACATTCAGTAATCTTATCAGTGTCATTGAACTGAAATGAGTTAACATGAATTTGCTAAAGGAAAATATTTTTGAATCCTGGAATCACATGGCAGTTGTCAGTCTCTGAATGAGCACTACAAACCAAGGTTGTCTGGAATAAACCACATAAACCTTTTAAGAACAGGAGTCATTTATATAAAGGAGAAGTGTGACAGTCACAGAGGAAACGGTTTGTGCTAAAGACAGCAGTGGAACAGCAAATATAGATAAGAAAGACCACAGACACATCCACAGATCTGTGAGAAGATGTGAAAATACTCTGATGTCTCAGTCTCTACTGCTTGTTATTGTCTACTTTTCAAGCAGGTGTATAGTTTGCAGGTTAGAGACCAGAGGCTAAACTCTATACCCAAGTTCCATAACACAAAACACTGCGCTAAATGATGTAAACCAGGCAAGCTGTTGATCATTTAGCTTATTAGAAACTAACATAATAGCAAGAAGAACAGTCTGACCCCAACATTTCATATTTGGCATAAGAAATTAGAAAAATATACAAGCATTTGTATTCCTCTAGAGGTTTATGTGATGACACACATGTGAATAATTATTAGCATTAATCCATGCAAACTAGTGAATAAATGTATTTGCAAAGGTTAATATATGATCATGTTCTGTTCTTATGGGTACAAAAATATATTAAAATTGATACAAAATTCTGTTCATGGGCAGTAAAAAATATTTCACAAACATATTTATGATGGGTTGTTATTTCACTCACTGTGGTATGATGATAAAACATATTGTGTGTGCATCTGTGCATTTGTCCCTTTATCCCTTGCTGTAATATCACACATCAATGATTTTTAAAGGCCAGCTAGTCACGTGCATCGGTGCTGACTTTATAGGGGGTTCATCCAATAAAGGAAATGGAAAGAATTATAGCTGCTACTGTTATATCATTAACCAAGGTTAATAGAATGTTTCAGGCAAGAACACGCTGCTGAGAAAGAAGAGTGCGAGAGGGAGATTGCAGATTAATGTATGAAGAAAGCAACAAGAATGCTTGCTGGAGAAACCTTTATCGAGTGAGAAACCAAGAGGGATTTCATGCATGACTGACACTGTCAGTTTCACATGCCTGTAGTTACATAAGAGAGCCCTTAAGTGTTAACCCTTTGCTTTCCTTTTTCCTGACTTATTCCTGGTGTCATGCTTATATATAAAGCTAATGGTTTAACTGTGGAAAACTGGAGAACTCACTCAAAAACCTGTTTGGAAGAGTTTAGAGCTAGATTTTCTTTTGTATGGCTGAGCTGAAGATAAAATCCTCTCTTGTTTCCAGCTGGGCTTTGCTGACCTCAACTTGGCGGAGTTTGCTGGTTCAGGCTCCACTGTTCGCTGCTGTATACTAGAGGGCTACGACACCAAGAACACTCGGCAGGACAACTCCATACTCAAAGTGAGTGTGTCTCTGTGTAACTGCTTGTGCATGTGGGTGTAAGCACTGTCCGTCTCTTATCTCTTTTCAGGACTGACACTACACATGTCCATTTTTATTGGCAGCAGTCCGACTGAAAGCTGAAACACTGCCTTTTTCATCTTTAAAAGGGCAAGAACCTCTTTCTCCGCATTAATCTTAGCACCTTCAGAGTTTGTTTACCATCGATACAAACATCGTCATCTAGAGTTTCTGCCCTGTGTGGGTGACATGTGACTGGTCAAACCATCTCATCAACCCACAGTCAGTCCCTGTCATGACAGCCTGACTGACTCACTGTCTTGTAGACATGTCAAGAGGGAAAATGTGAAGGGAAAAAGAACAGACAATTTATCAGAGATATTTTTGTGATTTTTTTTTTTCTCATTTTAAATCTAGATTTCATGTGTAGGTTCCCACAAGCAGACAGTTTTACCATCAAAATGCATTATGTTATGATATAGATATGGTTTTATATTTCACATCTTTTATTTTGTAATATTTTCATCTTCCTTCACAGGTTACCATTGGCATGACTCTTCTCTCTGGAGATCCCTGCTTTAAAACGTGAGTGTGTTGTATATTGTAGATTAACTTTGTGTTACTGAATTTAATGCTTCTTAATTAAAAAAAAAAAAATAGTTTTCAACCCTACTAAGACCCCTCTGCAGACTTCACGTGGGACCTCAAGATGATTTAAAATAAGACAAAACAAGATTTGAATTTTTGTTATTATTTCTCTCCCTTAACATCTTTTTGTTGTTGTTGTTGAAGAACCAGGGTTTTGAATATAAATTTTAAAAGTGTGTTTTCTATCCCTGGTAAAAGGTCATATAAATGAATAAACTCTTTTGTCTAGTAATGCCAAATTCTTAACACTTTTATCAGGTAGAAAAAATGAACAAATTTTCATAAAAATTCTTATTGTTAATTCGTATCCATTTATTCATGAGTGACTGAAAAATATCATGTTCAGCTATTAAAATGTCTGAGTTCTCAAATGTAATTAATTTTATATATCTATGGACGACTCTACTAGTTTTGTGGACAATGAGGAGCCTTGGGGTAAAAAAAAGGGCACTGTGCTTAGAAACTGTTGTTTAGTTCTCTTGATTCATGCTCAGTATAACACCCCTCTTGTTTATATTTGTAGGCAATGTGTAGAGAGAGCACAGGCTTTTATTGCTCCCTGATGATATCTAAACTTGTCTTTCGCCTCTTTGTCAGACCTGTGAGCACAGCGAAGACCATTGCCATTGCTGGGCAGGACCCCTCTCTGCAGCTGGACCGCAAGGGAGAGGGCACTGCTGACCACTCTGCACCGTCCCTCGGTGGCAGCACCCGCCGATCGGTCAAAAGCAGACCCTCTGTGAACAACTCTGGTAAGACCAACACACCTAAAGTAGACAATCTCTGAAATTGTGAAATTTGGAGAATGATAACAAGTAGAAAAATGCTTTACATTTACAATTGTATTAAAAATGCACAGTATTTTATGATGATTTTGTAACAACTGTTTGTGTTAGATATTTTGGGCTTTCTTAATGAATGGTGCTAACCTGAGAATGTTTGTTCTCAGGAGGACTTCAGGAGGGATTGGAGGAGAACCTGTCCAGTCCAGATGAGGTGTTTCACACAGGACATTCTCGCAACTCCAGCTTTGCCAGCCAACAGAGCAAAATCTCAGGTGGGACTCAGGGCACGATCAAAAGAGCATCAGGTACAGATTATAGCTGATTACAGTATAAAAAAACAACTTCAAACTACACTTCCATCTTCATTTAAAAATGATCTGAAATTAAATGTGTAATAGTTTAGATTTACAACTGAATAAATTCTTTAGCAATTTAGAATATGATACAGGAGCCAAGAGTAAGAGATTTTTGTGTTCTAAAATCACAATTTATTGAGAGTAAATTTCACTTGAAAGTGAGTGTAATTTTTCATTTGCATACACTGGTCGGTAATCGGCTTTTAATGTTTTAAGAGAAGTATCTTATTCTCTCTCAATTTGAACAAATACAGAAAACGGTTATTTTAAATTGTAATAATATTTCATAATATTACTGTTTTTACTATTTGAAAATATTTTAATGTAATTGTAATAAGAATAGTGTTTATTTCAAATATAAATCTTTTGTAATGTCTTTACTGTCACTTTTTCATCAATTTAGTGTATCCTTGTCTGAATATGAATTTCTTTTAAAAAAAAAAAACTTTGAACTGTAGTGTATTTATTGATCAAAACCTAAGAGGCTGAAAAGTAAAAGTGAAAATTAAATTCTTACATTCTATTGAACAATTTTCTTTCTTTCACAATACTGCTTATTATGATCACAAGAACTGCTGCTCACTCTGTCTTGTGGGATGTGCTTGTCCTCCATGCAGGCTACAGTACAGAGCACTCTCACTCCTCCAGCCTGACAGATCTGTCCCAGCACCGGCGGAACACCTCCACCAGCAGCAGCAACACATCAGGAGGAACATCTACAACTATCGAGTGCCCTGTAGAGCCGGAGAAAGAAGTGGTAAAACCGGAGAGACCCCCACGTCCCCCAAGACCTGCTCTGCCCCCAAACAGACCCTCGAGGTGGGGAGTCACCAGCAACACCAAGATACTAAAAGACTTTGTTGTTTTATGTTGAATCACAAGCAAAAATGGCATGTAGTTAAGATAAGAAGCATCTATATATCTATGCAGGAGAAAGAAGGACTCTGTGGAGAACCATCCCACATGGGTGGACGACACACGCATTGATGCAGATGATATTGTGGAGAAGATCGTGCAGAGTCAGAACTTTGCGGATGTCAGCAACAATGAAGGTGTGTTGAGAAAAAAAATTGGTAGTAGTATTAGTAGTAATATTAACTATTTAGCACCATTAGTTCCTCTTAAGCTTTGATTACTGATACATATAAGAGGGTTTTACCCACTTGTGAAGCTTTCACATCACTAAAGCTGATCATTTTGTCGCTCTTTCTTTTGTCACTTCACAGACAGCAATTTAACACTGTTCATCAGTAGGGATGGTACCACAGCATTAAGTGGCATACAGCTTGTCAACAGGTAAACTGGTGCTCTTTTAATTTAGTGTTCTGGTTATAAATTTACAAAGTATGAATTTAATTATGGTAACACTTTATTTTGATAGTCCACTTTAGACATTCTACTAACAGTAAGTAACTTTGCAACTTCATGTCAACTAGCAGTCATTAGAGTATTAGTAGACTGTCTGTTTAATATCTTTTAACACTTTATTTTGATGGGTCCACAACATACTGAGTATTAGAAACTTAGCGAGTATATGTAAAAATATTTTTACGGTATATTTATACTATCAGTAGAAAGTTTGGGGTCTGTAAGATTTTGTTGTTCATGTTTTTAAAAACATTTTTAATAAATCTGTTTTCCTCTTATGTGCACCAAGGCTGAATTTATTTTTTCAGAAATTCAGTTATATCATGAGACATTCTAGCAATTTTAAAATCTCTGTTTTCTGCTTTAACATGGTTTAAATGTACAAACCCGATTCCAAAAAAGTTGGGACACTGTACAAATTGTGAATAAAAACATGTGGAAGTTTCAAATTTCAATATTTTATTCAGAATACAACATAGATGACATATCAAATGTTTAAACTGAGAAAATGTATAATTTTAAGGGAAAAATAAGTTTATTTTAAATTTTATTTTATCAAAAAAGTTGGGACAAGGCCATGTTTACCACTGTGTGGCATCCCCTCTTCTTTTTATAACAGTCTGCAAACGTCTGGGGACTGAGGAGACAAGTTGCTCAAGTTTAGGAATAGGAATGTTGTCCCATTCTTGTCTAATACAGGCTTCTAGTTGCTCAACTGTCTTAGGTCTTCTTTGTCGCATCTTCCTCTTTATGATGCGCCAAATGTTTTCTATGGGTGAAAGATCTGGACTGCAGGCTGGCCATTTCAGTACCCGGATCCTCCTTCTACGCAGCCATGATGTTTTAATTGATGCAGTATGTGGTCTGGTATTGTCATGTTGGAAAATGCAAGGTCTTCCCTGAAAGAGACAACGTCTGGATGGGAGCATATGTTGTTCTAGAACTTGGATATACCTTTCAGCATTGATGGTGCCTTTCCAGATGTGTAAGCTGCCCATGCCACACGCACTCATGCAACCCCATACCATCAGAGATGCAGGCTTCTGAACTGAGCGCTGATAACAACTTGGGTTGTCCTTGTCCTCTTTAGTCCGGATGACATGGCGTCCCAATTTTCCAAAAAGAACTTCAAATTTTGATTCGTCTGACCACAGAACAGTTTTCCACTTTGCCACAGTCCATTTTAAATAAGCCTTGGCCCAGAGAAAACGCCTGCGCTTCTGGATCATGTTTAGATATGGCTTCTTTTTTGACCTACAGAGTTTTAGCCGGCAACGGCGAATGGCACGGTGGATTGTGTTCACCGACAATGTTTTCTGGAAGTATTCCTGAGCCCATGTTGTGATTTCCATTACAGTAGCATTCCTGTATGTGATGCAGTGCCGTCTAAGGGCCCGAAGATCACGGGCATCCAGTATGGTTTTCCGGCCTTGACCCTTACGCACAGAGATTGTTCCAGATTCTCTGAATCTTTGGGTGATATTATGCACTGTAGATGATGATAACTTCAAACTCTTTGCAATTTTTCTCTGAGAAACTCCTTTCTGATATTGTTCCACTATTTTTCGCCACAGCATTGGGGGAATTGGTGATCCTCTTGCCATCTTGACTTCTGAGAGACACTGCCACTCTGAGAGGCTCTTTTTATACCCAATCATGTTGCCAATTGACCTAATAAGTTGCAAATTGGTCCTCCAGCTGTTCCTTATATGTACATTTAACTTTTCCGGCCTCTTATTGCTACCTGTCCCAACTTTTTTGGAATGTGTAGCTCTCATGAAATCCAAAATGAGCCAATATTTGGCATGACATTTCAAAATGTCTCACTTTCAACATTTGATATGTTATCTATATTCTATTGTGAATAAAATATAAGTTTATGAGATTTGTAAATTATTGCATTTCTTTTTTATTCGTAATTTGTACAGTGTCCCAACTTTTTTGGAATCGGGTTTGTAATTCATTCCTGAGTTGGCAAAGCTGAGTTTTCAGTAGTGTATTTTGTATTTGACTATTATAATATCATGTGTGATATGTTTCTTTTATTCTTTGGCAGGGTGTCTGCGGGTGTTTTTGAACCGGTGGTGATTGAGAGCCATTAGATCTCTGAGGCCACAGCAGATATTCTCTCACACAGCCACTGCCTTTTTAATATTTTGAAATGATGGAGAGAGCAAGACAGGGACTGTATGTGGGCACCTGACTTCACAACTTGCTCCTCTTATGGGTCTGATGTATTACTCGCCTATTACAACCGTAACGCCCTAATCATGCATTACATTTGCTGAAAAAACGGTGGGTACGTCCATTGTTTGAATGAATTAATCATAAATATGATTACAACGGATTACAAACTACTTGAAATGCCTTAAGAAATGAGGCAAGATGGGAGCTTCAGTCTAACACTGTGAAATATGAGGGCAGTCCAAAGGTTTTAGAAAGAAAATTTAGTTCAATGTTATATTCAAATTTAAAATCCCATTAGCCTGTGATAAACATGGATTAATACACATGAAATCATGTATGGCTGGCCATACAAATATGTCAGAGGCAAAGAAAACAGTTAAGCTATTTCCCCACATAGCCACTTTCAGTATCACACACTTATAAGGTTGGCCGTAGTTTGCTTACAAATGTTCCAGCTGGACTGGTGAAGATGAAATACATAAATATACTTTACTGCCCCCTCTTTTTCTCTTTCTCTAAGTAAAAGTCCCAGTGTATTTCTAACTTCGTCTGTCAGTATTTCAGTTTATTTCACATTTCTAATCTTTCACTTTGCTGCTGGATTCAGCTTTGAATATTTGTGTGACTGTGAGTTTTGGCTCTGACAGCACAGCGGTGCACACAGCACAACAGCACAGCCAAGTCATTTGTGGGATTCTCTCACTAGGGTCTTGTCTTTATCAAAATAGCCATATCCAGTGAGATCCTGCATTGTGCAGCTAAAATATAAAGTAAGAGCAAATGATTGGGAGAGTTCTTGTAAGACACCACTGAATAATTCCATTGTTTGTAGGCTAGATCAGAGACAGTGACTCATAGTCACACGTCTGTCCTTGGCGAACGCCTCTGTGTTTCTGACCGGCACCTGGAGTGCAATAGGAAACAGTGTACAATAGACATGACAGTGAAGTAGAGAGAACGGAAGGCCCAGTTTTCTGTGTTTCTCTGTCATGTACTGCTTGTTTGTCATCTAATTAGCTATTCATGATCTTTGTCAAGGAGATGAATCTTTCTCAGTTGATCTGAGAGCATTCACCACATTAAAGACTGACGTTTTGTTTTTTTGTCAGTTGCGAGAAAAGTGCAATGTGGGCCTGTTGTTTTATAAAAGCCCATTTTAATGAGTTCTTTCAGGGAATTGAGCCCTGAAACATTTCACCTGTCCAGTGGCTTAAAATTAGACGTTTAAACAGAATCACTGTTCATTACTAATACTAGAGAGGTGAGAGTTAGTTACATTCACATTCATATTAATTAACGTTCTTGTTCTTCACGCCATTAAAAAACGAATCTGTGGCATGATCCAGCTGATTCTCTACAGGATTATTATGTAACACTAACTTTCAAAGGGCTAAACGTACAGTATGATAATTATGTGGCCTGGTAAAGCCTAGTGTTCTGGATGTTTCTGCTTAGCTAGTATAAAGGGATTCTCTGAAGACTCTGAACAATGTATCTAATTGTTTACTCTTTGTAGCTTTCATCTACTCTTACACAAAAAAGCTATTAGCAACTAAGAACAATAACTCTATCCTGTCATCTTTATTTTCGAGCCGGCGGGCTGGTTCACTGGAATCAATTTCAGGGGGATTTTCCCCTCAACCTTGATGTCAAATAATTCTGTAAAGTTTAACATTTGTGGTGAAATAATGACCATCTGTGGTTCTTGTTCTTTCTCTCTTCTCTCTCTTTGTCTTACAAACACTTTTGTAATGATTTTAGTGATAATTGACTGTAATCTGTGATCTTTCTAATGCAGAAGAGTATATATATATATATTAAGATGCTGTTGAAGGGAGCAGACTGGGGTCTGTATACAAAAGTTAGAAGCAAGAGGGTTGATGTTGGTTTTTTTGTACATTTCAGTAATCTGGAGCTTTTGTTCTCCTTAAAAATAAGGTTGTTTAATCAATGCGTGCATGTTAATTTATTTATATATAAAATAAATATTGTTTTAAATATGGTTTGAACAGCACAGGCTCCAGGATACTGAAACCTCAGATGATAGATATATGTAAAGTTCACTACAACAGCACTTAAATACTGATGCCTCTCACACATTCTCCACAATGTCGATCTTAATTTCTCCTGTACTATCGTAAAAGATGAAAGCTATGCACTTACAGAGAGCTTGCCATGCATATTAATGACAGCAACATTCATAAAGTGAAATATAGGCTTTCTGGAGATTTCTTTAAAAATTTACCACTAAAGTACTATGGAAATGAATTTATTTTTCTGATTGTGACAAATATTTATATATAAGAAATGTGGTGTTGCTCCAAAGTTTTCTTGGTCTTTTGTTTGGTTTCATGGAGAGGATACTTTCTAATGATGGACCGGAACTATATTTCTACACTCAAATGTGAATGTTTCTTTCTTTAATGCAGGTTATCTGTATGTATTATTTGGGGGAAATAAAGTTAATGTTGGGTTATAAATAATAATCTTTGTTGTGTGATTTATTTAACATCCAGCTCCGATTCTTGTGAAGTATGCTTTTTTTATTGCTAGTGGGTGATTCTATAATTGGAGATACATTTGGCATTTCAGAAAGTTAAGAAAGTTTCACTTACAGAATTTTTTTCCAGTATCTTATTGAAAGCATATTAAATGAATAATTTAGTGCTTGCCAAACACAAATTACTTTGTTTTTTTACTTTTAATGATACATAATAACTTTATGGTATTGTTTGTCAACTCTGTTACGGCCAAATTAGGCAATGTGCAGAAATAACGATAAATCATAACCGGACAAATCCTTCTCGTTTCATTAGACAAACAGTCCTTACATTCCAACACTCAAAAGAGAGATAATATTTCACCTATGTATACCTTAAAAATGAAAAAAATACCTATGTCTTCACAGAACTGTCCACTTGGAGCAAGTATTTTTCATCCGGAAATGTATTATATACAATATCCAGTAAAAAAAAAAAGAAATGTTGTTGAAATATTATAAAGGTGCAACAATATCTCAATAATGTTTATGAGATTTTAAACATTTTTATAGTTTTTTTTTGTGAAAAAAGTTCATAAACCGAGTTGACCCTTTAAGTAACACAATTGTAAAGTAACAGAATTGACAGAATGATCCAGTGGACTGTCAATTCTGTTACACTATTGTCAGCATTGTTATTCTACCTTGGTAACAGAGTTGACCCTTTTATTTTATTTTTGCCAAAAACTCCACTTGCTGGCATAAATGTTAAGAGCACATTACACTAATGAAAACATGATTATAAGACCTTTAAGTAACCCAGTGTTCAGCGCTTCAGATCTTAACAGTGAGGGAAAGTGACATCATTTCCTGTATCTTACATAATTTAAAGGGAAAATATGGTACGGTAACAGTGTTGATGCAAGATTTATGGACACATTTCTTTTTAAGAAAATAATTTAATGTTGTAGAATTAAGTAAGTGACTATTTAGGGCTTTTATAAATAAAATGAACAAAATGTTACCAAAAGAAAAGTACTATAAAACATTTTTGATACATGATGGAAAAAATACACTGTGAAATTGTGATTTTCCAGCCATTTAAAGCACTTTTTAAATAATTATATTGTTATGGACTGTAACATCTTGTAATTCATAATGAGTAACAAATTATTAAAATAATACAAAAATATAACCATTTGAAAAAAAAAAGCTAAAAAAAATGATGACTTCGGACACCAAATGTACCCGCAATTATAGAATGACTTACACTGAAGTAATGAAGCTGAAGCTAAATATAATAGGTCTACAAACTGTCCTATTTTGCTCAGTCTTAACTTAGCTGACTAAATTAGTTCCTTTGATAGTTTAACTATTAAACAAGATAACCATGATAGTCGAGTATATTCTTGAATAGAGTCTTGAATCTGCTGCAGGAGGACTGCTGTAGCTCGGTCATAATTCCCGCTCTCTGCTACAAAAAGTTCATATGTTAATATGAGATGTGCATTTAGCGCGGCTTTTAACCAGTAATTATCTGTCTTTGAGCGCCCTCGTGTGCTGGAAATTTTTGATAGATTTAAAAAAAAAAAAAAAAAAAAACTACAATACCCAGCACAAAAAACTACAATACCCAGCACAAAACTACAATACTCAGCACAACTTCCGTTGTTCGTAGGAAGTACATTTCAGAATCAGGACAGTTTGGTTTCATGCGGAAGTGACACGTTCATGATGGTAAGATTGTATGTAATAGACGTGGAAGTGTTATGTTTTTTCCCTCGTTTGCTTGTATATGTATTAATATTATGCCTAATTTTAGGTCGCCGCGTTGTTCCTGGTTGTTAACTGTCCAGTTTTCTAGTTAATATGATTAATAAGCAACACGAGTTGCACGCCGTGGTCCGTATTTAGGCGACATAGAATAATTCACCAATAAAAGAATAGTTCTTATTTATACATTTAAATGTATTTGTTCATTAGTGCTTCTTTGTTCGTTGCTTTATGACAGCTAATGAATAGACGTAGTGTCCCTTCATAAACACACTATAAATGTGAATCTTTAAAACACATCATTTGTTTCTTTCAGTGTGGAGTATAGAAGTTAATAAAAGACCATATTAATTCCTCAAATTAAATATTTATTTGTTTAAATATGTTGTGTTTATCATCATATGCTTGCATTTTATTTGAAATGAGTTAAATGTAATTTGCACTTTTAGGTTATATCTAAGCTCTAAAATCAATTTCTTTTCAGGCAACAGGAGCAGATCAAGCTGTTGGTTTTGGGCTTGTTGGTTTTAGTCTGTTGCTGTTTACGTATTACACCATTTGGGTCATAATCTTGGTAAGTGAGTGTGTATGTATGTGTATTTAATCCTTAAACTTTAACAACATTTAAATGAGATGAATTTGTTTTGCAGTTTTCCAAATTGATATGACACCCATAACATGCTTTGTTTCATATGCTACTGAAAAAAATACCGAAGTGATCAAACACCAATGCAGACTCTTCTGCCCTTGTTCCAGCCGTTTGTAGACAGTGACCATGTGATCCACAGCTATTTTCTTCCACGAGAATATTCAGTCATACTTCCTGGAGTTGCAGCATTAATCCTCTTACTTTTTGTTGGTAAGCAAGCAATCCATCAACATAATGTTAGTAGTATATCAAGTTCAAAATGTTTGTAATTATATCCAAACCCCTTCCGAACAGCTGAGACAAACACATCTTTCAAGAAGTTCAGAAGACGCACCTCTTCTGCAAGCACTTAACCACCTCACACCCATAAACCAATGCACTTACACACAAAAAGCACTCAATACTCCTCTTTTCTAACTTGCTTCCTAATCTAGTTGGAAACTTGAATTGTATATTGTGAATAATGTGACTCATTGACAAATTGCTTTTGTTCCTCTTTGGATAAAAGCATCTGATAAATGCGTTAATGTAATGTAAATACATCAATGCAACCATATTTTGTACAGTTAAAAAAAAAAAAAACTTCTGGTTTTTCATTTTCTCTGTCTACTCTAGTGACCAAATGTACCCTCGTTGTGTTTTTCAGGCACCTTCATAGGGGTGGTAACATGGAAGAATCGAAAACCTAAGAAAGTTGATTAAGACTCCAGGTTGTTGTGATTCATCTGGTCACTGTGTGGATTTCACTCATGCACCACTTCCTGTACATAGCCATGTGAAGATCAACTCCAAAGCTGCTCTCCTGGATTCCAGTTATTAGACATGTTTAGGTGGTTCTTAAAATAAACAACAAAATAGATTTCCTTAATAGCCAAAGCAGTACTGAACATGTAGCTGTATAGTAGGCTGTTTGAGCTTAAATGGCCACAACCTTGACTGAAGACCACACTACCTTGACGGGAATTCTTTCCATAGTCAGGGAGAAAAAAAGCAAATAATACGTGAGGTTCACATTTTAGGCACCTAAGAGATGGGGTAGATAAATGTATAGTGTGTATCTGGAAGACATCTAAATGGAATATGGGATTTTTCTTGTTTAGTTATGCTTTGTTGTTTATGTTGAGGGGATTCAGCTGTTCTTTTATGTTGTAAAAAGATGTATTTATAAACTGGAGTGCTTGCTTTTAGCAGCAAAATAATTCAGGACAACAGTCTATAAAGAATGAGAAAGATAAATTTTTGTAATATAAACAATCCCACATTAAAATGAATAGAAATATGCCTGTGGTTGTTTCTCTCTTATTCTATATGTATAGCATATCTATATCTATCTATTTACATGTGTATATAAATTCAATTTAAATGTGTTTTAATGAGTTTGCACTGAATAGTCCAGCTGCATTTTCCAAATTCTGGGTGGCAGTTAACTGTGACATCTGCAGCGCATCCTCAACAAAAGCCACTTTTCTTTATTTAGATCCTGGTTCCTGCTGTGGAAAAACACAGTACCTGCCCAAAGTCCCTAGTTCCTGGGGAAAGTTCCTGCGGTGGAAACGCGGCAAATGAGGCCCATTTGGGCAACCACTAACTCTTGTCTCTTACTCTCATTTACTGTCAAGATTAGTTAAATGGATTAAATTTCATGTCAAATTATAGATTTAAATTTAGAAAAATGTTGCACTTGTTGGTACAAATTTGGTATGGTCATTTGTTTATATGAGACCCAGCTATTGAGTTTTTGTCTCTGTAGTGGGCATGATTTAGTGAATTTCTCTGAGTGCTTACATGTCACCGTTTTAAATCTGGATGTCCTTTTCAGAGAGACCAAGTTTCGCCATGACCTCTCCTTGGTCTTTAAAGTTGGCTGACATCAATTTAGTGATAAAATTGTACATTCTTATGGAAATATTATAATATTCTGCCCTATAATAACATTTTGTAATTATAATTTAAATCTGATTAATGTATCAGGTTTCAAATCAAAATATGACTTCCTGTTACGAAACAGGCCATCACACATGTCCACTGTAGAGGACACCAGGACTAAAAGCATGTTTATTACACATTTTGGGAGACAAAACAATTGAATAGGAAAATAAATTACATATCAACATTCTTATGAAATATTAGATATTATGAAAATCTGGCCAATTATTACTCCCATTATTACACTTATTTTTCAACATGCTGTCCCAACAGAGCATTAGGTTAATATGCAAATTGCATATTTTATATATATTTAATATACAGTGTATAGATAACATTGTGTTTAATGGGAAAACTAGTTTCTGGAAATTTTACACCCATATTGCATGAAGCAAAGTGGTATATCAAATCATTCTGTTATATCTTTTATAACATAGTTGTGAATCATCATTATACAAACCTGAAACCTAAAAATGGGTGATTTTTATAAAATCCCATTGTTTTTGCCTTTTCATGTAAATTCATGTCGTTTTCATTTTTACAAAAACTGGTTATTTAGTTATTAGTTTAGTTATTCTAAATAATATTAAATAATATAATTCTAAAAAATATTATTTAGTATGACTAAATTCCCAAAGCTTTGTTTCTGGGTCTCAGGAGTATATACTATGTGTACAACATCTTAGTTCAAGATTGTGATATGTGTAAGATACCAATCTACTATCAACACTAATAGTTTTGTCTGTTTGTGTCCGCATACTTACCCGTGTGTTCCGTATCTAAGCACAGAGTGGCAGTGAGTGTGTGTGTGTGTGTGTGTGTGGGATGGGCCGCTGCAGGCGCGCTCGTTCTAATGAGAGACTGGTCGAGCTCGAGCTGCTCATCCACACACGGCCAGTGTTATGTCACGCGAGGACAGGGAGAATGCGCTGATCTCCTCATCCACGACCCTGCGGACAGACGAGGACATGTACTAGAGGACCTATAATGAATCGCTCTGAGGTACGTGCACATCTGTTTTTATTAGACAGCAAAACCTTGTTTCTGTTATTTATTTATTTTTATTTTTAACTGAGGGTAAACTCAAGTTCCTGACAGCTCCACTAGCTATTCCTGTTTTAACATTTGTTGGTTTGTTAAAAATGTTAATCAAAAACTGGCCTTGTCTGATTCAGAATAGTAAAAAATATACATTATATTGGACTTTGACTTTAAATGCACTTCATATGTGGAACTGATGACAGAGGTATTTCCCAGGCTGCATTTAGAGGGGGAAAAGCTGCAGACTTATATTGAAAAATTGAATTTCTTCATGCAGAACAGCTGATTACCATCACTGCAAACAAATAAACTTATGTCTGAAATATTTCTCTGCAGAAGAATCCATTTAGGCACATGACACTTGGGAGGACAAATTGGCTGAAAATTGTTTGCAACTATGATTTCCTCATGTGCAAAGAACACACTGGTGTCTTAAAGGTGCAGTTTTTTTTATGCAGCTGATGGAATGTCAGAATTGTGCTATGACCTGCTGCAGGTGCTTTGCTCTCCCATGATGGTGCTGCATTCACTAGTAATAAAGATTTGCAAATTACTAATAATAATTTCCCTGTCTTGAGTGAACCTACCTTAAGACCTCTTGAACAAATACAGTTTTTGTTCTGTTTTTCTGTTGTCAGGGAGACCTTAACCAGTTTCAAGATTATAACAAATCCCTCTGTCATTATAACAGGAGTAGAGTGCAGTAAAATATATTCACGTCTCATTTACACACACACACACACACACAAACACACACACCCATGTTGGTTTTTGTGGTTTATGGGGACTCTCCATAGGCGTAATGGTTTTTATACTGAACAAACTGTGTGTGCTATTGCCCTACACCTAAACTTAGCCCTCACAGGAGACTTTGTGCATTTTTAGATTTTCAAAAAAACACCATTTAGTATGTTTTTTAAGCCTTTTGAATTACGGGGACATAGGCAGTGTCCTCATAAACCACCTTCATATTGTAATACCTCTGTCATACCCATGTCATTATACAAATTTGTGTCCTCATAAACCACATAAACATGCACACACTCACAAAATACTGATAAAAATATGTTGTAATGCATGTAGTTTCTACTAAGGCTTTAGTGAAGTGAAGTGAAGTGACATTCAGCCAAGTATGGTGACCCATACTCGGAATTCGTGCTCTGCATTTAACCCATCCAACGTGCACACACACAGCAGTGAACACACACACACCGTGAACACACACCCGGAGCAGTGGGAGCCATTTATGCTGCGGCGCCCGGGGAGCAGTTGGGGGTTCGGTGCTCAAGGGCACCTCAGTCGTGGTATTGAGGGTGGAGAGAGCGCTGTACATTCACTCCCCCCACCTACAATTCCTGCCGGCCGGAGACTCGAACCCGCAACCTTCGGATTACAAGTCCAACTCTCTAACCATTAGGCCACGACTTCCCCCATTAGGTCCCGACTTCTTTACAAGTTGGTGTACTGTTTTTTTAATGGACATACATGTCCATTGCATGTTGTAGATGGAGATGTCAGGGCCAGGTGCAAGCCGACACAGTCGCACAGTGAAGAGGAGACGTTGGGGCAGACTGAGGCAGCAATGGAAACTGCTGGGTCTGTTTGAGATCGACCAGCAGCATGAGTTTTACAGTCTCACCTGTATGATGAAGGAAGGGCTGTTTGCCGCTGTGCAGAACACCATTGACAACCCTTTACCTGTGA
The DNA here is from genome assembly GCF_936440315.1 of Barbus barbus. NCBI lineage: Eukaryota > Metazoa > Chordata > Actinopteri > Cypriniformes > Cyprinidae > Barbus > Barbus barbus. The sequence continues at coordinate 34,313,193 of NC_136734.1, read as the reverse complement.
GTATACCCGTGTTTATGAACCTACACCTCATCCAGTCCCTATTGAATATCACTCCTTCCATCTTAAGGAAAAGATTACAATTGGAAAGATGCAGTTATAGCCAAAGTTGTGATTGGTTTGTGGACTCCCAGTGGTCTGTGGAGAAGATATAAAAAACATATATAATTTTCTTTAATCAGTGTCAGTATCAGAATCAGAATAAACTTTTGTCACAGGAGCTTCCAGTGCAGATAAAATACAAACTTAATAAAGGTAATAAATTAGAATGTAAGGCAATAACAAAAAATAGGCTATAAATGTATAATATAATACAATCCTGTAATAAATACAGTAAATACACAATAGACAGAATTACAATGTACAGGTATGCTATTAAAAATGAAAAATATAAAACCTTGATGCCATTTCCTACTATGTACATTAGAGTATGAGTATTTCAATTTCTGTCTATTTACAAAGCTATAAACCGGATAGAAAGCTAACTTAGAGTTTTTTTTCACTTTTAGATTTTTTTTAAATTCACCATTGCATTTTTTCTTAATCAGATTTATCAAAACATTTTATTCAAATCCCCCCCAAGACTAGTCTGTTCATTGCTGACATCAGCTAGTATTAACATCTACTACTCAAGCTGATACGAACAAATTTATCTGTACAGAAGTCACAGCTCATTGCAGTCAAACACGTTTGAAATTATGAAAACAAATTCAAAATACAATCCCAAGGAAATAAACAGTTCAGATAACATTACATTTTCAGTGTTGAAGTGCACATTGAAATGAAAGGTGAGAGAGATGACAGCTTTGGCATGATTAAAGACCTCCAAGGAGACAGGCGAGTTCTATTTACCATTAATTAGTATGAGGACAAGCTCCATAGATAGGACCAGATTTAGTGTGATCTTTCCATGGAGACTGTGTGTTTGTGACACTGAAGGGGCACCGTATTTTAATGTTTAGGCTTGATTAGAGCTGCTTTTATCTTGGTAATTTGCTCAAGAGTAACAGAGCATATGGTGTGAAAGAATAACCAAGTGTTTTGGATACAAACACCATTGTATTTCATGCACTGGGGAGGAGGGGACAATTCTAACAATGAGATAGTGCTCAGTGCATGGTAGCGCCACAAAAGAGGGCAGAAATATTCAAGCAGAAATCGGGCCATGAAAAAAAGAAAGTAGATTCCAGTTGAATAAGTGGCATAAGTAAATAATAATTAAGCTTTAGCATATAATAGAGGAACAAGAGAGTACTATTCATCTCTGAACGTGGTACTGTATGTGCATGACTCATTTTTTCCCCACATAGGTTTGTCACATTTGTGATGTTTCATAGATTATTCACGTAGCATTTCAATGCTTTCTATAAATCAATTTTCTTATTGAGATTACATAATACTGAAACCGCAGTAACTGTGGCATTCACTGATGCCTAAAAGAAATACAGGGCTTTCAGCAAACCAAAGACTCTCTCCCAGCTGGCATTTTTAGTATGGTAAAACCATACAAGATAGAACTGGATAGTTCTGGTCCTAGATTCTGTCAATAATATGTTACAGCCATGCTAAAATACATACTTACATGTCAGGGAACTTAAGTAATTAATGATATTTTGTGATACGCATTTGTGAATATAGTCATGGTTAAAGTGTTTTTAAGACCCATTAGACACATTAAAAAGATACTCTAAACGTGATTTTTCCAGAATGAATGAATGACATTGACCTCTTCCCCACTTTTTTCAATATAGCTTTCGATTGCCATTTTAATTGAACTACACAAACTTGCCTATGAGGCAAACACATCCCCTGATTATTAACTACTCAACCTATTTTGTAATGTGGTGGTTGCACTCATGGGTCATGTGCTTGTTCACTAACACACACACACACAAACACACACACTCATGTTGGTTTTTGTGGTTTATGGGGACTCTCCATAGGCGTAATGGTTTTTATACTGAACAAACCGTGTGTGCTATTGCCCTACACCAACCCTACACCTAAACTTAGCCCTCAAAGGAGACTTTGTGCATTTTTAGATTTTCAAAAAAACACCATTTAGTATGTTTTTTAAGCCTTTTGAATTACGGACATAGGCAGTGTCCTCATAAACCACCTTCATATTGTAATACCTCTGTCATACCCATGTCATTATACGTGTCCTCATAAACCACATAAACATGCACACACACACACATACACACACTCACACATATGCATAGATGATGTTGCTGACCCCTGATTCTATTGAATCCAGTCTGCTTAGGCAGCAGTATAATGCATGAATATGCTGCCTGTTGTCTGGGGGTCAAAGCTCTTTTGCATCTCTCTCACCTACTTAAATAACAAAAAGGAAAACAATACCTGCAAAAACATGTAATCAACTATGCAATATATATTTGTGTCTTTTAGGATGAGCTGTCTGAGGATGACTATACTCTTGAAGTTACTCAAATCCATAAGGTATGTTAAAAGAAAAAGCCAGCATTTCTTACTATAATTTTAGCATATTTTGCTGTACCGGACAAAATGTGACGTAATTACTAAGCAATTGTTGAGCATGTGCTTGTTTTGCTTGAATTATACGCAATATATTTATGCATAATTTCTACTGAATCTCTTCTGTTGTGTTTGTGACTGTGTGAAGGACTTCAGGATGGAGACGTATGCTGGGCCGGTGTTTGCCAGTCTGCGGCGCTCCCTGGGGATGAGAGAGAAGGAATATCAGCAGTCCCTCTCTTCTGAAGGCAGCTACCTGCAATTCATCAGCAATTCCAAGAGCAAAGCAGACTTCTTCCTAACGTGAGTCAGCACAAATACTTCACGTGCAGAAGCATATGCACTAGGCACAGTAGACAGACCACTTATAGAAAAAGAAATGGGAGAAATCAAATAGTTCAATGTGGCGTGTATAAGAAGGTCTGTACTTCATTTTAAAGAGTTTTTTAAATAGATTTTTGTATTCTAGAACCTGCATATCATTGTAGCATGATTTCAGCCACATGTATACTTTTGTTGTCAGATTTGTTTTCTTTGAAATATGTTTTGATTTGAAATGTGTTATTGAAACACATATGAAAAATGTTTATTTCTGGGGTTTTTCCCAATTCATTTAGATAGGAGCTATACTTGCACTGTTGTGCTTTGACTTGCACAACTTGCATACTTGCACAGTTACTGCACTGTTGTGCTTTGAGTGAACTGATATAGGGATAAATATATACCCTACTCTTCTATAAATATTTTTTTTCAGCAAGGATGGATTAAATGGATCAAAAGTGACTGTAAAGACTTAAAAATTCTTTTGGACTTTTTATTAAGAAAATATTCAAAATAAAAAAGTATCATGATTTCCACAGAAATATTAAGCAGCACAACTGTTTTCAGTTGGTAATAATAAGAAATGTTTCTTGAGCAGGAAATCAGCTAATGGCTAATAGCTAAAATTCTAATTGCCATACAGGAATACATTACATTTTAAAATACATTAAAATAGAAAACAGTTTGTTTAAATTTTTTTTTCAATTTTTCAATATTTCATAGTTTTTTACTGATTTCTGATGCAGCCTCGGTGAGTATAAGATACTTATTTTTAAAAATCATTTAAAAATCTCACTAATCAAACTTTTTAATGGAATAATAGTATATATTAGATTGATATCTGTAAGTAAACTTTGTAATATCAGTATGTTTGTTTGATATCAAACCAAATGTCTTTTAACACACATTTCTGTGTTCACTGTTTAGTAATGACAAGCGGTTCTTCTTAAAGACACAGAGTAAAAGAGAAGTGCGATTTCTCTTGTCTAACTTGAGAATCTATATGGAACATCTGGAGAAGTACCCACACTCTCTGCTTGTCAAATTTGTAGGTGAGAAAGCGGAAGCTATTACACTAACATTACTTTTTCAACAAATGTTACTGGACAAACATTTTTTTATCCACCAATTTTAATGCATTATGGATTTGAAGGTGTAATTCATGACGATTTACACTAGAAACCTTAAAACCCTGAATGCTTATCTTTATTGAATCCATTTAAGCAATTGTCATGCTTGATTCATGGACAGGTGTTCACAGGATCAAAATAGCACATCAGAGGATGGTAATTATTTCACATTACATCTTCAATTTCCTGTTAAAATGATTGTTTTATCAACCCCGAGGGTGGATGTTGTAAAACTCTACTGGTTTTCTTCGTGCAGAAGTACTTTATTGTGATGCAAAGTGTCTTTTACCCTGATGACAGAATCACAGCGAGGTAAGATTCACTGCATGTTATAAATGGAAATGGTAAAGTGTTAACGATTCGTCCATTATCAATCTTATAAATATTTAATGTTTCTATTCTCTTTATCACTTCTGTGAAAGTACACCACACTTACTAGAATCCACAGCCTTGCAATTATTGGTTATTAAATTGCTTTGCCTTTTAGCTGTTACTTTTGGCTTGCACTAATGGTAATAAAAATAATGATCCAATCCATCACTCCAACCCCCTTCTCCATTACTCTTCCTCCCTAGTTTTACATTCACGATTTTCTCTCAATGTTTAAGGTATGATATAAAGGGCTGTGAGGTGAGCCGGTGGATGGACCCAGCCCCTGAAAACAGCCAGATCATTGTTGTTTTGAAGGATCTTAATTTTGAAGGACAGTTCATTCAGTTAGGTAAGCTCAGTTCCTTGTATGATATTTAGACTTCATCTGCAACGCTACATTCAATCCTTTGGTTCCTTGTTTATATGACAGATCAGCAAGGCCCTTGGCTCCTGCGTCAGGTGGAGATTGATACTGCCTTTCTTCAGACGCTCAATGTGTTGGACTATAGCCTCTTGCTTGCCCATCAGCCCCTGCACCAGGATGAACTCAGCCAGAGTCTCTCTTTCGCAACACTGATCATGCGTGCCAAAAAGTGAGCATACTTTTATGCATATAGTCATCTACAAACAACCATAGACATTTACAAAGATGTTTTAATGAAGGCCTGCTTGTGTACATGGTTTAAAGATTTCAAATTCTTCTAATAAATATGATGAAAATAACTTGAAATCTTCACAAACTACATAATTTAATGTTACTACTTAAGGGAAGTTAGTGTTATTACATTTCATTAAATAAAAAATTAACACTACTGTTCTCTGTCAAAAATGACTGCATACAACATGTGGTCAAAACAAGATGAAAGCACTTTTTAAAATACTTTGGACGGTTTATGTATAATGAATGGAAACTTTCTGAAAGATGTTAGCATTTTATTGTCCTTAAAGGGATAGTTCACCCAAAAATGAAAATTCTGACATTAATTACTCACCCTCATGTCGTTTCAAACCCGTGAGACCTCCGTTCAACTTCGGAACACAAATTAAGATATTTTTGATGGAATCTGAGAGCTATCAGGGCCTCCATAGACAGCAAGGGTCCTTACAAGATCAAGATCCAGAAACGTAGCACGGAGATCGGTAAAATAATCCATGTGACATCAGGGGTTCAACTGTAATTTTATGAAGCTACGAAAATACTTTTTTTGCGCAAAAGAAAAAAAAAAACAACTTTATTCAAATTCGTCCCCTCCACGTCACCCTAGTGCCATTTTGGAGAATATCCGCTGGACGGAAACTACTTAATTTGTATCTTATAAAAAATATCTTAATTTGTGTTAATGAGGGTGAGTAATTAATGACAGAATTTTCATTTTTGGGTGAACTAACACTTTAAATACATTTCTGTACCTAAAATGCATGGTGAATAGAAAATTTCACAATAGTAGTGTACACATTTCAGTGAAGTCTCAAGGTTGGTGTAGTCTGGCATTCATAATTGTATAAAAACTCTATTCTTGACACAGTCAGATGGCACACAGATACTTTGGCTGGTCACCGCTATCCCACAAAGTCATTTGAATGAACTGCTTATGCTTGATAATTCTGAGGTGCACGCAGAATATAGTGATGAACTTTATATGATTAAGTGGAGAATACTGATGTTGGCTCTTGTTTTAATTGTTCTCATAGTTCAAAGACAATATTTGTTTCAAAACACAGTTTCAGTCACACTTTATTTTAAGATCCAATCCTCACTATTAACAAACCATTAACTACGACTTTTCCTCAATAAACTCCTAATTTGCTGCTTATTAATAGTCAGTAAGCTAGTTGTTTAGTTGTTTAAGTATGGGTAGGATTAGGGATGTAGAATATGTGCTTTATAAGTACTAATGAACAGCCAGTGCTTAATAAGTAACTAGTTAATAGTGAGAATTGGTCCCTTTTCCAAAGTGGGTAACAATTTATTTTAGGGTTTCTTAACTAGTTGCTTATTAGCATGCATATTACCATGCCATTTATTAGTAGTAATTAAGCACATATTAATGCCTTATTCTACATCCCTAATCCTACCCAATACCGAAACTTAACAACTACCTTACCAAATATTAATAAGCAGCAAATTAGGAATTTACTGAGGGGAAAGTCGTAGTTAATAGTGAATAAGTGTTGCCTATTCTAAAGTGTTACCTTAAAGTGTTACCGATGTTTCTTTCTGCTGCCTCCTATCTCTAGTTTAGTTCAGTATTTAAGGATAACAGGCTTTACCCTGACTGTGAATGTTCATGTTCACCTGTTTCCAGATCCTTCTCTTTCTTCTCCAAACGGCCAATGGCAGGCAGGCATGTAGCTATCATATCTAGCTTCGATGTCATTTTCAAAGTAATGTCTCAAAGTAATAACGAAAACTAAATTACTAAACTATAATAATAACCATGCGTGTACTTGCTACTACCATTCCATTAGTCATTGAACATCATCTCATATACTGCCTTTATCCATCATTTAAACTAAAGGTTTACTCAAAAAATGATGCAAGTCTTACTTATTCTCATGTCTTTTGAAACTTGTATGACTTTGTCTTTTCCATACAACACAAAAGGACATATAGCAGAATGTCCAAGCTGCTCTTTTCCATACAGTGAAAGTGAATAGTGACCATTAAGCTTTTCAGTGAACAATGGCTTAGATTTCAGCCTGTTCCTCACACAAAGTTAACATATGACTACTTTTAAGGTGTATTTGTTAGAGACTGGCAGTCCCCATCCATTTTCATTGTGTGGAGAAGAGCAGCATGAACATTCTGCAAAACATCTCTTTTTGTGTCCCACACAAAAAAGAAAGACATATGGGTTTGGAAGGACATGATGGTGAGTAAATGATGTAAGATTTTCAATTTTTGGGTAAACTATACCTTTAACAGCATGGAATGTTCAGCTGTAATAATCTTATGCAGAAAAACAGAGCTTCAACCCAGAAACAAGCAACATTGAATGGCAATTGTTCCGTAGGTTAATGTTCTTTGTTCTCTGTTCTGTGTTCCTCTCTGACTGGCTGTTAGGTCAGTAAATGCAACATCCAGTCCTACACATGCCACTTCACCAACTGTTCCCGGGGTGGTGGCAGAGGAAGACTTCACACTCCTCTCCTCAGAATTAAATACAACACAATGTCACGTAACAGAAATGCACAGTGGCAATGGTGCAACGGACATAGCAAGTCCTGAGGAAGACAAAATTGAGCAACAAAGTAGAGTGGGAACAGAGTCAGCCGATCTACAAACGTTCCAGGCCCAGAACCGGAGATTGCTTCCTAACTTCAGAAACCCACTTCATGTCATTGATGGACCAGAGCAGCGTTACTTCATTGGGATAATTGACATCTTCACTGTTTATGGTTTCAAAAAGAGGCTTGAGCATCTGTGGAAAAGACTGAGACACCCACGACACACATTCTCCACAGTCAGTCCTCCAGCTTACTGTCACAGGCTGTGCCAGTGGGTTCAGGACCATACCAAATAAAATTAGAGAGCTTGGATGACAGATGGACACTGTTCGCACACCTGACTCATACATATCGTAATGTAAACACAGTGGAAAGGATCTGAATGTACATTTGGGGGGGGATGTTTTTATAGCTTTTTGTTTAAATAAAGAAGATGCTAATGCAAGTACCTGTTAAAACACTGTAGTTCATGAAAAATGCAAAAGTTAAAAGGTGTATTCAATTTAAAATTGTTATGTAAGTAACAGCGCAATGACGGTGCATAGGGATGAAACCTATTATGAAAACATGAATAAGAGCAAAGGAGAATGCAACTTTTAATTTAAGCTTGTTTTCATAATTGACTTATGTAATACCGGTTACATATATCTAATTTATTGATAAGTACATTGTTACCATTTGATTGCCAGCTGTCCAGAACAGAAACGCTTTTGAGACTGACAACTTATCAACAAATGCAGGGTTACTTCCTTCCTGCTGTCATGTTCAGAAACTGTTTTGTGAAACTACACAAGTGGGCATTCAAATGCTTTCAGAAATATTTATGCAGTATAATAAAAAAAAGAATGTTTGATATTTGCATCTTATTTAATGATTTAGATAAATAATGTTTAGGCCTCAAGCTGCTTTTGTAATTGACCAATTTATATTGCTGGAGCAAAATTTTATTTAATTCTATTAAAATTAAAAATGTGCTTTTCTATCTATCTATCTATCTATCTATCTATCTATCTATCTATCTATCTATCTATCTATCTATCTATCTATCTATCTATCTATCTATCTATCTATCTATCTATCTATCTATCTATCTATCTATCTCTAAATAGGACTAATTAATTTAATATTAATGGAAGGATATGGTTTACTTGGGCAGACCACAGAGGATACTTTTAAAAATGATTCTTCATTACAAGTATTGTATTTTAAAAGATGAGCATCCAGCTCTAAACTAGGCTGAGTAGAGGATAGCCGATGTAACTGATGGTAACTCCAGGCTGCGCTGTCGATTCCTCCTCGTCCTGCACAATCGATCCCGTTGCAGGGACAACCAACAAGCTGATGTTGCCGAAACGCACGCAGTGAAAACGCTGACACGATGGATTTCAATGTCAAGAAACTAGCGTCGGATGCAGGTGTCTTCTTCACTCGTGCTGTCCAGGTATGAAATGACCCAGTGCTTTCTGGTTACTTTACAGTAGTTGCGTTCAGCCATAATTGAGGGGGATGGATGTGCGCAGCAGCATCAGCGAGCTCGAGTCAGTGAACGAACTGCTTCGCTCCCTTGGCCTTATATAGATCCTCACGCGAACACTTGACCTGGCTTTCTGTAAACATTAATGTATTTGTCATTGTTCAAGCGAACGACCCTTGTTTGTCATGTCGTGATCATCTGTATTTTCCTCGCCATTGTAAGCCGATAGACGCAAGCCAAGCCCGTATCCATTATTAATGGCTGTTCATGTGACAGTCACAGCTGAATTCTCGCCTACAGACGAAGCCCTGTTTTCTACAAAACAGTTATTCGGGCCCAAGCCAGTAAGGCGCTATTGTTTTCCTAAGGATTATTTTTTTATTATTATTTCGACTATCCGGGCACTTTTGGGGGCCTTAACGTGCCCAAAAACTCTTGAAAATTGGCACACATGTTGGAACCTGCGGCTATTAGGACGCCTTAGAGGCTGGGACCCGGGCGTGGCACAGGGGCTCTACAGCGCCCCCTGGAAAACTGTCAGAAAGCTTGACGTATAGCTCACACATACTTGCACATATTCATATGAAACTCGGTACACATATAGATCTCATTGAGCTGAACAACTTTCAGACTGCATGTCTTAGGCTCCGCCCAACAGGAAGTCGGCTATTCAGGGCTGTTTAAAAAGCGCATGCTTGGAATTTGATATAAGTTACTCCTCTGAGGATTTCCAAACGATTGCCACCAAACTCGGTGAACATGATCTCAAGACATTGGGGATGCTAAATTTCGAAGAGATTTTTGATATCTCGAACCGTTTGCCCGGGGCGAGGCGATGAAGCTATGGCGAAAAATGAGAAACAGGAAATGCCTAATAACAGCCACATACATTGTCTGATTTTAATCAAACTTCAGTGGTTTGTTCGTTGTATGATGCCTATTTGGAGTCAAAGTTATAGCGCCACCAACTGGCTGCAGGAAGTGTGTCGTTTTCAAAATGCTTTGAATTCAGCATCTTATTTTTACTCGATTTGCTTAAAACTTCACCAGAATAATGTCAAAACACGGCCGATGTAAAACTGTGAAGGGAATATTGATATCTAAAATACTGTTGCCATGGCAACTTGTCAAACTTGAAAATTCTTTTCTGGTGATTTTGAGGCAGATAACATGTTTAGAATGTCATGAAACTCACACACATCAGTGTTAATGATAGATACACACTAGCAAAAAAAAGCTCATAAACGGGCGTGGAGGAGACACTCTATAGCGCCACCTTTTGTCAAAAGTAGGGGGGTTAGTTTTAGCTACAGACACCAAACTCGGTACATAAATTGTTCTAATCAAGCCGGACAACTTTCTAATTTACAGTCATTAGCTACGACCAAAAGGAAGTCCGCTATTTTTATTTTAATATCATTTTTGTGAATTTCAGGCTTCAAATTAATTCATACTCCTCCAAGCAGAAACAAGTAATTCACACCAAACTTTTTTCAACATGATGCCAAGATACTGAAGATGCTAAATTGCGAACGGATTTAGGATATCTTGAACAGTGTTTTAATGGCAATTTATTAAAGTTCCAGTAAAAAAGAGAGCACTTTTTTTATCTTTTAAGAGCAGCTTCCAAACACTTCATAAAAAATTACATACACAGAACAAGTGATTCATTTCATGAATTTACAATACACTATGGAGAGCAGAAAATTAAAAAACTTATCAGACTCTGCTTCTGTGTGTGGTGTGGGTGACTGTGTGAGTTGAGTGTGGGTTGAGGGTCTGGGTGGGAGAGAGAGGGTCTGTTTATCAACAGCTGTCTAAAGGGTGCCATCAAAATAATCAAACTGATATTACAATAGAAATGGTTCAAAGCAAATGTGTCATATTACACATTCACCTGATCAGATATCTGATCTTATGGCTGTTTGGGAAAAAAAAAAAATATTATTTTTATTATTATTATTACTATAAGTGGTCTTTGTCTGCTTTAAGTAAAGTAACATAAGTAACGTGGCAAGATATGAAACTTATAATCCATTGTAATTTAAACAGATGGATCATATTCATTGTGTGTTATAAATCATCATACTCTTAAAAGCTATAACCACAAATAAGTAACTATTATAATACATTAAAACTGTTCTTATGAATATTCTTGATGATATAACATATTATAAAGTTATTTATAATGCATTATGCATTCATTGTAATGCCTTAAGAATACCTTTATTATGTATTATAAATACAGGCTTCATAGAAAGTGTTACCATAAATACTATATACTTATTGTTCAGGTTAATTAATATAAAAACTGAAACCTTATTGTAAAGTGTTATAAAGTTATAAAGTTTTATATGTTGTTCTGTGTGTGTGTGTGTGTGTGTGTGTGTGTGTGTGTGTGTTTCACATAGTTGATGGTTTGGATTAACCTTTTAATTGCCATATCCCTTAAAACTGCCAGAGCGTTACTGTAATGCATGTGCTCGCTGGGCACTGTTTTCCTGATGCCACCGGGGGTGGCGGTTGCACTGATGGCTTGGGCCCGTCATCGCTGCTTGCAGCTTTAATTTTATTTTTAAAATGCTTGTTTAGGGATTCTCATGTGACTGTCTGTCAAAAATAAAAATATAACTAAAAATATACTCAGTTATATACTGTATAAAAAGACATAAGACAGTAAACAGGTTGATAATCACTGACCAAAGTTTAACATGAAAAGAATGGTCTTGGTAACCATTCCCTTTCATTTTATGGAAAAAAAGCAGCACAACATCACTGTGAAGAAAATCATGTAGTTTTTGGAACAGTGTGAGAGGGAGTATTTTAATTTTAATAGACCTTTTTGTATACAGAGTACTGAAAGATGTCTGGCCAGCTGGTGTGTTTGTGTGACGGTGAATGTCCATCTGTTTCCATGTGGGTGGTTTTCATTTAAGCATAACTTTTTTTTTTTTTTTTTTATTAATTACAATATTTGTAGTTTATTATTTAAAATAATCCTTGAAACTGTAAGTTGTGACAGATGATATTTTCTATATAATATAAAAAAGGAAGTTTATTTCTGAAGGATAAACATTTTCTATCACTAATGATAAAAATGCAACAATTTAATTTAGTTGATAATTAACTGTTAACAAAAACCATGTGATGATTCAAAGACATCGCTTGTACTTATAAGTAATACAATTGCTAAACTAAAATTCAAAAACAATATTTATTCAGAATAAGTAAGTGGCATTGTAATACTGATTTTTTTTCTTCAATGCTGTATGCATGCTGCAGTATATTTACACAGTGTGAGATTTATTATATTGTCAAAGCATTATGTGTCTTATTCATAGTCATATTACAAGATACTGTGCAAACACAGTGTGAGGATACCTCATCTGTTATGACCGCCCATATTCTCGGCTCGTGTATGACAGACATTCAAAACTGCAGATGTAGAGGAAATCCTTCATGCTGAATGTGATTTATGTTTTTTCCTCTTTCATCTCAGGCCTGAATTTTATGCGCTGTCAGCAGGGGTCTTCCCTGTGTGTGAGTGAAATATTAAACACCAGCCTCATAATTTTTTCACCTTGTCAGAGGAAATCTTCAGGAAATCTGCAGGTCCACCGGCCTGCCAGAAGCCTCCTGTTTATCAGGGCATTTGTTCAGCTGTTAGCTACTCACCTTTAGCAATGGCTGGCATTTTAGCCTGCATATTTGGATATCAAGTGAATATCAACTGCAAAGGCACAAACAAGCCGGTGCCATACACCTGTTTGATCCTCTTCGATTTAATTTCTTGAACTGATCTTGTTTATTGCTATGTCTCCCCTGAGAAGACGCAACAAGACTGTTTGCCTTCTGCAGTCTGATTAACCAGGGAGCAGATGGAGGGGGTGTCCCCTATCAGCCAATCACCTTTGCAGACACAGATAAGCGTCCCTGCTCGGCCAATCACTACTATTGTACCTGTCTGGGATTTCGTTGGGAGCAGATCATTATCACTCAAAGCCACAGTTCTGTCATCGAGTTACTGCAGTCAGAGGCAGTACACATGAGCTCTAGATTACTGAATATACCACAGGTCCATCTCAGGCAGCAATAAATAGGTCTTTTAGCAGTCACTTTTAGCTGTTGTACACTACCTTTTAAAAGTTTGGGGTCAGTAATATTTTTGAAATATTTAAGTCTTGTATGCTTACGAAGGCTGCATGTTTGATTATAAATACTTTAATCAGTCTCATTGTGAAATATTATTATTACAATTTAAAGGAACTGTGTTCTGTTTCAATATATTGTCAAATGTGACGGCAAAGTTGATTTTTCAGCAGCCATTACTCTAGTCTTCCATGTCGCATGACCCTTCAGAAATCATTTTAAAATGAAATAAACATTTCTTGCGATTATCAATGTTGAAAAGTTTTGCTGCTTAATATTTTTGGGAATTTTTCAGGATTCTTTAATGAATATAAAGTTCAAAAGTACAGAAAAATCTTTTATAACACCTTTACAGGCTTTACTGTCACATTTGATCCATTTAGTGAAAAATAAATATCCATGCTGAATATAAAAGTATGATTTCTTCCCAAAAAGTTCTTACTTTGAACAGCAGTGTATAATTATTATTATTGATTAGTATTTTATTGCATTATCATATTTTACATAGATTTTATAATTAGTAACGCAATTCTTTAACAAACAATGGTTTATAATTAAATAGAAATATCTATAATGGTTGTAGGTTAAACATAGTGTGTCTCACTGCAGGGCACATGTCAGATATAACTCTATCCATGCTTTTAATCACATCAGCTTTTTGGATTAAAACCTGCCACGTCCTGTCATTGTCTTTTGTCAGAAAATGACTTGGTGTTTTTGTTGCACTCATAATGCACTCTTTATTACTCTCTTTAACTTAATGTGTCTGAGTTATAGCATTATATGCTGCTTGATGTGAACTGTGAAACATATACATATATATAGCTAAAAAGGTGAATGGCATAATGCCAGCAAATGGTGTGAATGGCTTTAAGCGTATGTCTCCTTGTTTTGCTGAGAATGTTGAGTCTCTGAAGAGTTCAAGATTATTGCTCATTGTTTAGTGAGTTTAATATTGCACGCTTTGTTTAGCATTCTGAGACAATATGTGACTCTGCACCACAGAACCAGTCACTATTTGTAGCAATAGCCAAAAATACACTGTATGGGTCAAAATTATTGATTTTTCTTTTATGCCAAAACTCATTAGGACATTAAGTAAATATCATGTTCCATGAAGATAGTTTGTAAATTATCTATTGTAAATATATCAAAACTTAATTTTTGATTGGTAATATGCATTGCGAAGAACTTCATTTGGTCAACTTTAAAGGCGATTTTCTCAATATTTAGATTTTTTTGCACCCTCAGATTACAGATTTTCAAATAGTTGTATCTCGGACAAATATTGTTCTATCCTAACAAACCATACATCAATGGGAAGCCTATTTACTCAGCTTTCAGATGATGTAGAAATCTCAATTTCGAAAAAATTGACCCTTATGACTGGTTTTGTGGTCCATGGTCACATATGTTATAGGAAATTATGCATGCATATTCTTGATCCTCAGAAAGAACAGCTAATATTTCCTACATTTTTGTACATCTGGTTCCGAGTGCTGCTCTTACAGTCGGACTGAATTGTTTTGTATGTTCTCCAGTACACAGAGGAGAAGCTTGGCCAGGCAGAAAAGACTGAACTTGATGCCCATCTGGAGAACCTGATTGCTCGAGGGGACTGCACCAAAAACTGGACCGAAAAGATCTTCAGACAAACCGAGGTGCTGCTTCAACCCAACCCAAGTAAGAACCTACATGGGCGTTATACGTTTAAAATCTTCCTACGTTTTGCATCTACCTAAGCCTCTGAATTACATTTTTTTTCAGGAAAATATTCCGTTATTAGATATTGTTTGAAATGTGTGGTCTTGTCTCCTAAATGTTAAGCCCAAAAAAGTCCTGAATGTTGAAAAATGTCTCATGTTGTTGACATTTACCATTAACACAATGAACAGGAACATCCCTTTGTTGATATCAGTCTGCTTTAATGTCACTATTTGCTTGATTACACCACTCTGCATCTGCGTGAAAATTTCGAGAAATTAAATATTCCTGTAGGGGCAGCCAGGGAAATATGATGCCTAACAACCATCTTAAAACAGCAGTGGTGCTCAGGTGTCACTATTTCAGGTGTCACGTTATGTGAATCTTCTCTATTGTCTTTGCACCCTTGATTTTTATTTTCTCTCTTCTTCTTGCTACAGTAATTTCATTAATTATAAGAATAAGCAAATGTTTTACAAGGGTGCTGTACTGCAAACTGGAGTAACAGTTGAAATCTGAGCTGTTAATTGTTACTGTGCTCTTGAGAAGGACACTGTACTGTAAGGCACTGTGGATAAAAATGTCTGATTACAAACTTTTGCTTAATTACACTACTGTTCAAATGTTTTATACTAATAATATTAGAATGATTTCTATGTGATATGCGAGACTGGAGTAATGGCTGCTGAATATTCAACTTTGCCACCACAGGAAAAAGTAAAAGTTATTTTAAATTGTCATTATATTTTACAATATCACAGATTTATTGTATTTTAATCAAGTAAACACAGGCTTGGTGAGCGTAAGAGACTTCTTTTGAAACATTAAAAAATCTTGCTGACTCCAAATGTTTGAATGGTAGAGTATATCGCATTTCGTAAAATTCACATTTTATGTTGGCAGTTCACAAATGAATAAACAACATGATACATTTTGTATTAATACTCGTTTGGTTATAATTTCTGAATCATTGATAAGGCCACAGGTTTCAGATGTTTTAAAGCTCATCTTTGATGGCAGTACCTTTCATGTACATATTTAAGCGTTATTACTAGTAAGAACACTAACCTGTTCTTTCTAACTCTCTCCATGCTCCAGTTGACCAAACTGGTAAGTGTGTCTCTACTCCCCGTGGCCTGTGCTTTAGGTCTTTAGTTTAATTCCTTCCTCAAATGACTGATGTTTAGTATTAGACCCAACGTGTGAGGCTGGCTCTTCTCACTATGTTTTTGTAATGGTAATACTATCCTTTTGAGGCTGGGTTTGGGTGGATGTCTTGTGGTTTTTAGCCAGACACAAGTTTAAATCATCTGAATATCTCAACCAGATCTGGTTATCAAATCTGTGAGGCCTCTTCAAATCCTGCTGGCAACACCGAGAGCTGGAATTGATTGGTCAAAGATTGTTATTATATCACATTTTCCATTACAACCCCAAATGGGTTTTATGTTTTCATCTGTAATGTCTATATCAAAGACCTGTGTTTCGTTAATCTTTTTTTGCTTTATGGTCTCTCGAAACAATGTTCAAAATACTACAATGAAAGTATCCCAAAATGTATAAATGGTTGGTGAAATATTTTTAAACTTTTATGATTAGATATTGAGAAGCAAGGTATAAATATGGATAAATTAAATTCATAAATAAAGAAATGTAAACCAATATATACACCAGTGTGATATTGTGTATAATTATATATAATATCAGTTTTATTTCCCTCAAATTGCTGACTGTGAACTATTGGTTTGGATTGGTAAATATGATGGTGCAAAATGGTGTACTTGATTAAGTTTACTGGAGTAAACCCTGAATAAAGCCTGATGTGAATCTTTATTTAGGTGCCCGTATTGAAGAGTTTTTTTATGAGAAATTGGACAGAAAGATCCCATCCAGAACCACCAATGCTGAGCTGCTGGGACAATATATGCAGGACGCTGCAAAGGAATTTGGGCCAGGAACTCCATATGGTTGGTATGGTTTTTTTTGGGGTGGGGGGGTGACAGAAAAGGCAAAAAGTTATTTTGTTAAGATAAAATGGTTACATATTTCCTAACTAAGAAATCCTAAGAAACAATGGAAAGCAGTTTGCGCATAATCAAAGTCTAGAATAGAAGTCTGTATTAGAAGCCAGTGCATACCAGTTTATGCTCATCTTTTTTAAATAATTTTTTTATTTATGTGATGCACCATATGAGGCGGAATTGCCGCTGCACATGTTCTCTTCTCCCTTTTTCCTGTGACAGTGCTATAGTAATACAGGTCTCTAAATCAAGTTCATGTTTAGCTGCATGCTTTGTTTCACTAGATGGCGCACTTTCCTTTTGGTGTTCATAGATATTTCAGGTTACAATTTACTGAGGGAAAGTGTATTAGATCCTGTGATTTGTCTTTTTTTCTTAACTATTACGAGGTTATAACATTTGCTTGTATTTATATTAGAACTTTATATATTATAATTATAGCAATGCTGCTTAAAAAAGATTTATATGATAATCACACTCTTAGATGTCAACATTAAAAAAATATATATATAAATAAATAAAAGTTCATGACCACTGCCAAGGTAAATATGACATTATGCATGTAAAGACATGGAAAAACAAATGAAAACATGTTTCATTTACAGAGAATCAAAGCAGCATCAGAGCATATGTCTAAAATGCCTTATGTGAGGCAGAGTGTTTCATTTTGTGAGTTTAGGTCTCTGATGAAGATACCTTCATACCCCTTGATTAGCTAAACACGTTTGAAAATGACTTGACAGGAAAAGATTGTCACTGCAATGATGAGTTGTACAGGATGTTTTATGAATGTTTTGCCTCTGTTTTCAGGTAGTACTTTGATCACTGTTGGAGAGTTTCAGAGGAGGTTGGGTGGAGCAGAGCGGGAATTCCTACAGATGTCAGCTATCAACTTCCTTACACCACTGAGGAACTTTCTAGAGGGTGACTGGAAAACTATTTCTGTAAGTGAAATTCATAATCTCAAGTATCAGATGGTTCACGATATCCTTCTGATATGTAAGCCAACTTACAATGGCTGATACAAAATGATTGGCTGACAAGCCTTTATGGTATTTAAAATCCACTTTAATGTAATTTCTATTGAAACTTATGTAATTAAAACAAATATATATATATATATATATATATATATATATATATATATATATATATATACACACACACAGTGGGGCAAATAAGTATTTGATACACTGCCGATTTTTCAAGTTTTCCCACTTACAAAAAATGGAGAGATCTGTAATTTTCATCGTAGGTACACCTCAACTGTGAGACAGAATATAAAAAAAAAATCCAGAAAATCACATTGTATGATTTTTGAATAATTAACTTCCATTTTATTGCATGAAATAAGTATTTGATACAATAGAAAAATAGAACTTAATATTTGGTACAGAAACCTTTGTTTACAATTACAGAGGTCAGACGTTTCCTGTAGTTCTTGATCAGGTCTGCACACACTGCAGCAGGGATTTTGGCCCACTCTTCCATACAGGTCTTCTCCAGATCTTTCAGGTTTTGGGGCTGTCACTGGGCAACACGGAGTTTCAGCTCCCTCCATAGATTTTCAATTGGGTTCAGGTCTGGAGACTGGCTAGGCCACTCCAGGACCTTGAAATGCTTCTTACAGAGCCACTCCTTAGTTGCCCTTGCTGTGTGTTTGGGGTCATTGTCATGCTGGAAGACCCAGCCACGACCCATCTTCAATGCTCTTACTGAGGGAAGGAGGTTGTTGCCCAAAATCTTGCGATACATGGCCCCATCCATTCTCCCCTCAATACAGTGCAGTCGTCCTGTCCCCTTTGCAGAAAAGCACCCCCAAAGCATGATGTTTACACCCCCATGCTTCACGGTTGGGATGGTGTTCTTGGGATTGTACTCATCCTTCTTCTTCCTCCAAACACGGCGAGTGGAGTTTATACCAAAAAGTTCTATTTTGGTCTCATCGGACCACATGACCTTCTCCCATGCCTACTCTGGATCATCCAAATGGTATTTGGCAAACTTCAGATGGGCCTGGACATGTGCTGGCTTGAGCAGAGGGACCTTGCGTGCGCTGCAGGATTTTAATCCATGACGGTGTAGTGTGTTACTAATGGTAACCGTTGAGACTGTGGTCCCAGCTCTCTTCAGGTCATTGAGCAAGTCCTCCCATGGGGTTCTAGGCTGATCCCTCACCGTTATCAGGATCATTGATACTCCACGAGGCAAGATCTTGCATGGAGCCCCAGTCCGAGGGAGATTGACAGTCATCTTGAATTTCTTCCATTTTCTAATAATTGCGCCAACAGTTGTTGCCTTCTCACCAAGCTGTTTGCCTATTGTCCTGTAGCCCATCCCAGCCTTGTGCAGGTCTACAGTTTTGTCCCTAGTGTCCTTAGACAGCTGTTTGGTCTTACCCATAGTGGAGAGGTTGGAGTCTGATTGATTGAGTGTGTGAACAGCATCCCTGCCAGCACTTGCTTCATGACTTGAAGCTGAAGCCGGCTCCGCCGCACGTGCTTATATGCTTCCTGGTCGTGACGTCACCCCGCCCGTGACGCCTCGCCCTTGTTTGACTAATTACACGTCATATTCAGAGCCTGGTCACGCTGAAGGCGTTCCCATATGCGTTTCGACGCAGCTCGAAGTTCCTGGAAGGGAACTACAGAATGTCACATTTTATTATTGGGCGATTCAACACATAGATGTTTTACCAGCTAAGAAGTTCAGCACTTTTATAGTTTCATCCCTCTATCTGATGTGAGCATAAGTATTGGAACAGTTGCCTCAGGTCTTTCTAAGTGATCAGCTGTGTTCGGTTGCATTAATTCTTCAAATATTAAAAGCAGGGAATGTGTCGTATCAGTTATAGCCATTACTTCTGCATTCTGAATCTTGCATTCGATGATGACACACACAAACCAGGATGAAGATGAGGGAGCTGACTTTGAGAGAAAAGCACGCAATTTGGATGCTAAAAGAAAAGAGGAAGTCAATTAGAGCTCTAGCAAAAACAAAGGGCATGCAGAAATCAAGAGTTTGGAAACCACCAGCGACACCAGCAACCAACAACGACTTGATTGGCTGAGAAAACAACAGTAGTTAATGACAGACAAATCATAAAAGCTGTGAAAATGGACCATAAAAGACATGTATGTAAAATCACCAACAACTTCCAGAAAGCTGGGGTGATGCTCTGACAATCTACTGTCCTCAGGAGACTTTGACACAGAATTACAGATGCTACACAGCAAGATGCAAACCTCTGACCAGCACCAAAAATAGAAAGGAAAGATTAGAGTTTGCAAAAAAGCATAAAGGTGAGCCAGAAGAGTTTTGGAACTGTGTTTATGGAGCGATGAGAGATGAATATTTGTGGTCATAAATTCATAAACATTTCCATTCTGTACATACATTTACTTTAATGAACATATTCCACTTTGGCATTTATCTGTCTTCTCTCTGTTTTGATATATAGATTGTCCATTTTCCCCAGTGTTTCTTAAAAGTCTCGACCGGAATGTCAGTCTTTCCATCTTGTACATTTCTGTAACTATTTGTTACATAGACGAGTAATCGCTTTTTTTGCTGCTGCTAGTAGAATCCTGAGTAAATATTTCATCCTATTATTAACTGAATCTGGTATATTGCCAAGAAATAGAATATAAGCTGTTTTTTCAATCTCATTTTCCAAGATTTCCTCTATGCTAGAATGTATTTTCAACCAAAACCGATTTAAGACTGAACAAGGCCAGAAGACATATACATGATCAGCCAATAATGTCCCACACTGCTTCCAGCAGGAGCCCTGATTTGTCATTCCTTTTTGTTTTGCTTTCACTTTGGGTGTAATAAAGAAACTAATTGTATTTTTCCAACAAAATTCCCTTAGAGCCCTGGAAAGTCACACTCTGTGAATGCCATAAATACAGCCATTGTTCAGCTGGGATACAAATCTGGATTTCCTTTTCCCACTTTTCTTTGATATACTCTGTAGAATGGCCTTTAATATTGAATGCAGGTATATAAACCAGATATTAATAGTTTTTCACAAGTATTTGTATTATGCACTGTAATAAACATTTAATAAAGGAGAATAATAATGTGTTACTCTTCTGCTTTTCATATGATAATAGTGTCTAACTTGTAAAAACCTATAAAAATCCTGTTTCTCCAGACCAAATTTTTCATCATTAAATTCTGGAAATCTTTTAAATTTAATCCGTGGTTTTTTACTATTCCAAATAAATCTAGAAATTATTCTGTCCTAGTCGTTAATTTGTTTCTGGGGAATTTCAACTGGTAAAGCCTGATATAAATACAATAGGCGAGGGACTATATTAATTTTAACTGACTCTACTCTATTGCACATATCCAATGGGAGTAATGTCCATCTATTCACATCTGCTTCTATTGTCTTATTAATGAGGACATAATTGTATTTATTAAAGTGGTATATTTACCCCTAAATACTCAGAGAATCCCATTTAAAATTATATATCTTTTTTAAAGCCTGGGGGGGGGCGTGAGAAATTAAATGTCAAAATTTGTGTTTTGTTAACATTCAGTGAATAGCCAGAGAGGTCCCCAAATGCCATGAGGCAGGACCTGTCACGAATCCTGGTCATGAACTTCCATTCGTTCACCACCAGAGGTCACCCACTCACCACATGGACTATTGCACTACACTACACTACTGGCACTTCACCATTGGACTACAGTTCCCATCATCCATTGCACTGACAACGCACACAGCTGATTTCAGTGATCACACAATCACACACGCATTATAAGCCTTGGACTTCCTCTCTGTCAGGGCCGAGTATTGTATAGCGCATATCCTAGCGATAGCTACTCTACGGAGCCTCTCAGTTATCATAGCCTTGCCTTTTCTAGTGTTTTGATTCTTGCCTGTGATTAACCCTGGATCAACACATCTCTCCTCACAGGCATCTTCCCCACAGCATTCAAGCAGGCTCGGGTAACCCCACTGCTCAAAAAACCTACATTAAACACTTCTCTTTTAGAAAACTACAGACCTGTCTCTCTCCTTCCATTCGTAGCGAAAACACTCAAACGAGTTGTCTGCAACCAGCTCTCACGGTTTCTTTCACAGTACAACAAACTGGATGCTAAACAGTCAGGTTTCAGGAGTGGCCATTCAACAGAGACTGCGCTACTCTCAGTCACTGAAGCCCTGCGAATTGCAAAGGCTGATTCCAAATCATCAGTCCTCATTCTGCTGGATCTTTCTGCTGCTTTTGACACTGTCAATCATCAGATTCTCCTGTCTACCCTCTCATCACTGGGCATCACTGGGATTCCACTTCGCTGGTTTGAATCCTATCTCACCGGTAGATCTTTCAGGGTGGCCTGGGGAGGGGAGGTATCCAAACCACATCAACTGGTCACTGGAGCTCCTCAGGGATCGGTTCTTGGACCCCTCCTCTTCTCCACATACACTACATCACTGGGTCCCATCATACATGCACATGGCTTCTCCTATCACTGCTACGCCGATGACACACAGCTCTATCTCTCTTTTCAACCAGATGACCCAACGGTAGCTGCACGGATCTCAGGCTGCCTGGTGGACATCTCGGCATGGATGAAAGAACATCACCTACAGCTCAACCTGGCAAAGACGGAGCTTCTTGTCTTCCCTGCCACTCCGACTCTACAGCATGACTTCACGATTCAGTTAGGCTCGTCAATGATTACCCCATCAACTTCGGTCAGAAATCTTGGTGTAATCTTTGATGACCAGCTGACCTTCAAAGAGCACATTGCAAAGACTGCTCGATCCTGCAGGTTTGCACTACACAACCTCAGAAAGATCAGGCCCTTTCTGACAAAGCATGCTGCACAACTTTTTGTCCAGGCCCTTGTCGTTTCTAGGCTGGACTACTGCAATGCTCTTCTGGCTGGTCTGCCATCAAACACAATCAAACCTCTACAAATGACTCAGAATGCAGCGGCACGACTGGTCTTCAACGAGCCCAAAAGAGCCCATGTTACACCTCTCTTCATCTCCTTGCACTGGCTACCAGTGGCAGCTCGCATCAAGTTCAAGACAGAACTACCACAGGCTCAGCACCCTCCTACTTCCACTCACTATTACGAACCTACATCCCCTCCAGAAGTCTGAGATCTGCTAGTGAGCGACGCCTTGTGGTACCATCACAGAGAGGCTCAAAATCACTCTCCAGAACATTCTCGTTCACCATTCCTGGTTGGTGGAATAATCCCCCAAAAAACCCTTAATCTTTCCCTCTATCTTTCTCTCCTTCCCTTACTATCTTGTACTTATTTGAGCAATGACTGAGACTTGGTTTTACGAGCACTTCCTCTGTCTAATTGCCTCTTCAAGATGAATAGCTTTTTGTATTCCCCAATTGTAAGTCGCTTTGGATAAAAGTGTCTGCCAAATGACTAAAAGTAAATGTAAACCCTTAGCCTTTCCGTTTGGAATTAGTTTGCACCTCTCTTGGATTACTTCTCGTGTACCTGGATTATCTCTCTGCCTTGCCCTGTTGGCTATTGTTTGCCGATCGTCGACCCACGCTTGCCCTAGGATTATTCTTTGTCTTGCCTGTGATGTTCCTGTTTGCCATTTGTATGAACCTTGCTTGTTTTGTGACCTCGCCTTTTAATAAAAGCTTACACATGGATCCGCACGCCTCACGTCTTGTTTGCCCCGTAACAGGACCACAGCATAGGTATTGTATTTTCAGGGTTGCTCAAATAAACAAGGATGTCATCAGCATAAAGACTTATCTTCTCTTCTTTACCTTTAATATTTATGCCCTGTATGATGTATTCAAATATATTTGTAATTAAACATTTATATCGAAGTTACAATTTAGTACATTATATCTATCTATCTTATATATCTATCTATCTACATTTAAAATTAGAACTAAATACTTAACAAATAGTATGTTAACACATCAAAATAAGTGTAACCATTGTAAGATTTACAGAACCTCAGACACTTTGATCTTCTGAGACGGACAGTACGCACACAGTGCGTTAACATACAGACATCTGTTTCCACATTTCACTGAGCGAAAATGCGGGAAAATGTGTCTCTCACATATGCATCAGTTCCTTTTCATCCCCTTCCTTCCCCTCACCGATCCTTCCCTTTACTCAGCTCACTCAGAATGTAATACAAAATTTAATGTTGTACATTAATGCAAGTATTATTCACAGTCATGTTTGGTATCATTTGAATTGCCTCTGTGCATCTGGTACAATGGTCTCATTCTTATACGTAAACTAAAAGGTAATACAGATCCTAAGTGTTTAGAGATATTTTGCACACTGTAGAGGGTGGGCCATTTCCTAGTGCTTTTCATGCAAAATTACCTTTGGCCCAAAAGGTGTTAACTCGATCAATACATATTCCAATTGCTAGTTACGGTCTCCATTCCGGAGGATGTTTGTCTTTGGCTGAGTACTTGCAAGGAAATCTTGCAAGAAGATCAGGGTGATTCTGCAGCCAGAATGAGCTGTAGAATCTAGCTGCAGAATTTAGAGAATTTAAGTCAGGTATGCATCTTACTCTTAGATTCATTTTTGAGAATTTGATGTCTTGTATTGATTTGATATCCTTGAATTGGCTATGTAATTGGCATAATACATATTTACCTGACTGATAATAAATTGTTACATTTGATTTTATTCTGATTTACTCTGTAATTATTGACTCTAGTAGATCACGTTGTATCCTTGTTAGTAACAGACTAAAATTCATTTGAGATGGAGCATAGGGCACACCAAATGTATTTTTAGAGATCCGGCTAACACTTGGTATTTGTTCAAGTGTTCTTAGATTGCAAGGGCTTATAGGACATTTCCGTTTAGGTCAACTGGATGTTATTGTTATTTATTGTAATATTACTGTAATTAATTTAATGAAAGTGTACTCTCTTTACATACGCTCAAGTTGCTTATTATTTCATTTCTTTTTAAAAATCTACTTTAAATATATGACATTCATTACAAATGCATATTCAAGTAGACTTGAATATTTCCTTTATTCTGAAAGTCTGTATGTTCTGTTTTCAGAAAGAGAGAAGGCTACTTGAGAACCGACGCCTTGACCTGGACGTTTGCAAAGCTCGGCTCAAGAAGGCAAAGTTAGCAGAGGCCAAGGCTGCTGTAAGTTTCATTTTCACTTATTTCATCATCATCATCATCACATGTCTTTCTCCTCTCACGTTCTTTCATCTCCTCCACCACCCTCTCATTATAAACCGCTTATGAGCTGTTGCAGGGGTGTCAAACTCATTTTCACTGAGGGCCACTTCAACATTATGGCTGCCATCAAAGGACCTGTTGTAACTGTAAGACTGTACAAATGTTACCACTCCTTAACATACTGTTAAATAACTGTCTCGTTATATTATTATTAGCTACTTATTTTAGTTACAAACATTGTAGGCTATATGCATTTGCATAGATGTAAAAATATATGTTATTACTCTGTGTTATTTTAACATAAATAATTTATATAATAATAATTATTAAACATAATTTAATTGATCAGGTTAAGAAATCCACATTACTCTATAAATCAAAGTAAATAAAGACAAATATCTTTGTTAAAACAATAACTTTGTTAAAAAGTTAAAAACTTTTTTGTTACATTTATGGTACAACAAATAATTGTGCACTGCTAAAAACCTGTGACAGATATGGTATTTAAAAAAACAAACGGGCCCCGTCTCATGAAAACGCGTATCAATAGCACGATTTTCTGTTTCTATTCGGCATGCGACTTATATACAGAAATTGACTTTGGTGTGCATATGATACAATGCTTAAAGTAGAAAAAAAGAAGTGGCCATTCTCAACCCCACCCTCACCCCCACCCAAAAATAAATAAATACAAACTAAAGTACTAAAAAAGTATTTTTTTTTTTTAATTTTCATAATTTGCAATGAATGTATATAGTGACAATAAATAAATGAATTACTCAATTAATTAATTAATTGTTTGAAATTCACATTTATTTGTATAACGCTTTTCATGATGCACTGTTGCAAAGCAGTTTCACAGAAAATGAACATTTTTACATTTAGTAGTTTACAGCAATCTGCGATACCAAACAGGAACACAGGGGGATGCCAAAAGACCACTAAATGAGCTACCTTGACCTGACTGATCCAGAATTACTAAACCACTGACTAAACACCTTCAGCCAGCATCCAGTATAAACCACACGTGCTTGTAAGCCAGATAGCTTGCTGAATATTTATTTATTTTTTTACTGACACCTGTACATGAGTAGCCTACTGTTATCTCCGTCATCTCTTATTAAACCGGCTGTGTTTTATAATTAGCGTGGTTTTGAACTTACGGTTTGAATGCATTCACTTTATGGATCCTTAGACATTCCAGGAGTTTACCAGCTGATCTGATCGCAAAAAAAAAATACTTCTGTTCTTTTTCATAATGTATTGTTTTCGTTAAAATTTACTGATTCAAATTAGTAATTATTTTACTACTCTGCGCTAGGGTGACCTGGCTACAGATCTGTTTCAGGACAGTAGATGTGATTTTACCGAACAATGCGGGACAAGTGCGAGACAGATAGCATAACAGTATAAATGTACCTATGTAAATATTGATTTACCTTCGCTGGCATATGCGCCAATTTTTGGGCATCCAATGTTTCTGCCGGTGGATGCCCACACTCCAGGTTGTGCTTATGGCAACATTCAATTCAGGAGAGAAGATCATTTTTGAGCGCACATATGTAATGTCTGACCGATAGAGAGCGCATTCGTTTTCTGTGAGAGTGAATGAATAGGGATCCACCTGCGTGCGAGCAGAGAGATTTGCGCTCGTGCATTTGATGCGCTCTTGCAGGTTATAATGCGCTCTGGACATTTCCTCATTAAAATAACTCCATAGAAAAAGGAGAAGAAAGTCGTGTCGGAAAGCTTCCATCAGTTATTTTTTTTTCGTTAAATGAATGGAGAATATCGTGTTTTCCTGTCTGTGGTGCTCGAGCACTTGATGAGGTCCGCTTTATTCCTTTTGAGCCGTCCACGCATCAACGGAAAAGCCCCACACCCCTAATCCTAACCATTTTGTATCATCTGCACACAAACGTCAATTTCTGCGTATAAATAGAATGCCAAATAGAAACAGAATCTTGTGGTATTGATACGCACTTTCATAATTTACAATATAAAGCTGCATAGAATTTTTTTTAAGACAATCATATGCTCTCGTGGGCCACATAAAATGATGTGGCAGGCCAGAATGTGTCTAGCCCACAGATCGAATCCACACCAAAAGGTTATAAGTGACTCACTATTGCAATTCTGTTTCTGTCTCTTGCGGTGTGCACACAAACTGTGGGACGTGACAAATAAAACACTAAAAGCTTTAAAACAGACAGTTAATCACAAAATGGACTGAATCCTAATAATTGGTTAAGAAATTGGAAGTATTTCTGAATGTCTCATTGGTGTGTAAATAAGGTGTTAAATTCGCCTTGACTAAATCATTCTGGACAATGAAAAGGATCTTTAAAAAAACAAACGGACAGACTCTTACTGTTTTGGTGCATGAGGTGACAAAATATGAAGTTCATACAAGATATCACTGTTATTGGTTAAAGCCAATCAATTATCCGAAACACTTTTTTTAGGTCTCATTTGTTAACATTAGTTAATGCATTATCCAACATGAACTAACGATGAGTAATATTTGTTCAGCATGTTTTGATCTGTAATCTTAATAAAACAGCAATTGTTCATTATTTGATCATGTTAGTGAGTAGTAGATCAATATAATATGTTATAATAATTCATAGTAATTAATACTGAACTAACAGCTGTTTACAAATGAATCCCTGTCGTATAGTGTCAGTTACTGTATCATTATCAAATCATTTTATTCACTGGCCCTTTGTCACCCCATATTTTCCAAAAGTGGCCCCTGTTTAATTTGAGTATCCTTGCCCCAAAAATTGATGCCCCTGATTTATTCTGTTTACGTCATTGAACAAAGGGTTGTTTTCAGGAACTATTTGTTATTACATTTACATTTACATTCAGTCATTTGGCAGACGCTTTTATCCAAAGCGACTTACAATTGGGGAATACAATTATACAGTTATGTGGAAGATATTTGTGAAGCAGTTCTGAGCTCTGTCTGGGAAGCTCTGAGTCAGGAGGCATAAGTTATCTTTCACAAATGACTTCTTTTATTTACTTGTTTCCTTCTTCATTTTATCTCTTTCAGTGATTGAATAATTTGAGGTTTATGCAGAGGGCTGCGTCGCATGCGGTTTTATCATGTTTTGATGTCTTCCTTTCCTGCATAGATAAGATTGTTTTCTAATACACCCATTTAGGTGTGATTTCCCTCCTGACGCATAACAAGTATTGAAGGGATAATCTAAGGTCCCCGGGGCACAACCTGACTAATGTTACCTCTTTGACCTTCAAGAGGAACTTGGTAGTTTATTTGTGTGTGTGTGTGCCTACTTAACCATATTTTGGGGACAAATTTGTACCCAAACGTGAGGTAAACCTGACAAAATCTCCAAAAACCTTCCTTTGAAATTTTAAAAATGCAGAAAGTCTCCTGTAAGGCCTAAGTGTTGGTGTAGGGCAATAGCACACACAGTTTGTACGGTATAAAAACCATTACGCCTATGGGATGTCCCCATTTACATAGCTAAGTAAACATGAGCGTGTGTGTGTGTGTGTGAGAGAGATGCTAGTGTACGTTGTCAAAATGGTTGATTTATTACCCTCATAAAAATTCCACCCCCCTCCCATAACTGGACACCTGTTTGGACACCTGTTACACCCCCACCCCGTCTAAGTGACCATCTGGTTATTCACCCTATAGTGAACTTAAGGAATTTATGACAATGTGTTTTTGTGTGTGTGTGGGGCCAATGTTATGTGCTTTAAACTTTAAATTATGAATTTGTGTTAAATGGGGTAAAGGGAAGTTTTTATTAAAGTGTTTTCACATACATATCAAGAAAAAAACATCAAACATACGTAAAACGTACAAAGACTGTTTATTTCCCTACAAGTCAAGACAGCGTTGTTAAAACAGGAAAAACATAGAAACTAAAACAAAAAAGCATTGACATGTTAGTTAAACTATACGCTAGTTTTTTTCTGTCATTAGAATTTAAAACTAGTTCGTTTAACAAAGTTAAATAAAAAGAAGAGGCGAACGCATTCGTTTATCTAAAACAATAAGATATATTTATCAAAATCTATGTTGTGGTTTTTAAAGTAGTTTGAATTTATAACAGATACGAAGTTAAATAATATAGAATTGTTTTTATCTTACCATGCTACGCCTGTTTTTCCCTACAAGTCGAGACGTGCTAGTGTTGTTAAAACAGTTTTAGGAAAAACGTAGAAACTAAAACAAAAAAAGCATTGACACGTAAGTTAAACAATACGCTAGTTTTCCTATCATTAGAATTTAAAACTAGTTAGTTTGACAAAGTTAAATAGAAGAAGTGAGCGCGCTCGTTTATCTATAACAAAAAAGAATCGGACGCGTTAGTTAAAACAATAAGATATATTTATCAAAATCTATGT
The DNA here is from genome assembly GCF_936440315.1 of Barbus barbus. NCBI lineage: Eukaryota > Metazoa > Chordata > Actinopteri > Cypriniformes > Cyprinidae > Barbus > Barbus barbus. Next base: position 34,283,716 of record NC_136734.1, on the reverse strand, counting down.
TGTGCTTTTTTTTTTAAAAGTTTGAGTTTATAACAGATACAAAGTTAAAGAAAATAGAGTCGACTTATCTTACCGTGATGTGAAATAAAAATATCAGACCGTTAAAACAATAGTATAAGATAGTATGTACAATTTAAAACTAGTTGTCACAACGGTAGAAAAGTTAAACAAATGTGTATCTTACAGCAATCGTTAAAACACCAGCATAAGATACTTGTAAAAATCTTCTGACATTACAATTTAAAAGCTAACTTTTGTCCCAACTTAGAAAATGAAAAGAACAGACTATTTTACGCAGCGTCCGTCAGATAACCTCTCGCTTCTGTGTCAGACTCAGAATGAACTTACGAGCGCTGCGGTCAGACCACACCCACTAACCGCCCTCTAACGCCGGAGGAGAGACCGGCCGCAAGATTTAAAAGTTCAAAGAATTAAAGTAACGTTTTTAAGTTATTTTTAATAAATCTTTTACATTTCTTAATGAATGAAACCATTCAGTATTCATCTTAAAGCTTTTCACTTTAAAATTGACACAAGGTTTCTTCTAAACAAACGCCCGTAGGAAAAATGTTGTTTGTTTTGTCTTATTTTATTTAAGTGCCATAAGTCCTTTATTTATTCTTTGATTTTTGTCAAGCTTAAGACTTCTGTCGTACTATATAACCCAGAATTTTTTCGTTTTAAAAATTAGGTTACACAAGTTTTCTTTTAAACATTCAACTCTAACCCGCAGGAAAACATTATTTGTTTTGTCTTATTTTATTTACCCTTCGATTTTTGTTCATCTTAAAACTTCTAGGGTGCTATGTCAGTTAAAATACACATGTGCGAGAACAAACTGAAATGAAAGCAAATGTTTTAGTTAATTACCCGTAATTTAGACGGGGGAAACTTTTCTACAACATCTTACGAAATGTAAATATTTTGTCTCACGCAGAGCGACCAAATGAGAAAGTGCGCTGCGCGGCCGGACCTGTGACCAGCGAAACGGTCTTATCTGATCAACAGACTCGTTGTATAATATCTAAAGTTTCCGGGATCTAATTTGCAATCTAATGAGTTTTTGAGGGGCTCTGGCGTCGTAAACTTTGTTAGAACGTGGTTCATTGATCAAAACAGATCATCTTTCTAAGATGTTCAGCGATCAAAGCACATCCGTGTTAACCATTTTATGACGTGCACCTGCGCTTGTGAACTCTGTCGAAGGTTTAGGCAAAAGTTCGCTGACCGGTCAAAGGATGTGTGCCCTATTGAACCTTTTTATGACACATATCTGGTGAAGTTAGGTAAAGTTGAGAATTGAGTATTTATAATATATTTATAATCTATTCGAATGGCGGGGTTTAAACTGATGTTCAGGATGAGATGAGATTGACAAAGAAGTCGATAACCACAAACTTAAATAAATAGAGGTGATTGTTTTAATAACATGGTCTGCGCTGTTGGAAAATCTTGTTTAATTTACTTCATTTTACCTAGTTTTGTTATTTCTTTTTTTCACTCATATTTTTTTCAACCGTCAACACAAACACACACACACACACACACACACACACACAAACACTCAACACATTTACACATAAACATCCACATAAACATCCAAATAAACAACCATACAGTTAAATATTTAGACTTTTATGATGTCTCATACAAACCTTTTTTTTAAACTTTTAGAATCACACTGAGTATCTTTACAAGATGATGAAAACAGCATGATTAAACAATGATATAACTGTTGTTTTAACAAATAAGGTTTTAGATCTTTCAAACCTAAAACCACAATCCTTTAGACCAGAGCAAGGATTAGAAGCAGTCAAACGATCCTCTGAGTAACGCAAGACACTTACAGAGATTTTTCTTTAGGAATTGGACCTAAATTAGATAAAGAAGGTAGGAATTAGATAGATAAAGAAAACACACACACACACACAAATATTTTTTTTTTAAATATGAGCAAAATCATATATGTTGTTTTTACTTTTTGTTGTTATTTAAGAAATGTTTTCATTTTAATCTAGACTGTAGATAGTATGTGTACTGTAAAAGAACAAATATACATTTCACTTAAAACGTCAGTAAAATAATTACACCGACAGTTTTAAACATTATTAAAACGTTTTAAACACTTTGTGTGTCACTAAAGTAAGTCATGATGTCAATTGTCTTTAAATTAAACTTTAGTTTTATTCTTCAATTTCTTTAAAATAGCTTGATGATAATGTGTCCCAAGTGGTTTTCTCACATGAGTAGATAACTCTTCGGATGTCTTTGTGACAAACACATCATTTTTTACTTCAGAAAAGTTTTCGAAACGTATGACTGAACTTTTACTCATTTGACAGACCTACGTTTCAAATTATTTACCCGAGGCGTTTAACAGCCAGAGGGGATGCATGTTGTTTTCTAATGTTCATGGGAACCTTTATTGGTGTAAATTTCTCACCTAGAACACAAAACTTGTAAATTTTTTGGATTGTGTATGTTTTTGGTGAAGACAGCTCTTTGCGAGCTGTCATCATAATAGGAATAAGTGAAGATCATGAAATTAAGTAACAGTCTTTTCTCTTTGAGATATTTATTTTAGTGCAGCTTTTTGTGTCTGTCCACGATATGCAAACACGTGAAGAATCAACGCGAAAATTAAGTCTTGCTGTTTTAACCTTAAAACTATTACAGCTGAAACAAATCAAACTATTGCACTGAAAGCTGCACATTCATTCAAGTTTGAACATGTTAAAATTTCCGCACTCTTGTAAAGAGCATCGATAAATTTCATCCATAACCTTTCGTACATTCAAGAGACAAAATCACTAAGAAAGAGAGTATAGCAAGACAAGAAAATGTTTATAATGCAGATAGGATTCAGAAAATCTGTTTCATAAATAATTGTGAAAGTTTGTTAAACGTGGATTTGTAAATGATATTTTTATTACTCCACCGAATTTAGTCATCTGGCTCAGATAGCAGATGACGCAATTCACATTTTTATTCAAACTCTCTTACGCACACCCACACACATATATAGTATAATAAAACATAAGCACTCACAGATGTTAAGTGTGTAAAACATATGCAAAGTTCAATATTACTGTTAAAAATAGTATAATAAAACACAAACACTCACATAAAAAAACACACACACTAAAACAAAACCCTATACAGTTAAACATTTAGACTATTATGATGTGTATTTATGTTTTCATCTCTACAAGATGAGGAAAACAGCATGATTAAACAATGATATAACTTTTGTTTTAACAAATAAGTTTTTAGATCTTTCAAACCTAAAACCATGATGCTCTAAAGCAAGGATTAGAAGCAGGCAAGACACTTACAGAGATTTTTCTTTATGAATTTGACCTATATTAGACTTAAAATGACTTGTCATAAGGTTGTCTGCAACAAAAGTAT